>NC_137170.1:106642500-107242500 GCF_951804945.1 Podarcis cretensis
CTGATCACCACCCCCAACTCATTAGGACCTTTCCCCCGGGTTGAACTCCTCCAACGCCACCCCCTTCTCCACAAGACTCATGATAGACTGTTGTACTAACTCAAGTACCCTTTTCATGCATGGTCATATGATATAGCGTGCCTTAATCAACCATTTAAGCTGCTTGCAAAAGGGAAGTAAGAGATTTTAAAAAACCCACTGTAGAATATTTTTAACTTTTTTGGGCAGCTAACATCATCTGCAAGGAGGAGAAAGTGGCGACGTCTAGTTGACTCACCAGCCACAGGACTCTTTTTTTGTCATGAATAAAGCCCACAAGTTCAGACAGTGAGCACAAGTGGTTAGTTTCAGTGAAGAGGATGGAGGGGAACATCGGAAGTGGTCTTGCAGTAAGTCAGCTGATCCATCTAGCTCTGGTTTGACTGCACTGGCTGGCAGAAGCTCCCTGCAGAGATCTTCCAAGCTCAGCCTATGGATGCCAGGGATTTTGAACGATCGCATTTCTTCCAGGATTGGGCTTGAAAGGAAGGAGATAAGCAATGGTAGGGCCCGGGCACAGCACTGGAGGCTCATCCATTAGAGTGAATGGGACCCTGCCCCAACAGACTCAGATCACACTCTGCCAACCCCCTCCTGCCTCCTCTTACTTACAACCAGTCCGGGACACTGGCTGCCAGCTTTTTCCTCCTTTGTCTGAACTCCTTTATGAAACTCAGAGGAGGATGGAAACAAACATAGAGTTAGTTGGCTTCATCTGCCTTTGTCTCTGGCTCCACCTGGTGTTGGTCAGCCTGTCTCCCACCCTACCAATCCCAGTGGGCATCTGGTACCTCTGCGTAGCAGAGACTCCAGAGAAACAAATCAAAGAACATCCCATTCTGATAGGCACTGATGGTAAAAGATTCAGCACAATAGAAAGCAATACATAGACAGGCAGGGATCACTGGTTTTGAGAGAGAGGGTTCACTGTGAGATGCAGTGCAGTTGCTCTGGGAAGCAGCTCTTCAGGCTTCCTCAACCTCAGCCCTCCAGATGTTTTCAGGCTACAATTCCCATCATCCCTGACCACTGGTCCTGCTAGCTAGGGATCATGGGAGTTGTAGGCCAAAAACACCTGGAGCTCCAAGGTTGAGGAAGCCTGCTCTTCACCATCCTCCCCTTTTCAGGAGTTGTTGAAAGGCTGGGGACAATGAGATCTGACCAGTTAAATTAGTCCCAGCTGAACCTCGACTGTAGGTGCTTCAAGCAGAACTGGTTACCAAACCCTTCCCTGTCTTTGGGCAGTATAAACCGTCTACCTTTTGCAAAATACCATGAAGCATTTTAAGAAGCATTTCTCCTTAGAGTGCACTTTTGAGATCTGCTTTTGCGCTACATCTGGGAGTCAATACTTTTGTTCATTGTGAATAAAGTTTTGGGTCATTTACATTAAGCCCCCACCTTCCCCAAGTGACATAAAATGAAATAATTATGCAGAAGGAGCCACTTGAGAATTAATGGCACATGGGCAAACAGATCAGCTATGTCTGTTGCCATCTGGTGTTTAACAAGATCTGCATGTCGCTGGAAGCCACCTGTGGAACATGTGTTTCAAGAGCTTTGAGAGAGGAACTAAGTTGAGGAGGAAAAGAACCAGTCTCTGGTGACCTTCCATGACTGGTTTCTGAGCCCGTCTGCACTGGGGGAACCATTTCTGTTCCTTGTATTTGCTGGTGGCTTATTAGCAGAACAGAAGCTGTATTTGTCGTAGCAGTGTAAAAAAGAGTCAAACAAGGCTCCACAGCGCTTCTTGAAACTTGAGCAACTGAGACCTGACGTAAACAGAATGATCACTCTAAGCTGCTGACCTTTAACTTGACATGACACCTGGGCAGAAGAATGGGACCCCCCCCCCCCAAAAAAAAAGCTTTCTGGAATAAAGAAAAATTGAAAAGGCATTCCTAGACACTGTTAGTGTGTGAAGTGCCATTTTAAAATGATCCAGATATTTTGCTTCAGTAAACTATAGCTCATGATCCTTAAATATGTGCCTCACTCATGTGGAAATGAGTGTCAGAGCATCCATTTATTCAGTCCAAATAAATTGTTCTTGCAATGCTGGTTTGTATCAATCAGATTTTGGATTTGTAGCTGGAATGAAAGGAGAGAAGTAGAGATATTAATGATGGAAACTTTAAAACTTGGTCATACCTTTGTGAATTAGTGTCTGAAACCATTCCACCACATTTGGATCAGATAGTGTTTATATTTTCCACTGCTGTAGTTCGCTCTATCTATCTATCATCTATCTATATCTATCTATCTATCTATCTATCTATCTCTATCTATCTATCTATCTATCTATCTATCTATCTATCTATCTATCTATCTATCATCTATCTATCTATCTCTAATCATCTATCCAAGAAGCAGGGAAAATGACTTCTAATGGGTGACTTCTTTTCAGTCTTCTGCTTTTTGCTTGTGTTAACGCTACTCTCCCTATCCCTGTCCCAGTTCACTGAATGTGTTTAGGCCAGACCTCTTGAAGTGTTCAAAGTGCTGCGTTCCGCATACAGTACCATATTTGTCTGATTACAGTTCCCATTCTGAAATCCACACCATTCTAGGCACGACATATGCAATAATTGGTGAGAGGAATTGCCATTAAAGAAGAGCTTAAGTTTGCAGTATACTCTTTTTTCTGTTGGGAGTGAGCCCAATGCATTCAGTCAGCGGGATTTACTTCTGAGTAGACATGTTGTAGGACATCTCCCCTTCTTCAAGACACATGCTTCTTACTCAGAAAACTTTATTTCTATTTTGACAAGTATAATTCGTTCCCCACCTCTCACAAATTGTCAGGCATAATCTTGAGGTGGTCTTAAAACATCCGGGTTGTATACAAGGCAGCAAACATTGCTGCACATGATTTGTCCCTGTGCAAAATGAAGGGTTAGCACTACCAGTTTCCATTTTTTTGATGGTTCTTGTTTTACAGGTGGCGTGTATGCAGTTCATCAACATAGTGGTTCACTCAGTAGAGGACATGAATTTCAGAGTTCACCTCCAGTATGAATTTACTAAGCTAGGCCTGGATGAATACCTAGATGTGAGTACCGCCTGCTTTGGCTTGTTTTGTACTTGGATATGATTATGCTGAGAATTCATTGTTGCTTTCTGTGTTAAAAAGTGCCATAGGGAGTTCTTTGCTTTTACTTTACTTTTTTTAAAACAACAATAACAATTGCCAGACATTAGCCATACTAAAATAAAAAGCTTCTCACGAAGACAATCCAATGAATAATCAACCACCATCAATACACCCTGAGGTTGAGGTCTTTATGCAAGGGGAAAAATGAATGTTTCTCAGTTTTACCCATCTACCCTCCTCCCTTAGGGGTCACCCCTGCATGTTCTGAATTATATTTTATATTTTCCCATGTCTTATACTTTTCCAGTATCTTATACTTTCCCCACAAAGGGAGTGCAGCTCTCAGTCCCCAAAAGGTAGCCCACCTTGTTTGACCAATGTTTCCCATGCCAGTCTTTCCTTAGAAATGTCCATTCTGCCTTTAGTGCCCAATGAGCTAAATGCATGCTCCAGCTGCAAACGTCAGTGTCACGGGCTCCTTATATCAATTCGTTCCTTGACGAGCCGTGCCATCTTCAGAAAAAGGACCAAATTCTCTCACAAGTTTCTGTCGACCGGTGCCTTGTGCTGCTGTTTTTTTTTTGCTTGTTGAACTTTTGAGGCTGCAACCGGCCTCAGGTAAAAAAGCCAGCCACAAACCTGGAAGAAGTCAGAAGGGAGAATCACCTCTTAACGCTGCATTTTATGCACAGTGACCACCCGCTTCCAATGCCAAGAAAATGTGAATGAAGCCATATACTGTGCACACTTCTGGTGCAGTGACTTTTGCTCCAATGGAATGCTTCTGCTACAGTGTACCTCCACTGCGCTGACCTAACTGCTGAGACAACTGGATCCATTTCAGGAGTCCCAGCAGCTCAACGATCTCTCTGTTCCCCTGACTCCTCCTGCTCCCCACTTTCTCCTGCTCATTCTTTTGAGAAGCAGAGCGACATACACCGCTCAGACCAAAACTGTGCTGACTTTTGAGGATTCTATTCCTTCTGCATCCCTGTGGTTCAGTTGCGGGAATCATACAGTGGTTGCCTTCTTGGCAGCCGTGAGTTAACCACAACTGTGGAGATAGAAGAAGCAAAGGATGACATGGGACTGTTGTCAAGAGGAAGAAGAAACTTCAGTTGCACACTTGAAATCCCCCACTCCAGTGTCACTATAATATTGCTAATTTCTGCTTTGTTATGTTGTCGTTACCCATTCCTCTCTCTGCACCCACATCCCTTGTCTTCCTTGAGTTTTGCACACATTTTTAGCACTCAACATAGGAAGCTGTCTTATATGACCAAGTCAGTTATTTGGTCCATCTAGGTCTGTATTGTTTGCACTAACTGGCAATGACTCACCAGTCGCTCTGCTGGCCTGGAATTTCAGATGGAGGTGTGTGTGTCTTTCTCTGCCTTCCACAGAGAAGCGTATCAAGACCCAGTTTTTCATCTAGCTCAGTATTGTCTGCACAGATTAGCACTGGCACTTCGGGGTTTCAGACACCAGGGATTGAACCTGGGACCGTGTGCATACAAAGCATGCACTTCATTACAGAGTTAGGACCCACCCCCTAGAATCCATAGACTTTATAATGGGACACCTGAATTGTTTAGAAGGACAATTGGTTTTCTCAGTGCTATTTTTCTAGAAAAAGAGGTACCGGAACTCTCCATGAACATCTTCCTTGTTCTCTCATAATGGCAATGGCGCCCATCTGAGAAGTGCCGGAACTCAGTTCCAGTGAGTTCCGGCTGGGAGAAAAAAGCCCTGGGTTTTCTTAATCTACTCATTGCAGCCAACCTCCCTAAGGCAGGTTGAACTGTGATCTACAAAAACGTGGTTTGTTGTTCCAGTGATGTTCACCATGTGCAGCACGTAATTCTGACCCGGGAGTGGGGAGTGTTCAGTCATGTGGCTTAGAGCTGGAGCTTAGAGTCCCCAAATAACTAGCCAGTTCCTTTTCATCTCAGAAATGGGGATGTCCATAATTGGGTTTGAAAAGCCAATATGAGAGCGGCAGCTGATATGTAATGCTGTGTTGGTTAAATTGCTTCCTATAGAATGAAGTCTAGGCTTGATGTATTGTAATCACATTGTCTGAACGTTTGCACCGATGCTGTGATATAAATTATAAAATAATACTGGCCTCTTAATATAAATCAATGGGCTTTGGTTAGGCTTATACAGCAAAAGGAATATCTTTTTATTACTTTTTTCCTCTCGTACCTGCTATGAATTTGTGGGTGCCAATTACAGTTAAGTTCTTGTGTCCTATTTCTCCATCTTGAAGTGTTTTTCATTCCTCTCTTCCCATGGTGCTCTATTATTAGGAACTTTTAACATGGAGACAGATTTTTTTTGTTGTTGCTTAGAATTCAGCTGTTCTTGCTGCTTTTTGGCTTTGTTCCATTGTATAACATAGTCAAGAGCTTCTTTCATGTATTCTGACAACAATACTTTATGTTCCATATAATATGCTTCTCCTGGTGGTACAGTGCAGCATGGGGACTATTTTTCACATTTAAACACTCACTTACTCACCATCCCAAGCTAACCCTTTTGAGTTATTTTCATTCAACCTTAGGCTAACAACCCCTCCCCGCTGGTAAGTTCAGTTCAACAAGAAAAACACTTTTGCTGGTATGGAAATGCCATAACAGCAGTGCTCTTAAAATTCCTTAGACAGAGCCCCCTTTTAAGTCAGGGTGAATAATGTGATGGGTATTTTTAAAAGTAACTCCAACAAATTGCTTTTTTGAGGGAGGGGGGAGGGTTGATGGCGATTTGGAATAGATCACATTGCCAATATTATGCATTTAAAGTCCACAACTGAGCAAGATGTGCATGATTAACCTTGTTATCCAGCAGAATCAATGGGAATTGGAGGAGGGAAAAAGAACACACCATGACAAGCTTCCGTTCATGGTTTATAACTTACCCTGGCACGACAACAACAGGAATGGTGGAGGTGTGAAGCAGGGACTTTGGAGCACTGTGCACTCATTTTTTATTAACTTCTTATTATAAAATTTTATTTATACCCCGCCCTCCCCAGCCAAGACCGGGCTCAGGGCTACTAACACGGGTATAAAAACAATTGATTGAAATACAACTTAAAAGCAAGATTAAAATACAACATTAAAATGCAGCCTCATTTCAGTAGGAACTCAAATCAAAAACTTTTTGGGGAATGAAAACGTCAAGTCTTCACCAAGGCCAACTATTCCAGACTGGTCCTACGTGGGCCAGAAAAAAAGCCAGGGAAGTCCCCAAATAGGAGTTCCATCACAGAAGGAGAAAAGAAAAAGGAAGAGGGGGAGGGGATCAATTTGATTCCAAGCCAAAGGTCAGGTGGAACAACTCTGTCTTACATTTGCTGCTCTTTCACATTAAACCACAGTTTATTTTCAACTTATCTGAACCCAGAGGCCTGCATATATATTGCTTTTATTAGTAACAATGAAATCAACCATTTTAGCAACATGTGACGGTGGTGGAAAACCTGACTTATTTAGTGGTGCTAAACAATGCTGTGCCCCCTGCCCTATTTTGATCTTCCAGAAACTGAAACACACAGAAAGCGATAAGCTGCAGGTGCAGATTCAAGCTTACCTGGACAACGTGTTTGATGTGGGAGCTTTACTTGAAGATGCGGAAACCAAGAATGCTGCCTTGGAAAGAGTAGAAGAACTGGAAGAAAATATATCTCATGTTAGTATTGGCGCTTTAAAATGTAGACGTTGGGGGGTCTTTCTGGAGGCTGGTTTTTATTTGGTCATTTGATTATTTATCTGAGCATCAAAATGTGATTACAAACGCACTTTATTTCGTTTATATCCATTACTACCAGTAAAGCTTTTGGTCTTCTATTATTTTTATTGCTACCTTGAGAAGAAAACACACACACTCTTAAAATATAGAGGAAAGGCTAGTTTACCTGGATAATTGGTTTCCGTGTGATTTAATATTTTTAGTTCAGTCTGCAGTGCTATGCCTGCTTTTATCTTGGCAATGTCACGGACAGCGTGCCTGCAAGACATCATTAAACAGACACTCTAATATTACTAGGAACTAAAGGAGGCAAATTCCTGTTAAAGCACAAGAGGTTTGAGCAATTTCTGTCTGGAAGTTCATTTAGAGCTGGACTGAAAAAATGTCCTTGCGATTTTAGTCTTGAACTTCATTTTTTGTCTCTGTTCCAAATTGACACAAATGTGGGAAAAAATATTTACCTGCTGTATAAATGATGTTCAGTTTGTGGATTTCCCAGAAGTGCCCGAGTGATTACCGTTAGGGCAGGATACTGAGATAATGGACCCTTTGCCTGATCTAGCAGGCCTGCTCTTTTTACTGCCTAGTAAACAGGCAGTAAACAGGGGACGCGGGTGGCACTGTGGGTTAAACCACAGAGCCTAGGACTTGTTGATCAGAAGGTTGGCAGTTCGAAACCCTGCGACGGGGTGAGCTCCTGTTGCTCGGTCCCTGCTCCTGCCCACCTAGCAGTTCGAAAGCACGTCAAAGTGCAAGTATATAAATAGGTACCGCTCCGGCGGGAAGGTAAACGGTGTTTCCGTGCGCTGCTCTGGTTCACCAGAAGCGGCTTAGTCATGCTGGCCACATGACCCGGAGAGCTGTACGCTGGCTCCCTCAGCCAATAAAGTGAGATGAGCGCCGCAACCCCAGAGTCGGTCACGACTGGACCTAATGGTCAGGGGTCCCTTTACCTTTTTAAACAGGTAGTGATGTTTGCTGCAGAGGTTTGCTAAGATTTTTTGTGAACCAAACATTATCTGATTACTCTCTTAAGTGTTTGTCATCTCCCTCTCTGGGTTAGTAAATATTTATAATTAAAACAATTAGAAAACACTCATTTTTTTAAAAAAAAACCAGGGGCTGCATCCAGACATAGCCATCCACAATTGAAAGTGCTCCTTCCATTTGTGAAAGACACTTGATCCCAATGGCAGAAGGGGAAAGGAAGCCATTTTGCACCAATCCTTCCCTGAAGCTTCTAAACCGCCCCCCCCCCCCCCAGTCTGGAGGACACTTCAGCCTCCTAGAAGAGATTTTCAGAGGGTCTGGAGTCAGGGTCTGGAGCTGTCAGGAACAAATCTGGAACCAAATCTCATAAGGTTACAGCAGGCTTCCTCGGCCCTCCAGATGTTTTGAGACTACAATTCCCATCATCCCTGACCACTGGTCCTGCTAGCTAGGGATCATGGGAGTTGTAGGCCAAAAACATCTGGAGGGCCGAGGTTGAGGAAGCCTAGGTTATAGCCTAAGTAGAAGTGGTTACATACTCCCAACTAGAGTTTTAAAACTTACACAAGCAATTTTGTTAAAAAATGTTTTTCCTATTAGGTCCAACTTCAATATTATTAAACTGCATTTGTGTGCGTGTGTGTGTGTGCTGGTGTGTGTGATATAGTGCCAATGGTGTTATATCCATATGAATGAAAACTCCCTATATTAATATTGCATGCGTGTGGTCCTTGTTGTTCTCTGATCATGTTATTGACTCAAAACAGCTCTGGAGTATTTAATTTCAGTTGAATTACAATTCCAGATGGAAGCACTTGGGAGAGCAGCTTGACCAAGAACTCTTGTTATAGGTTGGGGTGCGTGTGCTAATTTACATATAAATTGCAAATTCCATGGACACATAGGGGAAAAAACACACAAATAAGCAGATCTGTGTTTCATACCATAAAAGTGCATGCACAAATCTCTGTAGCTTCCAAGATATACAGTACTGTAAGTGTTCGCAAAGCATAGCTTACAGATTTAAAAATGTATTAGCCGCAGGGATCATGCTGGAATGGGATGGTGGAGGAGATGTCCCTACTTAAGAATTACTAGTTACTAGTTATAAAGGCAAAAAAGGCTGTGTTATGGGTGATCAAATCTGAAGTACTTGAACATGGCATCGCTTGTGCTTGTCCCATGCCAAAAAAGTATGTCTCTGAGCGGTTTCCTGCTTGTCCCATGCTTTTAGGCGTGGATCCAAGCAGTTTTGTCTTTGCCATGCAGCTTTCCCCTGGAAAACCCACTCTTTGAGTGCCCAGACAGAGACCCCCAAGACACCACCAGAAGAAATAATGACTCATGACAACGTGTTATGGAATTAAAATTGGCCACAACTTTATTAAACCTTTCAGATGTAGGAAGACCTTGGCTTAGGCATTGGACGTCTATCTCCCCCAGCCCCCTCAGCTCAGGAACTGGGACTCCTCAGGGTTAAATGGATCTGGGGAGGGTGCACTGCAAGACGCTTGTGTACGCAGGCAGCCCCCCTCCCCATTTCCACGCAATGCAGGGGAGTTCACTGACAACCTTTTAGTGTATGGCCAGTGACTCAACTCAAAACCCCTTTAACGGGGAACCCTGGAATCGCTGCTGTGTGTGTGTGTGTGTGTGTGTGTGTGTGTGACCACTTCATGCCTTCCCTCCCCCATTTAGGGAAGATAGAATAAAGGATTCTGCCCAAGGCCTAAAATCTCCACCTGAGACCACAAACTTGCAGTCTTACCGCCAAGACTATGTACAACTGAAAACCACATTAGCAATCCGACAACCATTCTTTTAGGCCATGCTTAATGTCATCCAGCCAGTGTTCATTTCCCGAGGTGGTGAGGTGCACTCTGTCGGGTCTGAAAAGTTCCAATCTGTTGGTTTTAATGTCCAAATGCTTCACAACTCTGCCTCCGATATGCAAGATTGCCAAGCGGATGGCCCTGTTAATTTTTTCCACCGTGTAATACAACTCAAGCTAACCAGAGGGAAGCCTGTCCATACATGGTCCGCTCGGCTTGCCCCACCCCCCACAAGCCACCGATTGGACAGTTTAAACCAGGGTTTGGTGGGAACTCCAACCAGCCCAACCAGCTGGTGAGTCCCACGTGGCCTGGGGGTGCTGCGCGCCGCAAAGGGCGCCCACAGAAGGAGGTGTGAGCGTTCATTAGTGCTAAATCAGAACAAACTGCCGTCAGTTCTAGTGTTTGCATTTAGCCTCCCATCACTATATATCTCAAGATTTCATTAGTTTCATAAAATGTAACTATGATGTTCACAGCCTCAAGAAAAATAAATGGAAGCTGGTTCTTTGAGTAAACCATTACTACCCAAATGAAACTTTGACATCTCTCTCACTCACTCACTCACTCACTCACTCACTCACATACACAGTTACATGGGCAACTCCCACAGCTTTTGACCATGTAAATTCAACACCAAACCTATTGATCCATCACAAATAGACCCTATGATTGTAAAGATTATGTATGGTTCCTATAGCTCTGGCAAGGGGCCTGTTCTTAGACATTTTACAGCATGAATAACTGAATGATACAATGTTTATTATATACATAATGCATGGCTCTGGCATGCAGTCGCCACTGTGAACGAATAAGCCTTTTTGCCAATTAACACTCCCCTCCCCCACCCCTTTTGTGTCTAGTTATCAGAAAAACTGCAAGATACAGAAAATGAAGCTATGGCAAAGATTGTGGAACTGGAAAAACAACTCATGCAGAGGAACAAAGAACTGGATGTCGTTCGAGTAAGTGTACTGAGTGCGGATTGTGCTGCTCAGGGTGCTCACTGGATGGTCAGCCAAGTTCCTCACAAGTATGTTAGACTCTAAAAACATGGAAATTGCTAGATTCACTGTTGCCCCCACAATTGGCTACAGTTCAGTTTACTTGCAGTCTGCAGAAGTGATTTAATCCTGAAGCTGGATCAATGAAGGTTTATAACACTTGGTTCCTTCCTGTGAGTCTCTTAGCCATGGAATGGGAGAAAAGGAAACAAGCCGATATTCTGTCACTAGTATCTTCCACCAGAAGTCAGGCAATCTAACCCAGAACACAATAGGATCTTATTGGCTTAATGGATTGGGTGTGCCAATAGTACATATCATAGAGTCTTCATTACCCTAGGAAATAATTTAAACCTTTCTGATATTGCCAGTTTGTGGCCATGATTGAGGTTCCTTATCCAACTTATTAAAGGAAAACACAGTTTGGATGAAGATAAAGAGAGAAGTGCATTTGCCGCCACCATCAAACATTGCCTGACAATGACTCAGCTGGGAATCCCATGTTATGTTGTTCGTTCAGTTTTGAGATGATTCTGCATATCAAACACATGTCGATTCTTTACCCGTGGGCTCTTTTTGCAGGAAATATACAAGGATGCGAACACACAGGTTCACACGCTGAGGAAAATGGTCAAAGAGAAAGAGGAAGCTATTCAACGACAGTCAACGCTGGAGAAGAAGATCCATGAACTGGAGAAGCAAGGGTCCATTAAAATTCAGAAGAAAGGAGATGGTGATATCAACATTCTTCCTGTTGGGGTGGCTTCTGGGACATTGCCCTCAGGGGCAGAAGCTGCCACGGGCACCTGTGGAGGATCAGCTTCCGGCTCTGCACCTTCGGTTCTCTTGCCCCCTCCACCACCACCCTTGCCGTTGTCAGAATCAGAATCGGAAGCAGGTGAGAAATGTTGCAGAAGAAATGAGATTTGCTCAACTTAAGGTAGTGGGGGTTAGCCTATCCCCCACAGTACATCAGACCATACATGAAAGAGGCTGGGACCCAATCCAGAGAAAGCTGGATGCAGTGAATCAAGTCACACTTAAGTGTTCACTGGCTATCTAGGCATCCTGCCTTAAAAATATTTAATTAGAAATTAATTCCCTCGAAATCAATATGGTCTACTCCCAAATAAATAACTTTATGATTAGACTGTTGTTGAAGTGTGCCAAACTGGCTCTGGATTACACCCTATGTCTTCATCAACATGACAAGTTAGTGAACTTAATAATAATAAAAAGCAGTGGCAGTAATTGTTATTACTATAAGTAGTTATCACTACGACTACTACTACTGCTAGTTGTAGTATTAGGTATATGACACAATGCAGAGTAACATAAGCATGAAAACAGAGTGATTCCCCTACCCTGAGCAGTTTATCTAATCCTATTCTCAACTTCCATCCTCTTCACTTTTGCTAAACTTGCCATCTTGTGTTTGAAGTCCATTCTACACATTGCATGATTTGCAAGGGTCTGCAAAATAACATCTATTTGGCAGCTTCTCTACTCTGCAGGCACAATGTATAGCAAAGTTTACCATGTGGATTGCCTGTAGTTGAGAGAACTCCCTTGGGGTGTGGGAGGGAGGTGGACATAGTTTGGTTGAATACTTTAAAATGCTGTTTTGTCTCTTTCATTTCTCAGTTCGAAATGGTCCTGTGACACCGCCAATGCCTCCTCCCCCTCCACCGCCTCCTCCCCCACCTCCCCCACCTCCTCTTCCTGGCCCAGCTGCAGAACCAGGACTGGCCCCTCCAGTCCCACCCCCACCCCCACCATCAGCGCCTCCTCTTCCGGGAACAGCCTCCCCTACAGTCGTTTTCAACTCAGGATTAGCAGGTAAGAAGCAGCCAGTGTTGCTGGCGTGCCAGGGAAGTCCTATACACAATACAAAAAATGTCCTTGGTCAAAGAGGAATGAGTCAGAATGGATGTTATGAAAAAGTGCTCCAAAGTCTTCACTGCTTAATGAATCAAGGTGTCCCAGTGCTGCAAAACCTTAGCTGCAGCAGTGAATTAAAAGCAAAATAACTTTCTAAAGAAATGACAAGAGGTAAGGTGATGGCCTATTCTCAGTGAAGGTTTGGGGAGAGGCAGATTTTTTGAAACTAAATCTCTGTGTTGTTTTGCTGCATCTTCTCAAAGGAGAGATGGTGAGCACCTGATGGAGCCAATACAAAGGTTGAACACTTAAGAGATATAACAACAACAACAACAACAACAACAACAACAACAACAACAACAACTTATTATTTATACCCCGCCCATCTGGCTGAGTTTCCCCAACAACAACAACAACAACAACAACTTATTATTTATACCCCGCCCATCTGGCTGAGTTTCCCCAGCCACTCTGGGCGGCTCCCAATCAAGTGTTAAAAACAGTACAGCGTTAAATATTAAAAACTTCCCTGAACAGGGCTGCCTTAAGATGTCTTCTGAATGTCAGGTAGTTGTTTATCTCTTTGACATCTGATGATTCCCATCCCTCCCTCACCATTCTGCAGATTATGAGTAGCTAGCAGAAAAATGCTTTGATTTTAAATGGAGGCTTTATACCGTTGCTACAATCCCTTCATGTTATCTCACTGGTGGTGGAAAAGTGTTATCTCCAAATTTGGGGTTCTGAAGATAGGAGGCAGGCATCTCTCAGAAAAGTGTGAGTGGGTTTGCTAAGGAACTGAGCAAGCGATTGAATACTCGTTGGTATTTTACAGTTTAGGTCATGGAACAATATGATAATTGCAGACTTAGAAAGCCCAGGTACTCATCCCTAATATATATATGTTTAAAAGCAGGTGGCTGGTTCTTTATTTTAAACCTTCTCTGATATCCCTTAAAAACAGGCAGAATTTGGATGCCTCTGTGCCACTGAGAAATTTATTTGGAATAATAGCTTGAAGTAGCCAAGGCTAAAGCACTCAAGTGAATGTGTGTTCCCCCCGCCCCACCTTCCTCTTCCTGCATTGAGTCCAACATCAACAGTTGCTCATCCTCTGATAGTAGAGGTGAACTTGGAAGATGAGAGATTCAATTTCTGGTTCTTCAGTGGCATTGCACTGGCTGTGTAGCTCCAGCCTATTCCCCCTCCCCCTTCAATTTACAACCCTTGGCTTGGTTTTGTCATTAGTCACAACCCTCTTTGCAAATCTGATGTTCATTCAGCCTGCTAATACTCTATCTATTGCCTCACTGCAATTAATACAGTTTCTGTTGACTTGAGCACAATTTGGAAGAATTAAAAAAATCATGAATCAGGCCGGCCCATTAACATCCCTGGACAAAACTTCATTAATGAAGAAAGACCCTCAACATAGTTGGAAAACTTAACACCACAGTTCTGGGTTTGGTCCTGAGGCTGAATCTAGAGCCATTTTTGATGTCTTATTGAAAATGACAGCCACTGGGAACTGAAATTAATTCAGAACAGTTGGGTTTTGATCTCCTGCCTGTATATGAAGGAAATATGTTGCAGGGGGAAATCTAACAAAATAAAATAAAAAACAGCCTGGCTGGATCACGCCAATGGCCCATTTAGTCCAGCATCCTGTTCTTACAGTGGTCAACCAGATGCCTGTTTGAAGCACACAAACAGGACCTGAATGCCACAGAACTCTCCCCTTTGGTTTCTAGCAGCTGGTATTCAGAAGCATACTGCCTCCCACAGTGGAGATGGAACATAGTCCATCAGATTAGTAGCCACTGACAGCCTTAGCCTCCCTGAATTTCTCTAAACCTATTTTAAAGGCATCCAAGTTGGTGGCCATCTTCTCCTTTTGGGAAACATATTGGTGCTTCAGGAAATGAATGCTCCATATACAGTGGTACCTCGGGTTAAGTACTTAATTCGTTCTGGAGGTCCGTTCTTAACCTGAAACTGTTCTTAACCTGAAGCACCACTTTAGCTAATGGGGCCTCCCGCTGCTGCCGCGCCGCCGGTACCCGATTTCTGTTCTCATCCTGAAGCAAAGTTCTTAACCCAAGGTAATATTTCTGTGTTAGCGGAGTCTGTAACCTGAAGCGTATGTAACCCGAGGTACCACTGTATTGGGCTTCAGTAGTTTATTTGTTGGTAAACTAATTCTAGGTTATTGTTTTGGCTTAATTCTTTATGGCTTTGTTTGCAATCTTCCCATATAAATAAGTTGGGTAAAGTGTAGCTTCCAAATAATACTGTTTACTGCAGAATTAATATGGTACTGGACCACCCAACAATGGATGCTACGTTTTGTTTGATACTTAAATGAAATCCATAGAAGGCTTTTGGTGGGCACATGCCTCATCCATTGCTGATCTGCTACACTAAGATAACCTCAAGTAGGAAAATGCAATTTACCTTAACGGGTGATGTTAGGTAAATACCTGTTACCATGGGTAGGCTGCCCGGTCCATAAACTCTATACGCCTAAGTGCAATTGATTATTTCTATGTAGAAAAATGATAATGTGTGAAGTGGTATTCAGGAGCCCTGATTTGTGATAATAGATTGTTCTATTAAATGACCTACGTAACCCTAGCTAACCTTTTTCTTATTTATTCCCTCTGCTTCCTTGTAAGATGGGCCAATCAAGCTTTTCTGTAGGTTCCTTTTTGCTGAGTATTTTAAGTACATTTTAATCCCATTTTCTGCTGTCTTCTTTTCCTGTCTTGTTAACCAAATCCATTTGTGTATCACTTTAAAAACTAGCTTGCTGTGTTTTTGCATTCTCCGAAAGCGTGGGATGTTTGTTTGACTTGTTGTGGTGCAAAAGCTCTGTTTAGGAGAAAAGGGGTTTCCTAACAACTCTCCACACCCTTAACAAGCTATACTTCTTAAGATTGATTGGGGGGAGCCATGACTGTTTAAAGTTGTATCATTGCTGTTTTCTATGTGTGGTGTGTATGTGGCCTTGGTTTTTCCATAAAATAGAAACTCTAGGGTATTCTAAGGCATATCATTGCATGCAGCATTGCATCTTATGTTAGAGACTCATCAAGATCAATCACTTGGCTACCTTCAAACAGAAATATTCTTAATATACCTTCCCTTCGTGATGTCACCGCACATCCAAACAAGTGCATCTTTTAAGCAAATGAGAAGTAGCTTCAGACCTTTGAGTGGATAGTGACATCATCACATAATATCGGGCTCACTGCCTATCAAATTGTAATTCGCAGCTCCAGTTTTGACAGCTGACAAAAGATGTGTGGAAATTTGCTTAAAATTAGTGGATGAATTTGTGGAATCTATTACAAATGTATCCCCAGTCTGAAATTTTGCACAAGGGTTTTGGTGCATTATAGGGGAAAGGGGGGGGGGAAGGATAGATAATAAGACATTTGGGGTGTACACATTCCCAGTCATCATACGTGAACAATAGTCTCCTTTGGGAATGTGAGTTTGCCCATGGTAAAATTCACTAGGTATGCTTTGCTTGACGGTGGACATAACAACTGCATGTTTCCAACTTCACTTTCCTGGCTAAGTAGCTTCTTCAAAACTGGAGGAGTAAGAAGCAGGGGCTTCTTGACTGTGTGAAGCTTGCAAAAATGTTAACAATTCACTAATTTAGTTTTAAATTCATGCTGTCAAATTGATAAACTGCTTGTCCCACTAAATAATAATATACATTGTGGCAAAATAAGCTAGGATTTTCTCTGGCAATACTTGATACTACCTTTGTAGCGCAGGATTTTATCTACTGTTGCAAAACACTGTGCATTGGAATCTGCACTGTGTGTGTCCAGTTTCAAACTGGAGTTGGTCCTTAATGACATGAAGGTGAGGAAGGAGCTGGTTGAGTTGATTAATTAACCAAATTGCTTAAAGCTTCAGAACCAATTTAAAACTTCTGCCATAATTGATGTTTTCAGTGGCAAATGTTCTCTAGAATGTCATTTCCTGAATTTTATGTGCGCATCCCCTGAACTTCATGAAGATTAATGCTTACAGTGAATGAGTTACTAATTGCTGGATATTTCCAGCGATGGACATTTAATCAGTCCCCTTGGCTCTTAGGGTTAGGAAGTTTCTCCACCCCTTAGTAATTAACCTAAATTTTCCTGCTTCAGCTTATTATTCTTTGTCCACTGGTTAATGGGGAAGGCATGTCTTCAGAGCTGCTTTGGAAAATGTAGTAGACAATCACAATGAGAGATGGTCAAAGTAACAAATAATCCAAGAAATGATTGTGCCGAGACTGGAGAGTGTTCCTTTACTGTGTAGAACACAGACTCTGGATTCTTTAAATCTGCAGCGTAGTTTCCCTGGTGGCTGCTGTCAATTCCAATTGCTTATATTCAGCTTAGAGCTTCTCTTCTTGCATTTCCAAAACACCACTTGCTTGTTTATGATTGAGGGCTCATCCACGCTTGCCTTTTGCCCTGTACTTTCTAGGCACAGGTCTGCATTTTCCTGGTGTGTGACTGAGTGCTTCCCCCCACCCTTGCTGCTTTCCTCAGGAAAACCCAATCTTTACTGCTGAATTGGAGCAAGCAGCAATTAGGGTTTTCCACGAAGTTGTTTTTAGTGGTAAAGAATGGGAGTTTGTGGAGGAAGGACCAGGAAGGAAGGAAGGAAGGAAGGAAGGAAGGAAGGAAGGAAGGAAACATTTAGACACAGACCTGGAAAGCTTGGACCTGTTGCTAGAAATGTGGAGTAAAGCGAAGTATGGATGATCCCTGAGTGAGGTTTTCAGCATGGTTATGGACTTTAAACTGGTAGTCCCAGTGAATCAGTGACACATGATGCAAATGTAACATGCAACAACTTGGACAACTTGATTGATTGTCCAAACGGCCCCAGGGTGTGTTACCAAAAAATAGTATAATTAAAAGCAAATGCAAACTTTAAAATCCTAGAATAAAACCCAAAACAACCAATGGCAAAACAGCAATCCACAGCAGTACTGTGGGATGACATCCACTCAGAAAAAAGGCCTTTGTGAAGAAGTGCATCTTGACACAAGACGTGCCTCAGAGTGGAGTTAATTCCACAACCTGGGGGCCAACACAGAGAAGGCCCTTTCATGTGCCACTGCCATGAAGAATCATATTATTGTAGAGTTGGAAGGGACCCTGTGGATCATCCAGTTCAACCCCCTGCAATGCAGAAATTTCAACACGTGCTCCCCCCTGGACACTGCTTAGCTTTGCAAATGTGCTAGCAGTTTTATTGCTGCATGAACCACAGAAGGAGGCAGCACTGCCAACAAGGCCTCCCCTGCTTAACAGCTGGGCAAGTTGACGTGGGAGGAGAAGCTCCTTTAGCTGTCGTGACACTGATCATGCTAAATAAAGGTACAGATCACACATTTGCAATCCTAATCAACAGATGCATGTTTGTGTGTACTCGCTTGCTTTTAAAATCTGGAAGGTGTTGTAGGTGCAACATATCACAATATTTTCCTGCTGGGAATTGGCAGTCTCCCGGCTCATGTCCATCACTCCATAAATGTGGCTGACACCTGACTTTCACACCTTCTAGATGCTTTGCAATAAACCTCATCCCTATCTGTTAATTCTCGTGTGGGCATTTGGGCACCACCTTTCATGAGAGAAAAATACCATATACTCACACTTAGTTTCTTTAATGGAAATGCTGAACCAGAGAAGCCATTGAGCAATCGCTCCAACTTCAAATAAGACAGAAAATGAGCTGCTCACTACAGGAAGGGGAGGAGCTCACATCTGGAAAATGATGAGGTTTTCTGCCTCTTAAATGGAGTGAGGCTAGACAGCACTCACCGGTTGGTACCTTAGTGCCCCCTCAGAAACAGCCTTCGGTTGAGTACCACTGGTGCCTTTTACACATTTAGTGGAGACTGGAAATTTGAGTCATGTTTCTATGATTTTTAGGTAAATGTATGGTTATTCTTCCTTAAATAGGCAACTCCACATGATTTCATCCAATAATCAGGCAATGTTCGTGTGTTGGGTTAATTTTAGTGCGGTCAGAAGAATAATAGTAGACCATCACAGGACGTAGCTAAAATCACATGGGTAAATAGAGTACAATTTTATAGACTTCCTGTAGTGATTGAATTGCGTGTTCTCATCAAATATAGGGAAAATAGGCACAATTGTACCAAAACATGCTTGTTCTTGTCAAACCTTTGCATGAATGATAGGCAAACTTCCTGAATTAGAGAGAGAAATTGTCTCTTCTCTTCAAGCTTTCTAGCCAGCCCAAATTTTCCCCAACACTTTACAGTATTTGTTTACTTCTTGCCAGGCCTCCTCCAGTGTTGAAGTGCCATCCCCCATAAGTACTTCTGGATTGCTCAAGAGGCTTGTTGCCTTTTTCTGAAATGTGTAATTGTACTCTCTGCTTTGTTTAAAGCTGTGAAAATCAAGAAGCCAATTAAGACAAAGTTCCGCATGCCAGTTTTTAACTGGGTGGCTCTGAAACCCAATCAGATTAACGGGACAGTCTTCAATGAAATTGATGACGAAAGGATATTGGAGGTATGAGACCTGCAGATTGTGATTTGGTGTTCTCTGTCTGTCTGTGTTTTGGAAGTTACTGTATCCTGTTAAAAAGCAGTTATTTTGACCTTGCATCATACATACCTAAAAAGTTTTAAACGCTCCATAGACCTCAGTAATCACTCTGTTTGATGGTCTTGTTGACATTAAGGTAACTAGAGTCCTATTCTGCTGTGCTACGTGCAGTATTTTTGCTAATCTTGCAATGGACCAAGAAACTTTGCAGAGCATCAAAGCCTTCTCCTCGTCACACAGTCACCTCCCCCTTTCCCAGTGCACTACAGCTTCTACACTTTTCATTAATTGCATTTCCCCCCCATTCGACATAGATTTCTAGACTCCTTCTTGTTTCTGTTTGGTTTCTGTCCTAGGATTTAAATGTGGATGAATTTGAAGAAATATTCAAGACAAAAGCCCAAGGCCCGGCCATTGATCTTTCTTCAAGCAAGCAAATAACTCAAAAGGGATCGAACAAAGTCACGCTATTGGAAGCAAACAGGGCTAAAAATCTTGCGATCACCTTAAGGAAAGCTGGAAAGACTGCAGATGAGATATGCAAAGCTATTCAGGCGTAAGTGTAAAGGCCGTTTTACAAAGGTGGTTTGAGGCACGTTGTATTAATTGGTCAGCAGTATTTCTGCAAGTTTGCTTAAATCCAAGGAAGATCCTCATATGCCATTAATGCTTATATATACAGTTGATCACCATAAAGCTGTTAAGCTGTGCACCCTTTTCTGGAGTAAGCCCGTTGGATTTTGCTTAGTCTGCATATATCACAGTAACACAGGGCAGGATTCACCTAATGAATCCAGTCAGTGGAAGCCCTGAACAAAGACTTCTACTTGTGCAATGGGACTCCCCCCGTTATTACACCTCCCCTCCCAAACTGGTCTTGGGGGTTTGGGAGAACCCCCAGAACAATGTGCATTGTTCATCTGGCAAGCTGAAACGCTTGCTGTGATGGAAGGACTGCCTTTACGCAATGTTGAATTCCTTCCATTATGAGAACTGTAAAAAGCAACTGGTGGTTTTCTGAAAAATGTTGTTCGTATTTTTCATCTATAATTCTTGTCATGCAAGGCTTTCATTTCTAGCAGCAATTTAAACACTATTGTGAGATAAATATGGTAGCTATTAAAGGAATGGGAAAGGGTTAGGTTACCCCCCCCCCTTCACAGTGTTTGAATTGAGTCCAAGTGTCTTGAATGAAATGCAGATTGGTGTTGTGGTGTTTAGGCTGCGTCTGCAAATACTCAACTGGCAATAATAAAATGATCCAGTAAAACACTTTTAAAGTACCTGAAAGTCATAATGCTAAAAACACTTCAGTGCAATGGTCATGCTGACAGCCATTCGTTTTTAAAGTCTTGCAGAAGCTGTCTTGCATGAATGTGCTTTGCATTTCTTTCAGAAGAGTGGAGTGCAGACTGATTTCCTGCAGTAAACCATTCTCTGTGTTTGAGGTTACCACAGTGAAGGCGCTCCTTTCTCCTATATCCTCCCTCTTCCATTAATGTACAAATTCTCAGCTGAGCTTGCTGGGAGATGCTACAGGGCTGTGGGAGCACTTCCTACAGGAGGAAGCACACACCCAAATTAAGGAGCATGAAAGGTCAAAACCAGCATTTTGAGATTCAGTGCAAATGGCACCCGTGTGTAGGCTACAAATCTCAATTAAAGGGGTATGCCTTTTTTCTGCTCCTATTTACATAAAGTTCATTATGCTTGTTGCAATCGTGTTCTTTTAGCAGCTTTAAAAATACGATTACTTGGTTTTCAGGGTGCTTCTCAGAGCAATATATAAAAAGCAACCAAGAGAGTTCTCAGTGCAGTCCTAACCATCTATATTCAGAATTTAAAAAATCCCAAGTGCCGCTTCACACTTAATATGGTAATTGTTTGCTGCGATTGTACCTGGCTTACAGTGGTGTTTCCTACGCAAATACGTAAAATGTCAGTAACTTGTGCATGTCTTTCACTTACAGATACCCATATTCAAGTACTTAGGGACACACATCTATTCACACTTTGCATATTGACTGCCAAAATTGCCAGTGTGAAATAATTGCGCCCACAGTTAACTTGATTATTGCATTAAGTATGCTTTGTCTGTAGAACTGATTAGTAGCTCTAATAAGATGCATTGATAGAGGAACTCTGAAAACAGAGCTCTCTGCCTCTTCCTTCCCTGTAAACATCTCTTCTTTTAAATATATTTATATATTTATATATTTTTGCATTTGGCCAGGTTCGATTTGAAGACTCTACCAGTGGATTTTGTCGAATGCCTGATGAGATTTTTGCCCACGGAAAATGAAGTGAAAATGTTGCGGCTTTATGAGCGGGAGAGGAAGCCCCTTGAGAACCTCTCAGATGAGGATCGTTTCATGATGCAGTTCAGCAAGATCGAGAGGCTGATGCAAAAGATGACCATCATGGCATTCGTTGGCAATTTTGCAGAAAGCATCCAGATGCTGACTCCAGTGAGTGAGATGGGGAGAGAAGCTCCTTCTTGAATGGAATTCCATGGTGTGGCTTATGCATGTGCTACGTTCCTTTTGGAGCAGTTACTTTAGTCTAGTTGTTTGTTAGAGATGGGCTGAAGTTATCCCCTGCTTGATCATAGAATTGTAGAGTTGGAAGGGAACCCAAGGGCCAACTCCCTGCAGTGCAGGAATATTTGCTTATCTTTGACACATCACCTCTAGCAGCTGCCTGGAACTACATGGTGATAAGTTCATTGTGCACCATTGCTTGCTTGCCTCTTTCTGACCCCATCGGGGCCTTCATCCTAAATTTTGTGAGCAAAGGTCTACTCAAGGCATAAGGCCATATCTCCTCCCCCTTCATGTTGCTGTACCCTTAAAAAAATCTGTCCCTGAGTTTTGGCATTTGCTCCAGAATAGTATGGGATGTAGCAAAGGGACTGTAGCAAGCCAGCGGGTATCAACAAAAGTTGTGCACCCTCTCTTGTGTATGCAGGATTGCCTTTCTGGTTCAGATCCAGTCAGTTGTAAATAGTCATTTGCCATATGATTCTGACCCAAGCACTATTTGGGCATTCCAGCTCACACAGTGAGAGTGCACAGCACTTGGGGTCACATGTGTTTCCCTCCCCATGTCATTGTGGCCCATGCCAGCCCCTCCCCAATGAGGTTTGCATGTTTGAGAGGATATCAGCAGCCTACCAAACATTTGTAGGCTCTCCTTGTGACCTGCAATCCTGAGTGCTCAGGATTGCAGTTCATGAGGACAATCTACATGCATTTGGAAGGCTGACCCTACAGGCATCCTCCCAAATATCTCAAGCATCATTAGGGAGGGGCTGATGTGAGGTGTCATAGGAGCTGGGGTGAAGGACTGTGACTTGGCTTATCCAGTTAGTATTCTGTGAACCTTAATGTCTGACTAAGGCTACACATACACACCCTGTCCCTCTTGCAGAAGCCAGTGGGTGTCCGTTTTTAGTTCACACTTGGCTTTTACAGATGTTCACATGATTTCTTGTTTTTGCCTCTAGCAACTTCATGCAATAATTGCAGCATCTGTCTCAATAAAGTCATCTCAGAAACTCAAGAAAATCCTAGAGGCAAGTGTTTATTTTGTTTATTCAATGTTGTTGTTTTTTTAAAAAAATATTGGTGGTAAAAACACACACCCTTAAACAGTAGTCTTTAGGGGGCTATATATTTAAGTTAAATGACCCCTTTCCTTTTTATTACAGAATGTTATGTGTTATTAGTTGATGCTTACAATTTTTCCCACCCCTATGATTTCCATAGATAATCTTGGCTCTGGGTAACTATATGAACAGCAGTAAACGAGGAGCTGTTTATGGATTTAAACTGCAGAGCTTAGATCTGGTAAGTAAGGGGAAATATACCCCCTGTGGACTTGAAAGTAGCTTTGCTTGGAAGATTGTTTGCACATCCCCATTTATTTGCACAGCCTGTATGAACAACAGTGTTCTAAGCATCCTTTTAGTGAGTTGTCAGTGAGCTAGGGAAGGAATGGAGCCATTGGCTTAGATTTCTAATGTCATATTGTCAAGACAAAGGTAAATTCCAGTTCCCCATAACTTCATTACCCTCCCCTGGTTTGTTTTCTCACCATGATTAAACTCTTCCTTACCACTAACTGCATCAGGTAGACCCCCTGTACAGATTTGCAATGGCAGAGAAGTCTGTTTAGCACTCCCCTGTCTTTTCTGCCAGTTCTAGTTATGAGTGTCTCCACTTTCTGGATAATAGCATTGGACCATTCATAAAAGCAATATTCGATGGACCCTGTTGCTAGCGGTGGGGAATGAATGCCTCTAATGACCTGTAATAAACAATAATTACCAGTGCTATGAAAATACACCAGACAGATTTAATAAGATGACAACCTTGATTGCTTTAATGGCCTATAGTTTTCCTGATTCAGATTATTCTTTTACTTGTGGTCGTCTTCTGACAATATGATGAATTATCATGTTTAAGTAACATAAATAAATTCAAAACTATGGGCAACAATTGCAGGGGTCCTAAAATCCTTTACCTGTGGTCCTCCAGATGTTATTGGACCTCAGTTCCCATCAACATGGCAAATGATCAGAGATTATGAGAGTTCTGGTCCAACATCATCTCAAGAGTCACATGTTCCCCTCCCCTGACCTGTAACATTCATACAGGGCTATGACATCTTCATTGCATTGCACTTATTTCATTGTGTCATGTGTCTATTTCAGTGACCCTCCAGATGTTGTGGACTCCAACTCCCATCAGCCCCAGGGGTGGTGGGATTGTAGCTCAGCCACATCTGGAGAGTTATAGCTTTTCCACCCTTGGTATACAGGCAGATCATGGGTTGGCTGCTAAGGAAAGTTAACTCAAGGATGTTGAAGCCGAATCTAACATACTTCTTTTGCCTCTTCTTTGCAGTTACTGGACACAAAATCGACAGACAGGAAACAAACTCTATTGCACTATATATCAAATGTTGTGAGAGAGAAATATCAGCAAGTATCGCTTTTTTACAATGAGCTTCACTATGTGGAGAAAGCTGCTGCAGGTAACATAGCCAACATTCATTTCCCAAGTACTTAAAAGCAGGTTCAGCTATGTTCTGTGGATACTGTAATACAGTAATGCACCCATGTCCTAGGGAAAGCTACCTGTTTGGAAAAGATACCACCTTGCAGAAGACAGGTGGGCATCTTAAATGTTGTGGGCACAATAGGATACAGAAGCATCATAATTTTTAAATGCCTTCTTGGTTCTTGTAGCACACTGTTCCCTAAAGCTGACATGAGCCTTTCCTCTTTTCAGTAATTGGGCTCCCACACAGTTTGTGTAAAGTCCTTAACTTCAGGTGCAAGAGATGCACATCCTGTTGGAAGGCACGTCTTGTAAATGTTGTGTGAACATACCAAACAGAAAGGATCCTTCCGACAGAAAACTTTACACAGAGAAATCTTTACTTGGAAGGGGCATGGTGCCCACCTGACAAAATGGCCCACGAGAGGTGGAGGAGATCAGATCCTATTCTCCTCCTCCGTTCTGCATGGTCAGGGTAGAAACTGTATAGGAGTCATCAGCCCTATTGGAGCATGTGCATCTATATTGTAAAGGAGGTTTAAAACAATACCTTCCCTGAACTACTCACCTTCCTTTTGTTTGATGCATCTCCCCCCATCCCATCTCATTCCTAGCCTTTCTGTTCCGTTCCAGTTTTGTCTCTTGGATGCAAAATATAAGCTCACTGGCCTGCAATTCTGGCTTGTGTGTGTGAGACCCTCCATTGTTGGCTTCTCAATTTTAATAGTAGTAGCAGGAACAACAACCACACTTTAACAGAGATTCCCGAATTAAAACTATCCAGGGTCTCAGGCAGCTATATCTCCAGGCTTTGCTACATGAGATCTGTCTAACTGGAGATGTTAGGGCTCAATTAGGCAATGCGTAGTAACATTTTGACTGTCTTTCCCCTTCCACCCTTTAGTATCCCTTGAAAATGTTCTGTTGGATGTAAAGGAACTCCAAAGAGGTCTCGACCTAACGAAGCGAGAGTACACCATGCACGATCACAACACCATGCTGAAGGAGTTTATTCAGAACAATGAAGGGAAACTGAAGAAGCTGCAGGATGATGCAAAAATAGCTCAGGTATTCTGTGTATCCCAGCAGTTGTTCAGTGGTCTAGCTTTCAGGAACGGAGAACTTTTGTTACATTTTTCAAGCTCAAAGATGTTCCTTTTGGAGTAGGCAGGACAAGTATTCACTGATTCCCCTGTTCTAGTGTAGTGTTGTATAGTTAAGAGTGTCTAAATGAGTGAGCTTAGGCCAGTCATCCCCCCTCTGGGGGAATAGAAGGGGAACAATGAATGCTTCTCTGTGCTGCTTGAAGAAGGAAGGGTGGTTGAAAAAAACAATAGAATGTGTTTATTCTTTTGTAGTATTGATGTGACATCTGTCACTGAGAGTGACTTCACACCTTATGCAATAGCATTTCATTTAGTGGCATGTGCAATCATGCACCCTTAAACATCTCTCTCTCTCTCTCTCTCTCTCTCTCTCTCTCTCTCACACACACACACACACACACACACACAGAGAGAGAGAGAGAGAGAGAGAGCTATTTTCAAGGGGAAACACACAGATACTTAATGTTTAGTAACTCCACTCAAGTTTCATTATTTATTTTCTTGGTTAAAATAAGAATGGTAGAAACAAGTTTCTTCCTTTTATCTGTTGAGTAATCCCAGCACGAGAGGGCAATTAACAGCAGTACATGGCAGAACTTCAAAATGCCTATTTTCAAACTGCAAGTTTATACTTGGAACTGGGATGTTTCTTGCTTTCTAAGGAAAGACCTGAAATTGCGCACTTTGCAAAACAGGTTGCAAAGCAGGCCTCCCTTCTGTTGCACTGGTAATAAAGGCTCCAATGCACCTACACTCTTGTCTCTGCTGCTTCCTTCCTGATTGCTTGCCACCTGATCAGCCTGATCTTCAGCTTGTGGGGGGTGGTTTCCTTTTCGTGGGTTAAACAACATCTTGCATAGTTTGGGTTATGCCTTGAGATTTGTTGAAATGAAATATATATATATATATATATATTAAAAAGTCTCTCTTTTACAGGATGCCTTTGATGATGCTGTGAAGTATTTTGGAGAGAATCCCAAGACGACACCTCCATCAGTCTTCTTCCCAGTCTTTGTTCGATTTGTGAAAGCTTACAAGGTAAACAAAAGTTCAGTTCACTTCTGTTATTCTTACAAATGTGGCCACACTTTCTAACCAAAGGCTCCCTCTGTGGTTTTGTAGTTTCCTTAGCAAATACACAGATAGCTCAGTCGGTAGAGCATGGGACAGTTAATCACAGGGTTGTGGGTTTGAGCCCCATGTTGAGTGAAAGATTCCTGCATCGCAAGGGGTTTATGATCCTCGTGGTCCCTTCCATATGATTTATATGAAAGAGCCTTAAGGTTCCATCTTTGGGAAACGTGTCCCAGAACAAAGGCCAGATTGAAACTTGCCCAACCTCTTGGGGACTGCATTCCAATGATGACTGGGGCAAAATGAAACAAAATCCAACAGGCGGTAAGAGAAGACAAACACACACCAGACATCAGGAACACACAGCACTCCTGCTGTGTTACACACATTCAGACATGCAGAGGACATGCACGCAGGTATACATGTGGCTGGAAAGATCTGCCACTAGGTGACTTCAAAAGAGAGGGGGAATAAGGCCGTTAGCGGCTCCTAGCCCTGATGACTATGATCTCCACTGTCGAGGCAGTATGCCTCTGAATGACAGCTGCTGGGAATCACAAGAGGACAAATTCTTGAAGAAATTCTTGGGAGAATTTGCCGTATCATGCCACAACAGGAAGTGGCACATCCAAGTTAAACTGACTTTAATGAATTTGTATTTTGCTGAGTGAGCTAAAAACGAATCCTATTTTTTTGAAGTCGTTGCGAACTCTAACCAGTGTGTGTATTTCATTTAAAATTGTCGATAGCAAGCGGAAGAGGAGAACGAGTTGAGGAAAAAGCAACAGCAGGCATTGATGGAAAAACTTCTGGAACAGGAGGCACTGATGGAGCAGCAAGACCAAAAGGTAGCAAACAAACAAGCCATTAATCGATTTTGGTTACGTGCATTGATAAAGTGGCACATGTTGGTCCAGTGAAAGAGATCGTCTTATTGCAGAGCAGCCGATGTGGTGCAGTCCAGATATTATTGAACTCCAGTGGTTAGGGATGATGGGAGTTGTGGAATACACATCTGGAAAGCACCACCTTGGCTGCTGCTGCCTTATTGGCTGAGACTGCTTCTCTGAGTCTTTGGGATTGGCAAGGAACCAACATTCCAAACAATTTTCTGTCAGGTGTTTTCTCTCAGAGATAACTATTGAAGCTCTCTGTCTCATATAGACATTTTAACAAGGCAGACATACAAGAAACTTACAAGGAAACTAGAGCAGTTTCATGTGTATGCCCCTTCCTGTTATTCCTAAATCTCAGAAAGGTGTTTATTCTCCTAAAGCCATTGATACAATGCTTGGAATTTGCCCTGTTTGAAAGATGCTTACTGAGAAGTAATGAGCATTTATCTCGGCCAAGCAATTTGATAATAGGAAGACATTCAGCACATAGTCACCCATAAGTATGCAGTGACCAAATGTGAAGGAAGGCTAGTCGGAAGAGGCTCAAAGAAAACGCAGTGGCAGAAACGGCCGTTTTGGGTTGCATCTAGCATTTTCCAGAGTTCTGCTTGGCATATGAGACCCTCTCTTCCATGATAATATATTTTAACAATACAATTAGGAATTCTCACCATGCAAGGTCAGGCTACACAAAGTGACTTCTACAGATATTTGCACAAAGCACCCCCACCTCCTGTAATGTCAGGATTGTGTTCCCCACTTTTCCAGTGTCTTGGCCCTCATGGCAGCTTTACAATTGCCATTGATATTGTGTAGAACAATAAAAAAGAAACAACAAAAACAAAAACGATCAGCATGACAATGTATAAATAACAAAAAGTAGCTAAAAGCAGATTAAGTGTTAGGATGTGACAAACAAGACAGTCCACACTTGACATCTAAACAGTAATAATCATGGTGCCAGATGGGTATGCCTGGGAATAGCAATCCATAATCAGGGAGCCACCACATGAAAGGCCCTTATTTTGATTAACCTCAGAAGGCCAGGACCCCCTGAGACAGGCCTCAAACATTGTTCTCTCAGCTGAGAGGTTGGTGTGGGAAAAGGTGGTCTTGTAGATACTCTGATCCCAAACTTTTCAAAGTTTCATAGGTTATAACCATAACTTCCCATTCCCCCCCCCCCAGAAGTGAACTGGGAGTTAGTGAAAATAAGTGCAGGTGAAATATGTGTAGGGCTGGGGAAAGAAAGACAGGGTTGACCTAGTGGTTCTAACTCTGTATGGGGCAGGTACCTAAGTTACACCTCAAAGAGAAGAGCAGGTGTTTTCAGCATCTTGTTGGCCACTGCTTTTTACCGTCCTTTGCTCCCTTTCAGTCTCCGTCTCATAAAACGAAGAGGCAGCAGCAAGAGCTGATTGCAGAGCTAAGAAGGCGACAAGTCAAGGACAATAGACATGTGTACGAGGGGAAGGATGGAGCTATCGAAGATATCATCACAGGTAAAATAATAATAATGAGGAGGAGGAAGAGGCTGTTCCAAAGTGCCCCTTCATAGCTTTCACTTTGCAAAGCTCTAACATAGCTTTTTAAAGTGTTATAAATTGATTTAAGTGACAATAATCACACGTATCAAGTCATTTAACAAATGGTGCACATTATATAGCGCTCAGGGTTTCAGGCCTGTTCTTTGGCAAGGCCTTGTTGACATAACATTTGTGTATTATTTAATTTCTCCTTCACTTCAGCATGCTCTCATAACTCAAGCTGTAGACCACGTAGAGCCTTATTAGACGTATTTTTGCAACAGGTGCATGCCTTGCAAATCTTTGAGTATTTTTGATCCATGTGCAAAGCTACTGGTGTTGAGCCTTGCTTTTAAAAGCTCTTGTTTTGTCCTTCAAGTCCTACTAATAATTGCCCCAGCATTAAATATGTGACGGAGGACAAAATTGTGTGATTTGGATTTGTTGAACGATTTTGAACTTCAGAGCTGCATATTCCTCTTGCAACAGACTAATACTAGTCCCTTTCTGCAATCCATAATTGAACGCAATAGGCTGACAATGGCTGGGTCTAATTTATAGCAGCCGTGACAAGTACAGTGTGGGCAAACTACTCCTGCAACAGACAGGTGATTTGCTGAAATCTGATTTAGTGGCTTCTGTGACAATCACAGAGTGGATGAAAACAGCAGCAGCTAATTGTTAATAATTTCTCCATAATCAGCAGCAATAAGTCCCTGAGTATGAGTAATACCAAATGCAAGCAACAAATACGGTGGGTTTTAAAAACATCCATGCACAGATGCATGGATCCTATCCAGCCAGGACTTCACTAGCATCTCATGTCTCATTTTCAGTGGTAAATTTATGGCTGATTCCTGGCTGAGACTTCGCCTAGGGTTTACTTTGCCCACTCTGTTGTTATGTGATTTAATTTCACTAAGTTCCAAGAGCAGTCCATCAGAGTGCGAGAACAGCCATGCAAATAAATGTTGTGCTGAGATAAAAGTGTGCACTTCATCACGCCCTTGTTCATACACCAATTTTACCTTTAAAAAAACCACCCCAGTAACTGTTGTGATTTGCAGAAAGATAATTCTACTGGTAACCCAGCCAAACAAATCCTATTGTGGTTAAATGACTGAATAAGGCACCTCAGGGTGTCTTTAACAAAGCACTAACAATGTACTAATACAATAGATCTTTGCTTCTTACTGTATATTCTGTCTTGTCTGGCTGTTATTTTCCATGCAGTGCTGAAGACTGTGCCCTTTACTGCTCGAACGGCCAAGCGTGGCTCTCGTTTTTTCTGCGAACCTGTTCTCACAGAGGAATTCCATTACTAAACTTTTCCTCTTTCACACCCGACGCTCTTTAAAAAAAACCAAAAAGGTTGCTGTAGGTTTTTGACATTTCTCCGCAATATAGCTGTTTGAATGGATTAGTGATGTTTCGCATCTCATCGGAGTCATATTTGACATCGCTCATCTCATTGCATGTTTTTGCCTGTCAGGAACCTTTTTTTGGTTCCCTTCCATTCTCCCAGTGACCGTTTGTTCTACCTTCCGCATTTCAGAGTCACCCTGTGGGCTCAGCGCCATAGAGCAGCAAGTGATGGAAGTCACAGAAATGTCCTCAAGGCCCATGGTGGCTGCGCTTCAAGCCAGCCACCACAATTTGCAAGGGATGGTTGTGGGTTGTAATGGCAAATGTGATGGACAGTTCACTTGGCTTTTCTGTGTCTTCTCCTCTGGGCTCTCGCACCTCCTTTACTTCTTTGTGACTTGATCTATGTTGCATGAGTCCTGTTAAGCCAAGCCTATCTCTGGAAGCAAACCTAGTATACATCAGTGAGCCAGGCTGAATGTTTATGGGCTTTGTTTTATGGCATGTAAAATGAAGTCACTGTTTTGTGATCTGTGAGCACCTATTTCCACATAGGTCCTTCTAACCATCGCTTGCATGTTTGTGTTTGCATGTGTGAACAGGAATAAAATAAATGTGGTCGTGGTCCCCGCACCCACTCCCTTTGTTTTTCACACCCACAGTCGTTAGCTTCAGTTCCATGGCAACTTAATGGGAAATCTCCTTTGAGCCAAGTGGTAGCCTCACTTAAGATAGCATTCTGCCTTTGATCAGTTCAGTCCTTCGTAATAGTGGAGGCTGGGCAAAAACCAGGACCCAGGCAGACCATGGTTCTGAAAGCAGGTCTTGACTTCTGAGCCCAAGCCATAAGAAATAAATTTTAAATAATTCTCATGCTACGCTCATCTAGAGCCAAGAAACAAAGATTGAGGGGCTGGATGAAGAAACTACTCAGGTGGCAGCAGATAAGGTCTAGTGAAGCAATATGATCAAAATTGCCTTGCCATAGAAGATACCCTGCGTTATTGTCATGGAACTGGATCCATTAACATCTTGCACTGTAGAATGTTTTTAAAAAAGGAGTGCTGTTTACGCTGCATGTGTCTGTCAGTGCTGTTGTCTTTGATACAAGAACCAATCATCTTAAAGCAGCACTTCATTTCCTACTGGTGTAATATGTTTTAATGGGGAGCTTTAAAATAAGAATGCTGCCTGTTAACTCCTCTTTTGCTCTTTCAAGTTAATTGCTGGACAGTCATCCTGGAGCCAATGTTCAAAGCAGCTTGGAATTTTATTAGTAAGAGGCTTACGATGGCCACCTCTTTCCTTCCCGTTCTCTTTTTTAACCTTCTTTAAGCCTCCACCTCACCCACTTTTGCTTTACTTGCTAACATGTGTGGCTTTTTACATTTATTTTTTTAAAAATAAATATATTATTATTTTGCTTTTTGGGCACAGAATTGAGTTGCTCTTCATGTTCCATCCCATTTTTAACTTAACCATCATTCTGTGTTTTTTCCCCCTTCTGTTTAGCCTTAAAGAAGAATAATATCACTAAATTTCCAAATGTTCACTCGAGGGTAAGGATTTCTTCTAGCACACCGGTGGTGGAGGATACACAGAGCTGGCAAGCATCACTTTTTACTTAGCTTCCTCCTCTCTCTGTATGCCAACACAAAAACTGCTGCAAATCACAGCCAAGTTTAAGATAAAGGAGGGATGACGCTGTAAGCGTTTAGCAGCGTTGCTGGTGCTTTTCGGTCTTTCTTCTGTTGTATGTTTTTATCTGTAGCGTGTGGGATGGATTAATCTGCAGCTCTTGCCTGTGCTGGATGATGTCACATCACTTAGTGGCTCCTCCCTTTCCAGACTCTTCCACAAGATAGATGTTGTTGCCTCTGTGTTGTACTGATGAGTCTGTGTTCTGCAGAGAGGGAAGGGGCACAAAGTAGGGTTGCCAACTATTTTACAGGCTCTGTGCTCCTTCTTTTTCTTTTAACAGCAGCCCATCAAACAGCAATATAGCATTTCCTGACATAAGCATACAGTGTATAAAGCTTTGCCCGTTCCTTTTCCATATGCCAGGTGGTTCCAAAAGGCATTTTGCCATACTAAAGAAATGTGGGAACCTCTCAGAAATGGGAGCTTACGTGCAAAGATTTATTTGTGTGCTCTGTCTACCCTGCAAGGACAGTGGATTCAGGCACTATTAGTGAAGCAAACCCTAGGAAAAGAGAAAAGGCTGTGTGTGGATCTTATGGCTGTTAGTTGCATCTTAGCAATTAACTATTATTCCCACATCTACTAGCCGCCCCTGCCTCCCCAATTGGGTCTTTGGGAGCCTCCTGTGATTTACAGCCAGTTGCTTTATCCAAAAGACCTCGGGGGGCTGCTAGTGAATCCTATTCTTGTAGGCTGAGTAAGCGCTACAACTAAATCTTCCCTGCGAGGGGGGACTGTCATTCTCTTTGCTCCTCTTTTAACAACGGCACCTTTGTTTGCCTTTCTGCTTCAGTAGCAGCGCTTCCCATAGCAATGGCAGCCATCCTTACACTGTACGCTGCCACTGAGAGCATTTGGCTGGCTTCTTCAAATTATCAGTGCGGGCTCCGGGAGCATCAGCTATGTTGAGGGGCAATTCCTCTGAAAGTGCCAGTTTCCTGTATCCATCTCATTCTCCTGGAGCAGGAGTGTGCATGGACCTTAGAATAAAATCTAAGAAAAAACAATGGAGAATAGTGTGTGTGTGTATGTATGGATAGCACCTTCGGGCTGCTATGTATGGGAGTGTGTGTGAGTAGGGAGTTTATAGGGAACCCTGTTGGTGGAAAGGGAAACAAATTCAGGATAGGTGTGTGCTTTTTGCTCCTGATGCAGCACTGTCCCCAGTTTCAGCAAATAATAATAATAATGATAATAATAATAATGATGATTTATTATTAATACCCCGCCCATCTGGCTGGGTTTCCCGAGCCACTCTGGGTGGCTTCTAACAGAATATTAAAATACAATAGTCTATTGAAGCAAATGGGACTGGCCAGGTGGCTGCTGCTCACACCGGCATTGTAGGGTAGGGTAATGTTGTTGGGGCAGCAGCCACAAGCAGTCCTACCCACGTCATTCCCTTCTTTTAAGCATAATCAGGACCGCGCCACTGCTAGCAGTGTAGACCAACTGGCTTTTAAAAGTGCCAATGTAATACAGTTGTCAAAACTGCTGGCATTAAGCAAGTACAGATTGTGCAAATTGTGAATGGTTTGGTAGGTTGCTGTAGTCTGGAAATCTAGCACAGCTGGGGAGGTGTGATTTTAAAGGGCTAAGGGACCTCCAGGGTAGATGGGGTTGGGGGGTTGGGAAAGAGGAGCAGTGCTTGCTTATTGTTTTTGCTGCTGCTATTTTATTTTAAAAACCTGGAATGCTTCAGATTGGCTTGCTGGTCATACCACTAGCAAACACAATAGATTTGCCTCCTGTGGACAGCAGAAATTGGTAGCATGTGGGGCAAAGGAGTCGCCAGCTGGATCTACACTGATCTGGAAAACACTATAAAAATATAGCTCTCAATGCAATTTCACATGGGCAACACTACAGCGCATTGTTGTCCCATTTTTATTTTTCACATTATAACTCACCAGTATAGAAGAGTCTGAGGTCAGTTTGAAGAGGTTGGGAGAATGAATGAAGCCTGGGTCTCAGGGAAAATTAGTGGCAAGTGACAGCCAACCAGCATTAGCATCTAACCCTGCTGCCATCCTGTCTTGTGTGTGTTTTTTTAAAAAATAACAATAATCCATACCCTCATTTTCATCCTCCTAAGAAAAAGCATCTGACGCAGATTCATGGTGGCCCCAAAGTTTGGTCCTTCAGTGGCAGAACCCTGGTGTGCAAGCAGCTCCCCACCTGATTCTCTCTATACAGGAGAAATCTGATGGAAGCTTTTGCTATGCAAGGAAATTGCGAGATAGCTTCCACAGCAGAACCCTTTTCATACCTAGATCCGTAACCCTGAATAATGCAGTAGGCAGAAGTCCCATATTAGTAATAGTCAGTGAAGAGAGAGACCCATCAGTGCTGTTCTGCTCGGCTCTCTTGGGAGCTTAAACAGTCCCTTTTTCTCTTTCGCTTCAAGCTGCTTTGATTGGCTACCAGCAGGACTCTTTCCTTGTCTAGATCCAGAGGCACAGGCTAGCCCGCTTCTGACACCTTCCTGCTTCTTCCCCGCAGATCTTAGAAACCAGCCCTACAGACGAGCCGATGCGGTGAGGAGAAGCGTGAGGCGGCGTTTTGATGATCAGAATTTACGCACTCTCAACGGTGCTGAAATAGCCATGTGAGCTGGATTGGGAGAACGTGCATGTGTAAAGTAGAACGTGTGCTTGACTGATTCCTTGCCATGTGAACTATTTTTGCGCTACCATTCTAATTGTGGACTTTATTGCAGTACATTAACTTATCTTCTGAAGGGCTCAATAACAACAGCAAACACATAGGAACACAGAGGGAAAAAATACGGGGGGGGGGGGGGAGATGAGCTCTCCACTCAACTGTAACTACCAAGTGCCTAAAATTCAATTACCTGCTCAAATTAATCAAAGCAATAGGACTTTATTTGATTGGGTATTGTTTTACACCAATAAATTTGTTCAGTGTTTTTAACCAAAATGTAAAATACATATTGTATTTTTGTTTTGTTTTGTTACATACCATTTAGTGAATAGCCTTCAGTGGGCTTTCTTGATCTCATGACTTGTAAATAGGTAATACTTGGAAGTGATCCGCTGTGGATTTTTTTAATGATTTCAATACATTCCTCCTGGACAGTTTGACTTAGTTTTGAGATTCTGTTGCACTTATTATTATTATGATGTATGCATACACCTTCATATGCATATGTAAGGACTTACCATATACGAAGGGGAGAAACTCATTAAATTGTACCCTTTTAAGAAAAATGCATTCCTCTTAAGGGTGGGAAAAACATCCAGAAAACAGAAGTTGATGTAGATGTGATTACATTTTACAAAGGGTTAAACTTAACTGGGATAAGAAAGGCTTGGATAGTGGGGTTTCGGCTGTAAATAGGATGTGATAACATATGGCTTATTTTAAATACACAGCTACCTGCTTTCAGATTCTACCTGCTATATACCAGTTGGTAGTGAAGCTGAAGTGAGGAGGTATAGCTCATAGAACACAATGCAAACACAGAAGAATCATGGATGAAATTCCACCACTGTTTTCTACAGGTAGAGGCAGCTTTTGGGTAACAATGTTATTTATTAATTAGCACTAAGATATTAACTTCTCAGTAATCAGTATTATAATTCCTGAGGACCACAACTGCTCAGTTGTCAGAATAATGAAAATCTGGTGCCCTGCCGAAAAATTAGGATACCCTCCATAAATAAGCTTGTACCTCCATTCCACAAGAAATTCTGCCATGCGACAATCCAGGTTGGCTCATAAAGTAAGAGCTGTCTCTCAGCTGAAATGTAGCTAGTTAACAAAACAGTTGTATCACTGCTTACATTCTCAAACCTGAAATAGATTTTTTTATCCCAGTTCAGATCTGCTGATGGATGCAGCATCTACAAGAAGTGTTAAGTCAGATGTGCAGTTGGAAATTGTAAATGTATTTGCACTTCATTTCTTCCAAACATGTGGGTTTAATAGGGAACGCACAAGCTGTTGAACGCTACAGTGCACAGATGACTTTCTCATTTTAGAAATGCATCTGCCTTGCGCTTGTGGCTATCCTTTCCAGATTAGAGTGCTTGTATTTCAAATTTTAACCAGTTGAAACATTTAAAGCAAAGTTTTAATTACCAAGAGCGGCCATTGCCAACTCCACCTATTGCTTACAAGGCAGGGCACTTGATTTTCTCTCCCAAGACAAAAATCAGACTAAAGTTAAGGGACATCTTGCTTACAGCTTTCCTTTCCTGGTAGCACTGCATCACTGTTAATTGTAAAATTTATTGTATAGTATTTAACCACTGAATTATTTTCTTTTTTGTTGTGCTTATGTGAACCACTGGTAAAGGTCCCATATTCCTTTAATAATGTGTAGTTATATGATAATGTTTCTAAATGTACAGATATTTTGCTACAAATTTGGTGCTTTTTATGGTTTTTACACTTCTCTTTAATTCCCACTCTAGCCTCGGGGTAATATTGTAAATATTGTTTAAAAATGCATCAGCCTGTGCTATACAATCTGAATGTTATTTTAACTTATAGTTTTGTTTTTTTATATTTAACTAAATGGACAGTTTGGGGCTCAAAAGTTATTACATTGACATTTGCTTAACTATTTACAGAGAAGTTTATTTTAAACAAACTGCCAATTGTTCTCTCAATTTACAGCAATGTGTACTTGACATGTTAAAGAGAACATGCCACGATTGTGCCATTTTCCTTCGCAGAAAGATGAATGTTTAGGTTTGGGGGAAACAACATTTGGTAATATAATTCAAAAATTTAAGGAGTTATGAGAAATCACAGTATGCTAAAAATATTTAGAAAGGAACAATGGGCTGTAATATTGGCATGTTCTCTTCAATATTTTATCTAGTAACAGACCTGCTTCTTAGCAATATTATAGGTGTTTTATAAAAGCAGTTCATGTTACTTTTCTGATCTGTTCATGGCATATGATTGAATAAACTATTTACACTACTACAAATGATCCACAGCTTTTCCTTGTTACTCAGACTGATCTATATGGGGCCATGGAACTATGCAGAGTAGCAGGGCTGTGCTAAAACAAGAACCAGAGAGGGCTGCATGTAGGCGTGAGTTCCTATTGGCACTGGACTTTTTCCACAATGTAGTAGTAATGAGCTATAAACAGGTAACTTCATTACCATGCACTTTCTCCTATAAGGTTAAGAGCAAACAACTCTTTTTAAATTAAACGCTGGAAAAATGTAACCTAGTGATGGGATGAGCGGACTACATAGACTCAGAATTGTAGAATTGGAAAGATCTCCATGTAACCATTTGCATTGCTTTACATTTGCATTAGGCAAAACCTATTTGAAGAAGTTTCAAATGATGCAGTTTATATGTATGTTGTTTCTCTTTGAGACGCAGTGGGGAAAGTTCAAATGTACAAGATATGCAAACTAGAGAAGAAATCAGATTGTAGCAAATAAGATATGGGGCATGACAGTTTGCAGAAATATGAAGAAACTAACTTTATACTTAAAGCTTTTTATTTTTAATGGAAAAATAAAGACAACGCTTTAAAAAGTAATGTTTACTTAGAAACATGTCTCTTCATGTAAATTATGCAAGGCGGCAATAAGAAAATATTTTACATAAATATCACTTGCATCGGAGCGGGGAAACTGCTATTCCTTCATAGCTGTTTTAAGTACTGTGAAACTTTCCCACCTCTACACCAGTATGTAGCTGAGTGTGAAACATGATGCGCTACCAATCCATGTACGGCAAACTATGCAATTGGTATGAACAAGTTAACCGTACTTGCAGTTTCTCAAACAGGAAGCCAAATATGCAAATTTTTTTTTCTTTGCCTCCTCAACATTAACAAAATACATATTTAAACTCTCTTGTATAAGCAGAGTCCCAAACACTATGACAGCAGGAAGTCATAGCATTTTACATTCTCATTCCCCAACACTTACTGCTCTGGAATTTCCTGGACGTTTCACTGCACTCTACCTTAAGCTATATAACTAGACAAAATTAGTATGAATAATTTTTCATTAAGAAGTGATCACCATAAAGGAGGGATGATTCATTTTGTTGCGCCTGAGAGTATTCAGAATGCATCGTGTACAACCCTGTACTGTTTGATGTTTCCCCCCATACTCTATCAATTGGGGGAGGGGGGAAGAGAAGGAAAAATCAGTGAAAATGGCTTCTCTCCAATCAGCAGAGTTCCCTTATAGGAGTGGCAGTTCCAAGCCACTGTACTGCGAAGCCAACCTTTTACTTGCAAGTAGAGCAAACTGTTACACAAGCGCCATAGAAATCTGTAAAACCTAAGGATAACAACATGCCTGCTATATTTGTCCTTATTTCTTAATTTGCATAGTAGAGGCTAAATTCACAAATAAAAAGGCCAATCTTGAATTACCACCACTATATATTGTTAAGTATTCCACTTCTGTGCTGTTACAGATCTTTGACAGCTCCTTTCTTTTGTTGCTGTGATTATACATATATTAAAAAGGAAGCACCACACTAGAGTACTTTACTTAACCAGTAACACTGTGTGAGATCAGTAATGTGTTGGCTGTACAGAGCATTTTTAAAAAACAGAAAAAATACTAGTGCACGCTAGAAGACAAGGTTTAATAAGTGATAAAAATGTACAAAAATATTCAAATCAGAAAGATTTTAGAGTCTGTACCACAGTAGTCAATACTCCTCAATGTATAGGGCTGATAGTTTTAATCAAAGGCTGGTCAGAATCTATTCAGTACAAAGGAAAAAGAACAGAATAAAAGGAGACCAGGTTTTCAACATTAGGTCAACATCTTTCAAAAGAAAAGTATTACGTTAACATTGATTTTTCTAGACAAGAGTATTGCAACTGCTTTCCAAAACTTGGTGGTACATTCTTCGGAAGTCCTTAAGGCAACATATTGCATCAATTTAGTCTGATTTTGCTATTTTCTGTAACATTAAGATTAATGCTGAAATAATACCCTTTGCCAATTTGGTTTTTTTCTTTGTACATATACCAGGTTCTTTTCTAATAAAAAATGGCAGCTATGTTATTACATCAGCATACCTTACAGCCTTGAAAATTAAGGGCCTATTAGGATTTCCATTAATTAATCTATTTTTCACAGTTTTAAAACTTGACACTAAAAATTCACCTCAGGGTGAAACTCGATATACATTTCAACCTAAAGTCAAAATTCAATAGAAACCACCTAAAACATCATTTTGGCCAGCAAGGTAATACACAAAAACCCAGTAATGGATTCTGGACTACCATAAATGAAGAAAAAATATTTCCCCCTCTCTTTTTCCTTTCCCTCCACTTGCAAAATAAAAAAGTAATTAAAAAAACCCAACAGAAGTGGAGCCCAAGAAAATTATAGGAGCATCTTTCTGAACAGAACATGTGCACCCCTTACCCACCCCCAGACCTTATTTGACAAGAAAAACAAGTTTAGGCTTTCATAGCAAGAGCTGTTTTATAGACACAAGAGGCCCGAAAGGCTCAAGTACTTTTCCAAGCCGCTATTGAAAGGGCTCAAAAATAAAAAGATTTTCTGTTCATCCTAATGTGCTCTTTGAAGAATGCCAAGGTGCATGGGGTATATATACAGGCTGCCTAGCTTATTAGAAGCAGAACTTCAGCTTGAATTCTGAATGTTCACCGTCTTTGACAATTTGCTGCCAGGCACACAATGATATTATTTGAAATATTTAGTTATGCAGTAGAACTGAAAAGCCATTGCTATGCCAATGGAACATTGGAATCCATTTCCTGAAATGAATCATCTATATTTCTTATTAAATCACATTGTAAACATATTTGGTATAAATACTTTTTATTGATCTTCATCCAGTTGTTCCAAGAGGGTCCTCCTTTGTTTTTCTAGTTCACCTTCACTTAATTCACTACCAGAGGTATCCCAATTACCCTGAAAAAGGACAATGAAAAATAATCAATATACCCTTTCCCACAGTTTAGAATTCAGTCATTGTAGTTATTTTGAACATTTCAGTATTTATTAAGAACTGCAGTTTGGCCATCACTAGACAACCTAAGATTTCATACTAAAAATCACTTGAAACTCTCAAACTATACGATTTTAGCACCACTGGTAAATTACAGGCCTCAGGCCTATTTACTGACCAAATTCAAATAACTACTTTTAAGTGCACCCAATATATATTTTTTAATTACTTTTTCATTTGACTGGCTGACACTGCTCCCTCAAGAAAAGTCAAAATTGATCAAGGACACTGTGTAGTCACACTTCCAGGCAGACAGTAACTTTAGTGGTGAACAACGTACTGAGAACAAAGGAGAAGGATGCACTCTTCCAGGTTACGATGCTACGGCAATGTTATCTAAAGTTATATTCTGCCCTTTTAATCCACATTCAGTAAGTCAAAGCAAACTCGCAAGACGTTTTCGTCTTGCAAAGCAAGCCCATAGGGAAATTCGTCTTGCGGAGCACCTCAAAAAACGGAAAACCCTTTCGTCTAGCGGGTTTTTCGTCTTGCGAGGCATTCGTCTTGCGGGGCACCACTGTAAAATGTTGATATAACTAGTGTCTGAACAAAAGGTGCTTGAGGAATCTGATCTTTCTGAAGTTGAAAGTAACAATCTGAACTCCGAATAAACATGGGAGTCTCTTAGTGCCTTCTTCACAGAAAAGCTATGCCCAAAGTGATTTAGGTCTAGGGGGCTAAATCCTAGTGTTAAATCTTCAAAAAGGAGTTGGATATACTCATCAGATGCCTCAGTAATCGCAGGGAGGAAGGGGAATTGCTCATACTGTATTCTAAACCCTAACTGGACTTCCAGAACAGAGTTCAGCTTAGTGCAAAGCCAAGCCACTGAAGTGGCTTGATCGTTTTGCTGTTCTCAGTGGATTTTCAATAGTACTGTTAACTTGAAGGTACTGAGTTAACTACACATCACCACCTTGAGTAAATACATATAGTATCAGTGGCTGGTGGTCACTGTAAATTCTAAGGCTTATACAGTGGTACCTTGGGTTACATACGCTTCAGGTTACATACGCTTCTGGTTACAGACTCTGCTAACCCAGAAATATTACCTCGGGTTAAGAACTTTGCTTCAGGATAAGAACAGAAATTGTGCGGTGGTGGTGCGGCTGCAGCGGGAGGCCCCATTAGCTAAAGTGGTGCTTCAGGTTAAGAACAGTTTCAGGTTAAGAACGGACCTCCGGAACGAATTAAGTTCTTAACCCGAGGTACCACTGTACAAGAGATGTGTATTAGCTAGAAACAGTTCTGGAGACCAAACAATAGTTTGTTATGCTTGAACCACAATAACTTAGTCCCATTAAGCCATTATGATCTATAGTTGCCACTCTATTGAGAATTAGCAGAGCCAATAATCTATATTGTAATTGGGCCAGGCAGAAGCCAGCAAAACTTAAATGCGGATCATTAAATTCTAGCATTTAGGTCTTCAGCTACAGCTAATAAGCTCTCAGGAAATTTTGTGGATGAAGAGAAGATATAATGTTACACTTTAGTCCATGCTTCCTTATACAAGCTTGGTGTTTAAAGGAAGGATATAAACTTGAAAGGCCAAAACAAAACTACAGCTATACAAAATGACCTCTTGGGCCAATGTGTGTATCAGTTATCCACCAATTTGTTCTTTTCCAAATGTTGTGATAGCTTTGGCAGCTTATATGTATCAAAATACATCTGTGGCTGTCCAGATAATGGAATATAGCTCCCATCACTGCAGATGACTGGCCATGCTGGCTGGGATGATTGGCATCCAACATCATCTGGAGGGCGCCAGGTTTTTTAAAAAATTGCAGCATAACTATTATGGGTAAAAAAACAAGCAACAGTGACACCGATCAGAAATAGCAGATCCTTCCACCTTTAGACCACACAACCACTAATCTACTGGTAAGATAGTTAACACAATAAAGCCAAGCAAACTCACAGAATCTTTGCCAGGTCGCTTTTTAGGAGGTGATTTATGCTTAGATTCAGATCTTTGCCTACTTCTTTCCTTTTCATTTTCTCTCTCCTTTTTGTCTTTTTCTCGATCCACATCTGATTCTGGAGAATCCTGTACAGAGTAAGATAAACAGTATAAATCAAGGATGCACAGAAAATACACTGTAGAAGGGTGGGGCCAATGGGAATCTACCTCTAGTTCCACAAGTGTCTTTCTATATCCCAAGTCTGTGTTTCAATCAATTCTCATTACCACACAACAGTCTGGTGAAGACAGGCAGGAATTTCAACCTGAGTCTTCCATGTTCAAAATATTAACTTTCAAAATCATGACTGAACATTTAAAGAGACTTAACCTAGCTCCTACTCATGCCAACTGGCTGCAAGTCTTAACTGGTATGGGGGGGGGGGACTTGTCTACCTGCAAGGCTTCTAACTGTACATCATATTCATAGCAGAGAAATTATGTGCAAGTGAAGCACAACAAACTGGATTCAGACTTTCTGGCTCAGGAGAAGTATCTGGCAGCTTGTGAGCTTTCAGGACAGGAAACTTCAGTGATACAGAATGCTTTAACTTTCAAGAATTCAGTTAGGAAGGAAGACAACTACTACTTTTAAGGGATTTTTTTAAAAGAAAAAAATGGCTGTACCAAATGTACAGTCACACAATTCACATACAAATAATAAAATAGCAAACTGTTGTTCAATTTTATTAAGTGTGCCTTAATTCTTCGTTTCACAGATAGATACAAGAAATTGAGTGGGGTGAGGGGAGAACAGTGCCAAACTGAGGTATACTCACAGACTTGTGTCTCCTCTTTTTGTTCTTCTTTTTGTGTTTCTTTGATTTCTTGTAGCTTCTCTCTATTAATGCATTAGAATTAAATAGGTATCAGGATTATTTAAGTTGATAACTGCTATATCTCTATTTTGTTAGGTAAGATTTTTTTTTAAGTACCAGATTCCGCGCTGGAGGAGCGTTCGGAGACTGATCGAGAGTCTGAGCGTTGCCTCTTTTTCTTTGAATGACTGTCATCATCCTCAGATTCTGAACCCTTCAAAGCAAGAGTATTTGACATGTAACATTAGTTTTTAAAGGCTGGGTGGTAAAAAGAACCAACTGAATACTGCGCTCTACCTTACCGAACGAGAGCGAGACCTTTTTCTGTGATGTTTTTTTGATTTTTTAGAATGCTTCTTGTTCTTTGAATGATGGTGTTGACACTCATGCTGCAGCATTGAAAGAATAAAAATTACTCATTTGAAAGAGTAAGCATGCGTTTTGTTAAAGTTTTTGCTACACAAATACAGTATGTATAGTGTATCTCTTTAAGTCTCTATTCTGAAATACTTCCTCTATATACTTTTATTTTGAAACTGCACTGCATGCCTTTTTGGACACTGGCTTTTACTGGTTTTGCAAAGCCACACTTGTTCATACTCTTCCATCTTCTTAACAGCAAATGAGATTTTGGAAACACAGGATACTTCTTGCAAAGAAAGATGTTTGGGAGGTATGAATTACAACATTTAAAGAGCAGTTCCAACAGTGGGAGGGCTGACATCTTCATGTAATCCTTCCTGATGATGGAAACACTACCAGTGTTTAGGTTATTAAAAATAGAATCGAATGAAAAAGATGCCAACCGTTAAAATTAATTACAGATCACTCTCAGACAGGAAGCTAATGTCCCCATAAATATATTCTACAAAGCTATGCTTTCAATAGTATTTTGTGTCCAGGCAAATGCTGACACCTACTGCTAAATATTTTAGCGACAGCATCCTTCTGTTATTTGGACCCCAGATGAAGCCAGAATGAAATTGATCCAAGCTGGGCTGTCATCACCCTTTCAAGCACCTTGCCACAGTATTCCCCAATCAGTGATAGTTGTTAAATAAATAACTTGGTCCAGTGATGCCCCCTTAAGGATGGCTGGAACTTGCTCCTGCCCCAGCTAATCCCCTTCGGCTCACTCTAATAAGCAAGCTGGGCAAGGCCTTTTGTACTCCAAAACCTTTGGAGAGCACCAGATTGGAGAAAGGCAGCTTTAGTTCATGAGTTGTCCAAGGAAAAAATTGGGAAAGGGTGTCCACAAGAGAGAGAAAAGGGAATGCCTCACCAACTTTTGGCTCTGGCTCCCACCCACCACTTGCATGCAGGCGCCAACAGATTTTCACTAAGAGATACAGGAAGAAAAGGTTCTCCAATTCTATTGTAGGGGATCAGTTCAATAAGTTAAGTTTTTAAAAATCTGTTTCAAATCTATCAGACAATGCTCTTATCATAGTATCGTTACCTCTAGTAAATAAATGAAATCTTTGAATATTCTTTTTCTTTCTGATTCTAGAGTGATGTCTTCAAATGCTGGTTCTTTCACAAACCTTTCCCGAATCTAATATATAAGAGAAGAATTATGTATATGGTTTAGCCAGCAACTTCAATTTATAAAATAAAAATGTTCTGCATACAAATTACTTTGTTTTTCCAAAAAAAGATCAGACTACGGCTCAATACAATCTACTAGCTAAAAGTATTGTGTTCATAAAAACCAGATCAAATAATGATGAAACACACTCCTGCTGATATTCTTAGCATAGCTGAATCTTAGCCAAGATCCCATGGTAAAGATAGAAACGTGAGGTGCTTTATGTATGATGCTTATAAAGGTTAAGAATTTAGACCCCACATCAATTTTCTTCAGAAATGCCTTCCAGTATCCTCACTGAACATAATCCAAAGCTTTTCCAATCATCAAATATTCATACTGTGCCAAGTGGGATTAATTCTTCCTTGACTTCTAGAAGAGTACCGTGTATAAAAACCTGTCTGATCCATGTTTGGAATATCTGATGCCACAATTTTAAATGTGAGAAAACATTCAAAAGTGCATTTCATTCCAAAATGTATCTATTATCTCTGCTCTTAAACGGGACCTTTTTGCATCCTCCTGGGAAGACACCCCACTGCCCCACCCCATGACCACTTGAGTTAAAATCCTTCAATTTATCTCCCTGCAAGCACTTCACCTATTTTATTATTCCATTTACAGTCTTTCTAATTTCATTTACAGGAAATTGTACTTAGATCGATACATTTAAGTATTATAGGTCTATTGCTGCTGTTCATTACTTTTGATAGTTATACACCCCCCCCCCAAACACACACTTCATTTAACAATGGGGGAAAAGTGTTTTCTGGGTAACCAACATTCTCTTGCAAAATGCTATGGAACATGCTTACATCTTCCCACACTGCATCCATTTCAATTGGAGGGGTTGCTTGTTTTAGCATACTCTTAAAAGCAGACTCTTTCCGTTTCATTTTGCGGGCTTCTTCTTTCTCTCTCTCACGTTCACGAGCCTCTGCCTTTTCCAACAGCTACATCAAAACAAAACCAAGTGACCAATCAATGTAAGGGCAATGGAAAAAAGGGAAAACAACCAAATCCCATTTTGCAAGGGAGTACTTTTCTCATTATTTGCTGTGCATGTGTCACATATAATGGTGGTTCAGACGCACCACCAAATCATGTGATTGAACCTAATGTGATCCATTCATGAGTAGAACAGACTTCCCACTCATTATGTAGGACTTTGCCTTCCTCTCTTTTCACTTGAGCACCTCCAGAATCCCCTCTGGGGAGTCCCTCAATCATCTGGAGCTTATTTGGGGTGTGTGTGTAGGAAGGAGAAGAGGAAGTCATGTTGCATGAGTGGAGGTCTTTTCATGCAACATTTGGCACCACCCATGATTTGGATTCTATAAATGACTAACAGGGCAAATTCTGATACATCATAGTTTGCCACTAAACTTTGATTGAAACTTATCTGAGTGGAGGAGGAAGGATGCAAGCCTGAGGCTCCTCAACTGTGATTTGCTTTTAGGTCTAAACAGCCTCATCAATTCCACACTTTTCCACCTATCATCATTAAGTTTATATTCTAGCATTTGACTATACAGATACTACATACTTATTTGCAGACTTGTAAACATTTTATCAAGTCTTCTTAACATTAGGATTTTAAAAAATATTCTAGATTTTTAAAAGCCCAACTTACACTATTGAAAGCTAGCTTGATATTTCCAGCATCTAAAGTGGTAGCTCTTTTAGTTGAACTGATGACTGTGACAAAGTCTTCAAAAGTAGTATTCACTTCAACTACAAATCCTTTGTCCTGCAAAACAGCAAATTTTGATGGCACAAACTCATGTTACAACATGACAGTGTGGATTCCCAGCTCAAGGTATCTAAACCCACTCATTTTGGATTGGAAACACTGGTTTTCTCCCAGCAACTAAAATTACATTTCCCCTCACCTTTAAGATGTCTTTTATTATCTTTTTTTCATCATGGTAGCGTGCTTTCAGATCTTCAACATAAAACTTGAAGAGATCAAGTGCTGTTGAGCCTGAAGAAAGAAACTACATTGGTCAAAACCTCCTGCTTACCCAAGAGTTGCATTTCTTATTACATTAGTAACCCTGCTTCTATCTACCAAAAATGCACAAGCATTACCTCCATCTTATTTTCTACAAGCATGAGAGAATATACTTACCAGGCTGACCAAGCATGTTAGTAAATCGAATATCAGAACTTATGGTTGGATATAACTCCATCCATGATGACATTGAATGCAGCTGGCCATGTTCATGCAGCTCATCCAAAAATATCTGCAAAGGAAACAGTAGAAAATGGGGAATCTCACAATCCTGTATATTAAAATGGAAATGAGTCAGCCCTGTCATTTTTACTGCCCCGTAGAATGCTACAATATAGCATGTGGACATCAAATGGAAAACCATCTAACATACCTCTAGGACTGCAATACTAATAATGTCTACTCAGAAATTGTCTCACTGAATTCAGTGGCACTTACTACCAGCTAAGTGGAGTTAGGACTGCAGTCTTGAGTAGGGGTGGCTAACCTGTGCTCCCTGATGATGCTGGACTACAACTCCCATCATCCCTGACCATGGGCCATACTGTGACAGACATGCCAGGAGATGATGAATCGAAAATAAACTTTCTTCAGGTAAAACAGACTATGGTGAAGCCATAAAATGTTGACCTGCAAGATCTTTTAGTATTTATCTACACTCATTATTTGCACTTTACAGAATACCAAGATTGATGGTAACCTATCCCAACACCTAATAGTTCATTTTGTCACTAACCTGGAAAGATTCTCTGTTTTTACGTTGCCGTCGTCTTTCCCTGAGCAATCCCTTCTGCTTTTCTTCCTCCTCCTCCTTTTCCAAAGCCCTTATGTGCTCTTCGAAACAAATCAATGCATCCTCCTTATCCATATCTAGAAAAGCAGCATACAAACATTTCAGAAAATGAAGGGTAAGGTCCAACTGTGGTAATTTGCTTGTGCCACAATCTTCTGCTTGCACAAACATGACTTCCCTTCCTCTCCTCCTCCACAGCAGCCCCCTGTCCCTGGGGAAAAAAAAATCTTCTTCAGCAGGGAGGAGGTGAGGGGGGCTGAGAGGAAAGGAGAATCCTTTTGTGCCTGTTGACACAACTGGATCTTCCCCAATGCTGAGGTAAGCCATTTTTTAAAAATCTGGCTCGTGCTTTTGGCAAAGCTTTTGCTTTGTTTCTCATGTAAGATTTATAAAGTCTCAGAAGAAACCATAGCCCCCTCTTTAGATGTTACATTATCAGGGGGGGGGGGAAGGAACAGGCATGGGGCAAATGTGCTAACCCGACCCCCACATCATTCTCATCAGCATCCAAGTTCTGGAGGGCAACTGCCTGAAGATTGGAGCCACTTGTGCACAGGGAGCCTCCAGGAGTACAGCAGGCTTCTGACATCAGACAAGTCTCCTTCAACATCCCTGCCTGCCCCAACATTTTTAATGGCAATTTCTCACTACAAGAGCAATCTGTAGCAAGCCTCAGAAACATGCACTCCCTTCCTTCCTTTCTGCTATACCAATGACAAGCTTTTGATTTTAAAGTAACAGGAGCTTTCAATGATTTCCAAACCCAAGATACCCAGATGCTTTGCTTATATTCATGTTATCTATCTATCTAATATACACACACACACACACACCCCAAACAAAATATTAACAAAAAATACTGCTAAACCATATAAAGGAAAATAAACTGATTAGGTCTGAATTGGATCAAAGTCTGTGCAGTGCTGGCTCCTGCATTCTCCACCAAGAGCAATGTGAGTTGGGAAATCTTGGCTGCCAAAGGTAACAATGCTGTTTTATCAGGCACACCACCTCTAAACTGGAGCAAGCTAGATTGAAGGTTAAAGATCCGAGTTGCTGTTGCCATCAGATCATCACTAAGATCATATTCCAACAATAAAGGAAACAGGATATTTTGAGTTGTATTTAACTAAATGTTTGTGCTAGTGCACAAGTCATGCTGTCCCCAAGTCTGCTCCGGAGTGGGAAGAAGGCCTGGAGCAGATTTAGGAGGCACAGAGGGGAAGGAGAGGGGGGAAACTTTAGCACTACGTGGATTAAACCCTGTCTCCTTACTCTGAAGTTCCTCGTCTTCTGCAAAGGTAGGATTGTCCATCAGATATTGCTGAGCCTCTGACCAGGTAGTACAGTATGTGACATTAGCCATATTATCCAAGATGTTTTTTAATGCCTCCCAGTTCCTCTTCCTCAACTGCTTGGCCTGTTCCTGAAAAAGTTAAATGATACATTTAATGTCATTTGTTTTGCTAAAATGTTTGGTATCAAACATTACCAACAGATTATTAAGAGGCGGCATTTTGTAGCAAATCTGCCAGTCTGAAGCAACTGCATAACTTCATCACTGAACAAGAAAGAGACATCACACTACATTTCATTGCCAGGATGCGTGCATAATTCCGGATAGACTAGAAGACTATCTTCAAGAAATGCCTATGGTGTAACCACCACATCAAGCTTTTGCTCTATTTTGTTCGGAACTAAATTAAGTAGTGCCACATTAAGGAAAAGACATGATATTTGTTAAAATGTAGAGGAAGACAGATTTACCTATAGAAAAGAGGAAGAGGAGTAAGTGGGTGTGAATCCCCCCATCTGAAGAAATAAATTACCTTTTCTTTCTTTGATAAGAAGAATAGGACATCTTCATAGATTTCAAGACGATCACGTTCTGATATTGCATTCCAGACTTCCATCTCTCCAAACATTTGTTCAGCTTTTCTGTATAGAAATAGGAAGAAAAAAGGCTCTATAAATCACTTTGCTCCCACTCTTTCACACTGATCAGTCAACATCCCAATCCTTGCCAAATGTGTGATAACCAAGAGAGTATAAAATGTGTAATCATACGTAACTCATGTTTAACATTACAAAATCATTCCAGCTTGCAAAGCTAAAATAAAAGAACTAATGTGTTAACAATTTAGATTTTTTTAAAAGTTCTATGTGTTGTATTCCAGCTCCTGCCATTTCTTTTCTCCCATTGCTTGGATGAAAGGTTTTTGTATTTTTAAATGGATCCCTTCCTTGCTTGCATCCATTCCCAATACATATTTTGCCAACAGTCTCAGTGACAACTTCTCACACACTGCAGTCTTTGTACAAATGCAGAGGCAACCATGGTTTGGATCTAGACTTTCAAATGGCTGCAGAGTCGGAGTTTCACTCAACAGAAAAGGGGAGGGAATAGACTTCTGCCAAGTCCTCCTCCTCCATATAAATCTGCACCAGAAAGGAGGCATGGGCAGCAGAAGTAGAAATTGGAGAACATAACCTTGCAACAGTGACTTTGCACAAATTGTTATTCCCCATAGCACAGTATTTGAAACAGTATTTTAAAGTGTTGTTTTTTTAATTCACATTCCCCTCTTAAGTCAACCCAGGCTCAAGTTTTAAATTTAGAACTGTACAACTAGTATTATGCATTAGATTTATCTTACTTGTATCTGGTAGTGGATGTCATCTTTTCGTGGTTCTCAAGGAAACGCTGAAAAGATTCTTTTGCCTCTTTGTATTTTAATCTTGCTTCTTCTTTTTCTTCTTTCTCTGTCTGGACCTTGTAAGCATTAAATGCTTGCTTCTTCTCACTTAGTTTTGCCAAAGCACTACAAATTAAAGAAAAAAGCCATAAATTTATTGATAAATGCAGTATCAATTGATCTTTTTACGAAGATTCCTTTTAACACTGCACACAGGGAGAGAGTTTCAAAGTACTTAGTACACAATTGCTTCCCCTCAAAACAACAACAACCCAGTTTTAAAAAAACTGTTCAGGAGAAAAACAAGTTAAATTTATTTATTTATTTAAAATATATACATAACTTTTTTTTACATGTTTCTCAAAGTGGCATACGAAGAAAAACATACAACTTACACAATTTTAAAAAGATTAAATATATCAGAAAATAGGAACATCAGGGCAACATTCAAACCATGAGCTCACTTGAGCTGTCAGAACATCAGTTTATACACACAACTACCGGTACTTAAAAGCATGTTGATTAAAAAGAAAATAGGAACAGCATACCTGTATCTTGGATCGTTAATTATCATTTTCATAGCTTGCTCCCAAGAGGCGTTGGATGGCACACGCTATGAAGACATGAAGTAAATCATGTAAGTCCTCAAATCAGTACTTCTGTTTGTGCAACGGTAGCTTTAGGAATGCTAGCTAAGGTAAGAATGGATGCATCTAAATTGTGCAGTGGGGCATAGTTGTCAAATGTACTGATTCAGATTATTTGGTGGCAAAAGTGGGTAAATATTCTGCTTGGTATGTTTTTATTATAAAAATAAAAGAATATTTGTACAAAGGACTGTCATATTTCTTTGCTTTTCCTGTAAAAATGATAAACTACCATAAAACTAGGAAATGATAAATTTGGTACACAAGACACTTTCTGTATTCATGAGTATTTTTAGCCTTCTCATAATTTACTTACACTTCTAGAAATGGTGCATCAATCAGTTCGTACATGAAAGCAAACCATAGTTAACATATTCAGGTAGGTAGCCGTGTTGGTCTGACGCAGTTGAAATATATTAAAAATTGTCCAGTAGCACCTTAGAGACCAACTAAGTTTGTTCTTGGTATAAGCTTTCGTGTGCATGCACACTTCTTCAGATACACTGAAACAGAAGTACTATATAGAAGTGTCTGGTGACTTCTGTTTCAGTGTATCTGAAGAAGTGTGCATGCACAAGAAATCTTGTATCAAGAACAAACTTAGTTGGTCTCTAAGGTACTACTGGACAATTTTTTTGTTTGTTTACATAGTTATCAGATTACTGTTAACACACCTGTCTGGACTGCTTTGTTTCGTCCTATAGCATACAGAGGAAACAAACCACAATCTGATTGAAACATAGCACTAAGCCAGGGTTTGTCATTTGCTTTCCCCCAAGTGCTAGTAAAGAGAAGCAAAGCATGCATGATTGGCTTGTATATGATTTAGCCTTTGTTTATGGCTTATCATGAGTGAATATGGCTAGTGTTGCATTCCTTATTTTCTAACTTTTTTTGATAGGGTGGTAAGCTAATAAAAACATAGGGCTTTGTCCTTTTGATTCTGCAGTGATGTTTCATTAGTAACATTTGGGATGTAATACCACTTAATAAAGCAACATCTGACTCTTCAGAGTGAGAATTTACAAAGAGTAAGCGGATACCGGTAATTGAAGTTTTTAAACACAACCGTTTTTCCTTCTCTTCATCCCCCCCCCCAACGGCCAATTCTGCAAATGTGGAACTGTTGTGCCACCAGAATGCTCTTCTCACATAAAAATTTCATTTGTCTTTCCTTCTTTGGTCCCACTGCCCCCCGCAAAAGACCTAAACAAATGTAAGAATTTTTCACCAATACTGGAGCATGATGTGAAAGTTTATACCAAGTGCATTTTGGCTAGAATATTCTTTCCATGTTTACTTCAGTATGAATGTTATTCCATAAAGTTTCTTTCAAAATCAGCAATTCTCCCAACTCAAGTATATTTGCAATTCTTGAAATTTTAAACAGTAGTTGACTCAATTTAAAAACCTTTTCTTTCAATAGTTCTTTAAATGCTTGCTTAGCTTCTTCTTTTGTATTCCATGTGTAGGTCTTTTTAACTGGCTGGGCATCTTCTTCGTCCTTTTTGGCGGCAACACTATGGATTTAAAGAACAGCATGCTGCTTTAGCAAAAACCAGTACTAATTAAATGTAAGAGACACTAAGAGTGGGAACTGTAAACAATAGACCTAATGTCTCCCCGGAAGTGACAGCATACACAATTGAACCCCAACAGACTTCAGGCATAATGTGGTTCCAGGATACAGCATTATCTGACAGCTTCTAGCCAGTGGGTTAAATCCTTAAAAGATCAAGGAAATCACTGCTCATGCAACAGGGCTTTCCTGGCTCCTCCTTTCCACTACAAACCATGCAACTCCCTGTCTCTCCCCCCCCCCAAACACAAAAAAGAGCTCTTGAGGGTCGATAGACCCTCTAGACCTATGTGGGATGGGGTAGTTCCGATTTCTTCAGAACTAAAAATATATTGGTTCTCCACTGAGAAGGAAGAAGCAATTTCATACCTGACAGTAGTTATCAGACCAGTAATTTTAAAGAGCTGTTTGCTGTAATGTGCTAGTTTTCTTGCAAATCAGGTAAAGGCTGAAGGCAATTTAATAAGGCGTTAATAAGACTGTTATGTATGAAATGCCCTTGACTTCTTTTCAAAACCCAATCCATGAACTAATTTTTACACTTTGCGCCTGTTTACACAGCCTACGTGCTGTATGGTGCATGTTCAAATGAGTTTGCAAATGAATACATTTTTGTGTGTATATATGTTTTTGTTTGGATTTGAATGAATGTGGAGATGAGGGGGGATGGGGAAGAGGTAGCATGGCCTGGAAGATTAGCTATGAGGGAAATACAGCCCTTGGGCTGAAGTTTCCCAACTCTAATAAAATATACCCTTCTAATGGCCAAACTACACATTACATTATTCATAGTATTTTAAAAGTATACTTAAACATGTTCTAAAACTTTTGTTCCACAGAACTGCCCATATATATATGCAAAGGAAGAAAATAATGGCTTGGACATGGCACTGTCAAGTCCATTCATACTTATCACAGCTTGCCAAGCCTTTTCACTTTCCCAGGATGCACATGAAAGCCTTCCGCATCTAGTCTTGATCTCCCTCCACTCACTGGATGTGAAGGGAGATCAACTAGGTGCTTCTGCCTCTTATAAGTGGCAATACAACATACCACTTAGGAATGGAGAAAGAAAGATTAATATACAGGGGAAATCACTCCAAATTTGCTAGGAAGGCTCCCAAGGAGTGGGAGGGTTGACTCTGTATCCACTAATTTCCTCATCTATCTGCTATGGAGTACAAAACAATTCCTAACCCTTATTTTAACCAAGTCTATTCATGCACAAAAAAGGGAGTGAGGCACACAAGTTCAAAACCAGTAAAAAGGTGGGGAGGAGAGTTATTTCCTTTCGCATTCCCCACTTTTTTTTTTGCCAAATCCAATTCCCCACCCCAAGTACTGTCTTGAAAAAAAATAGAGATTAGTGCACACCAACTAGACATAGCATTACTTACTCTGAGGATTCCTGTTTAGGAGCTTCTTCGACAGAGTTTGTCACAACTTCTGCAGTCTGTTCCTGTACAACAGGAGCAGCTGGCTGTACCTGCTCATCAGCTGTAGCAGTGACCCTTTCATTTTCTATAACAGTAGCAACAGTGGAAGGCTCGGTTTCCGGAGCTGATGCAACAGCTGGAGCAGCAGGGACTGCTGGGGCAGCTATAGGAGCTTCAGGAACAATGGCTGCAGCATTTGTAACCCCTGGTGCGACTGCAGACGATGTTGGAACAGATTCCTCTGGTTTACCGCTACATAAACAGCAGACATCATATATGTGTTAATAACCCTGCCAATCACAGGAACAATGCATTTATCATTGAGAATTATTCTGGGGGAAATCCAATTTCTCTTCAGATTTTGGCAGCCTACAACCTTCTTACTGGATTGTGGTTTATGTCTTTAATTATATATTTATAATACATACTTTCATTTTAAAAATTCAAGGAGCATAGAATCAGCATAAAAAAAACATCATTAAATCTTCTAGAGTGCAATTGGCCAGCCTAAACAACATAGTTTTCAGGAAAAGAATGAATGGAAGGATAGTTCCTGCCAGCTCTCTAATGGTAGAGTTCCATAAGGTAGGGTCTGATGTATATGGCTTTCAGATTACTGGTTCCAACTGTCCAATGTAAACTTACACATTATGAAAAAAACTGCAGACTTCTAGGTTTGCAGAATGCAGTGCTGAAGACTAATAGTTAGCTTAATTTGCCATGCTAATTAAAAAAAGCCAGTTCTGCAATTTGTTTGAAAGAAAAGGCGAAGTGAACAACTATGTCCATATGTTCCCAAATCCCCCTCCTCTATTAGGCAATGTATATGTTTCACCCTTAAGCAGTATGTGGACCGAGAACTCCCAGAAGTGCAAGCTGGATTTCGAAGGGGCAGAGGAACCAGAGACCAAATTGCAAACATGCGCTGGATTATGGAGAAAGCTAGAGAGTTCCAGAAAAACATCTACTTCTGCTTCATTGACTACGCAAAAGCATTTGACTGTGTTGAACACAGCAAACTATGGCAAGTTCTTAAAGAAATGGGAGTGCCTGATCACCTCATCTTTCTCCTGAGAAATCTCTATGTGGGACAAGAAGCTATAGTTAGAACTGGATATGGAACAACTGATTGGTTCAAAAGTGGGAAAGGCGTAAGACAAGGCTGTATATTGTCTCCCTGCTTATTTAAACTTATATGCAGAATTCATCATGTGAAAGGCTGGGCTGGATGAATGGCAGAAAGTGAGGAAGAATTGAAGAACCTTTTAATGAGGGTGAAAGAGGAGAGCGCAAAATATGGTCTGAAGCTCAAGATAAAAAAAACTAAGATCAGGGCCACTGGTCCCATCACCTCCTGGCAAATAGAAGGGGAAGAAATGGAGGCAGTGAGAGATTTTACTTTCTTGGGCTCCATGATCACTGCAGATGGTGACAGCAGTCACAAAATTAAAAGACGCCTGCTTCTTGGGAGAAAAGCAATGACAAACCAAGGCAGCATCTTAAAAAGCAGAGGCATCACCTTGCCGACAAAGGTCTGTATAGTTAAAAGCTATGGTTTTCCCAGTAGTGATGTATGGAAGTGAGAGCTGGACCATAATGAAGGCTGATTGCCGAAGAATTGATGCTTTTGAATTCTGGCGCTGGAGGAGACTCTTGAGAGTCCCATGGACTGCAAGAAGATCAAACCTATCCATTCTGAAGGAAATAAGCCCTGAGTGCTCACTAGAAGGACAAATCCTGAAGCTGAGGCTCCAATACTTTGGCCACCTCATGAGAAGAGAAGACTCCCTGGAAAAGACCCTGATGCTGGGAAAGATGGAGGGCACAAGGAGAAGGGGACGACAGAGGATGAGATCATTGGACAGTGTTCTCGAAGCTACCAACATGAGTTTGACCAAATTGCGGGAGGCAGTGGAAGACAGGAGTGCCTGGGCTGCTCTGGTCCATGGGGTCACGAAGAGTCGGACATGACTAAATGACTAAACAACAATATGTTTCACCACTAAGAAACTCAGAAGATTCTGAAATAAAATGTGTTTAAGGCGGCAACAACCACCACCACCACCACCACCACCCAATGCAATAATGCATGTGGAGGCAGCCAAGCAGAGGAAGGTGAAGTTTAGTGTGCAAGTGGAAGTCTGTTCTACCCACAGCTAGTGTAAATATAGTTGTATTGATACCACCCTTCTTTTAAAAGTCCCAACTCATGGAATTTTTCTCGAGTAAAATATTTTCAAACATACCTGTTTTCTTCAGCTTTAATCATTGCTGCACAAAAGAAATAAATTGTTGTCAGATTTATTTATAAGTTGAATAAAAGTGCATATTAGAAGATAAAGTATGTTAAGACAAGTACTAAACTGATCGAAATACAATAAATTGTATCAAAATATTGAGCTGCAAAGTAAGACTGTGGCGTCTGCGTGGAACTTGGGAATAGAGGCAACAATTCTCTCACTTAAAAATTACTGAAGGAAGCTACTACTACTGGGTGACAGCTGCTCTTTCAAGTGATTCCGCAATAGCTATTGTGGTCAATTATGCTATTTTCGTCTTTGTCCATGACAGCTTAGCCAACATATTCTCCCTTTTCCTCCCCCAATAAAGACATTTATTAGATTAGGGACAGTTTCATTATATAATAGCATCCAATCCTGACTTCAAAGACTAGAGTTATCTCTGCTACCCAGAGAATACGGTGTATGCCAGGATTTCAACCTTTGGCTCTCCAGAAGTTGCGGCATGACAACATCCACCATCATTTTGGCGATGATGGTTGTGGTTGATGGAAGCTGAACAACATCAGGAAGGCCACAGGTTAGCCAAGTCCTGGATTATACCCAATAGGTGCTAGCTATAAATCAAGACAGAAAAAAAGGTCCCACAAAATTTACCTTCAAGATCTTCAAGTTCCTTGGGTTTTGCCCAGCGTGACTCTTTTGTTTGGGAATTGTAGTAGTAAGGCTTTCCAGAATCAGACTTATATTCCTTCCACGGACATTTTGACAACATTTGCTAGAGAACAGAATGTTTAGAAAAAACGTTTTAAAAATCATTCCGTAATATGACACGCCATATATTAAAAATGCCTATAAAATCAAAGGAGAGGCATGCAAAGCCATATCAAAAGAAACAAAGGACAAAATATAAAGGGCTGCACGTGAAATACCATGCCTGTAATGGAGCTTTTGGGGCACCCTCTTCCCACTGCAGCCCCTCAAAAAGCTAATCCTGAAGTTTAGGCAACTCTCCAGAGTAGGATTCAATGTGGGACGAATGGCTGCAGCTGGAAAGGAAAACTGGCACACACTCCAGTGATAAAAGGCATTTTATACTCACTGAAAACATGGTCAATTAAATAGACTCTTCTCAATTTGTTTATTTTACCTCTGCAGGTGTTTTGAGATCATCTGGTTTCTCCCAGGTAGACTGCTTTGTTTCAGTATTATAGTAGTATGTTCTTCCATCTGGTGACTTATGCTCTGACCACATAGATTTCTATGAAAAACAAAGCTTCGTATCAATAAATTCTGCAACATGTCTAGGAAGTGCAAGACAAAGTACCACAAAAATGTCTACAGGGGTAAATTGATACCTGTTTGGAAGGTTCCTCATTCGCAGAGCTGTTGGCCGGGGTGACTTGCTGCACTGTACAAACTACTGGAGGTGTAGGCTAAATATTAAAGAGGAAAGCACACTTCTGAAGAAAATATAGCAGCTTACTTTTTCTTTAAAACAATGTAAGATTGCAAACAGAAGAATACACAGCCATAAGTACAGCATACCCCCAATCTGTAAAATGGTCCCATTCGGATGCAATGCTAAGCCATGCATGATTCATTAATTCTGGGCTTCACTACTAGGAGTGGCATTAGCGTTCCCAACCAATGTCAGAGGACTCACGCCAGAATAACTGCAAAGGTGAAGTCCAGGCAAAACTCATCTGCACCTGACATCTGTAGTCAGGTGAAGCAGACGTCTTCTCCAAACCAGGGATCTTCTGGGAAGTGATAGCTACCAACTCTACAAAGACCACCACTATCTAGCACTCCTGTTCCTCAGTCTGCAGTCCTAGCTGCCCTCTCCAAGTCTCCTGCTCACCAGATGCCACTACATCTCCAGGAGCAGTCTGTGATAAGAACATACAAAGAGACTGCTTGATCAGGTCAATGGGAAGCTTAGAATGCTGCAGGTATGGTGGCATCCAGTGACAGCTCCTTCCAGGGGAGTTCACCTCCTCCAGAACACACCATCTCCCCACTTTCCAGACACATAAGCTCTGAAGATATAGCACCTGTCTTTTCAGAATTCAGATTTAATTTACTAGTCCATAGCCATCAACCTTCTCTCCCAATTCATAGGAAACACAGAGACAGAGCTCCCAGCAGTTTCAGAAAGATGTTAAAAACCTCCCCCACCATACCCAGTAACAATTCAAAAGCATCTATTTCTGTTCTCAGCAAGTTGTCTCACGAACATATTATGAGTTCTTTAAGAGCACATTATAGATACAGGTGAACCGATTGTCATTGTGTACTTGGACTTTCAAAAAGGTTTCAACAAGATACCTCGCCAAAGCTTTCTGAATAAGCTTAGATGTCATGGATTTAGAAGAGATCTCTTCTTGTGGATCACATATTGTTTAGTAGCAGGAAGCAGAAAGTAGGAATAAATGGGCAGTTCTATGAATGGAAGGAGTCCCCTATGGGCTGATTTTGGGAGCTGTGCTTTCAAAACTAGTTTATTAGCATCCAGAGTAAATGATGAGTAGTGAGGTGGCCAAGTTGCTAAATTGCTGATAACATTAAATTGTTCAGGGTCATTAAAAAAGAGAAGTTGTGAGGAGCTCCAAAAGGACCTCTCCAAAGAAAGTAAACTTTTGGGAGCAAATAAAATGTATTTCATTCATGTACATGTTTCAGATGAGCTGACATAAAAGTCAACCATGTTGTTGTATTTTATGCACATACACTCTTGTTATGCATACATGTGGATGTTTGGAAGGTATGTAAAGGAACCCAGGCATCCAACGCACAGGGCAAGGTGCAATCTCGCCTTAGCATGGAAGGGAGAAAAATCATGGAAACTGGACAAAGTTTAATACATGAAATTATTAAATTGCCCAAGCAACAAAAGTTCCTTGCTTACCTGAGTTCCTGGGGGGGCTAAACCTATGAAATATAAAATGATAAACCACATTTCAGCACAACCAGAACAATCCACACCTCCACATTTGCTTTTAATGTGACTCAAAAAACTTTCAGACCACATGAAAACATGCATGTTAAATTTTACAAGTGACTTACAATTAACCATTTCAAGCAGACTGTATTATGAATTTACATTCTGGCAATGAGCAGATAGTAAATGCAGCCAGACACTTCTTGTTATAAAAGCTTTCCCCCTGAAGCTCACTGAATATTTCAAGAATCTCTCAGTTACTCCTGCCTATTCATTTTGAGCTTCAAATGAATAATTTTCTCAGAACAGGAAGGCCAGAATCTGAAATGAATGCTCAAAATCTAATGATCCACAATGATGAAGATCTAACTGTCATGTTCACAGTTTTATGCAAGAGTCACTATATTCAACTCCAGCACGTTCAAGAGACAATACTCACATGCTAAAACTGGGACCTGTAACAAAACATTGTAACATGCAATGCTCCTGTTCAGTGTTCCAGTCACAGACAGCCATGTCTCCCTACATGATATTCCCATTTGATTTCCCATTTCCCATTCCTTCCCCATCAATCGGTCTGCATTACATGGCCTGTGGGTAAGCTCAGAGCTTATAAGGATATTTTTGGGGTTCCCCCGCCAAAAGTGTTATTTTTTAACTTTTCTGTGCTTCTGTAAACTTCAGGGTTTCCAAGCCTAGTGAAATTTCCCTCTTGTGCATGTAAATGTTTTAGGTATGCAAGGATGCCACACTCACTCTCTGGAAATAGAGGGAAAGATGCTGGTGAAATTCTCCATTGCTAAATGAACAAACTCTTTCAATTTCAATTCATAAATAAGTAAGTGTGAGGTGCATCATACTTCAATCCCAGATGAATCCTTCCGCAAAAAAATCCTACCTCCTTGTCAACAGAGTGGGAAGCACCTCAATGTTTTAGTTCATTGAGAATTAGTAAATAGGAAGAAGGGATATTTTCAAATTCTCCTTACATGCAGGCATTTGTGCATGTTTGGCATGTGCACCATTTTCGGCACCACAAAGGGGCAAAATGGGGGTGGAAGGCTCACTTACGGCCCGCTGACACGTTTGGTACCTCAGAATGGAACCCCCACATAAAAGAGGAGTTGCCTGTAACTGAATAAACTCTTAATTTTAACCCACATTATTATTAACAAACTTCTTTTTAGTTTTGAACCTTTTCTGGTTAAATTGTTAAATAAATAGTGAATACTTTTTACATACCAATTTGAGAATCCATACTGTTTACTCCTGGCTGTAGGGAAAAAAAATTAAAACTTACACGATGTATTACATGCTAACTTAAGCAAATTCAACTATAGGAGCTTGGTAGCAGTTACTGTTTTATAGACAGAAATCACTCTTGGAACATAAAATATTAACAAGACAGCATCTCCCTCTCTCACACACTCTCGTCCCACTGAGGACTTAAACCCAGTACTACATTATGACATTGCCCTGTAATGCCTACCCCCTGGTAAGCAACCACCAACCTTATTTTGCCACCACAACCAGCGAGTAACATATCACAGCTTTGCAAAATGAAGTAATGGTAGTGAAGAACAAGGGATGATGAAGCTTTTCCATTTTAAAGAAGTTAGGATCCTATGTGCAACTTTAAGAATCCACCCCAGCCTTTTTCCTCTGCTTGCCTGTATTTCTTTCTGCCTCCCCCTCCCAACTTCGGTAGGTCACTCAAACGTGGAGAAGTGAAGAGAGGTAGTGGAGCAATGGAGGTGTCCCTGCAAGCCCTCTCTCACTTGCCAGCCAGTAGGAAAGCCCCCTTGCCAGCCAACAGCCAATGAGAAAATACAGAGACTGAGGAAGGCACTACAAACAAGGTAATACTGGGAATTTGATAAAGTAGTTTTTGCTTTGAAACCTAACCCCTGCTTAAGAAGCAACTCTGCTATGTGGGTGGTGACCATTTTAGGCACATCCAATTGACACACGATCGCCGATGAGTGTGTGTGGTGTGGTGTAATGGAGCACACTTATCCGTGCTCCACCAATGTGTGCAAGGGCTGGGAACGGACCCTCTGCACGAAATGGTTGCTGCCTGTATATAAAGCTACACATCACACTATCAAAGCAGCCCTACTGGTCATGTTTTTGATAGCGCTTCCAATATGATTTTCAAATGTCTGCTACGACATGCCTCATTCTCCTGGATGCTAAAAAGGAGCTATGAGAAAGATGAAGCCGACACTAAACATGGCTAGATAATGCAATTCGTTAACAGGCGCTTGGTGAACCATATTATTGTTCTGCCAACCGCTAAACTTGGAAAATCTTCAAAGGACTGTTTCAAAAGATTGAACCAATTAATCTTGAAATTGAAATCCTATGAATTGCTCTCTGTTATTCCAATTTATTACTGTGAAGGTGATGCAACAGTATAGCAACACTATGTTAGTCAAGTGAGAGGTGATGAATTTTTTTTTAATGATAATTTGACCTAACCAGAAAAAAGCCTTTAGATTTATACTATAAATATGCCATAGCTAAACAAATTTCCTGAGGGAGCCTTGTCCTTAAATGTTCAGCAGCACAATAGGGTGACAAGGCTCATGACTTCATCAGGCCTTTCACATCACCTCACATTATTTCAAGAATCCTTCAATACAGGACTATCTGCTTGGGTAAGTTGTCACATAATAAAATTTGATTTATTTTGTTTTTTCAACAGGGGGTAAGGGGCTGGGGGGGGGGTGTAAGAGAACAGAGAAGTCATTTTGTGTGCCACTTTTGTTTTGCCACTTATCTTTTAGCATTTGCTGCTTTAAGCATAGCTCTGATGCTGTAAAAATATTCCCTGGGTCCCTGAAGCTGCTATTCAGGGGTTTTAAGGAGCTTTACTTATTCTGATTGCAAGAAACTGAATTATGGACATAACATATAGTTTAGCACTAGACATGCCTCTCGTCTTCTCCACCTCTGATACAGCTTCAAGACTATGGCAGAATCCAGTACCTTTTAAAATTAACCACAGTTGTTGTTACATTTGATAAGAAAAACTAGTTTATTTAAACTATTGTTTACTTAATCTTTAAAGTTTACTGTTTTACCATTCAAGAGTGGGCTATTGTAAGCAATGTGCACAATAGGTTACTTAGAATGACCCTTGAGGCTGTTGTACTGCCAACAGCCCTAAGCAGCATGGCTATTTGTCAGTGATGATGGGAGTTGCACTCTACCATCCCTGCACTAGAATAACAAAGTATAGCTTAGTGAGAAGGGAGAGTCTGTGACAGAAAGAAGTCCAGAATCAGGAGGAGAGGAGGGAGGCCAAGAGGCAGAGATGAGTCAGGCTGTTGAAGAAGCCAGGGTGCCTCCCTGTCCTGCTACTACAAGTTCTCCTCCCCTGGGTCTCCCAGGACCAGAAGACATATGAAGAGAGAGCAGCAGTGACAGGCATATCAGCATAGTCTCAGAATGCTTGGGAAGGACCTGGGAGAAATGATTTAGGCAGCTGTGGGAAGGCAGGGACTTTCAGCCTCACAGGGACAAGATCTACTGAGAAGAATTGCTGTGCTCATCAGGCCTAGCGCTCCTGAACAGACATTTCTGCTAATAAAGAGTTAACTTCACTTACTCTGGGTGCTTTATTCCCGACAACTGCTCCTGACATTAAGTAGGAAATAAATCACACACTCCTGTACCTTATAATAAGAATAAGCCATTAACATAATCCCCCCATAAAAAAAAAGCTGGAAAATTATTCAAACAGAGGGGAAAATATGCATTGTATGTTAGGTTAAAAATAAAATACAGTTAGTCAACGGTTTAAAATCACAAAATATAGATTTAATAATTACCGGTCCTGTAGGCTGCATGGGAGCATGAGACATATGGGGTGCCATCATCCCAGGCATCACTGATTGCATCATTCCAGGCATCTACAATAAAAGTATCATTATAGTACGTGTTTACAAGTTAATACAAATTGCTACATATGTAACTTTTTATGCTAATAGAAATAGTGTTTAATCCTGCTCAAACATAAATAAATTGGGGCATAACAAAGAAATATAACTATGTAAAGTGCTTTATACTCCTAACAAAATATTTATCCAATAGCTTAATGGTTTTCCAGGTACAAAATTTTAAGGTCTTACGTGATCAGAGGAATTTCTGTGGGCATGGGATTATTAGTTAGAGGGCCAACAAATAAGGGCAAGATTTTTCAGCTACTCATAGTGGTCTGTCAAATGGGTACCCAAAGCAAAAGATAAAGGAAGTGAAGTTTCAGGGTGGAGGGGAAAGCAGAAAGGTTCTCTCAAGAATACAGGGCTCCCAAAACTCAGTGTTTTAATATTAAATAACCCAAAATATTAGCACTATTCATGAAACACTGTAGGAATGGGGCCCAAATCAATTAAGCATCTAATTCCAGTTCCCAAACCCAATCCATGTGACTTATGTAAACTCTAATAATCTTGAGGGCTCATTTACCTCATCTATGAACAGAGGATAATACCTGAAGAACTTGTCTCACAGGGCTGGAGTAAGAGTTATGCTTGCAAAGATGTTCCAAGATGAAGAGTACTATAAAGTTTAAGAATTATGACTGCAGGGTTCAAAAACATGAACTGTTAAAAAAAGCTGAGAAAAGCATGCAACAGGGATGCAAACTACCGTAGCTGCTTAAAACCACATCACTGCCCTTGTTCCTGAAAGCATCATAAATATGCTGAAGGGGGCTATTCTTCACATTGGGACGTTGCAAGGCAACGGTTATGTGGGGGTCTAGCAAAAGCCATTCAAGGCAGAGACCCAATGCAGTTACTACGAAGAATTAATCTGTTTGTGTATGCACATGATATTTTAACTGGAAATGAATTTTGTAGGAAAGCTAGAAGTTTTATTTCCGATTTTTTTCATCAGCCCTTATTGGGGGACTGCAACAAGTGGATGACAACAAGAGCAGTGGACTTTACATATGCGTGTAATGTATTCAATTGGCCATATTCAGCCAATTTGATTGGCAAGCCCCACAAAAAGTTCTTGGGAAATCACCCCCCACTATAAAGTGACAGTCCCTGGAGGATTGGCCAAGTGACCCCATTCCCATGTATCTTCAGGGAGCATCAGGTTACTGCTCCCTCTTACCTTCCATCTTGTGTGGAGGGAGAGGTATTTGGTAGGGCTACTGCTCCACCCTCAATCCACAAGGTTTTCTTGGAAGCGTGAGGAAGAGAAGAAAGAATGGGAGTGGCCCTCCCATTCCCCACCATCCTGTAGAAGCAGGAGAAGAAAGGAGTCTTGCCCCACTGCTGCTTCCAAATAATTGTGTTCCATGCTAGAGATGCTCCCTAAAAGCTTCTATCCAAGTAGCTTTTGAAACAAAGGATTTCTTAATTCAGAGATGCCAGATTAATAGCCTCCAGGACACAAGCTGTATGCTTCCCACATTAACAGAACTTGATAAATCCAGTTTGTTCTGATCCTGGTGAGCCACAAAAACTCAATGTTTATCCAATATATGATGGGCCACAATACATGGTTATAAAGCCTGTTAACTGTGTGTTTAACAGCCCTGCTTTAACTACTTTGAGGCAACATTAATTTTATGGGTTATGCACACAATTTTCAAGTTCAGGGTCACTATAAACCAAGGGCAGAAGAAAGTGAATTCTATCATCAGTAGGAACAAGCTGTTATTTAAATTAAGGGAAAAGGTCCAATGGAATATGACAAAATACTGTGGGTACATTCCCAGTGGAACTATGGGTATTTGCCCCCAAAAGCAACAAGGAGAGAGGTTCTAAACAAACAGATAAAAGTTCATGGGAGGGCAGACATGGGAGTCTAAACAGATGGATAGCCACACTCTTAAGATACAAAACTCCTATATTCTGGATACCAAACCACATTCTGACCTACTTAAAAACAATTCTTGTTTCTAATAATTTACCTCTAAAATACACACCGGAAGATAGAAATTTTACTGACACTATTAACCAAGGGAAAGTTGACCAGCAAAGCTTCACTGGAGAATACAAAGCTTTTGTAGTAAAAATCACTGTTGAAAGTGAGCAATTACAGAAAATAACACTCACTGCCCAAATTACTTTGCATGTCTTTCCTTCTCCTCTTTAGTTCTTGTTTACGCTACCCTACAAGCATCTGAACTAAAAAGCTGTCACACTGTTCATAATCTGGAAGCATGCCACCCACAAATCTGATCTATGAACTGCATGCTAGGACAGGGTTCCCTTTATTCGCCTTCAACTAGGACATCAGGGAAGAAATATTTGGAAGCTGCTGGCTTTACTGAAAAGGCATCTGACAGCCGGGGGGGGGGGGGCGCAATCCTAAACAGAGTAAAGTCTTCTTTAACTATCGTCAGAAGTGGGATTTCTCCCAATGATGGAGAAGCAGAGAAGCAAATGCTAGACAGAGTTTATTATTTCTGATTCTTCTAGATAACCATGGAAGAGACAAATGAAATGCTACAACCTCTACAATTGAGAGAACAGGGAAAGTAAAGCACTGAGAGAAAGGGCTCAACTGCTCACTGGCCATACCTCTCACGGATTCTCAAGGAGAACACAGGATATATGCTCGTCACTCTGATCATATAAGGGCTAAACCCCTTCACTTCACAGGACAAAGGCCCCATAACTATAAATATTCAGGAACTCCTATAAAAGGCATTACAGTGGTAGGGTTGTGTCTTCTTTTTGACCTACTGGTTACATGAATTAAAATATGTCTCAACTGAGAAGAAGTGATTTGTATACTTGCAAGACAACTTTCAATTCAATGAAGTCAAAGTGTTTTTTTCCAAAAAGAAAAGAAAAGGTAGTTTAAAAACTGTAGTGATGTGAAGCTCAGAGTAATCAACACCTACTGAGTTATGGAAAACCCTAAAATGGATTAAAATTCATGCTTCAAAATGCACCTTTTAAGACGCTATTAACAAAACCAACAAAAACCAACTTACCTGTCCCATTTGTGGCCCTCCCATAGGGGGCATCATTTGAGGCATCATTCCATGAGAGACTGGAGGCATATTGGGTGGCCTTTGGCCCATAGGATGCATTCCCATGGGAGGGTAGTGAGGCATACCCGGATGTCCCATCTGAAAAAAACAATATTCGTGACAGATCAAGATTCCAAGATAATAAACACAATGGAAATAACCTCTCTGGGTTCCAAGTCAGGTCATTTAGGTATTGTTGTCTGCTATAATAAAGTTATGGCCTCACATGTTGTTTGCTTCCATGAAATTCTCGGATTCATCAATATATTTCTTCTTAAGTTTTCTAACGTGAAAGTAGATTACTCTCAAACTATAATATTCCAATCCACTGGTTTTTAATGCTTTCCAGAGTTTCCACAAAAGCAAACCCCAAACTTTTGATTCTTTGCAGCATTACCCTATAGAGTAACTTAGAACATTGAGTTATAGAGCTATATAGTTATAGAGCTATAGAGTATAGCTTAGAACATTGTGTGAGATTTAAAAATGCTCTTTCATGAACAGGACTTCCCCAATTTTTGAAAAAGGTTTGTATTTAATATGGACTCCAACAAATGAAACTGGGTGTAGATACCCTGATCCAACCAGGAAAAACGACCACCTCTCCCCACTATCATTCACAGAAGTCTTTATTGTATAAAAATCTCTTTCATTAACAGTAGGATTCCCGTGGATCCAACCAAGTATCCTCCCTATCTGCTAGGCTTTTATGAATTTTAATTTCTTTATAATGTTAAAGTATTGTAGAAAGCTTAAACATTGACTCAGCCTCGATAAAAACAGAAATAGCAATCTGATTACCAAGAATGTCCTGAAATTTTTATCACATTTAGAGATGTTACTGAAGAACAGCCTTAAGCTCCAATATTCACTGTATTAATATAAAGGCCAACTGAAGGATATGCTACCTGCACTTAAGTAGTGCATGGCAAGTCATGATGGATACTCAATGTCTCCTGCAACCAACCACAATTGGATGGGGGCTGCATGTTTGATAGAATTGCAGTTTTTAACTTCCTAAAGGAACTCAAGCAGTATTGTTTAAAAAACTAAATAGAATTAAATACAACTACTAAAAACAGCATATTATTGGATTACTTCCCACATTATGTGTCTAACATGTATACACCTATTTGCCATTCAGGCCATTACCCTGTAATGGGCAAAAAAGAACAACATAAAATATGAAACTATCCTGACAATCATGAGCATATTATTTTCAACTTACTGTATTGGCAAGTGAGCACTACCAATTACCTAAATTTATGATACCTCCGTGGGACGCGGGTGGTGCTGTGGGTTAAACCACAGAGCCTAGGACCTGCCGATCGAAAGGTCGGCGGTTCGAATCCCCGCGGCGGGGTGAGCTCCCGTCGCTCGGTCCCAGCTCCTGCCAACCTAGCAGTTCGAAAGCACCCCAAAAAGTGCAAGTAGATAAATAGGGACTGCTCTCCAGCGGGAAGGTAAACGGCATTTCCGTGTGCTGCACTGGTTTGCCAGCTACGGCTTAGTCATGCTGGCCACGTGACCCGGAAGCTGTCTGCGGACAAGCGCCGGCTCCCAGCCTCTTGAGCGAGATGAGCGCGCAACCCTAGAGTCGGTTGACTGGACCTGATGGTCAGGGGTACCTTTACCTTACCTTTATGATACCTCCACATACAAGAGGTTCCCTGCTACAGAACTTTATCTTCCAACTCCTGGAGCAGTGGGCTATAATGGAGGGGAAGATGAGGCACAGGAGGGGACAAATCTTGCCAGCATGCCCCCACTCCCCTCTCATGATTGTCTTCAGACACTAAACTGAATACCTGATTGGGCCTTGCTCAACCATTCTTCATAGGTACAGACTTGCAACTAAAAATTGTGTTAAAAACAGCCATTTTCTACCCAACGCCAAATTTACATATTACCGCCACCAAACAAAAAGTTACCCTTTTCTCTCATTTTATGAGCACACATTGCATCCAGCTACTTGAAAAGCACAAGGTTAATCAAAGTATGAATCTACTTAATACATAACTTGATAAGCAGCTTGCTGGTAACGAAGTAGCCCAAAACTTGAACAAAAGGACTTTGGACATGATGTGCTTAAGAGATCAAGATAGGACAAGACGTCTGTGCAGAAAAAGCTCCATTATTAGAAACCGATTATGTTAGAAGCATGAACTACACTCTTTTTTATTTTGGGGGGGATGAGTGTAGGGCGTGGGAAACAGAGAAGGGCGATTATGCCGGACTGCAAGTTGCCCCGGACCTCTTATAACAACTACCCATCTCCATATTCCACTCAGGTTAGACCAGAATCGTACCCTATTCTTCGACTTCAGAGTTTGAGGATCACGCTGAAAGCGCTCAGAATGGACGCGCGACGGGCAACTCCACGCGGGAGTTAACGCAGCGGGAAAAACAAGTCACAACCATTCCACTCACCATGAGGGGCTCTCGGCCCATACCGCCGCCGCCGCCGCCTCCTCCACCGCCGCCGCCGCCGCCACCTGGTCGCATCGAAGGATTGAGGAGGCTCCCGCCGCCGCCGCCGCCACCTCCGCACCTGCCCAGCAGCCTCCCCCGGAGCGGCTGGCGGGAAGACGGGCCGAAGGGCAGGAGGGGTTCGGGCTCCCCTCGAGGCAGGAGGAGGGGAGCCAAGAGGCTGACGGGCTTCCCGGCCGGCCAATCCGGGCGGCCTCCCATGCGGCTGCTCTTGGGCGACTGCTCCGGGCCGGGAGCCCCCACGGGCCGCACTCCCTCGCCGGGGTTGAGCTGCATGAGGGGAGGCGGCTTGGGCAGGGAGAAAGGGAGCGGCTGAGGGGAGGCCGCGGCGGCCCCCGAGTCCCCGCCTGACATCGCCTCCCCTGGACCGGGCCCGGCTCCGGCGAGCCTGCCCTCCCGGCTGCGGGGTGTCTAAGCGGAACCGTTAGTGGAGGAGCGAACGGGAAGAGGAAGGAGGGGCGGGCGGGGGCCGGCGGCGGCCGCCCTGCGGGGCAAGGGGAGAAAAGGGGTTCCGTCGAAAGTCAGGCTCACCGACACGTAAGGAGGAGCGCCCTGCGCGCGCGGCTGGGCCGGAACAAAAAACTCACTCCAGGCCGGGTTGTGGGGAGAAGTGAGGGCCGCCGCCGCCGCCGCCGCCTCCCGCTCTTCCTCCCCTCAGCGGGAGGCGAAGAGCAAAGCGGGGGGCGAAGGGGGAAAGAAAGAAAAAGCGCGCGTGGTGTCAGGGTTTATCCAACGGAAGGGCCTGAGGAGGATGGAAACTACAGAGTGGGAGCAGAGGGGGACGTGCGCGCAAAGGACACTGGGAAAATGGGCTCCCGCGAGCCGAGATCGGGGCGTGGCTACGGAAAGCCAAGAGGTCCCTCAGCTGAACTGGAAGGGCGGGCGGAGGAAGCGAGACAGCAAAGACGTTTGGCTTGCTTCCTCGCTCGGTCCCTTTAAGAGGCCCTGAGCAGTTTAATCCGTTGAGCGAGCGAGGCGGTGGGGTGGCAGGTGCGAGAGAGAGAGAGAGAGACAGACAGACAGACAGACAGACAGACAGAAGAGGGCGGGGCTCCCGATGCGTTCTTCCGGCGTGGGCAATTTCTCGGTCCCACCCCTTTCGCGAGATAGATACGCTTCCGGTTTAGAGGCAGTGGCGTGGGGGGCGGGGAGGGGACCGCTTTGACTGGGCGACGCCGCGGCGGCCGTTTCGCGCGCGAGAACTTCGAAAGCGCCGTTGCCATGGCAGTGCGCTACCGGAACACCGCGGTCCGTTACGGCCGCGCGGGGCCCCCCGGCACTCCGTGGCCGCCGGAGCGAGGGGAGGTAGCGCGGAACCTCCAGGCGGAGCTTGAGGAGGAGGAGGAAGGCGGCGGCAAAGGAGAGCTGCTGGGCGGCCTCGGGAGAAGCCCCGTGTCCCGGGCTACCCTGGCCCCGCTGCCGGACGGGGCGGCTCGCCGGTGGCCGAGCAGGGCCTTCTCCGTGCTGTGCTGCCTCCTGGCCGTGTCCTTGCTGGCTTTCCTGCTGGCCATCGCTTGCCTGGTACTGAGAGGTGAGGAAAGGGCGAGAAGAGGAGGCATCCAAAGTGATCCGTAAAGGATTGCAGCCTAAGAATGTATTTAGGAGTACAAAGTAGCGTGCCAGCCACCCAATCTTTGTTAGGTAAAGGTAAAGGGACCCCTGACAATTAGGTCCAGTTGTGACCGACTCTGCGATTGCGGCGCTCATCTCGCTTTACTGGCCGAGGGAGCTGGCGTACAGCTTCCAGGTCATGTGGCCAGCATGACTAAGCTGCTTCTGGCAAACCAGAGCAGCGCACGGAAACGCCGTCTACCTTCCCACCCGAGCGGTACCTATTTATTTACTTGCACTTTGACGTGCTTTTGAACTGCTAGGTTGGCAGGAGCAGGGACCGAGCAACAGGAGCTCACCCCTTTGCAGGGATTCAAACCTCCGACCTTCTGATCGGCAAGTCCTAGGCTCTGTGGTTTAAGCCACAGCGCCACCCGCATACTTCTGCTTAAAAACCTGTGGCACACTTTAACAGGCATTTGAATTCTAACTGATTTTTTTATGCAACAAAATGATTGTCTAGTCATGCGGCAGAAGAAAAAATGCTTGGGTGTGCCACTTGCTAGAGAACAATTTCTACCCGGAATTGCTTTGCCTTACAACTTTCATTGTTTGCTGTTTCTGCCAACAGATTTGCGATCTGAAAAAGGGAAGACCGATGAGAATATAGAAACAAGCATTTTAGGTGAGCTGCTCATGTCGCTTTATTTTGGAATAACGGCTGTTCATTTTAGGCTTTGTTTATTGGCTAATAGGGCTGGGCGATGTATCATATATTGTCCAAAATTCATTTGAACTGAAAGAGGGACACGACAGGGATGCCCCCTATCACCACTTTTATTTATAACAGTATTGGAAACATTAATAGCTTTAAGGAAAGATGAAGAAATAAAGGGCATAAACCTTGAAACATAGAGTTATAAAGTAAAAGCATTTGCGGATGATGCAATTATAACAACTGAAACACCAATAGAAAATATTCAGTAAGCATTAATAAAAATGAAAGAATTTGGCGATGTATCAGGATTTGAATAAAGACAAGTCAAAATTATTAACAAAAAATATGGGGGAGAAGGATAGAAATGAGATAAGAGAGAACAACAGGATTAAAAATAGAAAACAAGGTAAATTATTTAGGGGTATGGATTACAAATAAAAACAGGGATTTATTTAATGACAATTACGTTAAAAATGGAAATCAAAGGGAATATAGAAAAATGGAACAAATTAAAATTATCATTGGGGGAGAGTATCAATGATTAAAATGGTGATATTACAAAAAATCTTATTTTTATTTCAAACTATCCCAATAATAATTGGGACAAAGTATTTCATAAGCTGGCAAAGAGACCTTGACAATTTCATATGGCAGGGGAAGAAAGCCAGAATAAAATCAGAAATAATGATGGGATCAAAAGAAAGTTGGGGATTTGCAGTCCCAGACTTAAGAAGATATTTCGAAGCAGCGTGCTGGAACTGGTTGAAAAAGTGGATATTATTAAAAGATACTGAAGTTTTAAAGTTAGAAGGTTGGGACAAAATATATGGTTGGCACGGATATCTATTTTATGGGAAGATACAACTGCATAAAGGATTCATTTAGTAAGAAAGGCCCCATTTGAGGTATGGGAGAGAACGAAAGAGAGAATTACAGAAAAAACCCCATGGTGGATCTCTCCACTAGAGGCAACCTCGACACTAAAAAATAATATAAAAACTATCTGGCCAACATATAGATAATTAGCAGAAGAAACAAATGGAAACACTAAATAAAAAAATTATGAAGAACTCAAAACAATGGGAATAAATTGGCTAGAATATTTCCAATTAAAGGCAACGTATGAGAAAGATATAAAAACTAGGGGATTTGAAAACAAAATGTCAAAATTTGAAAGAGAGGTACTACAAAGTAATCAAAAAAACTTTTAAAAATGTACAGATTGTTAGAAAAAGTACCTTCGGATCAAGAGGTACAAGGAGAGAACATGCTAAAGTGGGAACGGGACCTAGGCTATACAATCGATTTGGAAGACCGGAAATTTTTTTGGGGGGGAAATATAAACTTTACAGTCTGCAATTCATTGAGGGAGAACTACATGAAGATCCACAACAGATGGTATTTGGCTCCAGATAGATTATCAAAAATGAATAGAGCGAACAGTAACAACTCAATGGATGATTACTTTCCATAGATCAGACACAAAAATGCTAGTTTTGTTCTAACCATAATGAAAATTACAACATTCTGCACACATATAATGCAAACATGTTCCACTCAATATACTTAATTCTGAGTAAACATTCGTAGGGTTGTATTGTTATTGTCATTTTGCTAGTTTACTTCTATTCCGGATTTGAGCTTTATTCTACAGTGGAGTTGATGCATCTCTCCTGTGGCCAAATTAAAATTGTATTCCAGGTTTTCACTTTGTTTCTCTTCCCTAAGGATTTTGGAGTCTACTTGTTCTATCCTTATTGAGTGGACTTTCATGTTGCAGTTTTTCTTGGACAGTGACCTATTTTGATTCCTTTGAACCGGGAATGTTTCCTCCTACTCCACTCTCACCTGCACGATTCAAGTGAGTTCCTTCTTCGTAAGACTGAAATACGACCAGATACGGGGTTTAGTAAACCACTATAATAGATATGTAAGGAACAGCTTGTTGCTAAATATGCTGGTGCTGTTACAACTTCATATTCGAGGAAACAAATTTATGCCAACTAGTGTTGGACTAGTCACCGGGAAAGAGTCCATGGTGACTAGCTAGAGTACAATAATTCTATGTTTTTAGTTGAGAAATGCGATATTACCATAAACTGTTATATGTGATAGGATGTAAAATAGGTTTAATTTGTTATGTTGTATGTTAAGGACAGTTTTGTTGCCTTGTATTCACAAAATACAAAGAATGTGTTCTTTCTGAGACTTCATATTAAACAATTTTACAAGTTAGCCAGCAGGGTGTGTCCTATCATAAGTTTTCATATCTTATATAAAGCCCTTTTACCTTTACTTTAGTATTCCTGAAACAATTTTAAGTCAAGGTAAAAAATAATTAAATCCATGATCTACAATATATACAGTGAACTACCCCCCCCCCCAAATTACCAATATTTATTGCTTTCTGTATGTAGAATATTTTGAATATACTCCCATTTCTCTGTGTTTTTGCTGTTTGTGGGAGTTTTATTGAAGGGAATTGGTAATAATCTGCTATACTTTGGCTTCTTCAGGCTTTCTATTGTGGTAATGAAATAATTTTTCATTTTTGGAATAGGACTATGACTAGGATTAAAAAGTTTTAATTTTAGCTTTTGTAATGTTCTTGTTACCTACATACTGGTTTTCTGCTTTTTTTCAGGCGAATGACTGGGCACTCCTTTCACATGGGCTATAGTATGGCCATACTGAATGGAATAGTGGCAGCTCTTGCCCTAGTATGGTGTCTCCTTTAGTCTGTACTGAGAACTTTCTCATAAAGAGACAGCTTTCTAGATTAGACGACGCTTGAAGCTGCCTTCACACAAACAAACCATCCATATGTTCAGTATACTTGCCTCAATCTCTGTTTTAATATGCTTTCTCCAAAATGATGCCAAATGTTTTAGGAAGCAGCTGGAGGCATTTCTAAAACAAATCAACAGGTGGAGACAGATTAATAAGGAAAGGAGGTGTACACAAAATGTCCGGCTGCATGAAATGATTGCAGCATTTTCAAAAGACTTCATGAGGCAACCACTTCATGAGAATTAGCTCAGGATTGTTGCTGATAAAATGCTCAAAATAGCCACTGGATTAATAATAATTGCCATTATTCTATTATACCATTCAGTGAACTTTCAGGTTTGGTTTTGACATGCTGCATACTTAGCAACAAAATTGGGGCGGGGGGAGGTTTGAATCACATCAATTGTGCTCATTCGATTTCAGAGGATTTACACTAACTTAATTTCATTTGGGAGAAGGGGACAGCAGCGAAAGGAGAGACCCTGCAATTTCACTCAATTTCCACTATGGGACTTACTTTGTTCCTAGACTTAAAAGGACAGGGTTTGTAGATTGAAAAAAAAAAAAGGTTTACATACAGAACATAAATTCAGTGCAAATAAACTTGCTAACCACCTTATTCTTATCTCTAGGGCAGAGCCCTACCGGTGGGGGGGGGGTGTTAGCAAGTTTTTTTGCCATGGGTGAAACCTCTAGCGGGGCATAGTTGAGTCCCCCAGCCTTTGTGTATGCATATGCAAGTGCATGTGGGAGTGCCAAACTCTACCCTTTGACCTAGGTAAAATAAAGCCTAGTTTTGCCCTGCTGTGGGGTCATTGAAGGGCCAGGACAGCTATATGTGTGTCAAAGACCTAGAAGACAAAATCACATAGCTTCTTTCTTGCAGGCTGATCCCTAATTTACAAGTCTCAATTCTCAGCTTCGCTCGCTCCCTCATGCCGCTAAGAAAGAGGGGCTTCCCATTTGACAGGCATCAGTTCAGGACCAGCTGTCAAGCTGTAACAATGTTACATAATACTTTTATTAGGAGTGCTGGGGGAGATTTCAATTAGAAGTATGTGTAGTTTGTGCCACTTGATAGCTAAGAAAGCACTGCTTTAATTTTCACTACCTCCAAGTGTTGGGTCAAAATTCTGACTACACCAATATTGTATTAATGCGGCTGTAATGTGTTTTGTCCCTGTTCTCAGTTTAGTTTCTTTCTGTTCTCAGTGAGACTGGCTGCAAAAGTGTTGTAGTGCTAAAATAAAATATGGCTTAGTGTTATGTGTATTAACCTTGGATTCATGGGCTCCTTTCTGTTGTCCACCTGTTGCAGCCGCAAGGAGAAGATCAGAAACTTCTGCTTCTGTTTCAACTAACAGTTATTTATTGGCCTGGTTCTGATAATCTTAGATAGATAAAACTTTATTCGCATCAGCTGATGGCCATAGCAAAGGTTCTGATAATCGCATATTGACTTAAATAAGTTCAGTATGAATAAGGCTTGTGAGCATGCACATAACTCCTTCGTAACAGGTGTCGAAAACCCCAGGAACTCCTCAGTTTACTTTCATTTCTCATTTCATCCAAATTGGGAAACAGCTTAGGAACAAGACAGAATATGAAACCGACATCAAACTGGATTCCTGCCTTGTTCCATTAACCATAGTTTTCTGATTAGGTTGAAATTTCACTGGCACAAAGGGAAGATTTATTGTCCCTATACATCTACTGTGTTTGAACTTAGAGAAACTTTTGTTGGACTTCAAACCCTGGTTTACAGTTCTTACTTGTTTCCAGAAATCATAGTTAAGATTAACCACAGTTTGAAGGGTCAGATGTGACAAACCATAGTTAATGGAAAGCAGAAGTGAAAGTTTCACATCTTCTCACAGCGACAGCAGGGGAAGTACTGAGGCCAGAGGCTCTTGCATGTAAAACTGAACCATATTTTAACACTGTCCAAACAGAACTGTATATTTTGCTTGTTACACTTTTAAAACAGCAGGGCTGTTCTCTTATAGCTTACTATCAGTGCTTTTTCTGGGGGTGCTCAGGGGACGCAGTACCGGCACCTTTCTTTTTCTCCAAGTGTCAAAAGTGTGGCACTTCCTGTAACAACCTCATGGTGAGTACTGGCACCTTTTTTTCCTTAAAAAAAGAAGAAGCACTGATTACAATATGTATAGTATTAAAATGAGTACCAGGGTAACAAATTAAAATATTCTAATTATAATGAAAACTAATGTATCATGCTTTTCTGACTTCAACACCTGATTAGTTAAAGTATGCAAATAGGCAAATAATTAATTGACTAGATTTTTTAATGTATGGCTTTGAACCAAAGAATACACATCCTGCTATTTTCCCTCTGTAGAACTTTATTGTCTTTCCCATGCATTTCTGAGATTGGGGGTCCTTTTGAAGGGAGTGTGCTGCACCATCAGAAAGCTGCATTTGGGAAGGGAGAGTGGGCAGGCAAATACGCATTCATTCAGATCATTTGGGGTGGATTGTAGCTGATGCTGTGCCTGCAGGGTTGCATGGGTGCAACGGGACTTGCCTATCCTTGCCTGCTGTGCATCCCCCAAATCATCTCTGGAGAGCTTCCCATCCTTCTAGATGTGGTTTTGAGGGTTATGGGGAGGGGGCTGAAGCTCCTTGTGCCAATGGACCTGCAGTGTCGGATACAGCCCTTTGGGTCCAAGGCAAAGTATAATAGAAACACATGTTCCTTTTAAATATAGAATATAATAATTGACTTTTGTACCGAACTCATTTTGTCCATGCAGTATTTTTTTGTGTCACAAAGCCCCTCATTGTTTTTGTAAATTGTTTACTGCAAATAAACTAATCTTGTTTACTATTAGTGGTGTTTGGTCATTTATTCTGCCTTTGGTGATGTTAGATCATTTATCTTTTATTCTGTTACTAAATTTTGTTACCAGTAATGTCCCAGTCACATCATGCCTTGCCCCTCTTGAATGAATATTATTGCTCACCTTAATATGTACATGTAGTTCTAAGTAGTAGCTAGTAGAAACACCCATGTGTGAGAGCTGTTGTGCAGCAGTCCTTCCCTTGTCCTTCTCTGAACTGTCCTTCACCAATAGAAGGGACCCCACTTACCAATAAAAGCATGCAAAACTGCACACACGGGGAACTGCAAAGTTACATTGGTATGTGTATAGGGCAGGAACTGCTAACCTTTTGGGCCTGTGGATGTGTCTACAAAGCAGAGAAACTTGTGGGCATCATGCACACACCACAACCTAGTCTATTGGCTACAATAGAATGCTTCTTTCAAAACTTATTTTAGCCACAGGACCAACCCTGGTATTGGACCTCTTCTCGCAGTTGCCCAGCTTGGGGAATGGAGGGAGCTAGCCTGTGTAATACCACAAACCCATGTGCTTTTAACACACAAGGGGGTTCATTCAAACCCCACTACCGCTAATGACTTTCTGACTACTAACCACACAGCTTTTTTATTGAATGCCTGCCCACTCCCCAGTTAAGCAGATTGTTCAAATGGATTATAGGAAAAAACGGGGAGGAATTGGCAGTATGCAGCTCAAAATAGATCTAAATCAATGTACTATTGGTATAACCTGCACTATACTTAATCCAAGCTCACATTGCAACCTTAATCTCAATGGTTTGGCACTGGCAACAGTTGCAGGCTGTCCTCAGCCCCACTCATTTTAACCTTGTGAAGAAATTATTTTATTAATAAAATAAAGATAAAGATAAATAAAGATAAAGAGCATAAAGAAATATTGTTACAGTAGTGTGAAAACAGCATTATCATTGGGCATTATCATTGAACATCTAAATGTTCTAAAACATTACAAAAAAATTTCTCCACCCTATAAACCTTATAGGCTGGTTTAGGTGTATTCTTTTGTAATAAGTTGGCTTGATCATTGTTACTATGGACCAAAAACCACAGCTTTTTAGAAAAGGATTCTTGGCCCATTAAATAGGTTAAACTGACAGATGGTGGCTGAGTTGCATGGTTGAGGTTGGATTTAAACCTGCATCTCCTGGGTCCTAGTTGGACAAAAATGTACCACATTGGTTATTCATCACTCAAGTCTCCCAAAGTAATCACTAAAACTGGTGGCCATTTCATATTGACTGCTGAAATGTTTCCAGGTTCCCTAAGTATTTAAACCAGATTGCTCCGTCCCTTTGGGTTGCAACAAGACCCAAGCGCAGCCAGAATATATGGGAGGTTGTGGAAGAGGGCTTAGCACTACTGCTATTACCTGGTATTTCTTATTTGCTTCTGCCAGTGCCTCCAAGCAGGGAGGTATTGCTGTGTGGACCACCTAGCTGGGTGAAGAAAAGTTTATACTTGCCTTTTGGTTATCTGTGAGGAGAAAAAATGGGATGTTTGCTTTCATCCAAACTGAGGTCTGTGTCAAAAATCAAGTCTCAAATCCACAGCAGCAATTTTGTCATGTTAAAAAATCAGGCATCTCATTCTTGTGATAGCTCTTTGTAGTCTGCTTTTAGGCAAGCTGTTGCATTTCCAGATAAAGCTCTATGCTCAAGGGCATGTTAAACCTGTTTCTCTCACCCCAGCCCACCCACTGCATGAAGGCCCCTTTGAACAGAGGGGAGTTTAAAAGCTGTTTGTGGTCTGACAATGCAGTTTGCTGCTCAGGAAGCAGCACAAGCCCTTTGGCAAGCATAAAGTAGGGCCTCGGATTCTGGTTTAAGATAATTGCTAAAGATACATTTTTAAAAATCATATTTGCGAAATACATTTTCTTGAGAATGAAAGCAAAACGTTTTACTGGACTGATTTACATATGAAATTAGATTCTCTACTGCTGATTTATTCACTCTTCCCTCTAATTCTGTGCCTAGCAGTACCCAATTTGTGCCGAGAGTGCTTTTTATTTCTTTATAATTATGAGGAATCGTAAGGAGTAAAGCATTTTTCTATTATGGCGAAAAATTCCTAAAGGTACAAATGGCATAATTGCATTAAAAAACTATTCCCGTGCTCCAATCCTTTTATCAACATTTTGTCAATGAGCTATAATTTGCTCCAGTAGCATAGCCCATAGTAGCATAAACTCATCTCTAACCCAAATGTTTATCTTTGCTGGACCAGGAGGCAGAATATCAGCATTCCTCCTCCTGTTTGTAATAACATGAATAGCCATTGGAGAGCCATATCTGCACACTCACCTAATGAGTTTCAGGTGCGAAATGTAGTTGACATAAGTTTGAGGGAAGAGGATGTGACATTTCAGCTACTGTATATTCTGTATCCCAGAATTGGAGCTGAGTGCAGTGGGCGAGCTATCAAGCTAGTAGGAAGCTCATTTGTGTTGGCTATTTGCAGATTAGTTGCGCTGCAGAAGGTGAGCTGGGGAGACCACACATTACAAGGAATGCAAAAATAACTTTTGCTAGGTTTTAATAACAAAAACAAAAACTCCTTTTACATTAATTATAATATATCAATAAGCATGACCCATCCACCAACCCAACCACCAGGGTACTGAGAGAGCTACATGCTGCTCTTTATATACCATTACCCAACAGCTTAATTACCACAACTTAACAGCACCCGCTATACTGCTTCACAGCTGTAAAACTAGGTCTGCCCTTAAAGCTCTGGCCCTTAAAGAAATACACATCTTGTGGAACAATAATTACCCTTCAAATTTAAAGAGACCATTCAACAATTTGTGGCTGGCAAACTGAAGAGTTTCTCATGACCTTGAGAGGCTTGCTTTGAAAGGTATGATATAGTGGTTAAGTGTACCACTTTAGCTAATGGGGCCTCCCGCCGCCGCTGCATGATTTCTGTTCTCATCCTGAAGCAAAGTTCTCAACCTGAGGTACTATTTCTAGGTTAGTGGAGTATGTAACCTGAAGCATCTGTAACCTGAAAGCGTCTGTAACCCGAGGTTCCACTGTATGTCCTTTGTGCTTGGGAACAGGTTTTATTCTGATAATAACATGCCATATTACTTACATTTTCCCGAAATGACTATTTGTCTACATAGGCTGCATATAAACAAAATCCTTAAATCACATTAAAAGCACATACACAGCACCCATGAATCATGGGAACTGTAGTTTACCTGTCACAGAGTCACAACTCTAGATACTCTTAACTACAATTCCCAGGATTCCTTGAGGGTGGGATGTGTTTTAAATGCATGGTGTATATATGCCACCATTTATGTGAGAGTTAGTATGGGGTGTTATTGGGGCTGGTTGGTGCTGTTGGTTTTTCATCTTTATTTTAGATCATGTGATTTATGTGGAAATTGTTTAGTTTAGTTTTGTATTTTTTAATGTTTTATTTATTGTTCATGACTGCTTTTGTTATGCTGTAGTTATGTATTTTGTATGTGGTAAGCCACCTTGAGCATGGTTTGAAGTGTAGAAAGACGGCACACAAATAAAAGTATGTATGTACATTGACAGTGCTGGGTTTTGTCCTGGGAAACCCGAAATGAAATCACTGCCAAGCTATTATAATGCTCATTTATTTAAAAAATCACCCTACTTGCCATATGTCCGGGTTTCCCTGATTCAGCAAAAATCCACCTGGATCCCATTTTGCAGCCCAATTCCTGGATGTTTCTGGGAAAACCTGGACGTATGGTAGCCCTAGAAGCCCCAAAGGCTACAGCCCTAGAACTTTTCCACGGAGAGCTCATAAATAAATTTGCTTACAGGTCAGTGGAGTGTGCTGCAGAGCAGTGCCAGTGAGATTCTAGTCATCCATTATCTTAATTTCTGAAGTGTCCCATTCACATAACAACACTCTATGCCCAGAAAATCCTGTTGTCTCCCTATAGTCCAAAGTATACCCTTGCTGCAAAGAAACAGGAGGGCAGATTTGGGATAAAGTACTAATGGCAACCCAATAAGAGCTGGGCTGGATCAAACCTTGGATCCAGTTGGGAAGCTAATCTAAGGTACCTCTGACAATGGTGTCTCCAGCTGACATACTAGATGGGTGTTGTTTTCTTTAATGGCAACTTCCAGATGGGTAGCTATGCTAAGCCACTGCAGCAAAACCAAGAATCTTGTTGCACCTTAAAGTCCTTCTTGTGAAAAACAGGCAGCGTCGAATGAGAGTGACAAGAAAGGAGAACCAATCTAAGGAGATTTGCCTTCCGGTGATTTGAAAACAGATATTTTGCAACTGTTTACTCTTCTGCATCTTTGAGATTGGGTCTCCGTTTTTGTCGTTACCTTAAAGTCTCTATCAAATTTGTGGTGGCATAAGCTGAAGTAGGCGCTCAAATTCATAAAGGCTTATATTGCGAATAAAGTTGCTAGGCTTCAAGGTGCCACCAGGCTTTGTTTTATCCACTGGTAGATCCATCCTCCCTGAATCTGTCATTTTCTGAAAACCGTCTAACCCCTACTTTTCTTTGGCAGTGAATTTCGTGCATTGCATTTGTTTGGTATGAAGAAACAGGGATTCTTTTTCCTGTGTTTTTTCTTGATCTTATGTCAATCCATTTAATATGGTGATGTTGTATACTAGTACACACACACACACACACACACACACACACACACTATTTGCCCCAGAGTGCATTGCTTTGCTCTTATAGTGAATCTCATTTGAAATTGTGGCCCTTCTTCCCATCTGCTTGGATGACTGTACAGTGGTACCTCGGGTTACATATGCTTCAGGTTACACACTCTGCTAACCCAGAAATAGTGCTTCAGGTTAAGAACTTTGCTTCAGGATAAGACCAGAAATCGTGGCGCAGCAGCAGCAGGAGGCCCCATTAGCTAAAGTGGTGCTTCAGGTTAAGAACAGTTTTAGGTTAAGTACGGACCTCTGGAACGAATTAAGTACTTAACCTGAGGTACAACTGTATACATGTAAGAGTTTGGATTTGGTATCCCGCTTTATCACTACCCTAAGGAGTCTCAAAGCGGCTAACAATCTCCTAACCCTTCCTCCCCCACAACAAACACTCTGTGAGGTGAGTGAGGCTGAGAGACTTCAGAGAAGTGTGACTGGCCCAAGGTCACCCAGCAGCTGCATGTGGAGGAGCGGAGACTCGAACCCGGTTCACCAGATTACGAGTCCACCGCTCTTAACCACTACACCACACTGGCTCTCTGTAGCTAAAGTTCTATATTCTCTCTGTAGCTAAAGTTCTAAAGCTCTCTGTAGCTAAAGTTCTATATTCTTTTTTTCTGCTTTGCTCTCAATCAGAACCGGGAAAGTACTTTTCAATTTATTTTTGAGTGTTATTTAATTTCCTTAGTAATGTTTTGCTATAATTAGATGAATAACCCTGCTTGTTTTTAAATGTGACGTTTTCAATAGTCTTTAATGTCCTCACTGAATGTGAAGCTGGAGAAATATTAATCACATCAATCTGGTTACTTTAAATGTTCTGGCACACACAGTGTAACTGTAATAAAGACACACAGCAGCTCACTTTCATATTATTCAGTGAATCCCACGTGCAAACTCAACTTGCTAAAAATTGTTGTTTTCCCATTCTTTAAACAATTTCTTCATAAAGGAGAGTGTGTAGTCTCAAAGAACCATCCAAATAGTTCTTAAAAATGTTTTTTGGCAAAAATGCATTTTTGCTAGGTCTAATGGGAAGGGAAATTCAAATAAAGGATCAGAATTTGTTTATGTATGCCACGGCTGCTGCAAGAACCCTACTGGCCCAAAAATGGAAAACACAAGAGATACCAACCATCCAGGAGTGGCAGCTGAAGATGACAGACTTTGTGGAACTTGCCAAATTGACAGGGAGAATCCGGGACCAAGAAGACCAGAGATACAGGAACAATTGGAGTAAATTTATTGAATATTTAAAGGAGAACTGTAAAAATGTAAAGACACTGGCAGGTCTGGAATAATACATTCAGTGTAAAACAGTAGTGATATAAGAATAATGTGCATGATAAGAATAGGATAAATATACCAGTTGCAGGGAGGGAGGGAAGTCAAGACTCGGCAAAGTCAAAGGGAACATGTAACAATAAGGACTGTTGGAAAAAGAATATATATGTAAAGAAAATAATAAAAATTTACTTGGAAAAAAATGTTTTTTGGAATACCATGAACAGTTGAATTCTGCTAAGCAATGGCAGCTGATGCCCATTGGGGCTGGTAGTACAGAGGGCAGGGCAGCCCACAGGCAATGGTAGGCAGAGGAGCAACCAATTCTGGTTCTGTTTCCATGCTCCCAAACTTACAGTGACATGTGCACAGCAACCCTATGCATATTACTGGCAGATTGGTTTGCAAATAAGACAAGAAGCCTGATGATGACACATCTGAGACTATTTTTTTTAAAAAAACAGAGAAAGCTAGCATGCTTTCACTATTTCTTAATATTAATAGAATGGGAAAATTGCTTTAAGAGAGCCAGGCTCTGACAAATAAAATTGTAATGAGGCAGACAAGGAATCAAAAATTTATAGATGGGTTTGTAGGCACAGGTAAACCTTGGGGAAATATCTCATGTTGCAGAGCATTTTTTTTAAAAATTGTGTTATTTAAACAAATAAACTTTGCTCCATTGTACTAAAAATAAAGTAGAATGCTAAGAGAATCTTCTATTAGGACTCACGACATGTTCTGTAAACGGCTACCTACCTATTCCCTGAATGACTCTTCAGAGATGAGTTGAGGGACAAAAAAGACTGTGAGAAGTTAGGTTAGAATGACATTGAAGTTACAGTTCCTTTTATGTGTCCTCTGGAATAACCCCGCTGACTTTCTACTGGACTGTTTGGAAGATCAAGGGCTAAGCATCGCTTAACTCTTGCCCATAGTAATGTATTTCTAAAATGGACTCTTCAAAAGAACAAGGTTAAAAGAAGCAGTTACATCTAAACAGAGCAATCAGAATACAAAGCACAGCACTAGCATTCATATGGAGCTAACTTTCTCTTACACAAGAGATATCAATAGCTATCAGGCGAACACGGGTTTTCAGCTGCCATTTCCCCACCAACATTAATTCTATGAGCTTTACAAAGTTGCTGAAAAGCAACATAATCTAAATATTGCCAGAGTTATTTATACCTGAGAAGAATGAGTGTGCAAAATGGTCACTTATTAATACTTTCCCATCCTATCCCCACCCAAATGCATCCTCTCCGAGTCCGATACCTTTGCTCCACTGGTAGCAACACTGCTATTTTGGATTAGCTTCCCATGGTGAGGTTTGGCAAGAAGCTCTTCTTCCTGCTATTCTGTAGGCCACAGGGAACCCTTCTCAGCCAGAGGGCCACATTGGGGAACCTTCTGGGAGCTGGATATTCCAATGGTGGGTGTGGCCAGAGGCTAATGTGGGCGGAGCAATGGATGTGACTCTTACTTTTCGACAGCAGGTGAAAAAAGCAGACATTTCTAAGCAAACATGCATGCCCCTCGAACTGTCATACATCCGGAATTTCCTGGACATAGCCAGGATGCGAAAAATTGCTTTAATGTCTGGGAAAATCTGGACATATGTCAACCCATGTCGGAAGCTTAGATTTTGGCAAATTTGCTTAAAAATAGCTCAGAAACTTCTTCTCCTTCTTCTCCTTAGATTTTGAAAAAAACAACAACGCTAAACAACTTTGGGCAAAGCTAACTTTTGTGTCTGGATTTTCACTTTTTGAAATATGAGTCATCACCCTTCAAACTCAACTCATGCAAGCCAAAGCAGTTCAAGGCCCCATCCTAGCCCAGCCAAAGCAGTTAAAAAAAGCTGTGGAACAAAGTCAATGAGAGTTAGGGAGCCGTCCATAGTGACTGGGGAAACCCAGACAGATGGGCAAAGTATAAAATTGTTGTTGTTGTTGTTGTTGTTGTTGTTGTTGTTATTTGGGGTGGGGAGAGGGGTGTGGCCTAGGCAGAGTTCTGAGGGCCATATAGAGAGGCCTGGAGCTCTGCATTTGGACCCCGGAAAAGATATAAGACAATCCCACTTTGGTCTGATTTGAAATCATTCTACTTCCTTTATTTCCCTACTGTTTTAGAGAGGGCCCAGGTGACAGGCACAGAACTAGGCTCTATTTCACCTGGAGGTCAAAGACCCAGTTTGCCCCCCCCCCCAACGTGCATTTGCGCGCGCGCACACACACACACACACACACACACAGAGGCTGAGACCCTCAATGGTGCCCCCCGGAGTCTTCACCCAGAACAAAAAACCCAGCTACGCCCCCCCGCTACAGCACTGCCAGATGAAAATCAGTATTGTACCTTTACCTTGTTTTACATAATAGCAGTATTGTACATACAAAGTACACCTACAAAGGTTTTGCTGCAACATAGCTATTGAAGTTGCAGCAGTCCTGTCCTCTTTCATCTGCCCAGCTTACTTTGAGCATCAGCCACTAGTCACTTGCCAATATTAACAGCAAAGGTAAATCGGACATTGGAGGTCTCAGCCAATGCTACTGATCATTATGGAGTTTGTAGACCTTACGTTTGGCGTTTGTTTACCCTTAATGAACTACTTATAGAATGCAAACTTTTTACTAAAGGGGAGTAACTTAGTTTAATGTGTGGGCTTAATATAATTCATTTTCAAAACTTTATTAGCCAGTATTCTGGGATCATAGGGGGACGCAGGTGGCGCTGTGGGTTAAAGCCTCAGCTCCTAGGGCTTGCCGATCGAAAGGTCGGCGGTTCGAATCCCTGCGGCGGGGTGCGCTCCCGCTGCTCGGTCCCAGCGCCTGCCAACCTAGCAGTTCGAAAGCACCTCCGGGTGCAAGTAGATAAATAGGGACCGCTTACCAGCGGGAAGGTAAACGGCGTTTCCGTGTGCGGCTCTGGCTCGCCAGAGCAGCGATGTCACGCTGGCCACGTGACCCGGAAGTGTCTCCGGACAGCGCTGGCCCCTGGCCTCTTAAGTAAGATGGGCGCACAACCCCAGAGTCTGTCAAGACTGGCCCGTACGGGCAGGGGTACCTTTACCTTTACCTTTATTCTGGGATCATAAAGTATTGGAAACCCACTTGCTACATCCTGTATCTCAGTAGGGCATGTTCAGATCACTAATTTCTGTAGCAGTTAATTTCCCCAGAAATCTGCTGGATGCCAAAACTGTAACAATGAGGAATTTAATTATGTTCTGTTGACAAAAGAAAATCAGCTTACACAGAAACTTTTAATTCGATTTTTTGGGGCAGGAAATATGTCAGCTTGGACTTTTTGTAATGTTTAAGTGTAAGAGACACAGATAAAAGTTAAGGACAATAGACTTGCCCATGACGCTATTTTTGTTGCGAAAGAAGCAGCAGCAGCATTACTACTTCTGATACACATTTCAATAATTGCACAACTGTGAACACAAGCTAATTGTATTGAAAGGCATCAGTTAAAACAAATGATACTAGTATGACTGATTCAATTTCTCTGTGTTTCATACATTACAAATTAAATGATAATAAATGTTGTTTTCGTTGCCATTTTTCATTCACACTGTCACTGCTGCTAGGGATGATTTTGAGGTAATCATGCGCTATTCTTCTCATGTAAAAGAAGTACTCATTTAAACATTCATCTATGCAAATGCAAGGTAATAGCAGAGAAACAGGGTGCTTCCAGGTTGTTGCTATTTTTGAGTGGGATGCAATCATATAGAGAGAAATTCAGGTTGCGCAGTTACAGTGGAATAGGAAGTCATGGGCAACAAGCTCACTTCCCAAAAAGATTAGATGTTTTGTGATAGGTAAAGTGACTGGAAAATACACTGGAAATTGTGGGACCTATTTTCACACAACAACATCTAACTGTTAGGATTTTATGTAGCTGATGCTGGCTAGTGTGATTAGTATAAATCACATGAGATGTCTGAGAAGAGTGTGGGAACGGAAGACTGTCTTATCTCTTCCGTCTGAGAGTGTTATTGGACTGTTCTTTCGCCTTTGCTGTATGTTTTCTGTTTTCTGCCAGAGTTTGGAGAATACAGATGTGATGATGGATTCTCTGTATATATTATGAACAAAACGTAGTTTAGATCTACAGATGTTTCTATCTTCTTGCCGTGTGATGCTGGAAGACTTGTGTGCACTTTTCATATGAGAAGTGTCGCAGAAAGGCACTCTGGAGTGAAGGGACATGCCATTCCAGAGATGTGCCTACCGGGAGATGCTCAGAGGCACTGGGGGTCTGCCATCCCCCCCAGGACACTAACTTCCCAATAAAAAATTCAGAATAAAAAGTCCATCTGGAAGCCTCCTTAAAGGTAAAAAGGGACCCCTGACCATTAGGTCCAGTTGTGGCCGACACTGGGGTTGCGGCACTCATCTCGCTTTATTGGCCGAGGGAGCCGGCGTACAGCTTCCGGTTCATGTGGCCAGCATGACTAAGCCACTTCTGGCAAACTAGAGCAATGCTCTCGAACTGCTAGGTTGGCAGGAGCAGGGACCGAGCAACGGGAACTCACCCCGTTGCGGGGATTCGAACCACCGACCTTCTGACTGGTAAGTCCTAGGCTCTGTGGTTTAACCCACAGTGCCACCTGCGTCCCTGGAAGCCTCCTTACTCACTAGTAAATGAAGCTCCTGCAAATGTAGATGCATGTTCCCAATTCCCCCTCAAAGTGAGCCCTACCCAAGTCTAAAGGGGCAATGAAATTCTTGCTTCCAGACAATTCCTTCCATGAATTGAAGGACTTCTTCTGCTCAAAACTGCTTACAACTCTGAGACAGCGGAGGTTCCTGCTGGAGAAAATTGGAGAGGTAATTTTTACTATCTCCACTTAGCCTTGCAGCCCTATCCCCCTTCCATACTGTTCTGGCAGATACCCCAAATCTCCAGAGTAGGTTTTCAGGTGTTTGCAAGGGAAAGGAGGAATCAGCAGAAATTTCCTCTTCCTCTCTTCCATCAGTGGGAGTCGAAGTATCATGGAAAATCTAGATCCAGCCCACAGTTACAAAGTGTGTGTATGAGCATGTGTGTTATGTACAAAACATGTAGCACAGTATTAATTTTTTTAAAAAGTCAAAATGTTCAATCTTTCGCTTCAAATGTTACTGGCTGACTGTTGATTTATGACAAAGAAGGTGGTTAATCTGCAGCCCTACAGAAAGAACAATTAAAATAGAGAAAAATAAACGGAATAATTGTAGATGGAATCCATGACAATGAATAATGAAAAGGATTGGGGGTTAGGGCTAAAATAAGATTTAGTCATTCATAGGTTTACTATGTCATCACCTGGAGAATTAAGCTATTGGCATGATGTACGCCTGCTCCCATGTATAAGAAAACACAGGAGACCTGAGCATCTGCACAAACAGATACAGTATAAATGCGACTCATCATATTTCCACTTCATCAAAGGATGGAAAAATTGCAGAAATTGGTGGGGTCAAACTTGCATCCATACATCTGCTCCTAGTAATGGACTGCTTGTGGTGGGGCATGTGACTTCTAGGATTACCTCTGGACAACAAGCAGTCCTTCTGGACATTTGATCTCTCTCCTACAAGCAATTTAGTAAGGGGCTCTCATTCATGAGTACATGCTGCTTTCACAGAGCTCAGCAGCTAAAATCTGCAAGTGGTCTGTTTGTTTTCCTGCTGGCTTTTAACAAACCCCTTCTGCAAATATGGAGTAGGTTTGGCAGCACCCATGTTTTAGCCACCAGCTGCAACTTCCTGCAGAAAGGATGAAAAAATAAAAAGCAGAGAGGTGAAATCACAGGAAATGAAATATGCTTAGGCGTTTATTTGTTGAGGGGACATTTTGAGAATGCTGCCCTTGATCTGTTGTTTTCAACATCCCAATGTAAAATAAAATGGCAAGCACTGTAATTGGCTGAGGTCAGGGCTGTAAGGGAGACCAGCTGGTGGAAGCTGTTCCTGGACAAGGAAGAGGCTTTTTGAATTACTCTCTTATTATGGGCATCTGTCAACATACTGTTAGATTAGACTGGAAACAGATTTCAACCTCTTCAGTATCATTCTCTGCCAAGCAACTGAGGTAGCCAAGACAGTCCTAGTGATGTAATCCCTTAAAGTTTTAAGAAGCCTGGTGCCAGGTTACTTGCAGGATTGCATCTTCCCACATGTACCCACTCAACCCTTAACCATCATCTTCCAGAGTTGTTCTCCAGGAACTCCACCAAATGAGTTAACATCCATGATACTAGAGAGAGAGGTCATTTGTGGAACAATCTCCTCAGAGAGACTGACCTGGAGCCTATGTTGTAGTCCTTTCAGCACCAGCTGAAGGCCATATTCTTCTCCCTAGCTTTCAAGCGTACAATACTTTAGTGTACAGTGGTACCTCAGGTTAAGTACTTAATTCGTTCCGGAGGTCCGTTCTTAACCTGAAACTGTTCTTAACCTGAAGCACTACTTTAGCTAATGGGGCCTCCTGCTGCCGCTGCGCCGCTGGAGCACGATTTCTGTTCTCATCCTAAAGCAAAGTTCTTAACCCGAGGTACTATTTCTGGGTTAGCGGAGTCTGTAGCCTGAAGCGTATGTAACCTGAAGCGTATGTAACCCGAGGTACCACTGTATATATATCCTCTGGATGTATTTGAAGACTTATGAATTTTTTTATTTATTGATGCTATGGAATCTTGATTTCCCTTGTGTTGCTGGTTTTATCCCATATTATGTTTAATGGCTCTTATTTTGTATTTTACTTTTTTTTTTACTGTAAGCCACCCTGAGAACTTTAGTTATTGGTCGACACATAAATACCACAAATAAATAAAGTGGAATGAATAACACCCCCCCCCCAACAAAAGACATCCACATGCATCACAAGGGTTCCTACTTTAGGCTTACGATTGCAGCCTTAGGGTGGATTAGTCAAAATGATGTTTGGGTTCTTCCTACAGCTAAACCCTTTCCAGACTCCCACTTTGATGACCATAATGTATCTGCCTTTAATTTCTCATTCCCCATTCAGGGGAAGCAGCTACAGAGACAGAAAAAGAAGCGTATTCCAAATTGAGCTTTGTTATCATAAATACAAAATGACTGATGTTTTCTGCACAGCTTACTTCAAAAGGCCCAGGAGATGTGTGTGTGTTAAGGTTACCAGATTTTTTTCAATGAATCCGGGGACACTTTTCAACTTCCTTCTAAATAGATGGATTTTGTCAGGGGACTCATTTGTAAATCCGGGGACTGTCCCCTGGAAACGGGGATGTTTGGTAACCTTAATATATGAACACATTCTGCTCTTCCTAGCTGTTATCACTGCCTTCCTTCCAAAGCCATTACAAAGCCCTCTTCCCAGGGATTTCAAAGAAAAAGCCACATTTTGTCCAAATCACACCTCCTTGTACCCAACTGCTCCCTCAGCATCTATCAATATATACTCCCCTGCTTTCCACTCTTGCAAAAACAGTCATTTTTTAAACCCCCCACACCCTAAAATCCTCATGTTCTTGATCCCTGCTTGCAAGTCTCTTTCCCATCTCAGGCAGCTTTCATGCCTCCCGCTCTTCTCCCCTTTCGACTCTACGTCCTTCATATTCTGTGTACCCATCACAACTCTTTCCCCCCTTCTCCTTTTCTCTTTCATCTCTCAACTCTCATGCATCATCTAACCCCTTGTCTCCAACTCCAAAGCCTCACCCTTGCCGCCCTCTCTCTCCCTTTGCTGCTGCTGCTGCTTCTCTGACCTCATGCTTTGCTAGTCAGTTCAGCAAGTCATGCAGGTGAATATATGAATGCCAATTTGCACTTGTTGAATGAGGAAGGGTCTGGCATGCTGCTGCTCTGGCCTCCCTATCTCTGTGTGGTGATGCATGAAAGCAGTGAAGCTGAGCTAAGGAAATGAATAAATATAACACACACAGAGAGAGACACATTGTTAGACTTGTAGAAGTCAGTTGTCCCATTACCTGTTGTTGATACCACACCACACTTCAACTAGTGTGATCAGCAGAGTTCAGAAAACTACAGCAGAATTTTCCAGTAGAACACCAGAGTTTTCCTGCTTTCCAGCAGCCAGCCTTTCCCAGAGTTCCCAGTTTTAAGGAAAGGCTTCCATGTGTGCAGATGTGTGGACATCTATGCTGATTGATGCATATGTAGAGCTACTACTGTCTGGTCAGAAAATTACCAGTGAGGACTTGGCCAGGGGTTTCCAACCTTTTTGGGCCGGTGGCCACATTTGGAATTTTGAGAAAGCACATCTTTGCTCACAGAGAGAAAATATTTCTTCTGTTCACAACAGATGGGAGGATGGGTGTGAGATCCTGGTATCCAGTGAAATGTTGGCATGTTTAAGGGGGCGTGTTCAGTATAGAGGAGAGGCAGAGCCAGTAAAAAAAGGAACTGACCAGGAAGAACAAACATGCATTGTGGATTCTTTGGCAACCCCCTGTTTTAATGCTTCTGATCTCTTGTTTTGCAACCTCAGGCAGGCAGCAGAAGTTAGTTCTGGCCTGTCATGCATACAAATGACTGTAAAGGAGTGCCAAGGACAGCAGATGCTGTGTAGCCCCTGCATGGCAACCCACAAGGTGCAAATAGCTCTGCGTGCTCTGTGCTCCTCGTCAAAAGCTGCCTGAGGTGGCTGCTACACTCTGGTAGGGCCAGTTCCAAACAATGGAAATTTAGGCAGATAAGAGGCATCTTATCACATAAAAAAGCATGCACCACATCCTTTGATACCTGTGATGTATATTTTCAGGGCTCCCCCTCTTTTTTTATTAAACTTTTAAATTGTAAGTTTAAAAACTGTGTTTTAAATTGCTGTAACCTGCCCTAGGATGTTAGGGTGAAGGGTGAGTACAGTGGTACCTAGGGTTACGTACAGACTCTGCTAACCCAGAAATATTGCTTCAGGTTAAGAACTTTGCTTCAGGATGAGAACAGAAATCATGCAGCAGTGGCAGCAGGAGGCCCCATTAGCTAAAGTGGTGCTTCAGGTTAAGAACAGTTTCAGGTTAAGAAGAGACTTCCAGAACAAATTAAACTCTTAACCCGAGGTACCACTGTATTGGAATCAAATCATTGCCATCAGGTTCCTCGCTTTCTGTCTTTCATATGCTGTCCAGGAATATCCATTCTTTAATCAGAGGCAATTGTGCTGGAAAACCTGCACATGATGGGGCTACTTTGGTGAAGCTGGCTCACTCATTTCCTTGCCTTTGAGCTTCAAATAGCACCTGTTTTAATGAATGCTCTAATCCAGTTAATGATGGCAATTTTTAGTTTTGTTGCATATGTGAAGATCTAGCTCTTCCTAGGCTTGAAAGATATATTGGAAACTCAGATGTCGACCCTCAAGTTACGATGCCTCAGGTTATACGTGCTCGTCAGTTAAGAAAGAAGGAATAGGAATGCACTTGTTTTCTTCAATGGACTTCAGAAGAGGCCTCATTTTAAACACTTGGAATCAGCACTGTGTACAATAGAATAACAAAAAAATCCTTCAATGTAGCCTACTGTGATTCTTGATGTTGGTTTTTTGTAGTGGATGGGGGGGGGAGCACCTCTACATGCTCTCTGAGTGGAAAAAAAGAAAACATTTTAAAGCTGTTAATGCCCCACAGAGAGCAATAAAAATCTGAGTGATGACATGTTGGTTAGCTGCAGGGCTAAGTTTTGAAGACAATGAAGCATCAAGCAATTGCCTACTTTTAAACAAAGTGATGTCAAATGAAGCCGTTTCGGTCTTGTTACAGCAGGACTCAATCCGGTGATCAATGCTAGTCTAAAATAAAGACTTGGTAAGTTAGGCCTATAGATATTTCAGCTGAAACCACCAAGGATAAGGATTGTAAGAAAGGCAGCATTAAAGGAAACAGGCAAGTTCATGCTTTTCAGAAAGCAGCACACCACAGCTGTGAGAGTTATAATGTCTGCCACTTTGTTCTGCACTTAAAATAATTTTGTGATGTTTATCACAACAGGGGAATGCTCTGCCTCTAAACATTTTATTTAAATAGAAATAAAAACAGAATCCAATAGGTAAGAGGTCACTTATTGTGTATTAGCAATGTGATGTCACAGGTACCATCTTGTAGATGCCCATGCATTTCATAAAATTTATACACTGCTTGATTGTAAAAACAACAACAACAAAACCTCAAAGTGGTTTACAAAAAGATAAAACCATAAAAACGGGGGGGGGGAGGGGGGGAGGAATACAATAAATCAAAACAAGCAATTTGAAGTTTGAAGGAGTCGTCTCTTTGAAGGACTGTCTAATCCAAGTCTGGTTTAAAAATAAAGAACCATAAGCCATGAGATCAGGTGTTCTGAAGTTCCCCATTGCCAGCAGCACCTTGGACAGCAGCCTGCTGGGCCAGACCAAAGGCCTATCTAGTCCTGTGTCTTGTTTCTCACAGTGGCCAACCTATGGGCAGTGCATGAGTTATTCCTCACCAGCTGGTATTCAGGGGTAGGATACTGCTGATCCAGGAGATAAGTGTTTCTAAGCAGCCATCGTAAGTTCCAGTACCCACTGATGTTAACTGCCCAATGTTGCCTATAAACAAATTGCAGACTACCTCAAGAAAAGATGAAATATTTCCATGTCGCCTTCTTCGTTGTGTTTGAATGTAGGGAATGCCGTTGGTCTTCTCACCCACATATCTCCTCTCCTGATTTTCACAGCATTTCATCTTGAGTTAGAATTCAGGAGCCCTGGAACCTTTTTTCCTTGCCAGAGCTGAGCCCCACGCTTAGGTCAGCAGTAGTGCACCATTAAGCATGAGAAGAAAAGTGAATTTCCTTCACTAACAGGTAGCTACAACATACCTGGGTTCAGGGGGAATGACTTTCAGGCTAAGGCCATGATTATTCAGCCTTGGCATCACACATTGCTTTCCCCTCCACACACAGCAAAGTCTCTCTTCTCTGCACTGTTACACCATGACTATTATTTAGAACTATCATTGTACGTGGTGCTTCTGTCCTTATTCTCTGGGTTTGGGGAACATCTCCCCCCATTCACATCTTGCCTTACCATCTATTAGCCATTAATTTCATCTTGCTCTCTAGGGTGATGTTTGCCAGATGATAGCCATTTTTGCTGCGCCATTAAATCACTTTATGCGTCTCCCAATTCTCTTTTCCGGTGACAGACTCATGTTATATTTATCTTCTTTTACATTTTTTGGTGCTCACTGCACTGAGTGACCTGAGATGGCATAATAAATTATCTCAGGAACTGAATCACTTCTAGTGACTGGGGAGACACACTGTTCAGACTGAAACTGAAGCAACCACCAGATGCCGATGCCATAATATGTTTTCAAAGAAGCTGTTTCCCAGACAGATCTGGAATCAAATGCCATCTGTTTTGGAGGGAGGAAGAGGGGATTTGAGGAGGGAAAGTAAACATTCTTGAATAAAGACAAAGAAACTGTTAATGCTTTGGCCAACAGCCACTCATCCACTGAATTGTTCTCGATCAATTGCTACTGAAACATATTAATGTCTGAAATGTATACCACTGCGGTGGTCATTGCTTTAGCTGGGAAGCTTTAAGCAGTAAAAGTGTTTCCCCATTTCCTTTAGAGCTGCTATGTATAAATAGTGTTCACAACACAAGCACCATATATTTGAGCAATCATGTTTTTACATGTTTAAACATAGGTGTCTTAAGTAGCTGTCCTTATAGCAAAGGTGGCAAACCCACATCTTACAAAACTGCTTTTGGTGGCTCACCAACTCCATCACAGTTTCCCCATTACAGTACTGGGTCTCCTCCCAACTTGCTGGACACCATCTATCTAACCAGCTATTGTACAATTTCTCTGTATTTCTTTTAAAGCAAAGGGGTCATTCAGACTTCCTTTTGAGTTGCATTTTCCAGGCACAGGTCTGTACTCTACAGCTCTGTGTCCTACCTGCTCCCCTGCCTGTGTCTCTGTACTCTGACTCCCTCCTCCTCACCTCACTTCACCTGGACCACTCATGTAGGCTGCCCCTGGATCCACCCTCTGGATCTCCTCCTGTATTCTCCTGGGCTGCCCACCCACCTTTCAGCCCAGCAACTCATCACACTGTCGTTTACAGCTCCACCTGTCTACTGCCAAGCAAACTGCAGCATGATGACATCCTTGCAATTTCATATATTAGAGAGAAATGGAATTGTTAGAGAACCATTGTCGCTAACTGCAAAAAGCAGCAGCATCTAATCCCATGAGCTGCATTTCTCTAACAAAACCCAGTTTTTCTGAAGCTGTCAATTCATTTCATCAGCTCCTACAGTGTTTAAAAGAGATGAATTTCCACGGTTTGCTAAACAGGCAGAATGAATGAATGCAGAGCATATAAACTGCTCATATTAGGCACAAGAAATAGGATGCAATTTAGAGATTTGAAGAAACAGGTAGGAAAAAAAATACAGGTGAATGCCTTCCCAGTGCTCTGAAAATTAATAAGCCTTCAAGGTTTTTCTCTATTAAATCAAAAAGCTTTTTAAAATAAAAAAATAAAAAAGGTTTTCATTCTACTTCACTTTGCTTCCAGTAATGATTGCCGGAACTCCAGCCTTCCCCCCCACTTCTTAATATGAAACTTTAATAAGCAAGATTCCTTTTTTTCCCTTTAGATGAAAAGCACTTAAATCTAGATTGGTTTATTTGAATAGTTGCGAAATTGGTTTTGATGCTTTGGGCCAAATTAGATGAGACATTAGAGAACTGTGATTGGGTACTCAGTACATATGGCTTTTCCTAGGCACAAATAAATGTTTTGGGGGGGGGTGGGCTGGGTTGCATTGTGGAAAAATGTTTACGGAGTGGTAAACCTTTATCATCCTGGGGGCTGCATTCCCTTCAAGGCATTTTTTTTTTGTGGGGGCACACATGCCAATGGTGTTTGAGGCTAGAAGTAGATGGAACAATAAGTGTATTTCTTTTCCTTTTGTATGGTAGGCTAGTTTCCACACACACTTCTCCAGCTTCCCATCCAGGCTGCTATTCCCATACACAGCTGCTCTTTGCCCCATGGAGCACTACCATTGTTCAAGAACACATGCCAGCCAGGCCAAAACAGTCAAGGAGGGCAGGAAGCAGGGCCAATGAGGATTGTGGCCTGGGGGTAGAGTCCCAAGAGTCAGATGGAGAGATTTGGAAGGCTGCATTTGGCTCCTGAGCTGCTGAATCCCCTCCCCAGTGCTGGTTTTAAAACTCTGCTTCAAGAATAATAATAATAATAATAATAATAATAATAATAATAATAATAATAATAATTTATTATTTATACCCTGCCCATCTGGCTGGGCCTCCCCAGCCACTCTGGGCGGCTTCCATAGAAACCAAAAATACAGTAAAATCACACGTTAAAAACTTCCCTGAACAGGGCTGCCTTAAGATGTCTTCTGAATGTCAGGTAGTTGTTTATCGCTTTGACATCTGCTGGAAGGGCGTTCCACAGGGCGGGCGCCACTACCGAGAAGGCCCTCTGCCTGGTTCCCTGTAGCTTTGCTTCTCGCAATGAGGGAACCACCAGAAGGCCCTCAGCGCTGGACCTCAGCGTCCGGGCAGAATGATGGGGGTGGAGACGCTCCTTCAGGTATACTGGACCGAGGCCGTTTAGGGCTTTAAAGGTCAGCACCAACACTTTTAAAATACATTAAAGGAGCTGGGAGGTCTCTGATATCTGGATCGCCAACATCTGCTTGCAAGTCCAAACTAGACTTGACAATGGGAGATCACATGTTATTAAAATGACTCATTAAAGCTGTCAGTGGTTTACAGACACATACACAGCTGCTATTTGCACCACGGAGCAAACATACCTGGTAAAAAGCAGCTCCGGGGTATTTTGGATTGGGAAAATGGTGCTGGAGCATGCTTGGCCTGATACAGCAGCACTCTTTTTAAAATTATTCTGCAAATTTGAGAAATTTTGAAATGGTGGGAGGCAAAAGTAGGTTGCTTCCCATTACTAAATGAAAGAAATAGATGTTGTAAAGGAATACACATTTAGAAAAGTAGTCTTTATTATGTGGTAGTTTTCCAGCCCTCAGAGCCATCTTTTTGTTTGTTTGTTTATGCTTCTCATCAGTGGCTTCTGTTTCACATTAATTGATTTCACAGCGCTATAGACTAATTTTTAATGTGTTACAACAAAATGAAAAATGTCAGCTTAACAGCTATAGCATTTTAAAACCAGCTTGCTTACAACATCTTTATAGCTCTTACAGAACATATCCAGGGTTTGAGGCATCAAACACTACTGCTGGTATTGATGAAAGACCAAGCCTGTTGTGAATGAATTATTAAGTGCTAGGAAAATTCATCAAGCCTGGTCACACATTCCCTATGTTCCTTTTCATCTGGTGTCATATCGTTCAGGGTCACACACTACATTCTGCTTCTTGTCATTAATTATATCTTAGCATGGAGCCTCTATCTCTAGTTCTGTAAACATTTTCCAGGTTTCTTTGGGAAAATTCAGGAGATGAAGGATATTGTACACAACAGAAATCTCTCAAAATGTCAGTCAACAACTCTTTGTTGTCTTTCCACAAGACCTTGTGCCACGTCTTGAGCAAGAAGAGTCACACCTCTGAATTTTAGTTCTCTTCCTTGTGCAAGAATCTTGAAGTAAGAAAAAAAACAAACCCACCCTTCTGCAGGTATAAGAGGGCTTGCACCCTTGGGTGGGCATCTCTGAATTCTAAATCACCCTGACTTCATGACCGAGGAAGAGAGTTCTATATTTTTGCATTAAAACCTGAATCAAAGCAGTGCTCTGTGGTTAGAATAAAAGGTGTACATTGATGCTTAGCTATTCTAACACAGGGTTTTTCCAGGAGGATTTTCATTAGGCTGAGATTGCCATGTGGAAATATCAGTATCAGGTTGCTCAATTTGCCTATCATGTTTAATTGACTCACTGTAGAAACAAAACACAGAGTGGCTTCAGCTACATGACCACGGGGTCTCCTAAAAGTTTGATAGCAGTTTAAAAACTGAATAGTTACAAATGAAATGCAAACTTGTGAGCCAATGGAATTCATGATTGCAGTGAGTATGCTTCTGTATCTACGACCCATAGATGCTAAACAGCAAGTGCAGATGCTGTTTAATTCAACATGAAAATGATCAGGACATAGTTTAGAAAATAATAAAACAAACACAACAGGGTATAAATGGTGACTTAATAAAGAGTGGGTTTTTTTTTTGGTGTTCTTGTTTTTTTTGGGGGGAGAACCCCCAAACTTGAAACTGATCTGCAATGTAATGTAGACAGGCTAGGAGCTTCAGATAGATAGACAGACAGACAGACAGACAGATAGGCAGGCAGGCAGGCAGGCAGGCAGGCAGACTGATATGTAGGCTTGGATTGTCCAAATAAGATGGTTGAATACTCAAGTATCAGAAGTAGGTTGGGTCAGGTGTGTTCTCCTTGGTTCAATATGTCTAATAAGCAAATAGAACTACGTAACCATAAGATGAGAGAACTAACATTTTGAGAACTTAACCAATCAAGAAAGTAAATAGCATATATCAACAAGGATAAATAAACTGCTTCTAAAACGCAATACGGACTCTGTGAAAGTGAACAAATTTATGGTTAAGTGGTATAGGACATAGGACAACATATTCTAATGGAAGTTTAGGAAACTATGAAAAGCAGGTACACTTTTTTATGTGATTGTAAGCCAAAATTATTATACAGTAATGGCAAGGTGATATATGACACCAATGGCTATAAATAATAAACAGTAATGATCTGAGAGAGGCTTCCGGGACACGACTGCTGCTGCTGCTGCTTGCGTGAGTGTTGGGAGGACCGCTCCCTCTCCTGCCAACTCCATCCGGCTTAGGGGGCGGGGCCTGCACTCGCACCCACAGCATAAGAGGCCTGAGAGAGGCTTCCGGGACACGACTGCTGCTGCTGCTGCTTGCGTGAGTGTTGGGAGGACTGCTCCCTCTCCTGCCAACTCCATCCGGCTTAGGGGGCGGGGCCTGCACTCGCACCCACAGCATAAGAGGCCTGAGAGAGGCTTCCGGGACACGGCTGCTGCTGCTGCTTGCGTGAGTGTTGGGAGGACCGCCCCCTCTCCTGCCAACTCCATCCGGCCTAGGGGGCGGGGCCTGCACTCGCACCCACAGCATAAGAGGCCTGAGCAGCTACCGGCAGCAATGGACAAAATGGTTTTAAATGTTTTAATCGCTTTTAATTTGCAGCACTTTAAATGGTGGTTGTTGTTTTTTATAATATTATATTATTTCATTATTTTATTTTTGCTTGGGGTGGGATAAGCACTGAGTCAGCACTATTGTTCCTTGTTTTGCTTTGTTTTGTTTTGTTCTGTTTTGTTTTATTATTATTATTATTCTGTTAATTATTATATAGTTTGTATTTTGCCTTTTAAGGGGGAGGGTCATGGCTGCCTGGGAGTGGGCCTCAGCCAATAGATTGGGTGGGGCAGGTTCCACAGGGGGAGATGTATTGGGACACCCGATCTCAGTGATCACGGGCAGGAGGAGGAGTTATGCTAAGATCAGACCATGTCATTACCGAGGAGGCAGGTTTAGTCGTTGTTTGAGGACTATCCCTGCCTCCAGGTCTGGTCCTGACCGGAAGGATACAGTAATCAGCAAGGGAAACCCACATGACCTGAAAGTGTTGCTGTGCAATGCCAGGTCAATGATGAATAAAACCACTGCCATCCACGACCTGATTGTGGATGGAGGATTTGACCTGGCATGTGTGACAGAGACCTGGTTGGATGAGGCAGATGGGCCTGTCCTTGCCGCTGCTTGCCCACCAGGTTTCTCTTACGCACAGCAACCCAGGTCATGTGGGCGGGGAGGGGGGGTTGCAGTGATTTTTAGGAAGTCATTAGTCTGCACCAGGCGTCCTATTGGGAAGACCCAGTTTTCTGAGTGCATGTTCTGGAAGTTGGGCAATAGGGGCAGTACAGGATTCCTACTGGTGTACCGACCTCCCCGCTGCACCAAGGATTCCCTGCCCGAGCTGCTTCAGGTCGTGGCGGATATGCTCCTGGAGACCCCTAGCTTGGTTGTCCTGGGGGATTTTAACATCCATGCCGACACGACCTTACAAGGGGCAGCTCGGGACTTCGTGGAAAGCATGGCCTCCATGGGGCTGTCCCTGAATAAGTCTGGCCCAACTCATAGCCACGGACATGCCTTAGACTTGGTGTTCACCTCTACGGATGTTGGTGATCTGACATTAACTAAAAGCGAAACAAAAGAAGTGCCATGGTCAGATCACTTCCTGGTGCAACTGGACTTCTCCGCAACCCTTCCCCTCCGCAGGGAGGTGGGACCGATTCGGATGGTCCGCCCCCGCCACTTAATGGATCCAATTGGCTTCCAGAGAGTGGTAGGGGATGCTTTATCCCAAGTTGATGGCCTTTCAGCTGATTCCCTGGTGGCACGCTGGAATGCGGAGTTAACCAGGGCTATTGACTGTCTGGCTCCGAAGCGCCCTCTCCAATTGCATGGAGCCCGGACAGCCCCGTGGTTCTCCCCGGAGCTGAGGGTGATGAAACAATCGTTGAGACGGCCAGAGCGCCGGTGGCGGAAAACTCATTCTGAATCAGACCGGACACGGGTTAGAGCTCAACGTCGAGCCTACCAAGTGGCAATGGCGACGGCGAAGAGGGCCTTCTTCGCCGCCTCCATTGCATCTGCAGAAAACAGCAGCAGGAGACTTTTTCAGGTGGTTCGCAGTTTATCGGAACCACCTGTACCACCGGGGCCTGGTAGGGACCCCAAGATCTCCTGCAATGCTTTTGCAAAGTTTTTTGCAGATAAAATCGCTCAGATTCAGAAGGAAGTAGACTCCACAGTGGGAGCAGGGCCAGGGCGGGAGAGTGCTAGAGTTCTGTCTGGTCCTGTTATATGGGATCAATTCCAATCTGTTACCTCCGAGGATGTGGACAGGCTGCTTGGACGAGTGAAACCGACCACCTGTCTTCTTGATCCTTGCCCATCCTGGCTGATAAAAGCGAGCCGGGAAGGGCTGGGCGATGGGCTTTGCGGGGTGGTGAATGCTTCCCTCTGTGAGGGAGCCTTCCCAGACCCGCTGAAAGAGGCGGTCATTAAACCGCTTCTTAAAAAAACATCTTTAGACCCGGCCAATTTGGCCAACTATCGCCCAGTCTCAAATCTTCCATTCTTGGGCAAGGTGATTGAGCGGGTGGTTGCTGAACAACTCCAAGCACGCCTGGAGGAAACGGACCATTTGGATCCCTTCCAATCGGGATTCAGGCCTCACCATGGGACTGAAACTGCCTTGGTCGCACTGGTTGATGATCTCCGGCGGGCTAGGGACAAAGGTGAGAGCTGTTTCCTAGTTCTGCTGGATCTCTCAGCGGCCTTTGACACCATCGACCATAACATCCTTCTGGACCGTCTAGAGGGGCTGGGAGCTGGGGGCACTGTTATACAGTGGTTCCGCTCCTTCCTCCTGGGCCGTGTTCAGAAAGTGGTGGTGGGGGATGAGTGTTCAGACCCTTGGGCCCTCACTTGTGGGGTACCTCAGGGTTCCGTCCTCTCCCCCATGCTTTTTAACATCTATATGAAGCCGCTGGGAGAGATCATCAGGGGGCTTGGACTGGGTGTTCATCAGTATGCAGATGACACCCAGCTCTACCTCTCCTTTAAATCAGAACCAGTGAAGGCGGTGAAGGTCCTGTGTGAGTGCCTGGAGGCGGTTGGAGGTTGGATGGCGGCTAACAGATTGAGGTTGAATCCTGACAAGACAGAAGTACTGTTTTTGGGGGACAGGAGGCGGGCAGGTGTGGAGGATTCCCTGGTCCTGAATGGGGTAACTGTGCCCCTGAAGGACCAGGTGCGCAGCCTGGGAGTCATTTTGGACTCACAGCTGTCCATGGAGGCGCAGGTTAACTCTGTGTCCAGGGCAGCTGTCTACCAGCTCCACCTGGTACGCAGGCTAAGACCCTACCTTCCCGCGGACTGTCTCGCCAGAGTGGTGCATGCTCTGGTTATCTCACGCTTGGACTACTGCAACGCGCTCTACGTGGGGCTACCTTTGAAGGTGACCCGGAAACTGCAATTAATCCAGAATGCAGCAGCTAGACTGGTGACTGGGAGTGGCCGCCAGGACCACATAACACCGGTTCTGAGAGATCTGCACTGGCTCCCAGTACGTTTCCGAGCATGATTCAAAGTGTTGGTGCTGACCTTTAAAGCCCTAAACGGCCTCGGTCCTGTATACCTGAAGGAGCATCTCCACCCCCATCGTTCAGCCCGGACACTGAGATCCAGCGCCGAGGGCCTTCTGGCGGTTCCCTCATTGCGAGAAGTGAGGCTACAGGGAACCAGGCAGAGGGCCTTCTCGGTAGTGGCGCCCGACCTGTGGAACGCCCTCCCATCAGATGTCAAAGAGATAAAGAATTACCTGACATTCAGAAGACATCTTAAGGCAGCCCTGTTCAGGGAAGTTTTTAATATGTAATGCTGTATTGTTTTTAACACTGATTGGGAGCCGCCCAGAGTGGCTGGGGAAACTCAGCCAGATGGGCGGGGTATAAATAATAAATTATTATTATTATTATTATTATTAAAATTATTATACAGTAATGGCAAGGTGATATATGACACCAATGGCTATAAATAATAAACAGTAATGATCTGGAACACAGATATGTTGTAAATGTCAGAAATAGAGAGAGGATTGCTATTACATATGGTGGCTACATAGCCACTTCTGAGCTTGAGAGGAGGTGGGGTTGCGGGCCCACCCCTCCCACGCATGCGGGGGCTGGCTCTTAGCCCCCGCGAGAGCAGGGGAATCCTCGGGCTCATCACCGACCTGGCCAGCCAATTGGCGGGCCAGGGAGGCATGGCCTTGCGCATTTAAGGCTGGCACGCCCGGGGACCGCCCTCTCTTCCCTTTCCAGCTGCTTCGGATTTCCCATCCCACCCACCCTTAGGTTTAGCTAGCTTTGACCTTGCTATGGACTCTGGTTGGTTGCCGCAAGGGGCCTGGTAGGAATTTTTCCACTTGGCAAATTTCCTGCCATTTGGTTTTTTCGCCTACCTCGTAGCAAACGTCACAACTTCCTCGGTATTGGCGGTTAGGCATTGGCAGGGGGTTAATTGTTATGCAAATGAAGGGGGGAAGAAAGCACCATCACCTTCCCCCAAGGAAAAGGGTAGTCTGGTAGAGGACTCCGGGGGCGTTGCCCTGTCCGATCCCTAGGGAGGTGAGGGCCTAAGGCACGCCCCCGAGCGGTGACACCTGGGGGATCCTAGCTGGCGTACTTCAGCAGGACTCCCCCGGCTGGTGGTTAACCCTTCCCGGTTTCCATGCTGGGTAGTCGATAGGAGCCAATGCCTAAGGCCAATACCTTTCAATTCCTGTAATCAATAAAGTTGTGGCCTTTTTTCGCCCATTAACCTTAAATAATGTGTCCGTGTCTTCATTTCACAAGGGGGGGAGGGGACTTGCCACGCAACAGTTAGCAAAGAGATACTGAAAAAAGATAAAATCAAAGATTACACAAAGATGATAGATGATTAATTTCCATTAGAGCCACTATTCCACCCCCCCTTAAGCTTTATATATGGATGGCAGTGTAAAATAAGATCATAAGGAGTTAACCTCATGCAAGGTAACAACAGAGATAATATTATACACAAAAAGGAATGGAGGTTACAAAGAGTGCTAATAATAAAAGCATAAATAGAAGAATGCCTCTTGCTTTAATGGAAAAATTGACATATTTTCTGAGATGGAGAAAAGAGAGACAACTGCAATGCAATTTTCTACTAAATCGGGAACCATTTATCGATTGCCACGGAGAAAACTTATTACTTCCTCAATCTACAGGTGGATTTATTATGTTTTAAGGCAACTTTTGTTTTATGGGTGAGATCTAATGTAGTGCAAGTAGATGATCACGTCCACAATGGGCTGCAGTTTTTCCTTCTTCTCCTCCCCTCCAGTAGCACCTCTCGAAGCCTTTGGATCAGCTTCAGCAGGTTGCAGGACGCTCCAGAACAGATGGAGGAGAAGAAAACAGGAAGATCCATTGCACAAGCAGGTGGTCATCCTTGGATTTTGCCATGTGGCACCAATATATTGACTAAATCAATGTACGTTTGTATTTATATATGCCACAAATTAATAGATAATGTATTTTCAGGTTTTGGTTGGTGTCAAATGTATCGCTCTGCTTGCTTTTGGACCATATCAGTGAGGTCTTGTTCTTTGGGCAGCCCAGAACCTCCATACACACTGCCCAAGCTTGAACCATGGGGAGGTCACTTTGGTGTTGCAAATGAATCAGTTTGACTTGACCCCTGAAGGCACACTCAATTGTCTCTTGAGACAGAAGGGTGCCAACAACAAGAATTTTTTCCCCAGTTACATACAGTATAGTGCTACACACGGTGCCCCCCCCTTTAAAATTCCTTCCTACAACCCACCCATTCCATGAACCCTTTGTCCCAATTTCTGTGTACAACTGTAGCTAAGGCTAAGTATATGTAACTAAAGCAATGCATGTTCCACAATCCTGTTCCCCCCACCTCCACACAGCGGCAGATTTACAGGTATGCGCAGTGTGCAAAGATTTAGGGTCCCCTGTGGCTGAGTGGGATCGACTCTGTAGCACTACTAGGGTGCTGAGGGGAAAGAGTGAAGAATGAAGATACCAGTTGCATTCACATGTATTCCACCCCACCCCTCAAAACCCTGCTCCACACAACCCATCCCACTCAGCAGGGTCCCATGTCCATCAGAGGAATATTTTTGGGGAGAGAGTTCTGAGGCCTGGCAAATAGAGGGGAGTGTGGGAAGGGGTCAGCTTCCACCAGTCGCATTATGTAGGTGGATCTCTGAATTCAATATGTGAGACTATCAAACAGCCATCCACAACCTAGTGCCTTCCAGGTGTTTTGGACGACAACTCCCATCACCCCCAACCAACATGGTTAATGGTTGAGGATCATGGTAGTTGTAGTCTAGAACATCTAGAGGGCACGGGTTAGGAAAAGCTTATATGGAACATGTTTTGCTTCCATGGTGTGGAAGTTAAGATGGATGTCTTAACTTACAGTTTCATGGCATTGAGGATATAGGTGTATAAACACCTCGGGTTACAAACACTTCAGGTTACAGACACCACTAACCCAGAAATATTACCTCGGGTTAAGAACTTTACCTCAGGATGAGAACAGAAATTGTGCAGTGGTTGCGGCGCGGTGGCAGCAGGAGGCCCCATTAGCTAATGTGGTACCATAGGTTAAGAATGGTTTCAGGTTAATAACGGACCTCCGGAACGAATTAAGTTCGTAACCAGAGGTACCACTGTACATGAATGAGAGCCTGAACTGTTCTCCTCAATTAAAAATGTGCCTGTTTGTGTTTATAAAATTCTGGTAGTTACCATTGTAGAGACTAAAAAGATTTTTATGAGGAAAACTCTCTTACCCTATATGCATCATCCTTGGACAGTGTTCTCGAAGCTACCAGCATGAGTTTGACCAAACTGCGGGAGGCAGTGGAAGACAGGAGTGCCTGGTGTGCTCTGGTCCATGGGGTCACGAAGAGTCGGACACGACTAAACAACAACAACACTTCAGACCAAGGGACAATGTGCATGTTGTTGTTTTGGCATGGCAAATCTTCAGATGTTTGTGCATCTGAATTCACAAGATGAAAAATGGCTTGAAGTAGCCTTAAAAATGCATTATTTTCCGTTGTTGGTTGACCTTGTCTAAACTGATTAAATTGGACATTATTAGTCTCCTCTTCCTGGCTTCCTTGCCTCCTTCCTTTATAGACGGATGCATAATTGCCTTGTCAATTTATTTGTTTACAGACAGATGGTTGGCACTCTTCAATTGCTGTTCTTCGCTTTCAGTTCTTTAATCACACTCACGCTGCAATCCTATGAGTGGTTTAACAGTCAATCCCTCTTCCCAGGGTATGCTGGGAACTTTAGCTCTGTGAGGGGAATAGGCGTCTCCTAGCAACTCTCAGCACCCTTAATAAACCACAGTTCCCAGGATTCTTTGGGGGAAGACATAAGTGTTTTAAGTGGTATGCTAAGTTTATAGCCCAAATGGGACCTAGAATGCACTCCTGATCCTTCCTTTGTAGTTGCGCCTTTAAATCTGAATCACCTGACATGATATGACATCAGGTCATTGACAGGAGGGTGGTCCCACCCACCTGTCAAAGTGGCCTGTGGTAGATGTGGCCAAGTTGGTCCCTCTCTTGTACAGTATTGATATTCTTCCTGGGAGGCAGGGGTGCGGCCTCTAGTGGCCAGAGTGTTCTTCCCATTCTTATATTCAGCCTTAAAAATGGACTGTGAAATTTTTTTTATGACACTACCCACCGTTATGTGTACACTGCGTTCCAAATTGCTATTCTACTGTTGTAAGATAGCAATTGATTTTTAGTTTGCTTCCATCTTTCTACTGCAAGGCAGTGTATAGTTTAAGAACCATAAAATCCAAATAGTTCTGCCTTAATTTTTTTAATAAAAAACAAAACAAAGATAAAACTATATGGGATAACTTACTTTCCCCTAAAAAATGTAATATTTGGATTTTTTTTTTTTAAAAAATGCACTTTATTCCATGTGACTGATTGATTCTATTTTGTATATACAAAGCATTCTTGCCTCTTTTTCTAGCAGGATTGGATAGCTCAGTTGGTTAGAGTGTGGTGCTGATAATGCCAAGGTTGAAGGTTTGGACAGCTGCATATTTCTGCATTGCAGGAAGTTCGACTAGATGTGGTCCCTGCCAACTCTGCAATTCTATGACCTGTGGCTCTAAGATTTTGCCAGACCACAACCCCCGTAATCCCTGGCTCTTGACAATGCTGGCTGGGGCTGCTGGGAACTGTAGTCCAGTAACATTTGCAGGGTCACAGGTTCTATACTCTCGCCTTAACCCTGATATAGCAGGTGGATCTGACAAATTACACTTTCCCCATGCTGAGGAACATGTCACACTTGCTTATTTTCTTACTTTTCAGGAAAATCCTTTTACATGCAATGCTGGTTATCAGCATATAAGGTGAGAATTATAGGGTAAGTGCTTTTTCAGCCTTATCTTCAGCAATGCATTGAGAAAAAAATTATAATATAACCTTTATGGAAGATTATACTTCACTGAAGCCATTCACTGTCATTTTAATTGGCTCCCATCTTGCTATATGAAATGGTTCGTTCTGAATTTCTTGCAAAAGGTCTGTGATTTTCTAAAGATTAATGTAACCATATATGTGTGTGTGGTTTTTCTTCAACTATTATAGATAAAACATTTATATTTAATATCAAGCCATTTCAAAAGGAGCAGTTTTGACGTTCGTGTTATAATCAGGCAGTAAATTAACAAGTGTGTTTGATAATGATTAATCTCCTGTACAAATGTTTTGAGGAGATGCCAATTATAAGTAGTTGTTGTGTCCCTAGAGAGTGCTTTTCAGATCTTGGTGTTAAAATTTGCTACAATGGATCCACGATCAGATCAACTGGAGAAGAATGAAAACATCAAATTATAGCTCAAATAATAATCTGAGAAATCTTTTCTTTTATCTCTGTTTGCAAGTTAAAGGTCTACGCTGCCACATAACAGAGAGATCTAGTGCCTTCTGATTCATCTAACCGATCACAAAACTAGCAATCATTTAATTTAGATCAGAAAAAAAACCAGAGTCAGGGATGGCATTATCACCGTTGGACAATGTGAAGCTTTCTAAATTATGAAGACGCTGAAAACACTGTATACCATTAATGACTGTGTCCTAAAATGTGTGTAAACCCTTGATGATTTGTCCTTGGTTTTCAACAGGTAAATAGATGGTTTGGTGATACACTGAAGCTGCAGAGTTGGTGAGAATTAGACATTGTCAATTGCTACAGTTTATAGCCCAAACTGTGGGAGGCAGTGGAAGACAGGAGTGCTTGGCGTGCTCTGGTCCATGGGGTCATGAAGAGTCGGTCATGACTAAACAACTAAACAACAACACCTTATAGCAAGGGGTGAGGGTGGGGAGCTTGTTGACTTCTTTGTTGCCAACCCTCTGAGTGCATGTGGGCAGGGCCAAAGATGGCTGTGGGTGGACCTACTCTCTCTCACATGCTCAGATGTACACCATACACACCTGCAGACAGGCACACAGCTTCCTTTCCTCACAGAAGGAGTTATTCTCATCCTCATTTCAGCAATGAGATGGGGTGTTTGTGTGAGGCTGGGGAAGTTTACACCTCTCTGCCCATTCCAACACTTCGTTGAACAATGAGAATAGGGCCCTCCTCAGTCTTCAGCTTAGGCATCTTGTTTCACCACCATGGTTCACTTTTCCTTTAGTGTCACTGTCACATTAGTACTGTTCTCATCCATGCATTTGCTGAACTGGTGTGAGAAGATGGGAATATGACTGGTGGCTCTGCCCTTGACCTCTGTAACCTGCCAGCTCTAGGCCCAACATCATGGGCATAGCCAGGATTTTTGCTAGGAGGGGCAGGCCTTTTGTGTGTGGGAGGGAAGAACCTCAGTTTGCTATGTATTTTTATTTATTTAGTGGAGCAGCTACCCCTCCCTGCCTATCGGGATCTCCGCTCGGCCAAGCTGATAAAGCTCATTTTCTTTCCGAGCCTTCAGAATTGCCTCCTGACGTGTTTAACGACCTCGAGCCTTTGATGAGGCTCCAAGGCACGTCCTCCCAGCAGAGCATCAAAACAGCATGCGGAAGTGATGAGATTTATGGCTACATTTTAAAGAGTTTTATTTCTAAACTATGCAGAACAGAAAAGACATCATCTCTCTATGAAAGCAGAGAGCAACTGAACAAAGGAACAAAGGAAACAGGAAACCACTAACATCACAGCCTGTCTCCCCTCCCATGAGACTTCCACTAGCTTGGAAGGTCTCTGGAATGTAAACAAAGTCCTGTGACTCCACGCAGCTGCACAGTGATAAGAACAGAAACTAACACTGCCCCACCTTGGCTACACCCATGCCCAACATCCACCTGACACTCTGATCATGCTCACACCTTGGGCCAATTGCGTGGAAATTGGGTGGGAAACCCAGGTCACTGGTGCCTCGTCTCCTTGGCAAATGTATGGACTGTAGCATAAGTGCTACTGTTGCCACTAGTGTGTCTGTATAACAGTTTGTAGAGCTTGTAGTCACTGCCCCTTGGTTCCTAGACTGTTTCTGCTAATGATGCCAACAGGACTGCCTTGGAATACTTGGGAGAAATTTGGTTCAGTTCATATTTTAATTTAATGCGAGCCTACCCAACCCACACTTTCCTGAACAATCCACGCACTGGCACTTCGCCATCTTCAAAATTTGTACTTCTTCAAATGTTGCGATGCATTTCTCCAACTAGAAAATGAGCCCCCAAAACACATATATTAGGAGACAGCAGGGATAAGAATGCATGCATTCATGAAAATAACAGACAGTGTTCAGGAGAGTTGCTTGCAAAATGTGCATGTTTGCAAAATTGCATACAAAAATGGACACTAAAATGCAGAGACATTTTCATGAAGATGTGTGTATGTTTTTTTTAAATAAAAACAACAACAGCAACAACAACAGTCAATTGAACTGTAAATGTGGTGAACAGAAGACTGGAAAAAAATGAGAAACCCAGCATCAACAGGTTTGACCAACCCTGCTACTTAAGCTTTTCTTTCACTGATGATTTCCAACCTCCTGAATGAGAAGAGTTGTGAAGGTCTGCATCTGTCTGTGGCTCTCAGCCTTCCTAATAAATAAAATTACTGCACACTGCCAAGAATCATTGAGGAAACAAGGCACGACAGCCATTTTGAGGATAGCCGATTTTTTTTTTTTTTTAAGGCATTAGGGTGCATTTTGTGGAATGAATCGGTTGAATCACAGGTTTCCACTGAAGTCAGAACACCTGAACCTCCTTGAAAGCAAAGGATTGATTGTTTTGTGATACATGCAGTTCCTTTATTGACTGGCAGCCTGTCTCTTCTCAGAGACAGAGCTGGCATTTAATATCTGTGCAGCTCTGGGACCTGAGACTGGCCCTGTTTAAGCCAGACAAAGCAACAGCTTTCGCTGCCAATGTTATCAACACAAAGAAGAGCTGGGGTGTGTGTGTGTGTGTGTGAGAGAGAGAGAGAGAGAGAGAGAGAGAGAGAGAGAAGCTGCTTTCATCATCAAGAAGCCAAGGTCTTCTACAAACTATCTGGGTCAAGCCTTTGGGTCAAGCTCTGGGTCAAGTTGCCCCAGTTCATTATGCAGAAAACAAACAATACCTTCTTTGATGACCCTGTTCTTTTGTTCCGAAGCCATTTCTGGTGCAAACCCAGAAGAAACCTGTTACCTTTTAATTGCAGGAGGAAGGAATTTGGATTGTTGGTAGAATGCACACGCAGGTCTCAGATTCAGTATTTTTTGAATCACCAATTAAACAGAACTTCGGTAACTTGGTTAGCAAAGGCCTTCTCCTAGGCCTTTGAGGGACCACTCCTGCATACCCCTCCAACATTGCTCCAATGAAAATAAGGACATCCTATTTCATGGTGCTGTGGTGTAAACCACAGAACCAAAGGCTTGCCAATCAGAAGGTTGGCAGTTCAAATCCCCTTGACAGGGTGAGCTCCCGTTGCTTGGTCTCAGCTCCTGCCAACCTAGCAGTTCGAAAGGATGTCAAAGTGCAAGTAGATAAATAGGTACCACTCTGGCGGGAAGGTAAACGGCATTTCCGTGCACTGCTCTGGTTCGCCAGAAGCGGCTTAGTCATGCTGTCTGTCCCTGGAAAAGAGGGACACTTGGAGGGTCTGCTCCTTGTCAAGACACAGAATACTTGGTTACACGGGCCAATGATTGTTTGACTCATTGAGCGGAAACATAATCTGCCTATAAATTCACCAATAGTGCTCTGTTTACAGGGGAAAGGCAGGGTTGGGCCTAATGAAAGTCACAACCCCCATCTTCTGATTCCCCTGAATTTTAGTCAAATCATGCTGCTCATGTGTAGCTTTCTACACAGGGGAGCATCACACAATAAAAGGGTGGATGAAAGCAAAGTGAATATAGTAGTTATTTAGATATGACACTACTTTAAAAAAACAAACAGTTGTAACAGTTAGTGGGCTACTGTTACAGATGCTCAGGGTGCATGATATGTCTGGATTAGGGATGTGTTTAACCTCAGCGCTGTTGTGATGGATTGACTTACCGTGTCTCAGGATTTTTCCTATGAGAGAAAAAATATTACATTATCCCAATATAGAGTGGGAGGCTGTTTGTGTAACCATCTGAAACATCCAAAGACTTCCAGACATCTAAGAGCCCATGCAGATCAATACACTCAGTTTATAGTTTTGAGCTGAGGGAACCTGGTTCATGTATCTATGTTTCAGTTTCTGTGTTTTAAAACTCTCTTTTTTCTTTGTTAGCAATGCACAGACACATTTCTAACTCAGCGGCTGCCAAATGGTTTATCAAAAGCGACCAACAATCAAGAGAGGATGAAAGACGCCCTGTGAAGCCTTCCTTGGAGACAGGTCATCACTTTGTGGTAGGCCATCTGCTTTGAATGCAGAAGGTCCTAGATTAAATCCCTGGTATCTGCGGCAAGGGCTGGGAATGTTTCCCAAGAAGCTGTTACCAGTCAGTACAGAGACAGTACTGGGCTAGATGGACTAATGGCTCTGGCGCAAACGATGTGGGGCTTGGACCCACTGGGCCATCCCCTAATAATGTGCTGGTAAGGCAGTGCCCTAAGGGACACGGGTGGCACTGTGGGTTAAACCACAGAGCCTAGGACTTGCCGATTAGAAGGTCGGCGGTTCGAATCCCCATGATAGGGTGAGCTCCCGTTGCTCGGTCCCTGCTCCTGCCAACCTAGCAGTTCGAAAGCACGTCAAAGTGCAAGTAGATAAATAGGTACCGCTCCGGTGGGAGGGTAAACGGCATTTCCGTGCACTGCTCTGGTTCTCCAGATGCGGCTTAGTCATGCTGGCCACATGACCCGGAAGCTGTACGCCGGCTCCCTCGGCCAGTAAAGTGAGATGAGCGCTGCAACCCCAGAGTCGGCCACGACTGGACCTAATGGTCAGGGGTCCCTTTACCTTTAAGGCAGTGCCACTACTTGAGGAAGATCGCTTGGAGTGTGGTTAATGAGGAGAGACCTTAACTACAACCCCGTGTTCAGATGATAAACTAAACCAACCTTTGGTTCAGCTGGCACACCACACTGACCTAGAAAACCCAGGGAAGAGCAAAGTCACTATGATCTCCTTCTTGGGAGCCAGCATGTTCACACATTCACACTAAACCATGGTTTGCCCTCTGGGGGCAAGCTCTTGCTTTGTTTGGGGTGGGATGCCAGCTGCTGCTATCAACAAACCACCACGTGGCCGCCGCCAAGTTAAAGGAAAGAGGGCAAAAAATGCAATTAAATCAAGAATTACATTGGAAAGAAAGCCTCAGGTTGGGGCACAGAAAAAACCTTGTTGATAATGAATCCATTTAGCTTCTTGTGATGTTTGTTGTAAAGGACACAGCCTGACATTTAAAAGGGTTTGAGCGAAGGATCTGTTAAGTCCCTTTTGTTGAAAGCAAAATCCTGGCAGATCTGACCTGAATGTACGCAGAAAGATGTGGACTCTAAAGATGTGGACTCTGATAGCGTAGACAGGAAAGCTAAGAGCGTTAATGTATTGGTAGTGGCAAGAATTGTTTCCTTCGACTTTTGTAACATGCAGCTGAAATGGTCTCTGGCAGCTTTGGGGCTGAGATGGTCAGGTACACAAAAGGAAGCAAAGCCTCTTTGCAGCTGGCAATTGTTAACAATTAAAAACCACTTTCATGTTTCGTAAGCAGCATTACCAGGTGCTGATGGAATGCTTTTTGAATGCTCAGGAAGCTTTTGGTCTATTTTGGGAGGTTACCTGTAAATATTGATGTGTATCACTAAAAAGTTCCAAACTTACAGTAACTTTCTTTTGCGAACAGGGAGGAGAACCCTTGGCTTGCTTTGATTTCCTTTGGAGTATTGGTTCTGGCTTCCTTTCCTTTGCTTGTTGTGCATTGTGTGATTTCAGTGGGACAGATAATTAAATTTATTCAGTCTCCATGACTGGAGACAGACAATTCATAAGAGAGGGGGAGATGGCATGATAACAGTGTGCGTCAAAGCCTACATGGGTGTCCAGCAGAGCCATCATTTTCTGTGGTCTATATTAGGGATAGAGAACCTGTACTCAACCACCCATTGTTGGATTTCCATCACCCCTGGCAACTGGCCATGTTGGCTTGAGCGGATAGGAGTTAGAATCCAGAAAAATCTGGAGATATACACTTATATTCCAATCCTGTTGGTAAGAACCAACATTTCTCTTCTTTTCCTTCCTATCTGTTTACACAAATATTTTCCTTAGGAACTGTTTCTACCTTCTTTGTGATTATCAAGGTTGTGGTTTTTTTTTTTTTGGGGGGGGGACTTATTCTCGTAATCATACCTTTCCTCCAAGGAGATAAAAGTGGTGCACATAATTCTCTCCTTCCCCTTTTCATCCTCACAACAACCCTGTGAGGCAGGTTAGGCTGAGAGAGAGAGAGAGAGGCCCAAATTCACCAAGTGAGCCTCATGACTGTGTAGGGATTTGAACCCTGGCCTCTCAGGTCCTAGTCCAACTCTAACCACTACACCATAGATATATGCTTCTTCTTTTTAAAGGGAAAATCCTGGTAGACACACTCCAGCCAACACATTTTAGTAAGAATAAGAAGGAAGCTGGGAGGGGGAGAATAAAAAGAAATTTCCAGCTGTCACTTTTTCTGTGCTGTGAGCTGCAAAATTGGATCTGGCAAATAACATATTCTCCATAGCTGGGAAGCTGCCAGTAACTCTTTACCCCTAAAGCTGGGGGTGACAGGAAGGGGTCAGTGGAGGATCAGCTCCATTTCCTACTGCACCCCACCCCCAGCAAAAAAGATCAGGGGGTTAGGACTGGACAGTTAGCCATTATGCCATACCAGTGATATCTCTACCCTATTGCATTGTTATACAGAATAAACAAGACTCTCCTGCCCGAAGGTGACTTTTTGTTGCTTATTATTAAATTGACAATGGATGCTAATATTTAATATCAAATTTAATATTGAAAACCAAGCACAAAAACTGACCTTGTTTCATTTTGGCTAATACTCTCTCACACATTTAAAAGCTACACAGCACTGCTGTATTTTTAAGATATTAGTTTTACTTAATCAGAAGACCTCAAGCTGCTGGCAGAACAATACAGCAGGGTTTGAAAGCAGAAAATGCCCACCTCCCTTTTATTTGGATCTCGTTTAAAAAGGAAAGCCTTGCTTCTTATTCAGTGATGGCTTTTCTGTATTCATCTTCCTTAGTCTACAGAATCCCAATGTAAAGCAAATCATTTAAATTTGATCTTTTCATGCTGCTGCTTTCCAAGCTGAGCTCACGGTGTGGCGTTGGCTGCATTAAGCTAATTTATAGAGTAACCAGCTGTGATTTCAAAGGACTGTGACTTGGAACAGGAACAAGAAGTTCAAGCAGAAAAAACTTGTAGAAACGAAATCTGAGTTGTATGCAAATATAGCTTAGGATGATGGCATTGTGATTTCAGTAGGAGCTAATGAAGGTGTGTGTAGAGGATGGGGAAAGAAAACCCAAACAGAGATGGCTTTCCCTTCTCAAATGGTGCCTGTGAAAATGCACACACTTCTAGGTTTCCCCTTTATTTAGACTTGCCAAGACCTAGACCTAATGGAGTAAATTATTGTTTATTCAGTTATACTAGGGGTTGTCAACCTGGTCCTTCCCGCCCACTAGTGGGTGTTTGAGGATTCTAGGTGGATGGTAGGGGGTTCTATGGCACAAGCTGAATCCTCCTTCCATTGAGCACTGGTGGACAGTAAGGAAATTTTACCATCAAGAAAGATATACAGTGTATAGTGGGCGGTTGGTATAAAAAGGTTGACTACACCTGAGTTATACTGATAGAAACTTAAGGTTCAAGGAATTATGGGCACTGTAGCTTGTTAAGGGTTGCTGGGGATGGTAACTCGGGGAAGGGTGTGTGTGTGTTAAACTACAGTACTCCAAATTCATTGAGGGAAATAATGTGCCTTGAAAGTATTTGCAGCCTTGGAACCAGTTAATGCTACCTAGCAGCCAACACGTACTGTAATACAAATGGGGCATAGGTGAAGTTAGAATAATAGAATGTAGAGTTGGAAAGGACCCTGAGGGTCAGTCTAGTCCAGTCTCCAGCAGTCTCCCATCCAATTTGAAACCACACCGGACCCTGCTTAGCTTTGCAAATGTGCTAGCTGTTTTATTGCTGCACCTGGATAAGGCACCAACAGCTACTAGCCACAGTTTCTATGCTCCACTTCCACTGTTTAATGTTGCAATTATCTATAGGGCACCTTAGTCTTCAGGCTAAATCCAGCCCTCCAGACCACTCTTGTCTCATCCTTGAAATACTCCCCATGCTGTGCCCCTCACCAGCTTTCCTCTGAACCCCTCTTAAGGGTTTCCCCCCGAGCTGGAATGTTTCCTGGAACAGTGATGGCTTAACTAGTTGAGAGATTGGGATGGGGAGTTGGTAGAAGGAGGGGCTATAGGAAATATTGTTAATAAGCACACACACAAACAAATCATTGCACTGATGTGCACCTAAAATTGCGAGGCTTCCCAAGCTGTTACCATTGACTACGAATTACCTGTGATATCACAAAAGCACATGGCAGCTGAGTGGATATAAAGGTGAGATTTTCCCCTCTTCCCCAACAGAACCCAGCAGGCAGCAGCTGTAACAGTCATCATTGCCCAGTCTTCTTCCACATGCAAGAGGTGAATTGGCAAATGGATGGAGGCACCCGTCTGGCTGTGGAATGATATGGAGCACTAAATAAGGCAAGTTCACCTGCTTGAAGGCAGCTGATAGCCGTGGTTGGGGGAGAGGTTATGGAAAACAGAACTGAAATTCACAGCATGTTGTTCACTGAAAGAAAATTATATGAAAATGATGTATAGGTATTTGACACCTGCCAGGTTAGCAAAAATGTACAGAACAAGTTCAAATATATGCTGGAAATGTAAAGAAAAAGAAGGTGTCTTTTATCATATGTGGTGGATGTGTAAAGTAATTAAAAATTTCTGTGAGATGATATATAATGAAATGAAAAAAATGTTTAAAATAACTTTTGTTAAAAAACCAGAAGCTTTTTTGCTAGGAATTATAGGTACCAAGATACCAAAGGACCAGAAAAGATTGTTTATGTATGCGACAACAGCCGCACGGATTCTACTAGCCCAGAAATGGAAGGAAGAAACTACGCTGACCAGAGAAGACTGGCAAACCAAGTTGATGGACTATGCCGAGATGTCAAAATTAACTGGGAAGCTCAAAATTCAAGAAGACAAGAACTTTAATAATTTACTTACGAGACCACTGTAAGTAGGTTAAAACATTAGCAGGATTTTGACCACACTTGTAAAGTAATGGAAAGAATGGATAATATAGAAGGATTAAACATTTGGATAAGTATTGATATGCAGTTGTAAATAATTACTTTAGGGCCCATGGAAAGGATGGGGAGAAGTCAGGAGTTCAGGGTAATCTTGATATTTGGATTTAGAAATGTTTTTTGCTGTGTGGTTATATATACAGTATATGTAGTGTTTATTCTATCTTTTTCTTCAAAAACAAATAAGGAAACATAAAACCTGCAGCGTTATGGTGTCTCTCATCCACCCGTATCAGTACACATGAAGGGTGGGTTGGTTGAGAAATAAGCAATAAGTAAATAAATGAGTGTTGAGATGTCCCACGATTACCAGGCCTGGGAAGGCTGTTTTGATGCCTATTCAGCTGTTGGCGTTGACTGTGGGCCACTCATATCTTGCTTCCATGCTTTCCATGGGCAACTGGTTGGCAATTGTGAGAACAGCATGTTGGATTAGATGAGTCTAGTTTGAGGCAAAGTAGGATCTGTATGAGACAGCCTAAAATGAAGTGACGACACCAGGGCACCACGAAGTGTTTCATGGTGCCCTGGCAATTCGGAACTACTGGAGCAATTTGTCTGCACTTTGTCAAGTCAACCTAGCAACACCTCTCTCATAGTCACTATTTTCAGAGGAATTGTCCACAAATAACTAGAGGAGGTTAAGTGCTTCCTTTTTTTAATTTTTTACCCATCCCAACTTTGTAAAGGCTGTCCTTGCAGAAAAACTATTGCATTTATTCTTCTGAAATTTGGCAGGATTCATACCCTCAAATGGGTTGAGGAAACCTGCCAATATAATCTAATTTTGCCACAAAGATTAAGGATTTCGAAATGATTTCAAGGTGTCCAGCATAAAAGCCCCTGGATCTATTTGCCTGTGATTTGGCAGGCTTTATCTATTTTTCATGAGCAACTACACCTGCAAATTTCTTCCACTTCCGTTGAAAGAATTCTGGACCCAGCAAGGGTCTTCTTATGTTTTGGCTTCCTGGTGACAGTCACATTGTTGGAGTAGTATATGAACTAGGACAGAGATTCTAATCTCAAAACATTACATATAAACAATTTACCAGAAGCAGTCTGCTGAATGATGATGGTCATGAAATGAAAATAGGATGTGGTTCAGAGTGGGTAAACAGAATGGTTGGCCTACTTTAGAGGAGTACGTGTGGGATGGGGGAAAAATGTGATGCTAATATTTCTTTATATAAGCAAGTGAAGAGGAATGTCTTTTACTCTTCTTTGTGAACCTTGTACAAAATGGTTTATGGTCTTTTGCTTGTCACTAAGCAACAACGAACTGTGTGCTGTGCCAGAGACAAAAGCACTTTCCTGAGATTCTTGCATTGGTAGTAATGAGAATGTTTTAAAGGACGTTCCTGCCAGTTATTATTATTATCTTTTTAACCCCCTGGGTCTGAAGTTAAAGCACTGACTGTAGAAATCTGCCTCCTTGCCTTTTGTTAGGACTCCTGTGAAATTCTGAAGGTCAGCGCTCTATTTCTTCATTTCGAAGTTCCACCTATTCTCTGGGCTTTTTTTTTTACCCTTTTGTGGCTACCCCTTTGCCCTTTCCTCCGGAATATATGTGAATGCCTTTGTGTCCTTTGTTAGTGCCCTTCTATTCTACGGCTTCTTAAAAAGGCAATGCAGGGTGTTATGTACTGAAGTTCTCACCCTGGGCCAGCAGGGGGATACTGTAGATAGTGTTCACTCAGGTCCACGTCAGTTATTTTAGGCGGGAAACCCTGGGTTGTTGTTGCTACAATGTTGACAGCCGGCTGCCTATAAAAGCAGGCCGGCTGAGCTGTTTGCTGTTCAGTTCTGTCCAGCTTACAAATAAAGAGCTGCTCTGGAGAAATCGCTGTGTTGTCTGCTATGTTCGCTCACAACTTAACACAGAGTCGCCCCCCCCCCCCAACAATTCAAGACTATAACTAATTTTTAATGGAACACTAGCAAAATGGCCATCGTTGCGACAGGCAGAATGGATGGAGGGTCCCTGGGTCTGTGTGAGCAAAGGTATCCTGCACTTAAAGCTAGCAGTGCACATCTCTTCAGAAATAAGCCCCATAGAGTTCAATGGGGCTATTCCTAAGCAAGCAGGTATAGGATTGCAGCCTAAGAATGTATTTAGGAGTACAAAGTAGAGTGCCAGCCACCCAATCTTTGTTAGGTAAAGGTAAAGGGACCCCTGACCATTAGGTCCAGTCGTGACCGACTCTGGGGTTGTGGCACTCATCTCGCTTTACTGGCCAAGGGAGCCGGTGTACAGCTTCCGGGTCATGTGGCCAGCATGACTAAGCCGCCTCTGGCGAACCAGAGCAGCGCGCGGAAACGCTGTTTACCTTCCCGCCGGAGCAGTACCTATTTATCTACTTGCACTTTGACGTGCTTTCAAACTGTTAGGTTGGTAGGAGCAGGGACCGAGCAATGGGAGCTCACCCTGTTACGGGGATTCGAACCGCAGACCTTCTGATCGGCAAGTCCTAGGCTCTGTGGTTTAACCCACAGTGCCACCCGCGTCCCTCCAATCTTTGTTATTCCTGCTCAAACGCCTTACAGAAATTATCGCTGCATAATTTTCAGCATTTGGATTCCAAATAAGTAAACTAGTTGTTCAAGGCTGTATCTCCAAACTCAAAAGTTTGACCGACTGCCAAGCAATCATAAGGCAGTGTGACTTGTTACCAAATTTCTTTCATTTTCTGATACCTGAAATGTTCAGCCCCAGCTATTAAGAAACAAATTGCTCGCTCTGTGGGAGAAGTTTCTGAATGGAGCTGGTCAGCCATGGCTGTTTGTTTTTTAGCAAACTGCAGGAACCCTTTTGAATGGCTTCCCTGCATTCAGAACATTGCAGCTAGGGTTGCTGTCTGATGGTGTGGAGCGGGCAGGGGAGCGCTCAACCAGTTTTGCTTTGTTTTACTTCTGGGATTGTAGTTCAGGATGAGAACAGAACACTGTCTTTACCCCCCCCCCACCCATTCCTAATCTGCTTTTCCTGCCCCCATTAGTTACTGCAAACTTTATGCTTGCAAATCAAGATGAATGCTCAATGAACAGGTCGTCTGGAAGTGACTGGAGAATGGGAAAAAGCTTTTGTGTTTCTACACATATGAACCCGAGATTCCTCTTCTGAGATGAACCTGCTCCTGATCTGTGTTCAGTTCCTGAGTTCCTACTTATTATCCTATTGCCAACAGATGTATGGCTGATTGGAATGAAAGAGAGGGTCTTTTTAGTTGTGGCTCCATAGTAAGGGAATAGTTTTCTCAAGGAGGTTCACCTGCCCGCCTCCTCTAAATTTGCCTTTTAAACAGACTCTTAAGACTGGTCTATTCTGATGGGCAATTGTTTTAGCACTTGTTTTTCATTTGTCATGTTTATATATTTTGCTTTTAACATGCCTTGAGTATGATTGATCAGAGGAAGCTGGGGTATAAATTAATAATTACATATGAGATATCGGTGTGACTTGACTTGAGTAAGCTAGTGGCCTAGTTTGTGTGGGCTATTTGCAGATTAGTTGCGTTGCAGAAAGCTTGCTGGGGAGACCACATATTCAAGAAACACAAAATAACTTTTGCTAGGTTTTAATAACAAAAACTCCTTTTACATTAATATCGATAAGCACGGCCCAAACACCAAACCATCCACTGAGAGAGCTAGGTGCTGCTCTTTATATACTATACCCAACAGCTTAATTAACATAACTTAACAGCACCTGCTATACTGCTTCACAGCTGTAAAACTAAGTCACGCTATTTGCTCTGGCCCTGAAAGAAAAACACATCTTGTGGAACAATAATGAACCTTCAGATTTAAAGAGACCATTCAACAGTTTGCTCTCTTGACTTGCTTAATGTGCAAGGAGGTTGCTTTCTGCTTTCTGATGGTGGCACAGTAGAAATCAGGGCCCTGTTTCGATTGCGTCACTCTTCAGACCTTATCCATGTGTATGGCCTATCCTTGGGGAAGGGAGAACATCATGTCCAGTGCTGTATATCCTGCTGGCCCCGCCGCAGTGTGTAGGTGCCTTATTTCAGACCTATGGAGTCTTACTCCCAATGATCAGGTGGATAAAAGCTGAACAGGGGACTGCATGGGTGGCGTTGCTTGGATGTCAGAAATTTGCATGCACATGTAATAAGCTGTACATCTTAGACTTACAGAGCATTACCCTGCCCTGTGCATTCTACCACTTACCCAGTTACCAAAATTCTGTATGCCAAGAGTTAGCAACCATCATTGAACCTGTTCTATGAAGCTATTGAAAATGTGTAGTTTGTCCCTGAGGTTAGCTCTGGAAGGGGTCTACTCATGTTGCCAAATCCACTGCCTTTGAAGCTACATCAAACTTTATTCACTGTTATACTCATTTCCTTGCCAAGTTGCAGAACGATTTTAAGCTGGACTCTGCTGCTGTCTCCAATTTTAGCGCTTAATTTTGTTGCTTGTTTTTGTTGCTTGTCTTTTGTGTTTTGAATTGTATATCACTCTCAGGTCTTTTTACCTCTTGACACATACATTGATAAACATGTAACAATTATGTAGACCCACAGGCCAGAGAAACACGCGGCTTGGTCTGTGTACCCCGAGTGAGATCTCCACTCATCCTTCCAAACAGCACACCCCCTGTGCACAGATTTCAAACTTCTTTTAACCTCAGGGAGTTTCAAAAGCAGCTTGTGATTTTGACGGTAGCATTGAAAGGGAGGACAAAATGAGTCCTAATGGATGCTTTCTGCACATCTGAAGGCACCTACTGAATCACAGCTACAGACTCGCTCCACATTTGTCTCGCTGCTGAAGTAAAAAAACAAAGTCACAGTTATTGCCTTTTGAAGAAGTATTTTGGAATATGCGCTTAGTGTGCCTATTCTTTTATCACTGGGTAGCAAACATTTCCTGGGACATTTCTTCTATAAAACTATTGACGGGTTTTCAGAAAAGCCGCAAGTTATTCACAAAAAAGTGTTTGTCTCTAAAAGGTTCGTTTCCATTTACTGCCCACAGAGGATTGAAGATTGAAAGCAGCATTGTTGGCCTGCATACATATCTGCCATTGAATAACTCTAATTCCCCATATTGTCACTGTTGATATACAACTTTTGCATTAACAGAGCAATGCAAGGAAACAAACACAAATACCAAGGCATGAATAGTTAACTCCCTGCACCCCATTTTATACTTCTCACTGAAACACTAGGTAAACTAGTCTCATTGCTCAGGGCTTTGTCTATTCATGTGACTCTTCATCAGAGCATAAGGGGCTACAGATTTCAGCATCTTGAGGATTTATTTGTGTGTGTGTGTGTGTTTTTAATGTTTAAAAGTAAAATTCTAGCCTTTATGACTGTACAGCTAATGCTCTATGCTTAGTGAGATCAACAGGATCTCCAGTGGCCATAGACTGAAGATCCATGCCATATATAGCTTACTGACCTCTCTGTGATGGGGAGAAACAGAATGAATTATGCAAACGAAGGAAAACCTGCAAATAAGTTGAATTGAAACAGGTCACAGAATTGAGATTGCATTTGAGCTACATTAGTATATTTGGGGTGTGGGTATTTCTGCCTCTTTATTTGGCATTTCTTCCTCTGCCTTGCTCTCTTAAAGTAGCCATTACATGATCTGAAAAACTCCCACTTAAATATGGATCGTGGAAGACAAAGATGTTTCTGATTGTGCACAAGAAAGAGCAAAGATGTCAGCTCTGTTAGGCAAAGCTGTCTCCTCACCTTCTTTATAGGATCATTCAACTTGGGCTTTGCTGAGTTATGCTTTGCCTTTGAAGTTTTTTGGGGTGGGGCAAGAGCAGAAGGAAGCTCATGAGACTCTCACTGCTGTCAGGTGGCAGTGGATCCAACCCCCATGGCAAGTCGCCAGGAACAGATAAGACAATGAAAAGTTCTTACCAACTGCTTTTTATTCAATATTCACAGAGAAAGGTTTGGAAATGCAGCCTCTTGGAATAATGGCGTTGCCCCGAGTAAGTCTCCACCCCTTCCCTCTCTCCCTTCATGTGTCATCACTATAGGGTGCTGAAATGTGCCCTCAGCATCTGAGCTTTCTGTTCTCCTACTTTCAGTGCTCGCCAGGTTCTGGGAGGGGGTGGGGTCATGGACACTGTGTCCATCAGCTGTCCTTCCTCTGGTGCTTCTTCCTCCTCCTCTCCCATTATTTCCCAGCTTTCCCCCTCATCTTCCTCTGAGCTGTGACCTCCCTCAAACCCCTGTTGTAATTCTGAGCTGTCTTCTTCTCTGGAAGGGTCAGGCTGGGGAGGCGGTCTCCTCCACCCCCCCTCTGCCCAGTCCCTGACACCTGCTGACCCTGGATACACATTTTGTTCATTGACCTTACCTGTTTTGTTTCCTAGAGTACAGGTGCCTTTGTAAAAAATGTTGTTTTTTTCTTGAAGCAAGCCAAATCTATCAGGGATCATATGTTGGTAATATAATGACATCATACCATTATGCAGCCAATCAACTTTGTCTGGATTAATATGTCACAAAGCCACATCAGAGTGGGGCCAGAAGCATTGTCCTTGCTAGCCCTGTTCAGATATTATACCTGAACCAGAGAATGCCCATATATATCTCTGTGTGGTGCTTCTTTCCTGCATTCTGAATGGGGTCAAAATTTAACCCTTTTTTCAGCTCACTGTCCTAACCACCTCAATTCTTGCTATGTAATAAGGTAGTTCTTTAAATACACAGTAAACTGCTCTGATCCAGAGATCGCTTGCAGAGAACTGAGGCTTCCATGCACACACAGAGCAAGGGCTTTCGGATGGAAGGGGGAGTCCGGTTTTTCCAATGATGTACATAATAAGGCTTCTTCTTCACTGAAGTGAAAGGAGGGAAGTCCATAGACCCAGAATCTCCATTTTCTAGCATGGTCGACTCTCTTTTCTGGCCATTTCCTATGAGATACTGAGAAGCGTACTGTGTCTGACTGGCCACAACCTTTGTGTGCTGTAACCTGTCGCATTAGAGCTGCCAACCTTTTTCTGCAAGCAATTAGTTCACACAGGGATTCAGAATAAGTAAATGAGGACAGTAGGATTGGGTAGAAGCTCGGGGGTCATTATGTGACTGGCTTTTTACAACACTAGCAAGTTATCATTGTAGCACACTATGTGCGGCTCAGAGTGAGTGACAGGAGACAGGTTTCCTCGTTCCTCTCTTCCCATTATTCTATTCATCCTTCAGTTCGGCTTGCTGCCCCTTGGCTGAACCAAATTTCTCTTTTATCCTTCTCTGGGGCATGACATCTTAATTGACATTTCCCCTCCCTGTCGTTTCAAGCATTAGGTGAGCACCAGTGGGCTGAATCTACGCACGTTTCGCTGTGGCCAACTTGGTTATCCAGCAAGGTGCTTGTTAGTGACTGACAGAGGAAGTGCTTGAGGCAGGCATGCTCATTTAGGCATAGTGTGAGGCTCTAAGGCTGGCAGATGGAGTTGGAGCATCTCCAAAGAGACTGAAATAATCACCTAGCAGGGGGGAAACTTGTCCTTTAGCGTAAATGCAGGATGTCCTGTAGATACAGGGCTGGCCCACATTTCAGCATTATTTAGCTGTTAATCCACTCCCCTTCCTTTCAAATTAGACTAGAGAAGTCCACACTTGCACAGATTTGAATTTGTACAAGAGGAGCAACTTCAGTTTTTCCCCATTCATACTAGTTGGCATTCCTTTTGTTTGTCCTCACTTTCCATTTTCTCTCTCTCTTGTATTATGCCAATTAAATGCCTCTAATTTTTCACTGACTTGCCTAAGATTCAGGACAAAGCGCTGCCTTTCAGAAATTAAGCTCATGCAAATCAGTTGTACAATTTTCTCCTGTTCAAAAAAAGGAAGGAGGAGATCAAGCAAAGAGGTGCACATATGACCATCCACAAGTTACATAGTTAGTATGTACCACTGCTTCTGTTCTGATCAGCTTCTCCCTGAATGGGCTGCTTGGGCAATTAAATAGCCCTAGCCTAAGTCTTCTGAGAAGGAAATTTTATGGGCTCACAACCTGTTATGTACTGAAATAACCATATTGAGTTACAGCAATCCTTCATTTCCCTGCAAGAAAAACCTAGTCCTTCCTAGAGAAAACTCATTCTTGACTGATCTTAACCAGCCTTCTGTTACGATAATGATAACGACCTTCCATATGTTGGTTAGCTTATAAGCACTTACAACGTATGGGGGAACAGTTGGAACTTATGTAGAAAAAAAAAAATCCTTGTACATAAGCCTTAAGCAGCAAAAAGCTAATATAACTCAATGAGGTCCCCAATAAAATTAATTAAGAACATCAACAAATGTGTAAACTGTGTAACTTAAATATAAATTAAATGAAATAAAGATTAAACGAAGTCTAACACATATTGGATCTAAACACCCCACTCGTTTAAAACCAGACTACACTTTACCCTGTTGTTAGATGCAGCAGCAGCAGAAACTCTGTCCGTGCTCATTTTAGCAGTGTATTCCGTTGCAATCCTAAGAATGTTTCCTTGGGTGCAAGTCCCACTGTTTCCAATGAGGCATATGTCCTGGAAGCTGTGTTTGGAATGGATCTAAGAGAGGACTGAGGGCTGTTGAACTACCATGTCCAATGCCATGCCAAGCTAATCCTGGCAGGGCTAGGAAAGAAACTCCAAAACTATGGAGAGCTGCTGAGCATCTGAGTCAGCAATAATGAGATAGATGGACCAATGGCCTCATCTGGTGCAAGGCAGCTTCCTATGTAATGCTCAAAGCAATAGCTTCATGGATTTATTTATTTTAAAAAGGTGTTCCATTTCAGCCAATGCATTTGCACAGCACAGCACTGATCTCCTTGGCCTTCCCAACACTACCTTGTGGTTAGCATCAGCAACCGACCTGATGGGAGCTCAGGAAAGCCCTTCTGCCCCCTACTTCATGGTACTGTTGACAGACGTTTGATTCTACGGCAGACTGAGCTTAGGCAAAAAGCTATTCTTTCTTAGTTTTATTTCTATTCCACTATTCCACCTATCCCACGTAGCTTAGTTATTGCACTCCTGATAAAACCATTACCTGAAAAGTAGCATAGCACAATTATTGCTTTCTTGTTCATCACAGTTTATCTAGACCAGGCATAGGCAAACTCCAGCCCTCCAGATGTTTGGGACTACAATTCCCGTCATACCTGACAGTTGGTCCTGTTAGCTAGGGATGATGGGAATTGTAGTCCCAAACATCTGGAGGGCTGGAGTTTGCCTATGCCTGATTTAGACCAAGGTTTCCCAAACTTTAGGTCTCCAGCTATTGCTGGACTACAACTCCCATCATCCCTGATCACCGCTAGCTAGAAATGATGGATTGGTAGTCCAACAACAGCTGGAGACCCAAGTTAGGGAAACCCTGATCTAGACATTTTAGCTCAAAACCGTTGGAAACCCAGGCATTGCAATGAAGATGCAGGCATAAAGCTTTCAGCACCTGATTAAGTATGCAACACAGCATAGGTAAAGGTAAAGGTACCCCTGCCCATACGGGCCAGTCTTGACAGACTCTGGGGTTGTGCGCCCATCTCACTCAAGAGGCCAGGGGCCAGAGCTGTCCGGAGACACTTCCGGGTCACGTGGCCAGCGTGACATCGCTGCTCTGGCCAGAGCCAGAGCCGCACACGGAAACGCCGTTTACCTTCCCGCTGGTAAGCGGTCCCTATTTATCTACTTGCACCCGGAGGTGCTTTCGAACTGCTAGGTTGGCAGGCGCTGGGACCGAGCAGCGGGAGCGCACCCCGCCGCAGGGATTCGAACCGCCGACCTTTCGATCGGCAAGTCCTAGGTGCTGAGGCTTTAACCCACAGCGCCACCTGCGTCAACACAGCATAGCCAATTATGCAATTGCCTAGAAATAAAAATGGTTCTAAAATAAACTAATTTTGGCTTGTTATGCAATTTCTGCTTCCCACTGTTGTTTTACCTGGTCAATAAAAGCAGTTCATGTCCCAAGATGTTACTTGTTGATGCAGTTTGCAGAAAATAAGAGACCTTGTTTACTTTCTTCATTGAAAGCTGTATATTTTATCTTCCTGTTGAGTTTGGCACGTACCATTCTCCCCACAAAAGTAATTAATAAAATGACTGCTATCATCTTGGTAGGGAGGGCGTTTTGAGTGATAGACATACCCTGAGAACCACAAGACATGGACATTTGTTTCTGTGGAAACCAGTCATGATAAAGGCAGAAGAATGCATGTATTCAGTTCATTATTTCACTGAGCAAACCACAGTGAGCCAGTCAATCTAGGAACACATGCAAATAGATGCTAGTCATGCCACATGGGAGGGAGGGAGGGAGGTAAAGGGGGAAGATTCATTTCAGATTTCGGGGCATGTGAAACGATGAACCAACCCAGACCTTGAGATTACCATCTGAGTGGCAGATGAAGGTGATGGAGTACATGGAACTGGTGGAAATGACTGGCAGAATCCGAGACCTGGGAGAAGAGTCGGTAGAAGAAGATTGGAAGAAATTTAAAGACTATCTACAGAAACATTGTAAAATTAAGGAATGTTAGAAGGATGTTGGAATGAAGTTATGTGGTTTTAGCAGTAATGTTACAAAGGAGTATGTAAAAATGGATTGTTAATAGGTGAGAATGTAAAGTTATAATATATTAAGATAAATTATTAAGATAAAAGCAAAAATGGAAAGGATTTGCTGAAATCGCTAATTGAACTAGAATACAAAAAAGGGAGGTGTGAGGAGGTCAGGGAAACAAGCAAATGAAAGACAAGACATGGAAAGGTTGATTTGTTTTTAATTGTTTTTACTTTTCTGTATTTTGTTTTTTTTGCTTCTTTTTCTTTCTTTCTTATTCTTGTAACTTTTTTGAAACTTTAATAAATATTATTAAAAAAAAGAGAGAGATCACCATCTGAGGACCTTCTTTGCGTGCCACCTCCATGAGAGGTCCAGAGGATGGCTACATGAGAACGAGACTTTTCTGTGGTGGCTCCCTGCTTGTGGGATGCTCTCCCCTGGAAGGCCCACCCAGCACCTTCATTACAGAACCGTAGGTGCCAGGCAAAAACATCATTCTACTCCCAGACCTTTGGTTAGTTAAACAATCTATGGCCTTTTAAACAGTGTGTCTGTGTTATTGTTTTTACTTGTTATGCTTATCTTTTTATATTTTAAACTGCCTTGTGATCCTCGGATGAAGGGCAGTATAAAAATGCAATAAATAATTATAATAGTTATATTGATATTATCTGATTTGGAACAACACTGAAGGACAAAAACCAGGTTACTTCATAATCTGGTTGTTTTGAATTTTTAAATGGATAGCTATTTGATTTGCCTTCATTCTGTTCCATGTTTTTCAATAGCAAAGGCATTTTCCCCTGTGAAAGGGTACTTTTGTTGTTTAGTCGTTTAGTCGTGTCCGACTCTTCGTGACCCCATGGACCAGAGAACGCCAGGCACTCCTGTCCTCCACTGCCCCCCGCAGCTTGGTCAGACTCATGCTGGTAACCTCGAAAACACTATCCAACCATCTCGAAAGGGTACTAGACCGCTCCAAATCAGATTATTGGATAAGTGTGCTTTCTGTCAATAGTTTTCGCTTAAGTGGCTGGACTCGCTGTTTTGTTTAAGTAAGCTGCCTGTGGAAAATGGGAACAGTTTTGATTATGTATAATTTCTGTAGCACTTTTCATTACTGAGGCTCCAACACCTAGCCCATTACACTACTCTGAAGAAGACTAGTTAGATACCACAAGGTACTCCTACATTAAAAACATGACAAAAACATGACAGAAATAGAAAATCAAACAGGAGGCTTGTTGTTTCATTCCACCTCCACTTCTGGGAACTATAAAGACACTGATTGCATTCTGCTTGGTGCTGGAATTTCCTAGCATCAGTGTTAAATGAATTAGATCTCTTTCCTAGTAATGGGAAACCCAAAGCCATTAGCAAACATGCCTAATAGCAAATCTTCCTGTAACTTCACCCAGAGACTGCAAAGGCACTTTGTTGTTGGTGAAGTATGTCACATTAAAAAAAAAACATACAATATTGTATTACATTAGTAAGTGCAGTTTTAAAACAGTTTCTCAAAGTGGGATTGCCAAACGAACAATAGGAATCTATTATGTTTGAACAGGAGATCAGCATCCTTTTAGCTAGCCAGTGCTGGTTGGGGGATGAAAAACAGGTAAAATTGAGATTCTCACCTTAGGGCAATGAAATGAAATAGCTGGGCATCCTACCTGCTTCTGAGAAACAAACAAATCTTACTGTAGGAGGCAATTTCAGTATGAAGAGGTCATGGGCTGCTGTAATTTAAAAAACTGTCCATTTCTAAAGTAGGCTGGCCATTTATACATCACCTGAAAAAGAGGAAACAACACACCATCCCAAAAGACTGCACCAATTTACATGGTATTTGCATATGCTAATATATACGTATAGATGCAAATTAAGCAGTACGGATTGTAATTTAAACAGAAATGCAGAACATCTCACCATAATAGAGAAGGCTGTGACCAGGTGAATTGTCTGGCTGCTCAGTCTGCTGTTCAGGTAGTAGCTGTTGATGGGCAATTTTGAGACCCTACCAAGTAGAGGACCACCCTTTGTGGAGTGCGTGGCCACCACATTCTAAACTAGTCCCTATAACGTGCTTCCAGAACATCCTTAAATATGCATGCTAGAGATTTCTTGAATTGTCCTGATGAAGCCGAGATAGCTGACAGTCCCATAAAGAACTTAGCCATATGCGTGTCCAGTGAGATTGCACAAATCCTTGCAGTGGGCAACTTCCTCTGTATGTTTCTCCCATTAAATATCCCTGAGTGCATTTTTGTTGATGTTGATTCCCGCACCCCCCCCCCCGGAAAACCTGCCTGTCTGCTTGTGTTGAATTATTACATCCTTTTACCACCAGGAGGTGCATCTAGTCTTTCAAAATGGATACATTGATGTGATTATTATTTTTTACTCCTCTCAATCCTGATCCTGCATCCTCGGTTTAGGCTGCAAAAGGCTGACATTCTCTCCCACCAAGCAGTCTAACTTATTTCCTCTGTCTTCTTTTGGTAGAGCTTTTTTTTCATCGAGGTTATAGAAATAGTTCAGACCTCCCCCCGCCCCCGGAGTTCTGGTATTGTGTACATCCATTGAATCCTGGTAATGAAACATTAGAAGGTGACACAATGTGCCAAATCATGGGCAATTCACCCATCCAATGCATTGGGGAAAATAAGAAAGAAAGAAAGAAAGAAAGAAAGAAAGTCGTCAAGAGATTGGTTAGGATCTCAATAGACTGGTGAAGAGATTGTTAGCAGATTAAAAGAAGGCAGGACATCTGAACGTTTAATAGCCCTATCCTCTTTTACATGTGGCCACCCTAGTACAGTGGTACCTCGGGTTACAAACCCTTCAGGTTACAAATGCTTCAGATTACAGACTCTGCTAACCCAGAAATAGTACCTCGGGTTAAGAACTTTGCTTCAGGATGAGAACAGAAATCATGCGGCGGCGCGTGGCAGCAGTGGGAGGCCCCATTAGCTAAAGTGGTGCTTCAGGTTAAGAACAGTTTCAGGTTAAGAACAGACCTCCAGAATGAATTAAGTTCTTAACCAGAGTTACCACTGTAGATAAATAACTTAAATGCTTAAATATAAAATTGAAAACTGGTCACTAGTGCCTAATAATCAGTTTTCAGAGAGGGTAAAACAAACATTAATCCATATTTCTACAGCATGATGTGCTGTGTTTAGTTTCGTGGCAGTGGAGTGTCCTGTTTTAAGAAAATTTGCTTACCATTGCATTTTGCACATACTTTGATCCCTGAAAGCTTGCTTATTTCTGAAACTAAAGGCAATGCTGATTGAGGTTTGTTCAGCTCTATCATTCTGTCTTCACAAAAATACGGGCAAAATACGGTTTGCATCTAAAAGACAGAATAAGATGAACAAGGCCATTCCACCAGAAGCCGACATCTGCCCTACCCCCGTGGAAGAACCCAGTAGATGGGAGAAATCGCAGTCAGCTACCCGGGAAATTACGCAAGAAAAATCCAAGCTCCCAAACTATGCGACTGTAGCATCAAATAACAACCTCGCCCTTGACACAATAGACTGGACAGTCCCAGAAGAAGAAGATCTGTTGAGTAACTTTGCCAAGCTACCAGATAAAGAACAAATAAACATACTCAGTAAATTGACGAAACTACAGGCCAGATTGACCGAAATTCACCGACAAGGTCAACAAAATGCAGTAGATACAATATACAATCAAACTTTACACTTGCCAGCCCTTTCCCCAAAATGCATAGTCAAAAAGAGAGCTGCAAATGGAACTTTCAAATGTATAGATGCAGAGCTACAAATCCAGCCGCCTTTAGAATATGAAACGGCAAGGAAAAACTCCAGTAATGAGACTACAAACTCCTGGCTGAGATATCAAATACTAGCTCCAAACGAAATAGGTACCCCTTATTTAAGTACCACAAAGGACTCTAACTTTGCCGAACAAAAGATGACCTCCAACAGACCTGACACACCGAGCTCAACACCTAATGAGGCCAAAGAAATGGAAGTAGAGACTAAAAACAGTCCTACTGTCCATAATAGCCCACCAACCACAGAAATCTCTCAGGAACAAGGAACAGTTAAGGAAGAAAATCAAGAAAGGGAGGAAATTCTAATTTCCCGCACTTTAAAAAAGAATCTAAAAGATCCACCATTACGTCCCCCACCGAAAGCAGCGACAAATGGCTGTATCTGCACAAGAAAAAATTCCTCGCTGGACTTAATGACAGAACTAGAATGACTAAATGCTGTCAACCAGCCACCAACCCAAAAACGGATCCTACGCCTGTTGTCCTGGAATATCGCAGGGTGGGGAAACAAAGATGGAGACCCAGACCTAATGAACTTCTTTAAGGACTTTGAACTAATACTCCTACAAGAAACATGGTCAACTAGAGATATTAAAATTAACGGATTCATCTCCCATACGAAACCCGCATTGAAAACAAACACGAAGGGCCGGCCGAAAGCAGGGTTCTGTTGTATGATCAAAGACAACTTAGGGTTTGAAATCAAGCAACTAGAAATATGTTTACCACTTGCACAAGCTCTACTTTTAACCCAAAAAAAAGACTCTTTGCTACTTGTAAATGTCTATATCCCCCCAACCAAAAACAACATCAGTAGTGAAAATTGGTCACAACTAACCTTTTATATAGAAAATCTGTCCGATAAATACCCAAATGCCTCACTGATAATAGCAGGTGATTTTAATGCCAGAGTGGGAACCAACAATGAACAACTATGTAGCAAACTAAATTGGAATACTGATAATGATATCGCACATGCCCTGAAAATAGGACGATTCTCCAGAGACAGGGTTGTTAACAACGAAGGCTTACGCCTACTTGAATTATGTAACAACTTTAATTTGCAGATTGTGAACGGTTCAACAAATGGCGATAGAAGCGGGGAGTTTACATACTTCTCCCCCCGAGGATGCAGTGTCATCGACTACATTCTTGTCCCTTATAATATTATAAATTCGATCATGGACCTCAAAATTGGAACGCGCACTGAAAGCGATCATCAGCCATTATTGCTGTCTATTAGCTTAAAGGACGAAACCAAAATAACTAAGCACAATATCATAGAACCTTCTCAATACAAACAAATGACCCAATTAAAATGGTCCCAGGAAATGAGTGCAGAAGTGGGGCATAAACTTACAGCTAACCTGAGAAAACAAGTATTATTCAACTTAAAGACCACTAATTCCTACTGTGATATTCCTAAAATTTATAATGAAATCTTCCAAATGCTTGTAGAGCTTAGTACTCCACCTAAAGTTTGGGAACTTAAATATAGCGCTAGCCCTTGGTTTGATGATGAATGTTTCCAGCTAAAAAGAAAACTGCGTCAAACATTTAAAAATAATCGCACTAAACTAGAGCCCTCTTATCTTGATGAAAAAAGAAAATACCATTATATTCTGGCCGAAAAGAAACAGAAATACGCAACTCAAAAATGGCTACAATTATTCGACTCAATTCAGAGTAAAAACAACAAAGCGTTCTGGAGCCTAGTGTACGGAGGACTGAAAGCCGAAAATCAACTAACTCTGCCACCAATTGCAGAATCCAAATGGTCCCAATACTTTACATCTGTATTTAACAATCTACACGGTGAACTTAAAGGAAATGAAACCATTAAAAATAAAATTAATAAACTCCAGGAGTGGCCAAGGGTAGAGGAAGAGGAAATTAGAGAGATAGTTAAAAACTTCAAATCGGGGAAATCTCCTGGGCCAGACGGTCTACCAATAGAACTATTTAAGACCTATATAGATTGGTGGGCAGAACCCTTAGCTCAATTGTTTACTCTTATAGATAAATATGGGACCATACCTGAGATATGGTTAAGATCAATAATTATTCCAATCTTTAAAAATGGCGACCCAAAAGAACCAAGGAATTATAGACCGATAAGCCTACTATCAGTGATAGGGAAAATCTACGCTAAGCACCTCTTATCTAAACTTCTTACCTGGATGAAAAATCTAAATTTACCAGGGAAAGAACAAATAGGTTTCTCCAAAGGTTGCTCTACTCTAGACCACTGTCTTACACTTATGCATCTGGTTGAAAAATACAGATCCCAAAGGCAATCTAAGATATACGCTGCTTTTGTAGATTTTCGTGGTGCATTCGACTCAATTGACCGCCCAAAGTTGTGGAGGAAACTCACAGAATTAAAAATTGATCAGCGCTTATTGATTCTAATGCAAAATCTACATTCTTCCAATACCTGTCAAGTCAAACTTAACACCAAAGGTCACCTCTCCTCAGACATCCCAAACTCGAAAGGGGTAAAACAAGGGTGTATTCTTGCCCCCTTTCTATTTAATTTATTTTTATCAGACTTGCCAGATTACCTTCAAAAAATAGAATCACATGCCCCTAAACTCAATCAGAAACCAGTTCCTCTCTTATTATACGCAGACGATGCTGTCTTACTATCACTAACGAGCTTGGGTCTGAAACGTCTTATATCTTCACTGATCCTTTACTGCGAATGTAACAAACTCTCTATAAATTATGAGAAGACAAAAATTTTGGTCTTCTCGAATGGTTGGAAATTAGAGAAATGGAAAATAAGAGGGCAAGAAATCCAACAAGTGAAAATCCATAGATATCTGGGAATCTTATTCCAGAGCAACTTAGGGTGGGCAACCCATCGCACGAATGCCATAAAACAGGCAAAGTGCATCTCATCAGCAGTTGCCCGTTTTTATTATCAGAAAGGTAATCAATTTATTCCTGCGGCCAATCAGATATTTCAAGCAAAAGTGCAATCCCAGATATTCTATGGTATCCCGCTATGGGTCCAAGCATATAACAGTGATATAAAAAAGATTCACTCCAGCTTTTTGAGACGTATTCTTGGACTCCCTCTTATGATCAAATATGAAACAATGTGTGCAGAAATAGGCATACACACAATGGAATACTGGGCATGGTCCACCTCAATAAAGTATTGGTTACGCTGCCATTTTCGCTGCCCTCCATCAAGTCTGCTCGCTGATTTGCTCAAAGACCCTTATAAATCAAGATGGTATCAGCACCTTGAAAAAAAAATTGAATCTTTAGGCATCGAGCTGGAGCTCCTGTACAATTCTAATGAGCAATATATTCTCCATAATATCCTAACTAGACTAAAGGATGTCGAGAGACAAAATATTATGGCAGCTGTAAACAAAATTTGCTCCCCCAGATTCTACGATTTAAATATCTTAGATTGCAGAGCCAATTACGTCTCTAAATTAATAATCCCAGCCCAACGTAGGGCTTTTATGCTGGCCCGTTTGAATGTTTTTCCCTCAGCATTTGTCTGGGGAAGATATCAAAACATTCCCAGAAGCAAGAGATTCTGCAGATGTTCTATGAATGTCCCGGACACTGTAGAGCATATCCTCTTTCATTGCCCATTGTACAGTACGCTCCGTCAACGCGTGCTGTCCCCCCTTTCGGGTGGTCTGGAACCCCAGCAAGCTGAATGTGTGGGACTCTACCTATCCGACGCTGACCAAAGGGTAACGGCGGGGGTAGCCGAGTTTTTGGCAGCAGTCCTCCAAGGAGCAGGTTAACAAGGAAAACCACTGATTCTATATGTATATATTTATATTTGTATGTAGCCAACTCCTGCCTTTTTATATATATCTCAAGGCTTTTATATGTTATTTTCCTCTTATGGTTTTACCTGCATAATGCCTAATAAAGGTTTGATAAGTAAGTAAGTAATACGGGCAAACTTGGTTCATAATAAGTTTGCTATTTTTCAAGGCCTCCCACACTATGAACAATTAAAATGATTAATGAGTATTGACTGTACAGTCCACACCACACATGGAAGACCAGCCAAGAAACAGCACTGGCAGTACAATAGCCATAGAAATACATCTTCTTGCTTGAAGGATTCTGCTAGCAAGCATCCCAACACTCAGTTAATACTCTGATCAGCTGTATATATTGGCCCTGACTTCTCTTCTTTTGTTTTAGAAGCCTGTCTCTTGGGTCAAAATAGATGAAGTATGTTGAATATGTTAACTTTATCTTTCAGTGGCTATCAATACTGCTTTAATTGGCGTTAGGCTCAACCTTGTGCAAGCTGATGAGACATTACTGAGTACAATCTCTGCAGGGTATGAGTAAAGGCGACATTTAGCAATAGTGGATTAAGAAACTTATTATAAAATGTATATATGATAGGGGACTTGGGAGTTCTCTCTGCCTTCCATATTTGCCTTTTCCTTTTGCCCCAACTGGACCTTGCTCAAAGGCACTGTTGAATTGTGACATTCTCTACAAATCAATAAATTTAGTTAGCTTCTGCACTTAGTCACAACTCCCCTCGTCCTTGGTCATCCTGGATCCTGGCAGTGGCTGATGGAGGCAAAACATCCGGAGATGGGAATGCTGGGTTTGAGGAAAGACCACGATAAAAGGCAATTTTGAAGATCCTGATTGGCCCATTCAAATACCAGCTCTACACTCAAGCAGGCACTACTGAGACCTAGCTTCCAATCCTCTGCCCATCCTATTCTGGTTTCTTCTTATTCTGTACTTCACTAACTGACCAGGACCAAACCTGCCTAGCATAGGTGCAGGAACAGGAACTCTGAGGCCAGTTGCAAGATAGCAATGTATTCCGGGCTGGCCCATCCATGAGGCAAGGTGAAGTGGCTGCCTCGGGCAGCAGGATCCACAGATCCAGCCTCCAAGGACTGCATCACCTGGTGCAGCAATTGCTGCAGCACACCCCTTGGAGGCTGTATATGCTGCCTGCTCAGCAGTCCCCACGATGCTATCCCCCCAGGGGTGGGTAGAGACCATCAGCAGCGCCTCCTATTCCCTGAGAGGCTACGATGCAATGTTGCTCCTACAATCACCTCTCAGTGAATAGAAGGTGCTGTTGGAATAATTTGCCTGCTTTGTAACACTGTCAGCAACAATGGGAGAAACCTTTGACCTCAGCAGGAAGTTTCTTCCTAATAACAGAAGCAGCACTTTTGAGGGGCAGGGGAGAGGCAGAGGATTTTAAAACTGATTGTAGATTTTACAGGTACCCCCCTTTGCACATTCCTGAGAATAACTCCCACCCAAGATCATGTCATTTTTAAAAACATGACATGATTGCTAATCACATCATTAATGTCACATGAGGTTAGGTCCTAAGGGAGCTGCTTGAGGAGTGGTTTCCATCATAACTAGGGGAGAGAGGAGGGAAGTTTTAGAGACCACATACTTCATGCAGAAGGAGAGGGTGCTGTCTTTTTCTTGCATATTTAAATTCCTCACTGGAAATCTAATGAGACAAAGAGTCTGTGTAAAACGGCACAATCAGCTGTGTATAATACAAATGCTGTTCACTTAGACGGACAGTAAATCTGCTATGCAAAAGAACCTTGATAATCTTTCTTCTGAAGTTGATGCATTTTATTGCATAACTCATTCTTTCCCTTACTCTGTCCTTGATAGCCAATAACATGCCATCCAGACCTCCCATGACCTACAGTGATGGGATTTTGTCACTAGGGAACAATAGACCCTCCAACCACAAGGGGATGCTACCCCCATTATGGATTCTTTTCATTCTGGTTACAGATAGGTAGCCGTGTTGGTCTGCCATAGTCAAAACAAAATAAAAAAATTCCTTCCAGTAGCACCTTAAAGACCAACTAAGTTAGTTCTTGGTATGAGCTTTCGTGTGCATGCACACTTCTTCAGATACACTGAAACAGAAGTCACCAGACCCTTCTATATAGTGAGAAGGTGGGGAGGGGTATTACTCAGAAGGGTGGTGGGATTGGGTGATTGGCAGATAGCTGTGATTGGCAGATAGCTTCTCACCCCTTGCTTTTTCCTGTAAGACCTATTGCAGTCGTTAAGAGTCGTCAACAGGCTCATCACAGCTATCTGCCAATCACCCAATCCCACCACTCTTCTAACTAACTTAGTTGGTCTTTAAGGTGCTACTGGAAGGAATTTTTTTATTTTATTTTCATTCTGTACCTTGTACTTCAACCAAAACTGATATCCAACTGCTCTAATGAAAGGTTACATTTTGTTAAAACTATTGCTCTCTCCCGTGAAAGAGGGCCCATGTTCTCTGTCAGAGACAAATTGAATAAGCATTGTTGTCAGGTGACAATTGCTGCCCAATTACTTTTGCTTGCATCCAAGTAAAGGCACGCCATCATGGTCAAAAGTGGCATTGGCAGTGACGTATGCGACTCGTCAGACCCCTGAGACTCGGTCACTCCGGCGTCATTGTCAGTGAGGGCTGGACTGGTGTGGTGGGCTCCATTCACCTTCCACACTCCACCCCCGGGGTGCGCCCTCCCCAGGTGCCAGCTACCCATGGTACGCCGCTGTACCAGGCATAGTGGTGGCCACCAACTTTGTTGTTGTTTAGTCATTTAGTTGTGTCCGACTCTTCGTGACCCCATCGACCAGAGCACGCCAGGCACTCCTATCTTCCACTGCCTCCCTCAGTTTGGTCAAACTCATGTTGGTAGCTTCGAGAAGACTGTCCAACCATCTTGTCCTCTGTTGTCCCCTTCTCCTTGTGCCCTCAGGGGCTCATCTTCCAGCGTCATAACTTTTATATGCCTGTTGTTTTGGTCCATGGAGTTTTCTTGGCAGGGATACTGGAGTGGCTTGCCGGTTCCTGCTCCAGGTGGATCACATTTAGTCAAAACTCTCCACTATGACCCGTCCGTCTTGGGTGGCCTTGCACGGCACAGCTCATAGCTTCTCTGAGTTATTCAAGCCCCTTCGCCACAGCAAGGCAGTGATCCATGAAGGTAGGCCATCAACTTGGATGGCTTTAAAAGGGGATTTAACAAATTCAAGGAAGGTAAGGCTATCAATAGCTGCTAGGCATGATGGCTGCATACAAACTAACTCAAGGACCAAAGGCCTCTGAGTACCAGTTGCTGGGAAGCATTAACAACAACAACAACAACAACAACTTTATTATTTATATTCCCCCCATCCAAGAGTGCTATAGTGTTCATGTCCTGCTTGAGGGCTTCAAAGAGGCATTATTTTGGGTCAGTGTTGGGACAGAATACTGGACTAGGTAGGCCTTTGGTCTGATCCAGACCTTATGTTCTCCTTATGTTCTTAACATTGCCTTGCATTTCACTTTTAGTTTTACACAGCCACCAACCAACCAACCAACCAACCATGCTTCAGAGAAAAAGATGTGAAGATCATGACAACTTAGACACCTCACCTTGGAAACTGGAAACTGCTTGCAAATGGCAAAGATCAGCATCTGAACAAGTTACAAAGGGCATTGTCTTTCTTCTCTGATTTGCCTATCCTGCTGCCTGTTTGTAGGTGGAAAGAAGTGCAAGTTTCTTCCTTGTTGACAGACAGAAGACGGCTGTTACTTTGGAAGATGCAGGTGGCTTTGGAGAAGTTGCCTTGGGGACTGTTCCAGGTAATTAACACATTATCTGAAAAAATGAAATGGAGATGGAAATACCAGCCTTGTGTGATTTTTGCAGAAGCAAGCTGGTGCATAATGAGAACTTCCCTTGGGAGACAATTCCCCGAAGTGTTGAAGTGTGGCAATTAGTTAAAACAGAAAGGAAAAGCTGGGAAAAGCACATTAGCAGGAAAAGGTGGCTCAATTAGGTAAAGGGAGCCGAAAGTTTCACACAGAGTCCAAGTGATGGAGCCAAGAACCAAGCGCTGCCTCATCTGTTTTTATATATGCCAACAACTGGAACGTGAGTTTTCCAGTTATTAAGCACACCCAATGAATGGGAAGAGTCTTTGGCAGTGCTGTTAGAAGGGAAAAGGATGGAGAGGAAATTATGTGAGCTGAATATGAGAATAAAGATTTAGGGTAGCCAAATAATAAAGCAGGGCAGACTTCCATGTTTTTAACAATTGTACGGCTGCTGGTATGGCTTGCATGAAATTCTCTCTTTTACACAACTATTAATTGTGCCTTTAAGAAATTGCAGATGGCATTTTTCTGAATACATATAGCTTACGCATTTGTACTTTCAGAGCCTCTTCTGAGGTCTGTCTCTTCTTCTTGGTGCTGTCTTCTTTTCCCCCTCCCCTCTGTCCAATATATTCCCGTCTGCCTGTCTCATTTTCGGTGTCTTTGGAATCAGAAGGTGATGATGAACTCTCCTTCATTGGAGGTATTAAAATGAAGGTTATATGGACACCTGCCAGGGTTTCATCATCACCACCACCACCACCAATCTGGGCAGCTTCCAACACACATAAAAACATAATAAAATGTCAAACATTAAAAACTTCCCAATACAGGGCTGCCTTCAGATATCTTCTAAATGTTGTGCAGTTCTTTATCTTCTTCTTTAGCTGTGATTCCTGCATTTCAGGATATTGGACTAGATGAGCCTCTTCTACACACACATACACAAACACACACACATCATAATCAAACAGTGCTTAACATACGTTTGCTCTGAATCCAAATTGGTATCCAATTAATTACTAAAATAATATATAGGTTATTCTTGTTAACAAACAGTTAAGTATATGGGGGAACAGTTCTGACTTCTGCCATGGTCAGTTGTGCTGATATTTCCCGCCATTAATTACCAATATTGCAAGGTTGCAACAATTTTTGCTCCAGTGGCTGATGTCAGCGTATTATCTTCATACCCACTCTGTGTATATAATGATGTTAGCTTGTCAAGCACCGCTTATGGGCATGTAACAATCTCTGAAGTTTCAGAACTGTTTTGGAGATGTAACACAACAGCTTGACTATGACGTGTGCTGTAGGCTACACAACCCCTTTCATTGTTCTACTTAAGAAAGCTGAGTATGGCTTGGAAGTCAGAGAATTGACTATGTACACTATCAGTAAACAAGGTGGATTAGTATAAGTACGACATGGATGCCTATCTCACTTTTCCAACCATAAATAGTATGGAAAACTATGTTTTTTTAAAGAAAATAAAATAAAAAAGATACAGTGCAGACCAGACAAACATTAACATGATCCATCATGAACTTTAAAATGAACTAGACAACCAGGTTGGGTGTTTTCCATTAAATGTCAGTAGCTCACAATAACACAGAACATTTTGTTTGACAGAAAGGGTGTGTGGATTATGGGTGCACCATTATGGGTGCTTTGGTAATAAATATTTGTTACATTCCAGCATTATTTATCTTCAGGCAGTTTGCGTTGAAATGGCTGAAACACACAGAACTAGATAACAATCATGGACAGCCAGGATAGGTTTCCTGCTGAGAAATATTGTTGTGTTCCAATGCGTATTTTAAAAGCTAGGGAGTGATCAGTTCTTTTTGATAGAATTTCCAGATTTCCCAACACATTTTGAACATATATGTATTCTGCCAAGGTAACAAGCTTTGCAAAAAATAGAGAGGAAAAATAGCCATGTTGGCCCAGGAGGTAAGGTAAAGGACCCATGGATGGTTAAGTCCAGTCAAAGGAGACTATGGAGTGCGGCACTCATTTCACTTTTCAGGATGAGGAAGCTGGCATTTGTCCACAGACAGCTGTCCAGGTCATGTGGCCAGCATGACTAAACCGCTTCTGGCACAACAGGACACCGAGACAGAAGCCAGGGAGCGCAGAAATGGCGTTTACCTTCCCGCCGGAGCAGTACCTATTTATCTACTTGCACTGGTGTACTTTCAAACTGCTAGGTTGACAGAAGCTGGGACAGAGCAATGGGAGCTCACCACTGTTGCCAGGAGAAAGAATCCATATTAGTCAAATCAAAATATCACAGAAGAGCATGAAGGCTTTTGAAAACTCTTCAACAGGCTTGATGGTAATCAAATCAAAAGAGATAGGGAAATTGGTTAGTAGTGAAACTATGAGTCTCCATTTGGTAAGATTCTTCAGAGAGCATCTGGAAGGAGAGAACAAACATTCTCTTGAGGCTCTTTGAAGCACTGTGCAAATGCCAGGTTTTCAAGGCCTGCTTTGGAAAGAGAAACATACAATGGACAAATTCCCATTCTGGAAATAAAATCTGTCTGCATCCTTAGGTGAAAGAGTAAACACATACTGAATCCATTATATATATATATATGCAATCTTCCACTTTAGTCAATACAACGTCTACCTGTCTGTCTGCCTGTCAGTCTGTCTGTTTAGAAACACATTAGCAGCTTAAAAAGCACCAAGGAAACTCCTCACTTCTGCATTTCAAGTTGCATTTGCATGTTGCTGTACACAGGGGCAGGGCAGTCTTCACACAATGTGCACTACCTGTTTGGTTCCCCCTGTGCCTGCATCTCCTATTCATGAAGTTGTCATCTTCATGTACACTCTCATCTATACATGTGCAATGCCTGTCTCAAATGCATATACACCTCAGCTTAACTGTGAGGTAAATGTGGAGCTTATTTTCAGATTGGATGGAAGCTGGTTTAAGGGAAAATGCGGCAAGCAATAGTATTTCTCAAGAAACTACAAGATAGATATGGATTAGGCCTAATTCCATTGGCACATGTCTTAAAACACCAGTTGTGGGAGCATCTTGGGGGCAGAGAAAATGGTAATGTGTGTACAGCTATAGTAAAAGAGTTCATTGTTGTAAGTGTAAAAACCTCATAAGCTTGATAACTTCTAGAAACCACTGAAGACCATTGTATTGGATCTTAAGATAAGTGAAGTTCATGGAAGGAAAGTTTCCCATCCCCCAAAGCTTTCTGTGACCCCACAAAATGTCTCTCCTGAAAGCCCTCTTAAACAATGTATGTGTGTGTGTGTGTGTGTGGGGGGAATTATAGGAGAGGGGAATTACCAAAAATTGGGCTTCAGTCCTAAAATAACTTAGAAAAACTTCTTTAAATTCACTTATTTTAGAATCCAAACTGCTGCATTTATTTAGATATGGAATGATGCTTTTTCACTGGAAAATAGAGGGAGAGGCACAGTAAGTCAGTGCCAGATAGCTCTGCTTGCTGACATTTACCAAAAGTAATATACAGGTAAACACACACAATTCCTTGTGAAATTTGGAGATGAGCTTGTCATCAAATCTTTCTTGCACCCATTGGTTCTACTTTACCATTCTACTGTGTGGTGCGAATCTCCTTTGGGTTGCAGTTATATTTAATAACCCAGAGCTTTAAGATATTGAAATATGTCTACTTTATTTATGGAGGTGGAACAAACAGGAGTCTCACTTCAGATTACTGTTGAGGATACTGCTCAGTCATAGGTAATGGTATCTATTTTAAGCTGTTGTGCTTGATATGCCTCACTCAGTTAATGTCTGGTTTTGATGGAATGACTTTCATTATGACTTGCATGCTGTTAATGAATATTTGGGGGGAAACAGTGTTTCCCCTTTGGACACTCAGATATTTTAGGGTTAGCTGGAGACTCCGTATCAGGATTAGGTATAGACAGATCTTTCCATTTTGGTTCTCTCAGCTCTGGCCCTGTTCCCCAGTTTAGATTACTGCAACGCATCATCATGGTCAGTCCTACCATTAGGCAAAGTGAGGCAATTGCTTCAGGCAAGAGCTGCTTCCTCCCAACGATTTCTCCAGAGCCCCTCTGCTACATGGCTAGAATAAATCCAAAACTCAACTTCCGGGTTAGCGCGATCGGCTAATGGCGGATTCCCTCCGAGCTCCGGAGGGAATCGGCTCTGCTGAAGACGGGTCTTACCGCGCCGGTGTCGCGGGGACCCTTAGAAACCACAGGCGCGGAAGCCTGCGGACTTGGTGACTCGGCGGGCACCTTTAAGCGCCTTCCCCGACCCACGAAGAGCCTTTTTAAAGGCTACGGAGAGGGTACGGGGAGCGGCGTGGTGCTGTGAGTAGACCGCTACTTCAGTGGAGCGAAGCCGCGAGCCATGGCCGGAGAGCGCTGACTTTTTCCCCAAAATTCGGACTGGAAAACAAACAACCCGTGAGTAGAATGGAATCTGGACTCTAAAATTTATATCTTTGAATTCGGTACAACCGGGGGATGTGCTAAAGGGAAGTCCGCACCCCCCCTACCTACAAACGATCTAAAGCAAGGATCGGAGAATTAAGGTGGAGAGTATTGTTTTTGGTGTCAGATAAAAGATATTTCCATGAATTTGACAGAAGAAGTCTTTGTGCTGGAGAGAAAGTGAGGAATTTTGGAAGTTTTTGTGTAAACCCCCCCCCCCCGAACCCGGGAGCGTCCTGTGCGTGAGCCGGAGGAAAAAGAATAAGGAGTTTGACAGCTGTCAAAGGAGCTGTCAAATGGGCGGTGAAAGTTAAGAACTTTGTTACTTAATAACTTTCTGAACTAAAAGTGTTGTATTTGAATTGAGGTGGTTGGAAACAACGTAGCTATAAACAACAAAGTAACGGACTGTTGGAAAAGGACTATTAAGCAATTGGAATCCCCCTAGGGGGAACTAGAGACATTACAATGGCTGCAGAGGGAAAATTACTGGCAGAGTTAGAAAAAATGTTTTTTCTTGTGGGAATCCTGCAAGAGCAGAGTACGGCTATGAACAAAGAACTTATGACCTTGAATCCTAAAACAAACAACTCTGCTGAATGTTTAAAGGAAGGGACTGATAAGAAATCTGCAGCTGAACCAGAAGAGACATTTTTGGAACTGGTGGAAAGGAAAGAAGGAGTGGAAAAAGTACAGGAAAATACCAATCAGGAGTCTATATTGTCAGGAAACAAAGAAGAAGATCTTTGGATTACAAATCTGCGAAAGATGAGAAAGATGAAGGAGGAAGTCCCTGGAATACCTGGAATGCTGGAATTTAAAAGAATAAAGAACTATGATTGGGACTTCCTCTTTGAGTATGGGAGATCAGCTGACCTTTTGCAGCAACTGCTTTTAAGTATCTTGGATGGAAGAAAATTTGATGTGACTGTGACAGAACTCCTTCGAGACCTGAGGTCCAACAAGAAGGATTACCAACAAAATCGGCAGAGAGAGATGGACAGAGATTTGAAGGCCTCGGATGTGAGGAATCCGGGCTAGGAACTGTGGACATTTGCTTGGGAAGGGATGGAAACCCGGGTAGGGAGGGAGGGGAGAACAGAATCTCAAAATTTTTATGATTTTTGTATTTGGCTATTAGGACATATAATTAATTAATATATAAAGGGAGAAATTCATGGAAGGGAAAGTAGGTCGACCTTAGAAAAAGGATTTAATGTTTATAAGAGAATTGGATAAGTTAAATGTGGATAAGTAAAAAGAGCTAAGTTTAAAAATAATAATAATATGTTAAAGATGAGAGACAAGAACTTGTTGAATTAATTATTGGAATTGGGATGTATGAAGAGGGGGTGGGGGGAAGTCAGGGAAAGGGGGTAAAGAAAGTAAGAGTATGAAATTATACATGTTTTGTTTTTGTTTTTGTTTTTGTTTTTGTTTTTGTTTTGTGTGTGTGTATAAAACGTGAAAACCTAATAAAAAATTTATATATATATATAAATAGAATAAATCCAAAACTCTCTGGATGCAAAGTACTTTGTGGCTGGATGTTTATATGAGATTCATGACTCAATGTGTTCTCCCAACCAGACAAGACCATTTAACTATAAGTTCAGCATATAATTAGGAAACCATTAGAAAGCAGTATTTTCACATGATCATTTGAACCCCTGGGCTGATTGGCTGGAACAAGAAGGGGGGAAACATCCTCTCTCTCTTTCACCTTCTAAAGCAAACCTTCCTATATATTTGTGTCTGTATTTCTTGCCAGAAACCTTTATGGCTGATAGCTATCATTCAGTGAACAAATATTCTGAAACCTGTAATAAAGTCAAGCTGTCGGTGTTTCCTGATCTGGTGTGTAGTGATTGCTTTCCCCCCTGAAACTGTGAAAGAAGGAAAATGAGAAGTAAGTCAGGTTGGACAAAAATGCCAGAGTTTAAATCATCAGCTGATGAGGCTCTCACCATGAGAGAGATGAAGTACTAGCTGTAGCATTCACACGTCTTGCGTTTGGAATGATTGTTGTGACTGTGAACATGAGTGCTAAAGAAATTGTGTGTGTGTGTGTGTGTAGCTGAACAAAGCAGCAATCCTGAAGTCATGTTAGGTCTTGGAAGATAATCCCTCTTGGACTGTACAGGGTATATTGGGACTGTCACAGGTTAGCTTATGTTCGATAGGGAAGTGTGCTTACACATGTGACAATATCAACAGTATCTCTGTAACTAATGGGCTGCTGTGTTAATGTGCTAAAACACACACACCTGATTGTGTGGTAAGGCTTGACATTTTACCGTTATCTAAACTTCCAGTGTCCATTTACTCTAATTTAGCACCTGTCCTAATTTAGCACCCATCTCATTAGCACTTTTGCCACCATCTAAATTTTAGCACCCACTCTCTGAAGTGTACAGTGCCCCAACAACAGCCCCATTCCCTCTCCCCCTCCAGAGCTTTAATATGCTCTTGGCTTCTATTTACACATCCCTGTTCTGTTTGCTCATATAATTGCTACTAGACTTTATGTTAATGGTTTGAACTTTATCTGTTCACAAACACTGCAGATAATTTCTCTGCTCAGTGAGGTACGGCTTATGATTAATAAAGGGATATTAACTCCTACAGAGTTCTCTATCAACTGCTTGGATTATGAGCAGTTTGCCCAAAACATACAACCTCAACAGAAGGAAATCTAAAACTGCTTCCAAAACACACACTTCTCCTACACAGTTCTTCCCAAAATTGTGCACTGAGATTTAATTTAGCTCATGTTATTCTTTTTATGGAGGGGTGGTTCACACATTAAATATAATAATGTGACTTGTCATCACTGTATATCATCAGGATTTTATTTATGACTTGCCATTGGATATATGCATTTCACCATAGAAAGGCATTGCATTTGAGGTGATGTGATGAAAATTCACTCTGTGATCTTTGACCCGTGGTTGCTCATCATTCTCAAGTGCAAGCCTTCACCTGATGACACATGTTTGAAGCAGTGTGAAGTCTCTTTATTTTCTTCCTCATATGCTGCTCAGTTTGCTGAGTGGGGCCTGGACAGATGGCACCACTGCGTACCCCACGTCACAACAGCAAACAGAAGGCAGCATAGATGGTGTACCACCAGAATTTGGAGTTGCACACTCAAATGGCTTATCTGATTACTAAAACTTGTTTTCAAAATGTGAAATGCAGAGTAGTTTTCCAATGCACATGGACTGTGAATTGCATCAGCCTCATTTCCCCCACCCCAGAGTATTGGAGGCAAAGTGTTGGATCTTCCTGCTGATTTTGATGGGATTTGAGGGTTGGCTATCAAAACTTCCAACCTCAATACTTGGTAATTGTAGATTGACCAATGCCCCCTGCAGGCATTTTAAATGTAGGTTAACACATGGTGGTGGTGGTGGTGGTGGTGGGGTATGTGGCAGTGGGGACAAGCATGCTGCCTCAACCTTCCATCACCATCCTGGTTACCCTCCATGACTTGGAGGGCAAATGTCTGTAGTGAGGAAGCCTTTGGTACTCATACTGTGTTTTAGAAACCCAATTTTCTAGGAGGCTTCAGGTGGTCACCTTTCAACTTGTGGATGGTGACCAGGAGAGCACTGTGGGCAGGGGATTGAAGCCACTGTGCTGATCCCTGATGCTCTCAGCTTGCTCCTCTACTGAACTTGCATTTAGAACACATAGAGAAGGCTTCTGCCACAAGTGTCACTACTGACCCCACTCACTGTCTGTGCATTTTTTTTGTTTAATTCTCAAACTCAAAAGACAAAGAAAACCTGCCTCTCCAGCTGAAGCTCTTGAGGTGGTTAATCTTATGTTCATGCATATTAGGAGTTTAAGTATGTTAATCATTTGTGAAATCCCTCCTCTCCACAGAACTTGAAAAGCCCATAGTTATGCTGCAGCATGTATTGATTCTCTGACACACACAATGAATGTGAAAGTCCATCACTAATGTTAATGAAAGGCACATATTAGATCAGGCCTGAACAAGGGCTCTAGCAAACCACATGCATCCCACTGGCTTTTCACAGGCAAAGCATTACTTAAATGCTATTTGATGGGAAGACCAGGAGACTAAAACCAAGAGTGACCGTTTGCCAAATGCTTTGTACAGTCTTTCCCAACCTGGTGTCGTTCAGCTGTTGCTGGACTACAACTGCCATCCTCTCTGACCATAAGGCATATTGGCTGAGGCTGATTGGAGCTGTATCCCAACAACATATGGAGAGGGAAGACTTATCTACCACAACATCATAAGAGATGGGTGCTGCTCATGACTTGGGGCATTTATAAATTGTGCAGCCCCATCTTATACTTTTGCTGAAATGTATATTCAGATTTATCGTAGAGGATCAAAAACGGTGATGACAACAATTCATTTCCAAGACGAAAGACACATGCTCTGCTCAAGAATCTTGCAGGTGTTCTAGTGCACATCTTGGTTGTAGATCATCCATTTGGTCCAATGGGGGAGGTAGATCCTTACCTGCAAAGGGAAGTATGCACTGCGCTGCCCCTCTGTTGATGTGAAATGGGGAGACTATGCGGGTGGCAAAAGAACCCTCATGAAGATGATGGTGCTGTTGTGTCTGGAAGGACTACTGAGTTGAGTCATTGTGGAAGAAGGGTCAGAGAGCACGTTAGATTTGCAATGGGAAGGCTGCCAGAAATGGCAACTGATTCCTCTTTCTGCCATAACACAATGGATTGAGAACACCACTTGGTTTGCCTCCTGAACTGCTGCGAACATTGCATGGGAAGTTTGCATGCTTGGCCACACAACACCATGACACCGATTCATGTGATGAGAACATCAAAATGTTACCAGAAGGAGAGATGCTTAAGGGGTTGCCATTTTGAGCAGCACCGCCAGAGGCAAGTAAAATGTGCATTCTGGCCTTTAGACTTCACCTATTTGAGAAAATACACAACTGCTCCTGTCCTGACATTTTCCAGTCCGTTCCTAATCAGATAAAAGTTCATTCACATCCCTACCTTACTGTTTCTTAAACTGGTTAGATCTGCCTTCATTTGCACACACGTTTCACATAGCTGACATTTTGACAGTACTTATGTAGCTGGAGTTAAAAGAAATCTTATTGCCTTCTGTGGCTGTTGTCCACCTTAAGGATCTTAAATGCCTGCTAATGTTTTCCACTTACATACATTTGTTTTGATTGCCCATACCATCATTTACATTTTATTGCTTAGTTTTACTTGCTTATTCTGCCTCATTGGTTGACTGCTTCATATTGCTGTTTTTACAAAATTGTAAATTCAAATGTTGTAAGCCATCCTGACTGGTGCTTTTGTACGAGGAGGGGGGGGGATAAGAACACTTTAATAAATAATAATTCAAACATTCCTTACACCAGGAGCATCTGATCCTGCAGCTATTTCCAACAGACTGCTTCTCCTTAGGTGGTGTTCTTCTGCCATAACCACCTCACTTCTCCTGACCCAGGGAGGAAAAAAATCAGACTGCACAGACTGTCCCCGATGACTCTTGTTGAATGTGGTCAGCAGCTATTTTGGTCCATGCAGAGTTTTGCCATAAAGTGCATTCTGTCTGTGTGCAAGGGGGATTTTGCTAGCGATTTTGTCTTTGGGCATCAATTTGTCTTAATGCGGTGCCCTTGAGAGAGGAATCTCAGACATTGCTCATTTTGACAGATGCTATGCTTGACTCTGGACTAAATCTGTGCCAGGGCTCACCTCTGGTATTGATTGACCATGCCAGGGCTCAGACCTAGAATGGATTGCAGCTGGTGCAGAGTGCCTTTGCTTTAGTCCTGAGTAACTACACGGATGCCTTATACATCAAGGCTTATTGGGAAAGCCTTCCAGATCCAGGCCCTCAATGTCTCCACTTCACATCCCCCCCTTCTGCCTGTCTTGAATGTCTCCTTGAATTCTGATAATGCCCTTTGTGTGCCTGGATGAAGAATCGAGAGATGTGCTTATGCCTTTCCTACAGGCATCTAGTTGGCCATTGGGAGAACAGGATGCTGAACTAGATGGGACATTGGCCTGATCCAACAGGCTCTCCTTGTGTTCTTTTGGAGTGTGCAGAATGTAGCATATTATGCAAAAGTAAGAGCTGCAGGTGGCGCTGTGGGTTTAACCACAGAGCCTAGGGCTTGCCGATCAGAAGGTCGGTGGTTCGAATCCCCGCAACGGGGTGAGCTCCCGTTGCTCAGTCCCTGCTCCTGCCAACCTAGCAGTTCAATAGCACTTCAAAGTTCAAGTAGATAAATAGGTACTGCTCTGGCAGGAAGGTAAACGGTGTTTCTGTGTGCTGCTCTGGTTTGGCAGAAGCAGCTTAGTCATGCTGGCCACATGACCCAGAAGCTGTACGCTGGCTCCCTCGGCCAATAAAGCGAGATGAGCGTCGCAACCCCAGAGTCGGCCACGACTGGACCTAATGGTCAGGGGTCCCTTTACCTTTTACCTTTTTAAGAGCTGCACACATTGCTACACCCACTTTTCTCTCTGGCCAGGCCCACTTTGCCTCTGGAAATGTTCACCATGGCCTCCTGGAAGCTTGCCCCAAAGTGAATGTGGACTTCTGGCTGAAAAACATCCCTCTCACCCTTGGCGCAGGGGAAAGACTTCCAGATCCAGTGGGTGATTCCTTCCCACAGACATTTTTGAACTCTGGCACTCCCGCGCCCCCAACAACCTCTAGGAATTAATCACTGTCTTGCCTTCAAAGAGAATTTTCTGTCTGTGTCACATTAAATCTGGGGGCTTTCCTAATTGCTTTAATTGATCTATATAACAATTTAATGGGCTTGCCGCAGTTCATCTAAGGATAACAACAGAGGCGTGAGCTTGGGAAGTAGACTATTGGACCAGATTTCCCAAGTCTGAGCAGGCGCTCAGCATTCAGATTTGTCAAATCCAGAACTGTTGCTTGACACTCTTGCATGTCTGGAATCAAGCCCGCTGTCCCTTTCTGTCCCTTTTTCCAAGTAATTTTTTTTTTTTTTGGAAGCAAGATGGGGCAGCTTGTTCAGTCTGTATGGATTGCCATGGCAACATTATGTGCTTGAGGTCTGCAGTGCATTTGCATATTTATTTACAAACTGGAGGCACAATTTGCATGCAATCTTCACGAAGAAGGTGTACGCCACTTGACAGTGTCTGTTGAATGTGTCATTTTTATCCATTTGAGCGGTGACAGTGGCAGCTCTTGGAATATTTTCATAGCCTGAATGTGCTTAGCTTATTCTCCTTCAGGGCAAGAAAATGCCCCCCCCCCTGAAAAAGTATATATTGCCTGAGAAAAGTTTATATGGGTTTTACTGCACCAATGTGATGTTTTTAAGGAATCAAAAGTCTGCCTGGTAGAAAGTTTGGACCAGTGATTGGGCAGAAAATAGATTGTGCAGTTCTCTCAGCTTACTGTCCCTTATCCATCTATGGCATTTTTCATGACTCTGCCAAGAGCTTGTATGATTATGGTTGAATTGACACCGAACTGTACTTTGAACCTCTGTGCCTCACATGGAATAAGAAGTTGGGCACACCACTCAAAAATGTCGTCGTCAGCAGCTCTTTAAAAAGTGGTTGAAATGCCACTGTTGGACCTACAGGTGTGATATTGTTTATTTAGAGAACCCACTGCACTCTACGTGAGGCTGCCCTGGAAGAAGACTTGGTCCAAAATGCAACTCCATCCCTGGGTTCCTTTCAGATCTCATGTAACCCCTGGTTTAAAACAGCTGCACTGATTGCCACTTCAGTTCCGGGCCCAGTTCAAGATGCTCACCTTAGTGTTAAAAGCCCTAAATGACTCAGGCGCCAAATACCTGATAGACCACCTCCTTTTCTACAACCCTGCTGGTTATAAATGGCCACTAACCATGATGGTCATGCTCAGCCTTCACTGTCAGGCATTTTCCCTCTGCATTCCAGTTGCTGGGAATCAGAAGTTGGAAAGTGCTGTTGCACTCAAATCCTGCTTCCCAATTTCCCATAGACACCTGGTTGACTAAGGTGAAAACAGGAGGTTGTACTTAATGAACATTTGGCCTGATCCAGCAGGGCATTTATTATGTTCCCAATTGCCTATTTCTCCATTTTTTTGGTTATATTTGTGTTGCTTTGAGAAGTAGACGGGCAATTCTGGTTTTATTGTGGCTTAGGTTTTGGCCCATTTTGCAATGCTAAAGCTAAACCCAATGCATTTTTATTTTATTTTAGAAAATCCCAAGTCTGGTTATACTGACACAAGAGAATCTTGGTACTTGATTCCCCCCCCCCCCATCCTCCCATCCAGAAGCCTTTTAAAAGCCACTTTACTTTTAAATAAATAAGAATGAAATCAGATAATTCAACATTCTAAAATGCACACAACCCAAAGTTTAAACTGTCTTTTCATCTAAGATTAAATATGAGAAGGCAATTCTGGAATGCTTTTTATTTCTCCTGGGTGTAAAAACAATTTACAAGGAAGGCATTGCCCCATGCTCCTTTAGCAAATCCATTAAAACAAGACACATTTTAATTTTCTGCTATTCTGCAGGGGAGATAACCTTGCTAAGGGGGATAGCTGTACTCGTGCTCACCTCTTTAATAACATCAGGAAGATGTTATTTAGTATTTCAGTACCAAATAATGATAATAATAGGCAGAGCAATCTTATGCATGGGGGTGGGGGCAGATTCATGGTATTTGTTAGCTTGGTATGGTCAGAGCAGTAGACAGTGTGGGCATATTGTCCTATTATTTTATTTTTTTAAATGCCTTCCCTTCTCATTGAGCATAATGGAAGGGAATTAACTATGTCAGCTCTAGAGCAGCCATCCCCTTTTGGGGACATATTGTGTGTGTGTGGGGGGGATGGGGGCATAGGAACCTGCAGATCCAAGCCCATCCCTGACACCCACCTGGTGTTGTTGTTTAGTCGTTTAGTTGTGTCCGACTCTTCATGACCCCATGGACCAGAGCACGCCAGGCACTCCTGTCTTCCACTGCCTCCTGCAGTTTGGTCAAACTCATGCTGGTAGCTTCGAGAACACTGTCCAACCATCTCGTCCTCTGTCGTCCCCTTCTCCTTGTGCCCTCCATCTTTCCCAACATCAGGGCCTTTTCCAGGGAGTCCTCATGAGGTGGCCAAAGTATTGGAGCCTCAGCTTCAGGATCTGTCCTTCCAGTGAGCACTCATGGCTGATTTCCATCAGAATGAATAGGTTTGATCTTCTTGTAGTCCGTGGGACTCTCAAGAGTCTCATGGATCACTGCCTTGCCGTGGCGAAGGGGCTTGAATAACTCAGAGAAGCTATGAACTATGCCGTGCAGGGCACCCAAGATGGACAGGTGATAGTGGAGAGTTTTGACCAAATGTGATCCACCTGGGCAAGCCACTCCAGTATCCCTGCCACGAAAACTCTATGGACAAAGACAACAGACACCCACCTAACACCCCTCAAACGTCCCATTTCAGGTGCTACAGAAAGCTCTGCAGAAAGGAACAGTGCTACATCTCTGCCTGCAGAGTTTTCTGTGGGTGTGTTCCAGGGCCCTCTGGAGTGGATGTGCTGACTTTCCTCTGGGAAAGGGGCACTTGGTGCACTTCTGCTGCATACCATGGCCCCTTAGCTGGCCTTTTCATGGGGGTGAGCTCAGAACTGGCCCCTTAAGAAGCTACGGTAAATATTGACAAAATGCTGGTGGGAGTGGGCGGAAGGGAATAACTCTGCTTATTTTTGTTCCATCCAAATGTGTGCACAGAGAGAAAGCAACATGAGAATTGCAACACGCAAGCAGTACAGTGGTTGAGCACATCCACTAACAGGAGCATGAATGAAATTGGCATAGACATGAGAGGCGGGAGTGGATTTGCATTGCTGATGACTAATAATGCCATGGAGATTATCCACTAGGGTCCTGATCCAACTAAATATGTGTGGAGCTCTACCAAATAACTTGAAATTCCACCATCAGTTGTTCAGTAGGGGGTGGGAGGCAAAAACCCCAGTTTAAATGATGGTATGGGCAATCAAAACAAATGTATATAAGTGGAAAACATTAGCAGGCATTTAAGATCCTTCTTGCATTAAAGGGCAGAGGGAGAGGTGGACAACAGCCACAGAAGGCAATAAGATTTCTTTTAACTCCAGCTACATAAGTACTGTCAAAATGTCAGCTATATGAAACCTGTGTGTGCAAATGAAGGCAGATCAAACCAGTTTAAGAAACAGTAAGGTAGGGATGTGAATGAACTTTTATCTGATTAGGAACAGACTGGAAAATGTCAGGACAGGAGCGGTTGTGTATTTTCTCAAATAGGTGAAGTCTAAAGGCCAGAACGCACATTTTACTTGCCTCTGGAGGTGCTGCAACTTATTTGACCACCCCATCTGTTGCATTCTGATTTTCCCCACCCTGCTGTAAATATGCACACGGAAGTCTGTTCTTGTGCATCTATGACCCTACCTGGATCAGGAATCAAAAAACGAAAAGGTTGTGCTAGCTCAACTTCCCCCAACCTGTTGCCCTCCAAATGGTTTGGAATATAATGTTAATAGTATAATGGTGAAGGGACGCAGGTGGCGCTGTGGGTTAAAGCCTCAGCGCCTAGGGCTTGCCGATCGAAAGGTCGGCGGTTCGAATCCCTGCGGCGGGGTGCGCTCCCGCTGCTCGGTCCCAGCGCCTGCCAACCTAGCAGTTCAAAAGCACCTCTGGGTGCAAGTAGATAAATAGGGACCGCTTACCAGCGGGAAGGTAAACGGCATTTCTGTGTGCGGCTCTGGCTCTGGCTCTGGCCAGAGCAGCGATGTCACGCTGGCCACGTGACCCGGAAGTGTCTCCGGACAGCGCTGGCCCCTGGCCTCTTAAGTGAGATGGGCGCACAACCCCAGAGTCTGTCAAGACTGGCCCGTACGGGCAGGGGTACCTTTACCTTTACCTTTAGTATAATGGTGTAGTCCAAACATATTGAGGCCATGAGGTTAAAGAAAGCTTTGCTAGCTGGTATGGTGAAATGTTATTTTCTCAGTGGCAAGGTGTTGGTTCAAACTGTGTGAATGAGACTTGGGGGTGCTCCCTCCTCCCTGTTTTCATTTGTGGCAAATCATAGTTTACTGTTTTGTCTAAACTAACAAAACATGCTTCACACGTACCTTGCAAACTAGAATCAGAAGCCAGGATTAATCATGAATGAAAGCTTGATTTGCTGGTTCAGATGTAACAACCAACTATGATTTGGAGGCATCTGAAAGGAAAGAAAGCATTGTCATGCATGAGGGGCAGAGGATAGATTATGTGGCCTGAAGGTCCAACCAATCTTGCGCATAATTGTCACCACACCAAACATAATCCACCTCAGAATATTGTTGAAACATTAGGAAAATATTATATCCATGCAACATCAGAACCTACAGGGAACACGTCTGCATTGTCTACAACAAATGAATAACAACACATTTACTGTATGAAGAAGTCTCCCATATAACTGGCAATTAAATCACATAGCTGGCAATTATCTAGAGCAATTAAATCAAGAAAAACTGACGGATTAATGTTGTGACCACAACTGAGAGTGGCATACTTAAATGGAAAACATTCATCATACTTCAATGCAATCCTCAATTTAAATTTATTCAGTGCAAGCAACAACCCTTAGTATGTTCAAAGAGAGAGCAGGGGGGCAATAAACATGTAGGGAAAACAAGCATGTCCTTGTCTGGAATAGATCAGTTCAGAGGAGAAACAGAAGTATATAAATAATTCGGCTGATTCTCATGCAGCACAGTAGTCTCTCTCTGCAAGATGCTGTCTGCAGCAAAATGAAAGCTATGGCCCAGGGCAGGCCACGTGCAGTTCTTTAGGCTGTTTCTATTAACGGATGCAGGGATGGCGATCCATTGGTCTTATGTCATTAGGAGGATGACCGTGTGACCAACTGATGGGCAGCTGTTTGTGAGTGAAAAGATCTGAGGCTCAGAAGGCAGCAGTCATCCTGGGATAGAGGGTCTGGTTCAAGAACGGCAAGAGGGACCCGTCAATAATTAAAGGAAGAGAGAAGAACCCATGTTGCTTATACTCTGTAATAGAAGGGGTGGTGGAGCTGATACTCCTGGGGCTTCCTGGGGAATTCTGTAGGGACAATTTATGCTGGTTCAAGGGTAATGATTGAGGCATTTTTATATGGCATAATGCACTGAAGCCTGCTGGGGTTTGAAGTAAGTGTTTCTTGAAACTTAACAGTAGCCTACAGTCAGCATATGCCTTCTCTGATTTGAATGTTTGGAGATGTCAGCTTTAATTTATACTAAGGGACCGTACTGCAAAGAAGGGATACTCTACTTTGAGAACAAAGGGTCTCTTTTCTAGGCAAAAAAAATGCAAATGGAGAAAGAAGGTGATTGCTAGACAAGTTTGACTAATTTTGCAAAACACACACCAAGTTTTACTTCCCCCATCATGTCCGGATTGCCCAACATAAGTTTATTATATATATATATATAAACTTAAGTTTATTAGACAGTATATATATATTACAGGACGTATGGAAAGTTTATTTACTTAATTAATTCCATTTATGACTTGCTTTCCACAAAACATCTCAATAATGATTTCATAAGAAAAACCCAATTATGCTGTTTCATATAAAAACAATAATAACAATAAAAAAACCCAATAACATACTTTTTGTCATGAGCCTTGCCACATTGTTGGGGTCAGACCTGTGTTGGCAAGCCCAGACGGAGGAGGAAAAAACTGGGGAGGGGAGGCTCTGAACTGTGGGAAACCTGCGATTGAGGAGGAGGGATCTCTCCTTTCTGCCCTTTAGCCACTTTGGAAGGGGAAAGAAGAAGAAGAAGAAGAAGAAGAAGAAGAAGAAGAAGAAGAAGAAGAAGAAGAAGAATTGGGTTTGATATCCCGCTTTATCACTACCCGAAGGAGTCTCAGAGCGGCTAACATTCTCCTTTCCCTTCCTCCCCCACAACAAACACTCTGTGAGGTGAGTGGGGCTGAGAGACTTCAAAGAAGTGTGACTGGCCCAAGGTCACCCAGCAGCTGCATGTGGAGGAGCAGGGAAGCGAACCCGGTTCACCAGATTACGAGTCCACTGCTCTTAACCACTACACCACACTGGAAACAAGGATGTTGACTCTCCCCTCTGACCCTCCTGTGAAGTGGATTAGAGGGGCTTGTGCCCATTGGGAACAATAGGGCAGAAGGCAGGAAGGCCAGTGGTAGGTGGGCTATGTCTGTCTGACAAGGACTGTGTGCTGCTTGCTGCCTGCTGCCCAGGAGGACTCCCCTGAGCGAGTGCTTGAGGGCCCTGCTCTTGCCACTTACCATCTGGCCTGGGGCGGGGCCTGAAGCCTCACAAGGACTGCGTGGTGCTTGCTGCCTGCTGCCCAGGAGGACTCCCCTGAGTGAGTGCCTGAGGGCCCTGCTCTTGCCACTTACCATCTGGCCTGGGGTGGGGCCTGAAGCCTCACAAGGACTGCTTGCTGCTTGCTGCCTGCTGCCCAGGAGGACTCCCCTGAGTGAGTGCTTGAGGGCCCTGCTCTTGCCACTTACCATCTGGCCTGGGGCGGGGCCTGAAGCCTCACAAGGACTGCTTGCTGCTTGCTGCCTGCTGCCCAGGAGGACTCCCCTGAGTGAGTGCTTGAGGGCCCTGCTCTTGCCACTTACCATCTGGCCTGGGGCGGGGCCTGAAGCCTCACAAGGACTGCGTGCTGCTTGCTGCCTGCTGCCCAGGAGGACTCCCCTGAGTGAGTGCTTGAGGGCCCTGCTCTTGCCACTTACCATCTGGCCTGGGGCGGGGCCTGAAGCCTCATAAGGACTGTGTGCTGCTTGCTGCCTGCTGCCCAGGAGGACTCCCCTGAGTGAGTGCTTGAGGGCCCTGCTCTTGCCACTTACCATCTGGCCTGGGGCGGGGCCTGAAGCCTCACAAGGACTGCGTGGTGCTTGCTGCCTGCTGCCCAGGAGGACTCCCCTGAGTGAGTGCCTGAGGGCCCTGCTCTTGCCACTTATCATCTGGCCTGGGGCGGGGCCTGAAGCCTCACAAGGACTGCTTGCTGCTTGCTGCCTGCTGCCCAGGAGGACTCCCCTGAGTGAGTGCTTGAGGGCCCTGCTCTTGCCACTTACCATCTGGCCTGGGGCGGGGCCTGAAGCCTCACAAGGACTGCGTGGTGCTTGCTGCCTGCTGCCCAGGAGGACTCCCCTGAGTGAGTGCCTGAGGGCCCTGCTCTTGCCACTTACCATCTGGCCTGGGGCGGGGCCTGAAGCCTCACAAGGACTGCTTGCTGTTTGCTGCCTGCTGCCCAGGAGGACTCCCCTGAGTGAGTGCTTGAGGGCCCTGCTCTTGCCACTTACCATCTGGCCTGGGGCGGGGCCTGAAGCCTCACAAGGACTGCTTGCTGCTTGCTGCCTGCTGCCCAGGAGGACTCCCCTGAGTGAGTGCTTGAGGGCCCTGCTCTTGCCACTTACCATCTGGCCTGGGGCGGGGCCTGAAGCCTCACAAGGACTGCTTGCTGCTTGCTGCCTGCTGCCCAGGAGGACTCCCCTGAGTGCCTGAGGGTCCTGCTCCTTCCTGCCACTTACCACCTGGCCCAGGGCGGGGCCTGACAGGCCTCACTAGGACAGTTGTTGTTACTGCCGGAGGGGCAGAGTGTTTTTAAAATGTTTTTTAAAAAATTTTTACATGTGGGGGGTGGGGGTGGGATGGATGTTTGGTTGGGTTTGGGGATTATTATTTTTTAATTATTTTTTTGATGTTTTGTAATTTTTACATTTTTTGTTTGTATTGTTTTATTGGTTTTGTTTGTTTAAGGTGTTATTTTGTTCTTAGGGGGAGGGTTCAGGGCTGCCGGGGAGTGGGCCCCAGGCCACAAAATGGCTGGGGCATGTTCCACAGGGGGGGATGCACTGGGACAACCGATCTCAGTGATCACGGGTAGGAGGAGGAGTTACGCTAAGACCAGACCATGTCATTACAGAGGAGGCAGGTTTAGTCGTTGTCTGAGGACTATCCCTGCCTCCAGGTCTGGTCCTGACCGGATGGATACTAGAATCAGCAAGGGATACCCACATGACCTGAAGGTGCTGCTGTGCAATGCCAGGTCAATGATTCATAAGACTACTGCCATCCATGACTTGATCATGGATGGAGGACTTGACCTGGCATGTGTAACAGAGACTTGGTTGGATGAAGCAGATGGGCCTGTCCTTGCCGCTGCTTGTCCACCAGGTTTCTCTTACGCACAGCAACCCAGGTCATGTGGGCGGGGAGGGGGGGTTGCAGTGATTTTTAGGAAGTCATTAGTTTGCACCAGGCGTCCTATTGGGAAGACCCAGTTTTCCGAGTGCATGTTCTGGAAGTTGGGCAATAGGGGCAGTACAGGATTCCTTTTGGTGTACCGACCTCCCCGCTGCACCAAGGATTCCCTGCCCGAGCTGCTTCAGGTCGTGGCGGATGTTCTCCTGGAGACACCTAGCTTGGTCGTCCTAGGGGATTTTAACATCCATGCCGACACGACCTTACAAGGGGCTGCTCGGGACTTCGTGGAAAGCATGGCCTCCATGGGGCTGTCCCTGAATAAGTCTGGCCCAACCCATAGTCGCGGACATGCCTTGGACCTGGTGTTTACCTCTATGGATGTTGGTGATCTGACACTAAGTAAAAGCGAAACGAAAGAAGTGCCATGGTCAGATCACTTCCTGGTGCAACTGGACTTCTCTGCGACCCATCCCCTCTGAAGGGAGGTGGGACCAATTCGGATGGTCCGCCCCCGCCACTTAATGGATCCAAATGGTTTCCAGAGAGTGGTAGGGGATGCTTTATCCCATGTTGATGGCCTTTCAGCCGATTCCCTGGTGGCCCGCTGGAATGTGGAGTTAACCAGGGCTATTGACTGTTTGGCTCCGAAGCGCCCTCTCCGATTGCATGGAGCCCGGACAGCCCCGTGGTTTTCCACGGATCTGAGGGCAATGAAACAATTGTTGAGACGGCTAGAGCGCCGGTGGCGGATAACTCATTCCGAATCTGACCGGACACAGGTTAGAGCTCAACGTCGAGCCTACCAAGTGGCGATAGCGACGGCGAAGAAGAATTTCTTCACCGCCTCTATTGCATCTGCAGAAAACAGCAGCAGGAGACTTTTTCAGGTGGTTCACAATTTAGTGGAACCACCTGCAACATCGGGGCCCAGTACGGGCCACATGTTCTCCTGCAATGATTTTGCAAAGTTTTTTGCAGATAAAATCGCTCAGATTCGGGAAGAAGTAGACTCCACCGTGGGAGCAGGGCCAGGGCGGGAGAGTGCTAGAGTTCTGTCTAGTCAAGTTGAGTGGGATCAATTCCAATCTGTTACCTCCGAGGATGTGGACAGGCTGCTTGGACGAGTGAAGCCAACCACCTGTCTCCTGGATCCTTGCCCATCCTGGCTTATAAAAGCTAGCCGGGAAGGACTGGGCGATGGGCTTCGTGGGGTGGTGAATGCTTCCCTCCGTGAGGGAGCCTTCCCAGACCCGCTGAAAGAGGCGGTTATTAAACCGCTTCTTAAAAAACCATCTTTAGATGCGGCCACGATGGCCAACTATCGCCCAGTTTCAAATCTTCCATTCTTGGGCAAGGTGATTGAGCGAGCGGTGGCCGAACAACTCCAGGCACGCCTGGAAGAAGCGGACCATTTGGATCCCTTCCAGTCGGGATTCAGGCCTCATCATGGGACTGAAACTGCCTTGGTCGCACTGGTTGATGATCTTCGGCGGGCTAGGGACAAAGGTGAGAGCTGTTTCCTAGTTCTGCTGGATCTCTCAGCGGCGTTTGATACCATCGACCATAACATCCTTCTGGACCGTCTTGAGGGGCTGGGAGCTAGGGGCACTGTCATACAGTGGTTCCGCTCCTTCCTCCTGGGCCGTGTTCAGAAAGTGGTGGTGGGGGATGAGTGTTCAGACCCCTGGGCTCTCACTTGTGGGGTGCCTCAGGGTTCTGTCCTCTCCCCCATGCTTTTCAACATTTACATGCAGCCGCTGGGAGAGATCATCAGGAGGTTTGGGCTGGGTGTTCATCAGTATGCGGATGATACCCAGCTCTACCTCTCCTTTAAATCAGAACCAGTGAAGGCGGTGGAGGTCCTGTGTGAGTGTCTGGAGGCGGTTGGAGGATGGATGGCGGCTAACAGATTGAGGTTGAATCCTGACAAGACAGAAGTGCTGTTTTTGGGGGACAGGAGGCGGGCAGGTGTGGAGAATTCCCTGGTCCTGAATGGGGTAACTGTGCCCCTGAAGGACCAGGTGCGCAGCCTGGGAGTCATTTTGGACTCACAGCTGTCCATGGAGGCACAGATCAAATCTGTGTCCAGGGCAGCTGTTTACCAGCTCCATCTGGTACGTAGGCTGAGACCCTATCTGCCTGTGTACTGTCTCGCCAGAGTGGTGCATGCTCTGGTTATCTCCCGCTTGGACTACTGCAATGCACTCTACGTGGGGCTACCTTTGAAGGTGACTCGGAAACTACAACTAATCCAGAATGCGGCAGCTAGACTGGTGACTGGGAGCGGCCGCCGAGACCATATAACACCGGTCTTGAAAGACCTACATTGGCTCCCAGTACGTTTCCGAGCACAATTCAAAGTGTTGGTGCTGACCTTTAAAGCCCTAAACGGCCTCGGTCCAGTATACCTGAAGGAGCGTCTCCACCCCCATCATTCTGCCCGGACGCTGAGGTCTAGCGCCGAGGGCCTTCTGGCGGTTCCCTCACTGCGAGAAGTAAAGCTACAGGGAACCAGGCAGAGGGCCTTCTCGGTAGTGGCGCCCGCCCTGTGGAACGCCCTTCCAGCAGATGTCAAAGCGATTAACAACTACCTGACATTCAGAAGACATCTTAAGGCAGCCCTGTTCAGGGAAGTTTTTAACGTGTGATATTTTATTGTATTTTTGCTTTCTATGGAAGCCGCCCAGAGTGGCTGGGGAGGCCCAGCCAGATGGGCGGGGTATAAATAATAAATTATTATTATTATTATTATTATTATTATTATTATTATTATTATTTTCACACCATTTTTGTATTTGATAGGGTGGCTGTTCAGCCTGCCTAACAGCAGCAGCAGTATCTCCCTTATCCAGGGCCAGCCTGCCTATGAGGATGACTGAAGCAGCCGCCTCAGGCGGTCAAATCCTGTGTACTAATCTTTCTGGAAGCTGCCGCAGCATGACCCCAATAACTGAGGCTTTGGTGTTGGGGATTGGGGAGACAGGGACAGCAGCTTCCAGTTTGGCCTCAGGTGGCAGAACGGGATGGGCCTCCCCTGCTGGGGGCTCCTGAAAAATGTGGAAAGAGCATGTGGGCAGGCCTCCCGGGGGAGGACAGATGAATTTTTTTTCATTCTATGAACTTCCTTTAGTGAAAATCTTAAGGTCGAAATCTGGTTTTGTGCAACCCCCCCTCCCCCGCTCCTCCAGCAGTCCCTGATGTCCTATCCTACATGCTTCAGGGAGAGCTCCTCATCAAGAGAGAGGTTTTTCAGGGACCACAGGTAGCTGCATGGGAGAGAGGGTGGAAGGATGGAATGCTTCACCCTCTATAACTGTATTATTTGAATTATGGGTTACCTGAAGTATCTTACAACTAAGGATATCTTAACGTCTGAGCGATAATTCTGAATTTAGATGTATTTGTGTAACAGTACTCCTATAGCCTATTTGACTTCAGTTTCTAACTAATTCTTAGTTTTATCATTTTTATTGCCCCCCCCCCCAAATTCAGTGGTTATGATACTGATAAAAAAGGCAGGCTCTCTCAAACACTGATAACATGTATTAGCACTGACCGAATGCCAATTACTGATACTATGTACAGATGGCAGTCTGAGACACCAAGTGTGAAATTATTGAGAAAGATGTTAAAAAACTATTTAATGGTAGAGCAATGAAAAATCAATAAACCTGCACTCAAGCAGTGCCTTAAAAGGATGTTGTAGTCAATATGCCATAATCATCACTCTTACTCCTTGCCTAAAGCTGTCATTTCCCCCATTACTTCGTTTGCTGGCTGATGTTATCATGCAGAGCATATTTTTACAATACCTCACAAAAGATGTTAGTAATAACAAATGTCTCCTCAGCTTTATTCATGGCTGTATAATCACTAGGGATGGAGAAGGATTTCTTCAGTGAATGCTAATTCTGGAGCAGACTCACTGGATCTGCAGCTCCTGGACTGAAGGGTGGATCAGAAATGGTTGAGAATCTTTGTGGGTTTTATGATGAGGTGGCCAAGCACACTGGAGTCTCCGCAACAATGCTGAGCAGGTGGCTGAGGGCTGTCTTTTCTTTACTCGCAGTTGCCACGTCAAGCAGCTGGTGTGCCCACTGCTGGCAGTTCTTACAATTCCCCTGGAATGATGGGTATGGATGACATCACTCTCATGTGACAGCCATGAAAACCCTTGGACACCTCTTAAGTATTATTGGAGAGGGAATTTCAAATCCCTTCTTTTCATACATAAGGGAAGAAGAAAGTAAAGCTCTGTCACCAGTCTCACAAACCTGCCTATAGAGAACCTATATGGTCTGTCAATGTTTTAAGACCATGTAAAATGACATTTGCCTGGCCCCTGCTTCATATAGTATAGGCAAGTGGTTAAAAAAAAAAATCCAACTATTTTATTTTTTCAGGTTTCAGTCAACACATTGTGGCTGGTTTTCTGAGTTGCTTTGGAACTGCTATTGTTACACTATGTATAGCTTTGTGGTGTATTCTCTGTTTTACTGAATTCTTTTTACTGCATTATTATTATTATTATTATTATTATTAAAAACGTTTTCAAAGCCCTGTTAAATCTGAGTGAATTTTATAGGACTTCTGTGCATTTCCCCTTATAAATATGCAGAGATATGGTATTGAACAGACTTCATTCTAGTCCAGGTCAAAATGACTTACAATCATATTTCATCCATAGTGATCATTGCTAGCATACAATATTTAGGCAATAATGTATTATTTTATGATGGGGATGAGGATCCTATGGCCCTCCATATGTTGCTATGCTACCACTGCGATCATCCCTGAGCACTGACCAGGTTGGCTGGGGCAGAAGAACATCTGGAGGGCCACAGGTTCCCCATTGCTTTTCTACAAAAGAAGTCCAAAGTCAATGGGCAATGAAGTCTTAATAATACATTGGAACTGCAACTCAACTTTAGTGCCTGAGATGCATTTGGAGAAATCACTGGGTTTTTTTTTACCACTTCTGTGTTTATCCTAACCACTGGTTCTTGATGCCTGGAGCAGAAAGACCAGTGTATGACAACTCCCTCAATGATGCAATGGTACAACTTATAGTATCACATTAGACTGATGGGCTAGTTCACTCATTCATGTTCATCACTTGAGGACTCCATGTCTCATGAAATAACAGTCATTGCAGATAGGGTTTTCATCAAGGATGTGAACCAACCACAAGATTATTTTCAGACCCCAATTTTGCAATTTGAAAAATAGCCCAATTTAGCATGGAACTATTCAGAGGCTGCCTGATTCAGCTTAGGATTCGAAGTCTGCTTCTCCAGATTGAATACAGCCTGTCTAATTGCAGGCAAATTGATCCAGGGGCTTTTGTGATGGATGATTCTAAAATGTGACACACACCCCGAAGAAAGGAACCATCTGCCATTTTTTTATTATTGGATAGAATTTGATGACTTGCAGGCAAGACCACTGCTTCTGAGGGCCTGCAAGGGCAGCTGTTAGCATTTTAGGGTGGAAATCACCTAATCTCTCTGGGTGTTTTGTGGCAAGCAGTCTGAAGAATGCAGAGATGAGAGAGATGCCTTTGGGCAAGAACGCTGCCAAATTACAGACAAATTGGTCCAGGGGCTTTTGTGCTAAACTCCTTTAAAGTTGAGTCTGAGGTAGAAAGAACTAAAGGATGCATTTGCTTTACTGGTAAAATTATTCCGCCTGATTACAAGGTTGACCTGCCAGTCACAACAAAGTCTCCATCTGTGCTCTCTTCTTGTTTCCTTAAGCTTGGAGACAAGTTTTGCTCTTGCAAAGCAGATCCCATCCCAAAGCATTGGGAACTGGAGAGAGCTGGTAAAATAATTCTAACTGCAAACTAGTCCTTCCCTTCTCAATGGAGCTCTTCCCTGCACCCTCACCCCAGTTTGGTGTTTGCTGTCCCTCCATCCATTATCTCGGCTGGGTGTTATGGTAATCTTAGAGACATTACTTTTGGTTTTAGCAGATACTTGTCTGTAGTATTTGATGCCAAGATTGCCTTAGGGCAGGGGTCAGCAAACTTTTTCAGCAGGGGGTCGGTCCACTGTCCCTCAGACCTTGTGGGGGGCTGGACTATATTTTTTTTGGGGGGGGAGAACGAATTCCTATGTCCCGCAAATAACCAAGAGATGCATTTTAAATAAAAGGACACATTCTACTCATGTAAAAACACAGGCAGGCCCCACAAATAACCCAGAGATGCATTTTAAATGAAAGGACACATTCTGCTCATGTAACAACATGCTGATTCCTAGACCGTCCCCAGGCTGGATTTAGAAGGGGATTGGGCTGGATCTGGCCCCCGGTCCTTAATTTGCCTACCCATGCCTTAGGGCCACAAACTGCTTCAAAATGTCCCATTTTTGACTCATGCACACCTCGGGCTTCCATGCTGATGTCACCTTCGTTAGCAAGTCACACTATAAACCAGCCCCACAATCCTAGGCCAAATAAGTTACAGAACTGCATCTTGGTTTTCAGCAGCCAAGGTTTGCTGCCCTCCACTATCTGCCACCTGAGGCAACCATCTCGCTTTGCATCTTCATAGGGCTTGGCTGTCCCAAAAGGCCTCTCCTTCTTCCGGAGGGGAGGTATTGTGAGCGGGACAAGATTCCAGCGGCATGCAGGGGGTGTTCTGCCCCCTGCCCCATTTGCATGGCTGGTGCGCCACGCCCCCAGTTGAGCACCCAACCGGGCGGCTTGGTGGGGGCGTGGTTTGCTGCTCAAATGCAGCCGCGCCAGCCATTCGGCCCATTCGCTCACCTTTTCGCCGTGAGTCATCTTGCTTTGCATCTTCATAGGACTTGGCTGTCCCAAAAGCAAATAGGCAGCACAAAATAGAGGGTAGTGATTTAGCCGGGACAAGGACCAGAAAACAAAACTTTCCCTAGCAAATTGGGAGAGTTAGAATGTATGGAGCACTACTTCTTTGGTTTTCTCTGTTTTATAACACACAGCTGAACCTCTCCACTTGTTTCGCAGAGTGCCATTTCTGCTTTGGCAGTTCATGCTACCCTTTCTTTGCAGAAGCAGCTTTTACTTTAAGTGTCCCAAAAATCCATTGGCAACGCTTTGATTAAAAAACGAATGCAAACATAAATATTGGTTAATGGATATATATTTTTTAAAGTCACTTTAGAGAGGATGGTTCAATTGTTTAAAAGAGACTAACAGATTTTTCTTTTCACATAAATACAGGCCCTTTTAATTTATTGTAACTTCTGTGCCTTTTGCTCCGTGCCTTTTGATTAATTGCTTATGAGCCTTGCCAGTGTAGATTTATAAATGCTCTTTCATAGGAATGCTGCTGCTGAAAGAATATTTAACACTTCCAAATTTAAAAAAAATAGCCATTGCAATTTCGGGAGTAAAGGATTATAAATGAACTTGCTTGGTGTATTTTAAAAAATGAATTGTTTAAGGGGACATAAGCCTTTGTGCTTAATATGAAAACTGGTGCCTATGTTTTCCAAAGCTGGAATTACATTCTTGGAAAACAACATTTCCCCACCCCACCCCCAGATAAAACTGTGGGATAAGAAAAGCCAAATTATGCATTTAGAGTAAATTATGGCTCTAATATATGTGTACATGCAGATGCTGGAATACTGAAACACAACAATGGAGGTTTGCATTATGAATGCAGAACCGAGTAATTGTAATTAACAGTGAAGAAGAGAAGAAGAGGAGTTTGGATTTGATATCCCGCTTTATCACTACCCTAAGGTGTCTCAAAGTGGCTAACAGCCTCCTTTCCCTTCCTCCCCAACAACAAACACTCTGTGAGATGTGTGGGGCTGAGAGACTTCAGAGAAGTGTGACTAGCCCAAGGTCACCCAGCAGCTGCATGTGGAAGAGCGGGGAAGCGAACCCGGTTCACCAGATTACGAGTCCACTGCTCTTAACCACTACACCATACTGGCTCTGTGCAGTCCAAGGTTTGGTAAAAGTAAGACCAGTACTGTGTACTCCTTTGTGTGCATAGTATTGCAACCATAGAGCTCTAAGAAACTGCAAGGATTGGTGAAGGTACATGTCACAGGAGATTTTGGCCTCTAGGAGCCCTGTCCAATTGGTTGGTCACCTGTTATTAAGCTTGCTCTCACATTTTCCAAATCTTTACTTGAAGCAGTGAGGTTTCAATCTTTTAAAAAATAGTCAATGATGTGGATCTTAGGAAGCCATCTGTGCACCTGGAGTTTATACTGCAGTGAAGATCAAATATAAAATATCCCTAGTATTAAACAAGGCATCGTGTAACTAAGGGCTCCAAAGAAACAACAGAAATTGTATTTTGTCAATCATCTGCTTAGAAAAATGATATTCTTTCCAGTCCTTGAACACACATATCAGTGGATGATTTTTCCACAGGACAGCTATTTCCTAAAGAAAAGGAAGCCATAGATCCCTCTGTCCATTCTATGGAAACAGAATAGCTTCCCTATCCTATTAATGCTGTTCCCGTGCTCTCTAAGGCACTAACAGATCAATTTGCGTTTTTTCCTTCCTTGTCTGGAAAAGCCCAGAGTCAAATGATAAGGTTCCTTGAAAAAAACCAATGAATCTTTTCATGAGGATTTCCCACATATCTCATCGTTATAGTATATTATATATTTCTATTCAAGGCATAGAAAATCCTTTGATTGAACTCGAGATGACAATTGAATTGGTTTCACCTGAGTGACCTGAGAGTTTCAGTTCCCAGCTGAAAGCATATATCACCTTTTTTTGCCTACAGACTGAGGATGTTCAAATAAAAGCTATCACATATTTTTGTATTGCCTTTACTGATGTGGTTGCTTTCAAAATGTCAAGTGTTAACCTTGGTGTGTTTTTTTTAAAGCAAACAACAGCAGCAGCAGCATAGGACCCACCAAGTTCATAAAGTCCTATGCAGTTGTGACACACATTCAACTGGCTTTTCAAAACTGCAGTCTTGTTGTGGGGGTGAAAGAAGTTGTGTTGTACTGCTGCTGTTCTCCAAATAAAACCAAACAGCATTTCATCTACAAAGCTGACCTACAGAATACTCCAAAATATCCACTTACTGCAGTTTTGCTCAAGTTCCACTACAACTATCAGCCAATTTGTTTCCTAACAAGCATAGTTGCAGGGTCACATCTCTGCTCTGTGTTAGAGAGGAGCTGCACATTGTCTCAGCAAATGTGTCTCCTGAAAATTGAACTGGCTGAGAGGATCGGTAGGTAGGGAAGGCAATCCCTCCTCCTCCTGATTCTCCCCTGCAACTAACCCCCACATCTGTGGCCATTTCCCTCCAGGTGGGCTTACTTTAGGCTATGAAGCCCAGCTAGGCTAAAAATAATGGGAAAATTGTTGCACAGGGAGCATTTGCAGGAGATGGTGAGAAGGGTTAAGTGGCTCCTACTGGTATTTTGAAAGGTACCTGATTTTAATTTTTCAAAGAACTTACCAGTTCAAGTGAAGAAAACACCAGTTGTTGTTTGGGGCCAATCTCAAGCAACAGGCCGACTATAGAATTCTGCATCAGCTGGGACTTTAAGGACAGACTCAAAGTACAATTACCTCCAACCAGGAGGTAATCAAATGGTCATCAAGGGCCAATCATGTTGAAAGCTTTCAAGAAGTCTAAAGCACCACTTCTCCAATCCTTCTCGAGATACAGATGTTTGACCATGGGCACCATCTCCACCAGCATGCTAGAGCCCACCAGCATCCATTGCTGTACAAACAAATGCAACTACCAAGTGGTTAGCAGGTTCCAGCAAGGACCACTGACATCATGGCCTGTGCTGGACACTTGTAGCTACTCAGGAGTTCTCTGTCTGCATGGTGATGAGCTAACAGACCATATGCCTCTACCACTGTTTCATGCCACTGTTTGGTAAGGGTGCCAGGTTCTCTCCCCACCAACACTGAGCAGTGGACTCTGGAAGCCTCTGGTGATCTACTTCATCGCCACCAGCATACATTTAGGGTTGCATGCAATGGTGTGCAGCAGGGTTCCACTGGCACAGTGGCACTTCTCTTTCCTCTTCTCTCCCACTGGTACCCACAAAAGTCTTCTCCAGAGGGTTCACCCACCACCCAGAGCTGATTTTGAGGGTGCATGGGGGGTTGCAGGGGAGAGGAGAGGTGGGAAGGGGAAAGTTTCATTCCACTAGTGTAAGAACCACTCTTACTGTTCAGCACTGACCTTATACAAGGCAAGGCTCCGACTGAATGCTATGGGATCTAATGTTGCTGCAACAAAAGTCAGCCTTCGACTGAATCATATATAGGAGCAGCAGTCCTGTCTCAACTGTAAGCCACGCCTTCTGGGACCTTCCCTGAAAGCATTTCCCCTCTCTGTCTCTGAAGGAGGCGGCAAATATGGTCCCATGTTCATGGCAGGAACTGCAGTTTTATATGAGGAAAATAGTAACTGGTGTTACTATGCATCATAACATTTTGTTCATTGATCAGGTATTTTGATATTATTTGAGGCTGAAACCATTGTTTTGAGGAGACCATGGAAAATGTTCCTGGTGAAACATTTGCAGGGGGTGGAATCTCCCGGAAATTGCTAGGATTCGGCTGCCAGAAAGCTCAACGATGTTGGCCAAGTTATCTGGATATTCACTTTTTGAAATATGTCGACCCTAGCCTGAGCTGAAGTTTCCAACCCCACTTTAGTAAGCAGTCAAAGCTGCACAAATGAAATTCTGCTCCATTGTGTCCCTTACCTCTGTTCACTTGGAAGTTTAAAAATTTCATGTTTCTCCCTTCGTTCACGTGCATACAGTACAGCTGAACTAAATACTGCATGCAATTTTGATGAGTCTGAAAGAAGCACTTCATATAGCTTTTCTTTTTTTAAAAAAATATGACTGTACTCACTTTGCAGTGGCAAACACAGCGATGTGTGAAAAGATCCAAAAATAGCTAATTGCAACAGATTGCTCATTAGACAAATGACAAATGTAGTTCTAAAAATATTTGTCAGAAAGTCAGTTTTGGAAACAAAAAAAGAGGCCCTAATGAATAATAAAATCAATAGCATGGAAGAAAATGTGAAGACAGTGCACTTGTCTCACATGGAACTGGTCCAACACTGACCAGATGCTGGGTAGCAGATGGTTCGCATTACTTGTACTCCATGTGCCAAACTTGAGGGGATGTGCTTAGCATTTGTATGTGATACTGCTTAATTTGTTGCGGACATTTTATGCTCAAGCAAATCTTTGTGACAGTAGTATTGGAGAGATCCACTATGTTGATCAGCTTGGTGTCAGGTTCATAGAATGGAAGACCTTGGGAACAAATTCTTCTGGGCTTATGGATAGGATACCTGCTTGATCACACACAGAAATACTTCAGGGAACGTGGCGGACGGCTGTCCTCAAGGAGTATTGCTGAATTCCTTCAAATCTGACTGAGTCTTGCTCTTGTCTTTGTAATAAATATTTTTTCTTTAGGAATCCATGTAATAAAGCAGGAGTTGTCAGTAGCCAGTCCTCCAGACTTTTGGACAACTCCTATCAACCCTGGACAGCATGGCCAATAGTGAAGGATTATGGGAATGGTAGTCCATAACTTTTGGATGGCACTGTGATGGATACCCCTGTTCTATTACATGAATTCCTGAAGTAGAAAGAGGATTTTGCACAGAGCACAAGAGTGAGGCTCAGTCAAATCTGAAGGAACCCAATACATCTTGAGGATACAATACTGCTTGTTGGCTACTCCTGCAGCAGAACATTCTTAGCATCCTCATTTACTTACCCACATGCATTGGGGGAAATGGGGAAAGGATCATAGGCAGCAGCAGAGTCTATTTTTAAATTTTCTGTTTTCGCAGGCGCAAGGTTCCAGGTTCAATTCCTGGCATCTCCAATTAAAAAGATCAGGTGATGTGACCTTGCCTGAGACCCTGAATATCTGTCACCAGTTAGCTTGGACAGCACTGGATAAATAGTATACAAGACAGTTTCCTATGTTCTTATGTGATGTGTATGTCTGATACATGTAACTGCTTTGGCTTATGGCTTTGCCTTGCCTTTTCAGGCACTGCTTCTTTAGAACTGGACCATTAGATCCTTGGGCAGGGCAGTAGTGAGATTGGTGCTGTGCCAAACACTGGCAGGAGTTTTGGATTGGTCCTGCTGGTGCACCTGTACAGCCCTAACTTTGCTGCCCACCCTGCCTTGCCATATCCATATCCAAGCAAGCAACATCAACGATAAGCAGCATCAATGGCCACTAATGGTGATGGATATGGTCTATCTCCACCGCCAGAAGCAGCATGACTCTGAATACCAGTTGCTAGAAACTGGAGGAGGGGAGAGGGCTGATGCACCTAGGTGCTGCTTATGGGCTTCCCATAGGTATCTGACTGGTCATTGTGAGAATAGGATGCTGGATTAGATGGACCACCAGTATCATCTAGGTATCAGCAGGGTTTTTCTTATGTTCAGTGCCACTGGTGGTGCCAGGAGAATACCTCTAAAGCCCCACCTCACCACACATGCCCCTGTTAGGTACTAAGAATCGACAGGAATCTGAATTGTGAGTTGAGGACCTGCAACCCGTGTGGTGGAAAACGAGACACAAGGACACATGTATTTAAGGTCAATGGGCTAAAAAAGGCCACAACTTTTATTGGTTACAGCATGTGAGTGGTATTGACTTAGGCATTGGATCATACAACCTATACAGGACCCCACCCCACCCCACGGGGGGTATTTTGGTAAACAAGCGGTGGGAGGAGCTTGTTGATGCAAATACAACTGAAAGCTTCCCCTGATGTCACCAGGGGTCATGCCATGGCCCTAGCCACCAGTAGGGTGTCAGACAGGATCCACTACCGCCGGATTCCTTTAATGGAATACCCGACAAGTGGGGGTGTGATGGCCACACCCCGCCCACCAACACACAACACATATTCCAATGCCTAACCGCCAATACCACCGAAGAACCGAATGAGGCTTGGGGGCTGCTGCGTCCGCTCGAAAGCGGTTAAACCCCTCCCCCAAGCCAACCCTATTGGCCAGCCTAAAATGGGCGGCATGGCAGCTGAGAAGTGACGCAGGGGGCCGAACATGCCCCCCTGCTAATGCGGGAAATGGCTCCCGCTCACAATACCTCCCCTCTGGGAAGAAGAAAGGCTTTAGCAAACATAATGTAGAAGAAATTTGCACAATGCTTCATTATGGTCTCTGCCATTTCCTTACTTTTCCTTCTCGGCCTTTTCGCTTCTCGGCCATTTCGCTTCTCGGCCTTTTGGCTAAGATCAAGTGTAGTACTTTTCCTGGAAAGCATGACTTACAGAGGGATGACATCAGTGTATCAGTCTCGAAATTGCTATGTGCCGCACAAAGCCAGCTTCTGGCCAGTTTTAATGCCATGCTTTCTTTTTCAATTGCATGCTGCATCTGCAAAAGGGTAAATTATATTTATATATTTTTCCTCGGCAATATATGCCACAAAGCTTCTGATATAAATCAAATCCTTTTGCAGCAATACAGACAAGATCAGGCCTAATGCGCTGATATCCATCTTGTATTCCCTTCTGAGCTTGTTGTTCTATAATGTGGAGGCAAAGCCTGATATAGAACCGAGCGCTTATTTTGCTCCCTTTGATTTAATCCACTTGCCTTGGGTCTGAGAGAAAGGCATTCATTACAGACAGCCTGACTTCCTTGTTCATCTGCTCTAAGCAGCCTGAAAAGTGCAGAGTGCTCAGATGGGGCCACCTCACATTTTGCCTCAGAGGATTTGGCTGTCTGGTTTTTCCTGGAACTGAGGCTGAAATCGGACAGGAAGACCTCAGAGAAAGGAAACTAAACCTGAAGGCAGGGCATCTTATTTTCTTTCCCACTCTTTTACTCACGCAAATGTTTATGGTACTTGAAAGAAAAACAGAGACCTGAGAGTTTAACAATCTCATTTGAAGAGCAACAGTGTTCTGGTTTGGTTTTGAGTGCGTTAGACTGAAGATGGATATTTATACGTGAAAGTGGCTCCCATTAGAGCAGACTGACATAAAGAGCAAAGGCACATTACTTAAAAGCGGGTCTTAAAAATAGCAATAAACTTCGTGAATTAGATTTTATCAGGCCAGCTGTGCTTGCTTTTGTAATTCACTGCTAAGCTGAAAAATGAATAACAGTTTGGCTCTGTTGATGCGACAAGTCTTTAAACTAGAACATTTGTAGGCTGGACCTCAATGGGACTCCCACAACTTCTAAGCATGGTCCGAATGCCTGGCTTTGGTCTATATTGCAGTTCCACAGATAATCTGGCTAGGCAGCACAGTGAATGTGAAAAGATGCTTGGGCCTCGCTCACACCCTGATGGCATGCCAGCATTGTGTTATCTTTGTGAGCATCTTAGCTGGCTAATTTCTCAGGGATCATGATCCTGTGGAAGGAACCAGAGTTTCTGAATGTTGCTTTTAGAAATACTTCATGGTCATTTTTAGCAGCCATTTTTTTTTTTAAAAAAAACACCTTTTGTATATTTTATATTGCAATGTGCATTTTTTATATTAGTACGTCACCTTGAAACTGTTTTGCAGTCAGTAGCGTTCTACCAAATGAAACAAACAAATAATTGATTAAGGACTGGCACTAGCACTGTGAGGCACCTGTCAAGGCCCATTGGCCCTGATTGCCTGTTTTGGGCCATCAATGCCTGGCAGCAATAATAGCAGACTGCCACTTCATTTGTTATTTATTTGGCCAATTTATACACCCCTTATATTTAAGCAAAACTCTAAGTGGTTTACAACATTGGCTAAAGGAGTTTTAAAAACAGGAAATACAAAAACAAAATCAGAGAATTTCTTAAGTAAAAGGTGAAAGATTTATACGATCTGAAGAGAAACCAGAGAATTTCTGTATCTTATAAAACACAACCAACAGCTAAATAGAGCATCCTCTTTAGTATCAAAAATATAGACACCCACCCACACAACTCTATATATATACAGCTGGAGAGAGAGAGAGAGACAGAGACAGCAGAGCTCTGACATACTGTGTATCATGAAGGAAAGAGATCAACTTGCCTCAAGTGTCATTTGTGCCACAGTCAGTCTTAATTAGATGAGAAGCGATCACTAGGCTGTCTGAAAGGTACCTGAAGTGCACTTAATTGACCCAGTTTCTTTCTCTTTGTGGCATCTAGCCAGGAGAAGCATCTTAGCCTTGGCTATTACCGTATATGTTAGCTTTCACTTCTCCCAGAAAATTGGCTGTGGACAAGTTTGCTTGCCTGTATTCTAAACCGATTATACATGATTGCGGCCCGGTCAAAACGGTTTAAAGTAATTAGTTCTCTAAAACCATTAAAAGTGGTGCTTTTTGGAACTTTTGTTTTTGTTTTTGAATGCTGGGTTGTCAACAACACCCACATACACAGTATTAAAGGTAAAGGTAAAAGGACCCCTGACCATTAGGTCTAGTCGTGACCGACTCTGGGGTTGTGGCGCTCATCTCGCTTTATTGGCCAAGGGAGCTGGAGTACAGCTTCCGGGTCATGTGGCCAGGATGACTAAGCTGCTTCTGGCAAACCAGAGAGTGCATGGAAACGCCGTTTACCTTCCCGCTGGAGCAGTACCTATTTATCTACTTGTGCTTTCGAACTGCTAGGTTGGCAGGAGCAGGGACTGAACAACGGGAGCTCACCCTATCACGGGGATTCGAACCACCAACCTTCTGATCAGCAAGTCCTAGGCTTTGTGGTTTAACCCACAGCGCCACCCGTGTCCCAATACACAGTATTAGCAGGTGCCTATAGGAACAGGCTGCAGAAGATGCAATATAACCCAAAGGTCATTTTTTAAATGATATTTGGGAGTTGTATTGACCTTTGCCAGGGCTGATCTACTTATTGAAGCACAGAGCACCCAGATCACTTAAACTAAAGAATGGATGTTTCAAAACTAATTCTGAAATAATAAAGGGTTAAAAATGCTGCTAAACGTTCACTCAAAATGCCAAAACAGACTGTCCTTGAAGTGCAATTCACCTGGAGTAGAAATCAATTCATCCTGCCTTTCCTCATCTTGCATCTGAGGCATCATTTTTTCTCCGCCCTCTTTATCCTCAGAGACTCAACTAGGCCTATGGATGGAAAAATTATTTTTGTAGCCTGAAGAGCTAAGCCTGTCTTGCATTTTTCCTGTTATATGGTGTGTATGTGTGTTCAGGAAATACTTTTGTTAACTGCAGTTCCTTAATTATTGGTTTTAGGAATTAGTCACTTGAAATGGACTTTTGAGCAGATACAAAAATAATGGGGCAGATGGTCTTAAAACAACATATCAACCTTTCACTGTGTCATCACTTTACCTGACACCACCCCTCTGGGTCTGCTGCACAGACTCCTCATAAAAACTTAGAATGGCTCTTATTTTTTAAATCTTATTTGTACAGTGCCTTTGGGATGCTTGACAGGGAAAGTGCTTTATTGACTTTATTGCATTTTGTTATTGCATTGTAAACCACCATAGGCTATGAAGTTACCTAACCCTACAGGCAACCATGACATGAATAACAGATAGACTTAGGAGCAGGGTGGTTGTGTTTTCCATGCAAGTGTGTATGTGCGAAAGCAGGGGCATCGGTATAGGTATAGAATTAAGACATCTGAAGGACCTAGTCTTAACAACAAGCAAGCAAGCAAGCAAGCAAGCAAGCAAGCAAGCAGACAAGTTTCTGGTCCTTATGGATGTGAAGATCGGCTTGAAAAGATGTCCCAGAGCCAGAGGAAGTTCAAGAGAACTTTCAGTTTGTGGCACTGTGTCCTCTTCCATGAGCCACAGAATCAGAATAAATCACGCCTATCAGACCAGGTTTAATCTGTGTTGTGTAGGTAGTTCAGATCATCCAACTTTTCCTGGTGCAAAATTTAGGTCACTTGAGCACAGTTCTTTTTTTTTTTAAGTGCAGATTGTACACATTCCTTCCTTAGAGATGTTCAAACTATTTCATAAATTGGTATTGTATGCTAACAGAAAAAGGAACAATGGATATAAACACAGAGAGACAGACAACAACATCTTGGAGCGGTGCCCCTCATTTGCTCTTTTAAAGTTGCCTTCTGCGGCATGAGATATTGGTTGGCACTTGTCTGTCTTGGGAAACAATGAAGGAGTGTGCCTTTGTGGTGTGAGATATGGAAGGAAAAATTTGTACCTCTGAGGCATGGGGAAGGACATTTTCAGTTCCACACTACTAACTGCCCCCCCACCTCCTCTTCATTCTATGTTAATCTTCTTTTTTGTCTCCTGATGTATGCATGGTCCTTTCAGAGCTTTTTCAGTCATGGCACCTCATCTCTGGAACTCCTGGGAAACCACATGGCTGGAATCCTGCACCCAGAACCAGTTCTGTGATGAGCCAAAGTGAGCCTGGTGCTTCAACGGCAGAATGGAAGAGGTGGCATTTTGGATCAGGGTCCTAGCTCAGGGTCCTAGCTCACCTGAAAGGAGATATGATAGCAATCTTCAAATACTGTCACATGAGAGACAGAGCAAGTTTGTTTTTTCCTGCTCTGGAGGGTAGGACTTGAACCAAAGGCTTCACGTTAAAAGGAAAGAGATTCTGACTAAACATCAGGAAGAACTTTCTGACAGTAAGAGGTGTTTGACTGTGGAATGGTCTCCCTTGGGAGGTTGTGGGCCCCTCCTTCCTTGGAAGTTTTTAAGCAGATGTTGGATGGCCATCTGTCATGGATGCTCTAGCTGAGATTCCTGCATTGCCGGGGGTTGGACTAGATGACCCTCAGGGTCCCTTCTAACTCTACAGTTCTAGGATTCACATCCTGCCTGCCCATCCTGATTGGTGGCTGCAGCAGCATTTGGTCTGCAGACAAGGCAAGTCAGAGATCAAGCCCATGGGTGGTCTCTTCCTCCTTGCTTGCTTCTGCCCATCCTCTCACTGGGAATGTAGCCAATGGGAAGGCTGCTCAGTGCCTGGGCTCGGTTTGGTGTGCTACAAGAATTCTTGCACGTGCCTGTTTCTGTACTCCGGATTTTCATGCCATTGTAGGTGCTGAGAGTTGAGCAGAGGAGCCGGACAGCAAAGTGACAGCCAAAACAAACTCCTTCCATAATTAATCCTCACAGAGGAGCTGTGTAAGTGACAAACAACCCCTATCCATAATTAGTCCTCACCAAGAAGCAGTGTGCATTTTTTAAAAAACACAAAAGCCTGGTGTGTCACATCTCCTTCAAAGGGCACTTTGGCAGGAGACACCCCTCCCTCTTAAAAGTGGCAGTGTTTGTGTGTTCGTGTGTGTGTGAGAGAGAGCTGATACCCCCTCTACAAATTCTCTCTGTCTTCTTTATTGCAGCAGCTTCTGTTTTCAGTTGTGGTCATCAAGTCAGCCTCTCCCCCACAGCCTTTTAGGATGCAGTGGGCTTGAGAGGTGATGTGCACATATGCTAGTCATATCTTTATCTTTATGGTGATGCAACATCCCCAATGTGATCGATTTATTGATTGACTGATTTAAAGCTTTATGTGTTTAAGAAACAGTACAGGGTCAAAATGGATAGCCTGAATTATGGGACCGGTTGTATTTAGACTAAATAGCCTGCTAATGTCAACTTTGTAAACATCCTGCAAGCCAGTAAAATGTACATTAAATGTTTGGAGAGCATGTCACAGTTTGCATTTTGTAATTAGCCTTCTGAATGGTGCTTTTGGTTTTATTCCCAGCTTAGATTTTTGAAAAATCATGGCAACTGACTTCTCTTTAGAGAGAAAGTAACATGAAACCACTGCTTTGCAAATGCTCTTTTCAAACTAGAACAAATAAAATAAAATAAATCAATTTAATACTGAATTTTTCAGGCTTTCAGGCTAAGGCACAATTATTTTGAAAGGTGCCATTCCACTCCCCTTTGTCCTGCTTATAAACCATTCCACATTTGTCAGAAATAAGAGCCCACAGCTGGATCTTTTTGTTAACTTGATAAGAAAATGATGTATGGAATATGTAAGGTACTTTCTGCTTTCAAAACACAATAGTAAAGAACATAAAATAGTTTTCTTTGGAGAGCATAACTGAAAAGACTGGGAAGCAAATATAAGAACTGATTTGAATTTAGCTGCCAGCAAATCTTATGTCCCAAAGCAGACAAGGATGCAATCATTGTGCAATTGCAGCTCTTAGTGTTCATTTGGGAATTGTAGATTCTACCAACCTACCACCAGGGCTGTGAGTTTAACCTTGATTTAACTAGTACCGCTGCAAGAATTTTATATGCCCAAGAAAATGCAGTTCCCACAAAGGAAGAATGGCAAATGAAATTGATGGAGTATGCGGAATCAGCAAACTTAACAAGTAAAAATAGAGAACAAGGAGGGTTTAAAGAAGACTGGAAACCATTTGTAGATTATTTGAAAAAGTATCATAAAAATGTTAAGACGCTAGTCAGTTTGGAGTAATCTCAGCAGTTAATAATGGTATGGAGGAAAATATAGATGTATGATTGATTTGGTTAGAATACACAGCAGTAACTGTTTATTCAAAGAAACCATGGAAGGATGGATGGGAAGTCAACTAATTGTATTTTCTTTTTCTCTTTTGTCTTTATTTCTTTATATTTTTTTCTGTCTGCTTTTTGAAAATTTATAAATAATCTTTAAAAAACTACCTTGATATAACTGACAGCCCAAGCAAGAATGTTTGAGATGGCACTAATTCTATAGCAAACATAGTCATATTCCCACCAAAATCAGTGGAAGTTGCCATGTGCTTCAATTTACATGTGGCTGCTCTGATTTTGGTCCAAGGTGAAGAAAGTAGCCTCCAAAGCAGATCCAAGCTGAATTGGGCTACTTTCCAATACACTATGGTTGCACTAATCCTGGGTTCACTAACGTGCCGGAACTTAGTTCCGGCACATCTCAGGTGGGCGCCATTGCCATTGTAAGAGAACAAGGAAGATGTTTGTGGTGAGTTCCGGCACCTCTTTTTTCTAGAAAAATAGCACTGTGCCACACCCATAATAGAAATTTTAAAATGAACTGTATAACATGGATGGAGCTTTCTCTGAAACACATCTCTCAGCACCAAGAGATTGTGAAGGATATCCCTGCTTCATTGCATCAGCTCTTGTCTGTTTACTCACATAAAGACAATCATGCACGGGAGAGCAGGGAGACATTAGCAAGCTCTTATCCCTCCAGTGCATCACTTTCCCCTTCCTTAAAACCCTCCTTTAAGTTGGAAGGTAATATCCTGGAGAAGGGAACCTCTCCTACTTGTAGATGCCCCCATGAGTAGACAAGTTTCCCCATTACAGTGGTACCTCAGGTTACAAACACCTCGGGTTACAAACACTTTGGGTTACAGACTCCGCTAACCCGGAAGTAGTACCTCAGGTTAAGAACTTTACCTCAGGATGAGAACAGAAATCGACGCTGACGCCGGCGCAGTGTCATTGGGAGGCCCCATTAGCTAAAGTGGTACCTCAGGGAAGAATGGTTTCAGGTTAAGAAGGGACCTCTGGAACAAATTAACGTATTCCATAGTTGACCTGTGGAGGCAGCAGTGATGGTGGTCTGGCGAAAGGGGCAGGCCTTGCCCATATAACACCCCCAAGTATTCAACAAGTAAACAGAACACTTAGATAGGGCTATTTTCCAAGACTCCGTTGTGACTTCTTGTCTTCTAGCTATCGTGGTATTGTTGCTGGGAAATGTCAAAGGTTGGCACACATACATTCCATTCTTTTTCTTATTGTGAAATGTATGAGGGTTTAGTGTGTGGTTTCAGCTTTTTTAAAAAAACAACTAATGGGAGGTTGTGCTCTCCCAGAAGCATCTGAGATTTCTTGACAGCCTAGTCCACACATGAGTTGTTTAGGAAAACATGTTGACAGGCTGAGTTTCTCTTTTTAACTTCATCATTCAAATGAAAGGAACTAACAACTGAGCATCAGCTTTGGCAAGCAATATTCTCACATTAAAATAAAATTTAAAAAATCTCAGTGTTTCCAGGGGACCTGTAGAACACTATCTAATTTTTCTATTTAAGAAGAAAAGTTTGTTCACTTTCCCTTAAGATACATCCACTCACAGACATGATTAAGATTCAGAAACATCTGGTGGCTGTTAATGAAAATCAAATATATTACCTGTCTTGGCTGAAGTTATTTGAATTTTTCCTCTGCACTTGGAAGCTTAGACTTTAATCCTATGGCTATCCATTTGGGATCAAGCCCCATTGAATTCAATGGTATTTGCTACTATTATTACTACTAAGAAGAATAAGAATAAGAATAAGAATAATGATTTTATTATGTGTACCCTGACCATCTGACTGGGTTACCCAGCCACTCTGTGCGGCTTCCAACAGATATAAAAACATGAGGGAAAATTCATAGGATGGTGCTGCATAGGAATCAGCCCCGCAATGGATGAACTGACAATTAAACTACCAGTTCCACTATTGCAGAAATTAAATATGAGCATTATGAACTGCTTTTCAAGTGATATCAAGTAAAGACATTGTCTGTATCCCTTTCAGTTTGGCTTCAAAGTTGGTCACCTTAATAATGCATGGGTAGCCAATATGCAGCCCTTCAGATGTTGTTGGACTACAACTCCCATCATCCCTGACTATTGACCATGCTGGCTGGGAATGATGACTTGTGCTGAGGGGGTAGAAAGGGGAAGCATGGGCATATTGCTTCTCCTGGCTTCTCAGTGGTGTTCAGTCTATCACCTAACTATTGTTGTCTTGCAGGGCTATGGCTAATCATTCCCTGGGGGCAGAACACAGTAGGGGTTTGCTGATGAACTAACATTCTGCCCCATGGGCATTGGTTTAAAGGGTTCTTCAGTAGTATATTTTTAAAAATTAATATTGCATTTCAAGAAAATAAGATCCCAAGAGCCAGTCTGGATCCAACCACATACTTGTTTATGTTAACATCTTGGTTCATTATATTTAACTAACTAAAATGAGATTATAAATGGATTTGATTCAATTGTCTGATTCAAACTGAAATTAAAACATTGCTTCTCAGTTTTCATGGAAGTATATGAAGTAGTCAAAACAGTAATTTTGTTGTAAGACTTGAGCTGAAATCTTAACACAAAGCTGAAAGCTAATACTAGAATGGAGCTAATTTGTTCTACCTCTTGCTCTCTTAAGAAGATGGTAAGCTGTTGCTTAGTAGCTGTTCTTAAGCTTCATTCATTAAAGAATACATTTTGTCACAATGTTTTGTTTTGTATTTTTTTTTTTAAATCACCTTACAATTATTTCCTTTACTGAAGCAGATGAAGGAAAGCTGGAAACAAAATACAGTTCATACAGCATAGGTTTAAAGAATTTGATCAAACTATTTCCACGATCACAGATCAGCTATATCTTTAAAACACTGGACTTCAGTACCACAGTTTAACTCTTGTGTCTCAGTCCTGTCTGTGTTTACTTAGACATAAAAGTCCTACTCCAGTGTAAGTGTGCAACTGCGAGAGATCATCTACCCACGGTCAAGATTCACATATTTTCATTCTCTAAGCCTCCAAGATTTTATTTTTCTTATTTATTAAATTCATCCTAAGATCACGGGGCAGTTCACAACATAACCATGCAAATAGAAAACACAAAATACACAATAAAACAAAAACAAACCAAGAACTACCTTCCCACAAACGCATTTAAAAGACCGTAGAATCCTAATTAGCCCAAGGCATGGTTATAGAGAAATGAGTTTTTGCCTGGCACCTAAAGATATGTAATGAAGGCTCCAGGCGAGCCTCCCTGGGGAGAGTACCTCTTGTCCTCGTTCAAAGGGCACCAGAAAATTAATAGTTAAAAAGAATGAAGCTTCTTGCTGAATAATGGGGCTTTATGCATTCATAATTAAAATTTTCAGTGTGTTTTAATTGTTAGCCACCCTGAGAACCCTTCAGGGTTGAAGGGAAAAGTAAAAATTGAAGATGTAAATAAGGAAGCAGCACATGAAATAACTTATACAATGTATGCAGGCATAAACAAAAGCACTGAAGGGTTTTCAGTAGTCTTTTAAGGCTCAGGAAAAGAATGATCTGACGTTTCCCAGGAAAGAAATGCATCCCCCCCCCCTACATATTATACTCCAGGTCTACTAAATTCATCTATAGTTTTGGCTGTTTGTATTGCATTTCTGATGGTCTGATTTTATTTCTTTTTTCTTTTTCTTTTAGTTCATGCAAATTTACATTATGCCACACCATCTGGAAGTATTCTGCCCAACTGTGATATAGCATGGAGCTTTGAAGAATGAAGTTATAATATTGTGGCAAAGTGAAATATATGGCTGAAGATTTAGCTATGTGAGTGTTCAAGGTGTGGAAGATACAGATCCACCCTATTCCTTTTGAGTGTCAATAGTTTTCACTGATTTAAACATTGAATTTTTATATCATGGTAACCTACTCTAGGTTATGAACGGCAGGTAAGAAATTCAACTTATAATAATATTCATAATAGAAATTCCTTGGAATCATTTCCATTCAGTGGATATGATATTTCAGTTCTGTTTTTCTCAGATTTTTTAAAATTAATTATTGCGATGTTGGATCCCCCATTGGCTATCATTCGAAGATTTACCTGGCTTAATGAACAATCAAGTTTCATTGAAATGAGTCATTGTGCCTGCATACCAGCGCCCCAGTAGAGAACGGTTGCCATTCAACCGAGTGAGAGGCCTATTTAGCACATTTGGGCCTCATAAGAACCATCTGCTCAAGAGCGGATAGCAGCACAAAATGATTAAACTTTCAAACACCTCTGACATATTAACTCAAAAGGCAGCCCCACTGAGTGGCTTACTCCCAGGTAAGTGTAGCCTTTTGAGGGAATCCCGAGGTCTAATTGAAAATATAATGAAAAACTCATTTACAGAATTCCAATTGCTTGTTTCTGTGCATCTTGTGGGACAATCTGATGCCAAATCCTGTTCCTGAATGGTTAATGGTTGAGGATGTAGAGCTGTCACCTCACCTTCTTGGCCATTTTCTGTCATTTGACATGGAATTCGTATTGTTATTGTTTTAAATAAAGTTAATCAGTAGAGAAACGATTTTTCAGAATGGGAAATTCAAAAAAATCGAATATCTCTTTCAAACCCTCCCACATTTCTTCATTGAAAATAGGGGTGTCCTATTCCATACCTTTCACCATTTCTCTGATGAAACTAGCGATGTCCTGAGGACAAGCGGGACATTCTGGGATCAGCTCAGAAAGCGGGATGGCTTCTGTAAATCCAGGACTATCCCTGGAAAATAGGAATACTTGGAGGACCGGCTATTTGGCAGTTAAAAAATATATACTGAAGACTTTCTTCAGAATTAAATGACATTCTTGTTGTTAGCGATTTGATCTCTATAAATCCACTGTCCAAACCTCTGTCTTTCCCCAGGCATGTAAGAAAATAAGAACCAAGAGAAGGAAAACCGGGTGGGGGTTGTGTGCCAACTGAGAAAGCAGCCAGTTAAGATATTTAGTCACAACAGCTATTGCCTTAGTGGTGCCTGAGCTGTGGCACATTGCTGAACTACAACTCTCATCAGCCACAGCCAGCATGGCCTATGATGATGTGAGTAGTTGTTCAGCAACATCTGGGGGGCCATGTTAGCCACCTATGCTCCAAGGCAATAAAGTTTTCTTGCAAAGCACTTCAGAAGGGTGCACCATATGACATTTACATTTTATATTGTGTTCTTTAGTGCGGGGGTGGGAGAACTACATGGTGGTAGAAGTGCCCGTCAGAATTTGACGGACTCCAACTCCCATCAACCCCAGCCAGCATGGCCAGTAGTTAGGGATGATGGGAGTTGTAGTCCAACAACATCTGGAAGGCCCCGTGCCTGCTTTAGACATGCCAATTCCCTCCACAATGGCATAAATTGTGATCTCTCTGAGCTTGTGTGTGTGTTTTCTCATCTTGATTAAAATATTTGCCCATGGTACTCCAGAACGGTCCTATTAACATCGGTGAAAGAACAGGATTAAATACTGAACATTGTTTCCTTTAAAAAGTGGTAAACAACTGTGAAGGATCAGATCCTTTAACTAGGTTTTGAAAGGGCCTATAGAATAAACTTGACAATGACTCTAATTACAAATTTTTCATTTATTTTTCTGAGTGCCTTGGCTCATCCCTTTGTCTCTGGAGTAATGTGTTTATAATTCTAATACCTCACAGCTAATCTTTGTTGTTAGGGATTGACAGTGCACGGTAGGTGTTAATGAAGCTGCCTACATGAAGGAGATAGGAAAGGTTAACATGAAATCTGTTTGTCTGATATAACTTCGGCTCTTTACTTCAAGAAACCCACGTAATGAGAGTTAGAGAGACTTGCTCATGCAAATCTGCTTTGCCTCCTATTATATTTCAAGTCCCAAGGGCAAGTAATAAACCCATCACAGATAACATTTCAAGTTAGTTTTGCAGCTCTAATGAGGCTAATGTAACATTTCTAAACCAAAGTGTCCTCCATTATCTAGATTTGTTATTTGTCATCCTCTTATAGAAAATGAATTTATGTACTAAAGAAGGGTGATATCCTTGTTCTCTAGATTTATGCTTATGGGTGGTTCTAGGGAGTGGCCAATGCTTCTCTGTTGAAGGGAGTTATGCCCATCACCCTGAAAGAGATAACAGCCCCTTCTACATAGTTGTTACCTGGATTCAGAGGTTTTGGAAGGCGAACGAGAGTGTGGTGGCCGGTGAGTTGCAGGTATGTCTGCAGGAAGCAAACCGTCTAGATTCATTCTAGTATGGTTTCAGACCTGGTTTTGGAACTAAAACAGTCTTGGTTGCCCTGACTTATTACTTTTATTGAGAGACAGAAAGGGGGAATGTAACTCTCTCAGTGGCCTTTGACATCACTGACCATGGTGCCCTTCTGGGAGTTGCGAATTGGAGGTATTATTCTTTACTTACTTAAAAGGTAAAGGTACCCCTGCCCGTACAGGCCAGTCTTGACAGACTCTGGGGTTGTGCGCCCATCTCACTTAAGAGGCCAGGGGCCAGCGCTGTCCGGAGACACTTCCGGGTCACGTGGCCAGCGTGACATCGCTGCTCTGGCCAGAGCCAGAGCCGCACACGGAAACGCCGTTTACCTTCCCGCTGGTAAGCGGTCCCTATTTATCTACTTGCACCCGGAGGTGCTTTCGAACTGCTAGGTTGGCAGGCGCTGGGACCGAGCAGCGGGAGCGCACCCCGCCGCAGGGATTCGAACTTGACTGCATTTGTAGGCCATTTTTTTCTCTAAGGAACTGAAGGTAAACCCCACAACAGCCCTGTGAGGTATGTTAGGCTGAGAGGCAGTGACAGGCCCAAGGCCATCCCATGAGCTTCTTGGTTGAGTGGAGATTTGGTCCGCCAAGTCCACACTCTAACCGCTACACTACTGTGACTCTGTACTAAAGTAACTCCTCTCCGACCTTTAAGGTTGCTACCAGAAAGTAGTACTAGAAGATTGTTGCTTGGTTCCATGGCTCTTGGTCTGTGGGGTCCCACAGGGTCTATTCTGTCTCTTGTGCTATTTAACATCTATATGAAACCATTAGGAGATGTCAACTGCAGATGTGGTGTCATCAGTATGTTGAAGACAAGTAGCTCTGTCTCTCCACTCCATCAACATCAGGAGAGGCTGTAAAAGTGATGGACAGGTGTCTGGAGGCAGTGACAGACTGAATAGGGGTTAATAAACTGAGGCTGAATCCTGATAAGATGAAAGTGCTGTGGGTGGTGGTTCTCATGTCAAGGAATTAGGTATATGTCCTGTTCTGGGAGGGGTTATGTGCCCCCCAGCTCTGGTAAGATCAGGTTCATAGTCTCCTAGATTCCAAGTTGTCACTGGAGTCTCAGATCGCTTCAGTGGATAGGAGTGTTTATGTCCAGGTTAGAGGGCACTAGTTTGCATAATATTTGTATGCACAAATCTGCTGTCCCAGTGCTGTTGATGGGCAACTTTAAGGCTCTCCCTTCTTATGGTTCTTTATCTTGAAATTTGGACAAGATCAACCCTTTCAAATAGGCTTTCAAACAAAGGATTGCCCTCTGAAAGCCCTTCACACAGAGGACTGTCCTCCATCAATTAACACACATGCCAACTGCCTTTTCCTCTGGGACAAACACTGTTTTCTTCTCCTTAACCCTTTAGGTCCATTAGGGATGACATATTGAGATTTGCTAAAAACCATAAATAAAACTCAGTGGCGCAAAGGAACAAGCATATATTCCACAACATATTGTACTAATGGATCACAACAGTTTGTCACTTTAGAAAACTACTTCAGTCTGATTCCTTGGCAATGTTTTCTTTATTGCTCTCCACCGTGGAGAGACTTATGGGTTTGTTGCTTTATGTGAGCTGTTTCAGGGATTTTTGTAAAATACCCGCAAGTAGTTCTTCTATGGTTTGTGTAAATAAATCAAGCTTTGCAGAAACAACCAAGGTCACAATTCAACTTGTTTTATGTGTTGTTTAGGGACACATGACTCTCAAATTGCTTGCTAAAAAAATGGAGGAAGATGAAATAGAGCAAACTTGCATCCTTGGGGGGGGGGTGGAGTTTATTCCTCGTTGTTTCTGATTCAGAATTGGTGTATTAAATTGGAATTGGGATGGAACAGGATAGGATAGGATAATTGCCATTTATTTATGTATTTTGATTAAAGAACTTCACAGAATGTCCCTATCTGAAACACCTACACCCTCCCAGCTTCTTATTGTTCTACCAGCTGTAAAATTAAATACTATATAATATATCTCATTTCATGAGAGGGGTCTACATTTATTTATTTGTTCAATTGTTATTGTTGTTTAAAAAAACTGCCCTTCATCATCTCAGATTCTAATGTGGGTTACAAATATCCAGATTCCAAATTACATCCACTATAGGCTGGCATAACGTTTGTTGGTATGTGTATGTGTATGTGTATGTGTATGTGTATGTGTATGCGTGCGCGTGCACACGGATTGTTGCTGGATTGGGATCCCTCCTGTCATCCTAATTTTACCTCCTACCCTTTTTCTTGTTAAGTATAATTGTTTAATGTACATTGAAACGGAAAATAAATATACATGCTTCCATACTGTACTGTGAAGCATGACTGAAAATTTCCATGAAGAGTCTACCAGGTTAATCATTAAAAGGACCATATCATTGTGGCTCAGGCACAAGGTGTTTAGCCCACAGCCGTATGAAAAGGTCTATGCATATGCTAATCTGTAGCTCTCTTTATGCCAAGCTGCTGAAGAGAATGGCTCTGTGAATCTCTGCCTCTAGAAAACAGCCTGAGGCTAATAGAGGCTGCAGTGGAGGAGAGTCTGACTAATGTCACAGGCAGGTACATCAATATGCCTGTTAAATCTAACCAGCTGAGATTCTGAAATTCTGTCAAAAGCAGTGGTGGCTGGTTATCATTGGGCAAGGACAAAGAGACCAATTGTTGGTGGTGCCAGAGCCGATGACAGGAAGAGCCCCCATTATGCAAGGGAGGACCAAAAAAAAAAAAAAAAAAAAGAAGATAGAAAGAGACCACTTGAAAACCACAAGAAAGCACAAAGCACCTTGTCCTCCCCCTTCCTTTCCTGGCTGTTTTAAGGATTCTCAAGCTTCAAAGAAAATATTCAAATACCTTCCAAGAGCCAAGCCCAGTCCTTTCAGCAGCTGACTAATTGCAGCGCATTAGCATATGCCGGTCCAGGAGCACCTCTTGATTAATGCCAATTGTCCAAAGTATAGATGAATCAGTAGACCCCACTGGGGAACGTTGCCAGGATTTGTGCCTCATTTGTGCTTTCCCCTGCCTGTACCTCCTCGCAGCCCACGGAGGGGCTATGGGGAGAGACCGCCATTGACTCGTGACATGACTGGAAACCCCTGAGGTTTGATTTTTAGATTAGGATGCAATATATTTGTAACCAAAGATATTATGCCTTATACTGGGACAAGTATAAAAAATTATGCAACTAAGTGAATCTAACTTTATTAGTTTTAAGTTGTTAGGAGTTAAGCTCTAGAAGTAAAGCTTTTGAACCATATTTTTGTACCAGAGAGTTTTTATTTCAATACAAGAATCAGTTTTTTATTCATCTAACAGCTTCCATATGCACAATATTAATAGCTTCAATATTTATTAAGGTAGGGATGGGGTAACTTATACCTGTTTTACAGGGTGACTTCTTGCTGCCTTTCTTTAACCCAGCCATCTTGAGTAATAGCCCTATCTTGTAACACACCCTATACCCATGGGTCTCAGGGCAGTTCACAAGTTACAATATATAAAGTACAATATACACAATAAAATTAATTACCGTATTTTTCCGTGTATAAGATGCCCCCGTGTATAAGACGACCCCTATTTTTTGAGCACAAAATTAAGAAATAAAAAATTGCAACATTCCGTGTATAAGACTACCCCCAATTTTAAACTTAATTATTTTTTTTTTGGGGGGGGGAAATATAGCCTTATACACAGAAAAATACAGTAAAACAGTTAACAATACTGATGTATGCAAACTAATAAAAAATACATTCCCCAACAAAAGCCCCAACTAAAAGATATGGTATGTGGGGATAACTGTACGTCAAGCTTTGAATCTTATTGCATTCTGCACCCAACTTTCCTTCATTTTCTGTACTCAAAAAAGGACTAGGATATGGTGACCTTCTGGGAAAGATACATTAGCAAAAGAAAAGCAGCTACTCTGATATAAGATGGCTGCGCTTTTCTTGCATTTATAACTGAAAAATAATGGAGCATATTTTAAAGGTCACCATTCTAGGTTTCTGATGAATCATTACAGATGTTCCCTCACTCCCAGCAGTGAAAGGGTGGTTCCTAAAAGACAATAACATTCGTTTTTAACAGAGGAGAAGGAGAAAGAACTTACTTCACTCAGATCATTTTAGGTGAATAGGTTTGGGAACCTTTTGTCCAAATTCTTATCTTTCATCTCAGCACAGACAGCTGATGCCACTTAGCTAATCCTTTGTATTCTGAAGATAGCATCTGGGCTACAGTGTAATTATTGATATATATTTTGATGCCGGTGCTCTGAGAAAGCAACAATGATGAAAGAGCATGCCAGATACCGAAGGAGACTCTAAAAAGCCACAGGCAGGTACATCAATATGCCCGTTAAATCTAACTAGCCGAGATCCTGAAATTCTGTCAAAAGCAGTGGTGGCTGGTTATCATTGGGCAAGGACAAAGGGACCAGTTATAGGTGGTGCCAGAGCCAATGACAGGACAAGCCCCCTTGACTAGTTGTAAGTAAAAGGCAGAAAGACGGGGACTGACTGAGGACACACAGGTTAGCAGGGCAGTGCCCCATTATCCCAAATAGACCACAGGCACAATATGTATTTGAAAAAGGAAAGATCTTCAGGATCTTAATCCTCACATGCAATCCAAGAAGGCGGGTCTGAAATCCACTCCATGCTCAGTCTTCCCAAAATATTCTTCACTTAAGAAAACAAAGGTGATCTGCTCCTGCTTTCTTGCAGTGGAGAATGCAACAGGAGTGTGTGTGGAAACTAGCTCGCTATACAAAGGTCAAATTTGCATTCATTGCCTCCGGCTCTGCCTACCAGTGCATGTAGTCCCCATGAATGAGGCTCTTGGGCTGAGAAAGATTCCCCACCCCTGCTATAGACCATCTGGAAGAATATGCTCAGTCACCTCAGTATGAAAGTCATGGGCAGGAGTCAAAACATGGCAGAGCTGCAACCTGGGAAGGTTGGTCCTTGGGTCTGCTGATCTGGGATATCACCACCATGACCACCAAGAAAAATATGGTCTGTTCCCATTACAGTGGTACCTTGGGTTAAGTACTTAATTTGTTCCAGTGATCAGTTCTTAACCTGAAACTGTTCTTAACCTGAAGCACCTCTTTAGCTATAGGGGCCTCCTGCTGCTGCTGCGCCGCTGGAGCACAATTTCTGTTCTCATCCTGAAGCAAAGTTCTTAACCTGAAGACCATTTCTGGGAGTCTGTAACCTGAAGCGTATGTAACCCGAGGTACCACTGTATATTTTTCTAGAAGAAGAGGTGCCAGAACTCCTCATGAATGCCTCCCTCATTCTCTTAGAATGGCAATGGCGTCCACCTGAGAGGTACTGGAACTTAGTTCCGGCAAGTTCCAGATGAAAAAATCCCTGATCTGCTCTATTATTACAGCAGCTAGGAGTGCCCTGGATCAAGAATAATGCCCCCTGGAGCTTTATTTAAACCTGATGGATTTTCTGTCGTACATCAAGGCTCACAATAAGAGATGAATCGAAGCGTCTGATGCAACATCAATAGTATGTCTGTTTTGGGGACCAGCCGTTGTGTTGAATCCTGATTAAAAAAAAGTTCTGCGGTTATGGGGGAAGATGAAGCATTTGCCAAAACACACACACACAACACGGCGGCTCCTTGGAAATATGCAAAGTTCTAATTGGGCAGAAGATACCGTCACATACTGGTGTTATATAATTTCGGTTTCTCTCTTCCTATAAAATCGATTGTCCTGGAAACTGCGTTGCATGCTGACAAATGGGAGCACTTTGTCACAAGCAATTATGCCACGCTACATTAAACTGCCATATAATCTATGACATTATGGGACTCGGAGTGTGCTCAACATTTCTCAGCCAGGAGAAGTACGCTCAGCTCCATTAAGTATTTGCTTAAATAGGAATTGTGCGAAAAGTTTTCGTTTGTTTGCTTTGCTTTGTTTTGTTTTTTTGGTCGGAAAGAAACATATATTACAACCACACGTGGGCACATGCAGCAGTGGCGCACATTCTGGGGTGGAGCTGTGCCGCTCCCTTTCCCGACTTCTCTGTTTCCCCCATTTGTTAATTTAATTAATTGTGTCTTATCTGAGTTAGGCATCCTGAAGCTGGGGCTCTGGGAGGCTGGCGAAACATTTGAAGGGGATTTCAGGTTAATGATAAAGGGCTGCATGGCTTGGGGAAGGAAAAAAATAATTTATTGTAGATCAAATTGTTGTGTTTTTTTTTTTGTACTGTTACATTTAAGTTTTCAAAAACAAACCCCAACTTTAACCCTCAAATCACAACATTGTTTTATGTCTTGCCTTGCCTCAAGTTATATATGTTTGTTTTCCTGAGTATATATTCCTTTTTTCTCAACAGACCCTTATTTGTGTGTGGCTTATTCAAAGCACCTGGCAGTTCCCCTAGTTCACCTCATGGCAGAGGTATAGTTTGAGCAATGAAATGATAAGGGCTTCCAGAGACAAGCTCACAGTAATAATTCTAGCTTTCTAGTCTTGCCTGTGAGCCTTAAATTGCCATCCCAAAATGGCCCTGAATGTGACATGGAGGTAGAGTCCTGCCCAGTGTAATTTTCTGGTGAGACACAGAGCTGTGAAGAGAGTGGTAAGAGAATATGGTGATTTTTCTCTCCATATAAATACTGAAGTGCATCAGCAGAGAGCTAGAAGGCAAAGATAAATTTTTTACTAGCAAAGATATAGATATTTGAAGGGTGGCTATAAATAAGCAATGAAAAGCCACTTTTGAAGTAGAATTATGCTGTCTTAACATTGCTAGAATTCGTAAGTGCTTAAAACAGTCCAAGACCCCAACACATCATGCCTTTAAAGCACTGACACCTCAAGAATCCTAGCGACTGTAGTTTGTTAAAGGTGCAGGGAACTGTAGCTCTGTGCCCAGGTTTTGTTGTGGGGGAGAAATGTGCTTCGACACAACAAATCAGCCAACCCAGGCTCCTGGTTTTAAAAATATAAATACCTTTGCATCAAATACCAGTATCAAATCACAACCCCCCCACCCAGGCTGTGCCACTCCCCCCTCTCTCTAAAGGTAAAGGGACCCCTGACCATTAAGTCCAGTTGCAAACAACTGTGGGGTTGCGTGCTCACCTCGCTCTATAGGCCGAGGGAGCCGGTGTTTGTCCGCAGACAGCTTCCGGGTCATGTGGCCAGCATGACTAAGCTGCTTCTGGCAAACCAGAGCAGCGCACAGAAACGCTGTTTACCTCCCCACTGGGGTGGTATCTATTTATCTACTTGCACTTTGACATGCTTTCGAACTGCTAGGTTGGCAGGAGCTGGGACCGAGCAATGGGAGCTCACCCCGTTGTGAGGATTCAAACCGCCAACCTTCTGATCGGCAAGCCCTAGGCTCTGTGGTTTAGACCACAGCACCACCCACAACCATTTTACACCCACACCCACGCACACCCACCCACCCACCCACACAAACATTGCAACTCTATTTACAACTGAGAAGAAAAACAATAGTAGTGGGGATGACAGATTCAATTCTGCACACTAAAAGTGAGGTGAAAACATAATCTGAGCATTCAACAATTCTCAGTACCCAGTGAGTTATTTGACAACCTGGCAGCAAGAAGAGTCAAAAGCTGTCACATTTACACACACTTCATGCTAACAGAATGTCTTGCTCTCAGTGAAGCCTTTTTGTTGTTGTATTGCACCCATGCCACTATAAACACTTACAAGATGAGATGAGCTATTAGCATGACAGACTGTCGTGTGTGCGCCTGGCAAAGATGTTTAGGGGAATCTCTGAGCCACTGTGTGGAAATGAAAATAACAAACAACTGCCCTGGGTGGGAGGGCCAAGGGGCAGCAGCCCCAAGAAAAGGCCGTACTTGTGGGGTGGTGTGGCACACGAAGTAAAAAGAGGTTCCGGTACTCTGTACCCTTGCGTACCAACTGAAAAAAGCATTGCATATGATACATATATTACTGAAAATAACATACATAAATGCATCATAATAGGAAACACCACTTTGCAAAAATGTGTATATTAGAGGAAATTGCATAGAAATCCAAACAGTGTAAGCTTCTCAGCTTGCCAGACAGAACAATCGCCCCTTTCCTCCTTTGTGAACTGTTCTGTTGGTTCTCCATGCCAAATACCTAAGCCAATTTTCTTTGGAGGAGAAGGAAAGACCCATTGTGCTAGTGGAAATCTTTTCTATGGGAATCCTGGTCTTTGCAAGCAGATGAGAAATCTTATCTGTATGAAATGACTTTGCTGTTAAAAAGTGTGGCACTTACTGTAACAACTTCATGGTTAGTACTTGCACTTATTTTTCTAGGGGGGGGGAGCACTGATCCTGTGCATACTTTACCCTAATGCATGCATTTTGTGCACTTTCTTGACTCAAGAATTGCACTGAAAAATTCAGAGAAGTTTGAAATTTTGAAGGATGGCTGCATTTCAGTTTGCATACTGTTTCCGGAAGTGTGGATTAAGTCCACCTTTAAATGCAAACTGAACCAAATTTCTCTCCCATCTGTCACAGACCCACTTCCCTCCCTCCCTCCCTCCCTGGGCAGTGTGTATGGATGTCCTGGGCTGCCCCTCTTGGCCTCACTGATGTGGTCCAGAAGAAAACAGAGCAATACATTGGGAACCAGCTTAGCTGCAGGAGTTGCCAGAAGAAGGCATACAAGGCACCATCAAACTGTTTTAGGTAATGGGGAGAATAAAGGGCAAATAAAGTTATGTTAGTGGAAACCAGCAAAACAAGTCCTGCTAGCGCAAGGAGGCTTTCTCACCACTTCTCCTCTTGTGCCCTCTCACCTATCCCAAGTTGGCTCAAGGCTGGGGTTGTGATGACCCCCAAACAAGTGTGCAGCGGGGAGGAGAAGGGAGGCTGTTCTGTCTGGCAGACAGAAATGCTTTCGCTTACAGGAGAACGGCTTTTGCGCGATGCTGAATTCTACCCAAAGTGTATTACGAAATTCTATACGTTTGCGTGTTGCATTTATACACAGTCATACCTTGGAAGTCGAACGGGATCCGTTTCAGAAGTCCGTTTGACTTCCAAAAAGTTTGACTTCCAAGGCACAGCTTCCAAGAGCACCCTGCAGCCAATCGGAAGCCGCGGAAGCCGCGCCAGGTGTTCTGTTTCCGAAAATCATTCAAGAACTGGAACAATCACTTTTGGTTTTTGAAATGTTCGAGTTTACAGGCATTCAGCTTTCTAGGTTCCACTGCACATACATTTGTGTGCCACTCCAGTTCTGTGGGTCCACATGTCGTATACTGCCAGTTTTTTACAACACAATGGGTGCAGCAAACTCTGCTTGGGAACACCAGCTGTAAGCATTCGCACATTCTATTCCACTGGAGCTTTGAAGCAAAGCTAATATATCCTCTAGCTCTAACTGCCAAAGCACTTTCTGTTCTTTTTACATTGTCTGAGAAAACTGCAGTTTCTTCCAGTGTCTGCAACTGGCTCAGAAAACGCAGCCAGGCATTTCTGCAGCAGCTGTTCCTCACACCTGTTTTGCGCCACTTTAAAAAAACACCAAAAAAAAAACCAGCCACCCAAAAGTGCTTCTTTAAAATTGATCATGCTCCTATCTATAAATTACTCTTTTCTTATAGTTATAAAGTGCCCCATTCATAGCAATTTGTCTTAAGTTCTCATTGCATACAGTATTTCATTTGTCACTATATTTGTCACTTTTTCTTTTTTAATGCTAGTTCTGTCATGAATTCTGCTCATAATTATCCAGAGCAGATCCCAATGTATAGTTAGCAGAGTAAAAAACATAAACCACGTTGTAGGATTCCCCTCAAAATAGACCAGAGGCCATTAGTTACATTCAGCAGAGTTTTATTTTTTCACTACTGAAGGTAAATGAGCTTTACAGTCACAAATCCAATATTCTTCAGGATCGGAATTCAGATGAAGATGATGGACTTTGCTGAGCTGGCTGACCTTACTGGAAGAATCCGTGACCAGAAAGAGGAGGAAACACAAGAAGACTGGAAGAAATTTAAAGAATATTTAGTGAGATACTGTAATATAAGATAATTAGGAAATCCCTAGAAGTAACAGATTAGGCTGAGGGATAGAAAAAGATTAATAATAAAGATTATTATGGATGACAATTGGAAGTAAGGTTAAGAAGTTTGTAATGAAAGAAGATACTAATGTTATATGAAATTGGGAACTGCTAAATATGTATCACTTCATGGATCACTGCCTTGCCGTGGCAAAGGGGCTTGAATAAGTCAGAGAAGCTATGAGCTATGCCGTGCAGGGCCACCCAAGATGGACAGGTCATAGTGGAGAGTTTGGACCAAACATGATGCACCTGGAGCAGGAACCGGCAAGCCACTCCAGTATCCCTGCCAAGAAAACTCCATGGACAAAGACAACAGACATATAAAAGTTATGACGCTGGAAGATGAGCCCCTCAGGTCAGAAGGCGTCCAACATGCTACTGAGGAAGAGCAGAGGACAAGTACAAGTAGATTCAGAGTTGATGAAGCAGCTGGGCCAAAGCTGAAAGGACGCTCAGTTGCGGATATGCCTGGAAGCGAAAGGAAAGTCCAATGCTGTAAAGAAAAATATTGCATAGGAACCTGGAATGTAAGAACCATGAACCTTGGTAAGTTGGATGTGGTCAAAAATGAGATGGCAAGAATAAATATTGACATCCTGGGCATCAGTGAACTAAAATGGACGGGAATGGGCGAATTAAGTTCGGATGACCATCATATCTATACTGTGGGCAAGAAACCCGTAAAAGAAATGGAGTGGCTCTCACAGTCAACCAAAGAGTGGCGAAAGCTGTACTGGGATGCAATCTCAAAAATGATAGAATGATCTTGATACAAATCCAAGGCAGACCTTTTAACATCACAGTAATCAAAGTTTATGCACCAACCACTGGTGCTGAAGAAACTGAAATTGACTAATTCTATGAAGACTTACAACACCTTATAGAAATGACACCAAAAAAGGATGTTCCTCTCATTATAGGGGATTGGAATGCTAAAGTAGGGAGTCAAGAGATAAAAGGAACAACTGGCAAGTTTGGCCTTGGAGATCAAAACGAAGCAGGGCAAAGGCTAATAGAGTTCTGCCAAGAGAACAAGCTGGTCATCACAAACACTATTTTCCAACAACACAAGAGACGACTCTACACATGGACATCACCAGATGGGCAGCATCGAAATCAAAGTGATTATATTCTCTGCAGCCAAAGATGGAGAAGCTCTATACAGTCAGCAAAAACAAGACCTGGAGCTGACTGTGGCTTAGATCATCAGCTTCTTATAGCAAAATTCAAGCTTAAACTGCAGAAAGCAGGAAAAACCACTGGGCCGGTAAGATACAATCTAAGTCAAATCCCTTATGAATGCACAGTGGAAGTAAGGAACAGGTTTAAGGATTTAGATCTGGTGGACAGAGTGCCTGAAGAACTATGGATGGAGGCTCGTAACATTATACAGGAGGCAGCAACTAAAACCATCCCAATGAAAAGGAAATGCAAGAAAGCAAAGTGGCTGTCCAACGAGGCCTTACAAACAGCGGGGGAGAGAAGGCAAGCAAAATGCGAGGGAGATAGTGAAAGATACAGGAAATTGAATGCAGATTTCCAAAAAATAGCAAGGAGAGACAAGAAGGCCTTCTTAAATGAGCAATGCAAAGAAATAGAGGAAAACAACAGAATGGGAAAAACTAGAGATCTGTTCAAGAAAATTGGAGATATGAAAGGAACATTTCGTACAAAGATTACCATAATAAAAGACAAAAGTGGGAAGGACCTAACAGAAGCAGAAGACATCAAGAAGAGGTGGCAAGAATACACAGAGGAACTATACCAGAAAGAAATGGATGTCTCGTACACCCCAGGTAGTGTGGTTGCTGACCTTGAGCCAGACATCCTGGAGAGTGAAGTCAAATGGGCCTTAGAAAGCACTGCTAATAACAAAGCCAGTGGAAGTGATGATATTCCAGCTGAACTATTAAATTTTTTTAAAGATGATGCTGTTAAGGTGCTACACTCAATATGCCAGCAAATTTGGAAAACTCAGCAGTGGCCAAAGGATTGGAGAAGATCAGTCTACATCCCAATCCCAAAGAAGGGCAGTGCCAAAGAATGCTCCAACTACCGCACAATTGCACTCATTTCACACACTAGCAAGGTTATGCTTAAAATTCTACAAGGCAGGCTTAAACAGTATGTGGACCGAGAACTCCCAGAAGTGCAAGCTGGATTTCGACGGGGCAAAGGAACCAGAGACCAAATTGCAAACATGCGCTGGATTATGGAGAAAGCTAGAGAGTTCCAGAAAGACATCTACTTCTGCTTCATTGACTATGCAAAAGCCTTTGATTGTGATGACCACAGCAAACTATGGCAAGTTCTTAAAGAAATGGGAGTGCCTGATCACCTCATCTGTCTCCTGAGATATCTCTATGTGGGACAAGAAGCTACAGTTAGAACTGGATATGGAACAACTGATTGGTTCAAAATTGGGAAAGGAGTACGGCAAGGCTGTATATTGTCTCCCTGCTTATTTAACTTATATGCAGAATTCATCATGCAAAAGGCTGGGCTGGATGAATCCCAAGCCGGAATTAAGATCGCCGGAAGAAATATCAACAGCCTTGGATATGCAGATGACACAACCTTGATGGCAGAAAGTGAGGAGGAATTAAAGAACCTTTTAATGAGGGTGAAAGAAGAGAGTGCAAAATATGGTCTGAAGCTCAACATCAAAAAAAACGAAGATCATGGCCACTGGGCCCATCACCTCTTGGCAAATAGAAGGGGAAGAAATGGAGGCAGTGAGAGATTTTACTTTTTTGGGCTCCATGATCACTGCAGATGGTGACAGCAGTCAGGAAATTAAAAGACGCTTGCTCCTTGGGAGAAAGGCGATGGAAAACCTAGACAGCACCTTAAAAAGCAGACACATCACCTTGCTAACAAAGGTCCGTATAGTTAAACCCATGGTTTTCCCAGTAGTGATGTATGGAAGTGAGAGCTGGACCATAAAGAAGGCTGATCGCCGAAGAATTGATGCTTTTGAATTATGGTGCTGGAGGAGACTCTTGAGAGTCCCATGGACTGCAAGAAGATCAAACACATCCATTCTGAAGGAAATCAGCCCTGAGTGCTCACTGGAAGGACAGATCGTGAAGCTGAGGCTCCAATACTTTGGCCACCTCATGAGAAGAGAAGACTCCCTGGAAAAGACCCTGATGTTGGGAAAGATGGAGGGCACAAGGAGAAGGGGACGACAGAGGACGAGATGGTTGGACAGTGTTCTCGAAGCTACAAACATGAGTCTGAACAAACTGCGGGAGGCAGTGGAAAACAGGAGTGCCTGGCGTACTCTGATCCATGGGGTCACGAAGAGTCGGACATGACTAAACAACTAAACAAGAACAACAAAATATGTAATATGATGAAATCCAGATTGGAGGGTATCAAGGAAGTCTTCTAGCAATGTAAATACACCAGGGAATAAGAAGAAAAAAATCTTCTTTTATTTCGTGTGTTTTTATTGTTCTTAAGTTTTTATGTTGTGTCAAATGTAATGTTTTTCTTTTATGTTTTTGTCTATGTGTTATAAGAGAAAACTAATAATTTTTTTTTTGGGGGGAAAGGAATATTCCTTAAGAAATCCAGTTGCAGTAAAAAAACCTTAGTACTTAAAAACTTACAGTAAGACTAAAACCTTAGCACTTAAACATGCTATGTACAGAACACCACACCAGAAGGAAAGAGAGACAGAAAGTGAAACTCAGGCTCCTTCTGGCCTGTTCTTGTAGTCAGCGTGACATTGAGTGAAAGAGATAACAGAATCAATTTAAACCAGCTGTTCAGTTTCTACGAAAGAATAACGAAAACAACAGGAACCTTCTGCTTGTTTCTAGGCAGAATAGAAACTTGCTTGTCAGCTGGAAACTTCAAGCTTGCACCAGCTTGTATCACACAGAGAAGCTTCCAGAACCTTCTTTAACTGATTAGAATAGGAAATATCTCTACACTTCTGATCAATACCTTCGGCATCAAAAAATAAAAACTGGTGTTTTAAATTTCAAGGGCTTTACTGTCACTACTGAATATGTTAGTCATGCGTTTTAGGGGGGGAAAGTGCCTGATTTCTGTTTTCTCTTTGTAGAAATTCCTTTTAATTCTTGGGTTTTGGATTGCTTGCATATTATTTATTCTAACCAAATTTATTAGCTGCTATTCAAAAGACAATGTCTTTCTTTTTCTTACATACTGTATCTTATTTTAAAAGGTGTCTAAATGTTTACAATGAAAGAATATCTCCTCCTCTTATGTGGTTTGCATTATAGGACAGATACCAACAGAGGTCTATTTCTTATAATTCCTCTCTTATAAGTCTTCTCTACCTCAGCAGATGTCTTAACCCCACCCCACCCAGCCCTCTGGATTCTCTCACCGGCTTGTAAGTCCTTTCCCTTCAAAACTGCTTTAGGCCTTCCATTCTAAAGCACAGCTGCGAAACCTCAACTATGCATGCAGTGTGTGTGTGTGTGTGTGTGTGTGTGTGTGTGTGTGTGTGTGTGTTGTTTTTGTTAATAGATGCATTTCAGTGCATACTCCACCTTAGTACTAATGCACATTTGCACACATTACATGTCTGGAGAAGTACATTGCAAAATTCAGAGACGTGTGAATTTTGAAGGATGGCTATGCATATTATTTGCTTTGCGTGTTATTTCAGAAAGCACCAAATTGGTAAGTTGCCTTAAGATATGAACTGAGTCAAAAACATTCTCCCCTGTCCTAGTTAGGGGTGGAGCCAGAGAAGACCCTGGTCAATAGCAAAGCCTGGTGGTGAGATTATTAGTAAAAAATAACTCCAAAACTTTGTTGGGCCATTTCTATAATATATTGACTTTTCGGACCCCTTACTTGTCTACCTGCCAGAATGCAATTTTCCAGATTAGACCTCTAAAAAAACAGGCAATTAATAACCCTGTAACAAATTTTGGACCAGTACGAGCTACCATATTTGTGAATCTTTTATTTGCTTTCACCACAGAGCTACAGCAAAAGTATTTAAGGCAGTTTCCTGCTACGCTCCATGTTGGTTTCTGCACTCCCAACATCAAGTACAAACTCACGCTCTGCCATTAGCCACATTTCTTTGAGAATTCAGCCAATTAGTTGTAATTTGGATATTTGAAATGTACAGCTTGGTTCAAAGCAACCGGTGGCTCGGCCTTCAGACTGAGACACCTTTGAAGTCACCCGTCCATTTTTAAGTATTCTGTTTGCCAGTTTCTCATGGCAATCTAGTCAGTGTCAACTAGCATTCCTCCAAGGATTGAGTGAGTACCATTTTAATTCATTTCCTTTAAGGATCAAACTACATCTGCAGATGCAAGATGGCTGCTGTTCTGTGCCTGCTTATGCTTATTAGTACCTTAAAAAACACAACATCCTTAAGGGGTACGATAGGAAATAGGTCTGAAGCAAGAAAAGATAAAGGAGCAGGCTGCGTAACAGATGGAAAGTTTGTGAACGACTGCCTAGGGTAGATTGCCCTGCCTCTTACTGAGCTGTTGTGGCATAACTGATAAAAATCACAACTTGTTTTTCAAACATGGCCCACGAGGGAGAAAACTGTTAACAATAATGGCTTTTGGAAGACAGCAGTGGTTCATCACTGGGAATAAGCGAGAGGTACCAACCGAGTATCTGACTCAGCCCAGCAAGGGGAAAAAAGTATGTACGTTTCAAAAGGCAATATTTGTGCATTAACCCTGAATATTCAGTGGAGGAGAATTGATGTATTTACCATGGTTTCATCTACATGGGTGTTTTATTGTCTTCAGTTATCTACATCTACGATAAGGAACTTTGTTTCTTTTGAACAAAGTGGGCTGTTACAGAATGAACAGACTGTTTTCTAAAAAGCTGGATCTACAGAGCTGGATCACTGAGGTTTGCATGGTACTTTTTGCAAGGACCATGACTCAGTGACAGAGCACACACTTTCCAAGCAAAAACCTGGTATCACCAACCAAAATACCAAGTAGGAGTTGATTCAAAAGAACCTCTGCCAAATACCTCAGAGAACTGACACCCATCAGAATGGGTTGGCCCTCCAAAAGTTGATGCAGTACAATGCCCATCAGTCCTAGCTACCATGCCCCCAAACCAGAGGTGACAGATGTCCTAGTCCAACAACACTGGGAGAACACCACATTGACTACTGCTGGAACAGGCAATGCTGGAGTAGATGAACAAATAGTGTTACTTGTTCAAAAGTCACTTCTGACCCTATGTCTCTCAGGAGAGCTTGCAAATGAAAAGCAACCATAGTGCTAGTCCTAAGACAGTAACCAGTACATACAGTGAGAAAATAGGCACTGCATCTATTTAGTAAGTGAGCATTCTCTGTGCAGAGAATACATTTATGTGAAATGTGTGTCACATCTTTGATTATGATGTATGATACAACACCACTTTGACAGTTAAATAATAAGGCAGGCTTCCCTCTCCTCCTCTTCTGAGAGGTCTCTGAGGCAATCAACATGTTTAATTTAGCAGTTAAATTAGATTGATTCCAGCAGCTGCATCCAAGATCTTTGGAAGCATGACCCTTTGCAATGATCTCTCCCTCCTCCACCTCCTCTTTGGGATCTAACATCCCTCACTGACTTATGTACCATAAAACAGGCCTCTTCCTCCCCTCCCCTCCTCCCCTCCCACTCTAAAGCAGCAGCACAATGTGCCAAAAAAAATTCAGTGACCCTTGTCACTTCTCTGAAAAGGATGTCAGAAGAATAATATTAACCTTTTGGCTGAGCTTGTGTTGTTCTCTTTCACTAATTGCAAACCAATACATGTGTAACTGCAACTGATGTTTCTTGTGAATTAATTGCTTTGAAGAAGGGGAAACCAGGAGAAAAATGAATCATGCTTCAGAGCAAGTGGGGTCCAATCTAGCTAAGAGCCAGCGTGAGCTTTACTGTCTCTGTTCAATCACAGTTAGCTGTCCCCTGAATAACATAATGTTCTGATATCAGCAGCATCTCATTCACGTACGTACGCCTTGCAGCATGGTGGACGGCCATCAAGGGTTGCGAAAGTTAGGCATCTGCCAAGAGCCCACACATCAGCAGGAGACCCACTGCCAAAAACCCCCGTGGACCTAGTCCTCCTCTTCACCATTGCAGCCTGTTGTTCACCTGCCCCTCACCATGGCTAGGACAACAGCAGTAGTGAGATGTCGAAGAAGTAGATGTTCCTTTCTGCTTCTGCATTTTTACCTGGCAAGCAAGCATTGGTGTATATCAGGAGTCGGCAAACTAAGACCCGTGAATTCAAGATTGCCTTCAGGATCCAGCCCGCGGACTGTCCGTGGATCGGTGTGGGGATTCTGTTTGTTCGGGCTATGCCATGCCCCTGCCCAGTGCCATTTCATCCCCCCTCCCTCACACACACCGTGGCGGCGCATCCTCCCTCCCTCATCCTAGCTTCTCCCCGCCCTGCCTAGAGGAGGAAGGGGGCTGGGCTGAGCTGGCTGAGTGCCATTTTAAGCAGCCCCTCTCTGCAGCAAGCCCTTAAGTGCCACTCATTTTCCCTCCGCCGCCACCCTGGTGCTCCTGTGGGCCAGAGAGCTCAGTAGACGAGCTCACTCTGCCTATCCACAAGAAGAAGAAGCGGTGGTACTGGTGGTGGTGGTAGCCCCAGAGAAGGTAAGCACAGCGGCTGTGGCTGGGGAGGAGGACTACTTGCCCCTCTCGCCTCTTCTTTCAGTACCTCCCCGGTGCCACTTCTCTAGCCTGCCACAAGGTCTGAGGGACAATGGACCGGCCCCTCTGCTAAAATTTTTTGCTGCCCCCTGGTGTATATGCTGGACATTTTGTTTTTGTTTTTTAATGGATCTTCTGCCACACTGTACTTTAATTTTATATTTGGGGATCTGAGCAACTCTGTACATAATGAAACTCTGTGTTCCTCCATTCATTATAATGGGGCATCTAAACACATCTATAACTTTGTCCTCTGTTGGCCAAAGTGGGGGAGTCACAGGACCCCCCCCCCAAAGAGTGGCACTAACAGTAACTGTAAGACATCTTCAAACCCAGATATTCCAATTGCTGGGATGGAAGTCTTCATGTCAGTTGCTTGTGTTGCTTGGCCTTCTCGGTAGTGGCGCCCGCCCTGCGGAACGCACTCCCATCAGATGTCAAGGAAATAAACAACTACCTGACTTTTAGAAAACTTCTGAAGGCAGCCCTGTTTAGGGAAGTTTTTAATGTTTGATGTCATATCATGTTTTTAATATTCTATTGTGAGCTTCCCAGAGTGGCTGGGGAAACCCAGCCAGATGGGTGGGGTACAAATAAAAAATTCTTATTATTATTATTTCTGGCAACACCACCCCAACACTTCCAAGAGATGGCAAGCTAGGCAGGAGTTTCAAGACCGCTGATAGGGTGTCTGGTTAGCTGTACATGAGTCTACTCAGGAGGAGGGGAAAGCTTATGTAAATACCACCTAGATCAGGGCCTATCTGAGATCCAGTAATGAGTGGACCCTCCAGTTCTTATATCTGTTTTTTTTGTCTAAGCTAAATCAGCCCCTCTGTGCTTAAGTATGCATTGAAGGACAGATAGACAGATGGATGGACACTCATACCTGACATAATAGGACTGCTTGAGTTATTATTGAGCTACTCTAGCAATTACACTTTTTACAGTTGTAAAAAAATAATCTGTAGATGTAGAGCCTGAAGAACAGAACAACAAGCAGAAAGAAACAACACTTTCTAAGGCTCTCAAGAGCTTTCGATTCTTCATCTTCTAAATCAGACCTTGATGTGGTTTTCCCACCAGCTCTATGCAAAAGGAATTATGGTTCATAACAGAGCAATTTAGAAAAAAATATTCAAGGGTAAAGATGATTGGAAACAGAATTCTGTTAGTAGAAGTTGTTTTGAGTCCCTAACCTGATTAGGGGAGGGACTGTGTGGATGCAAAGTAGCAGCTGTTGCTACTGTTTCATCTGTCTTGTATTTCAGCAGAGGGTAAACTTCTTTTGCTTTTTCTCTCAGATGAATACATTCCATCTACTCTTAACGGTGGCACAGATGTAACCTTCACAGCAGATGTCATAGCTAATACAAAAGGCTATGCGCTGCAGAAGGACATTTCTTTGACGGAATGACTTTTAATTTTTTACGTGTTGTAAGACCTTCCTCCACTGCTGATTCTGCTAAAACAGTCTTTCCCAAATCAAGCGCTGCACTTGCTTCCTGACGCCTTCCTTTGTATAGAACTCTGCATCCTATTGTCATCCAGAAATTTGGCACGGAAAACAGCTTATAATTCTTGATTTTTTTACTTTTAAATATCCTGTGCTCTGCAGACAATATTTCAGACAGCTTCACTTACGGCAAAGCCCATGAGCATAGCGATATAGGATAAAATATAGCTGTAAGCTACAGAAATAGCAGAGTGACAGAGCAACACGAAACTTGTGGGGGCCCTGATCTCACATAGGTGGAAGTTACTGACATTATGCTACCACTCAGAAGTGGGGGAAGATTCCCAAATCATTCTGATTTGCCTTGTTATTTGGCCCCCCACTTAGGGTGCCTGGATTATATACTTGTCTGAAGGAATGGCTTTGAGATGGAGGAAGGCAAAAACATGTTCTCTGTTGCCTTTGATAGCGGGAGTAGATCTGTAAATAAGTAAATGCTCTGTAATTAAGCTACTTGGGTAGATTGGAATGAATACCAAGGAGATTTTGAAAACTGATGCGGCTTGGAGTGTTGCAGACTAGGTTGCTGTAACCTCAGTCCAGGGGGGTGGGTTTTTTTTTTTACTCAGTTCACATTTCAAGGCAAGCTTAGCAAATTGGTGTTTTCTGAAATAATACGCAAAGCAAATAATATTCACAGTCATTCTTCAAAATTCACCCCTCTCTGAATTTTGCAATGCAGTTCTCTAGACATGTAATGTGTACAAATACAATGTAATGTGTACAAATATGTGTTAATACTAGGGCAGCGTATGCATTAAATAGTATGGATGGGGGGAGAAATTCAGTTCAGTACACATTTATAGGTGAATTTCCCCTAATTTGCACATTCCAAAGGAATATGCAAACAGAAATACAGTTACTCTTCAAAATGCATCCTTCTCAGTATTTTGCAATGCAGTTCTCTAGCCAAGTAATGCGTACAAAAATGCAAGTACTAGGGTAAATTGTGAATTAAAATGCACATATCTGTGAAAATAAACTACAAAAATGCATAACAATACCAGTAATTTCTTGGGGGGGGGATATTTGCATTAAGCAAAATTGCATATAGAGATGTGTATATTCAAAGGTATTCACACTAAAATGAATTTTCATGAAAAGTTTTTAAAATAATTTGCAAACTAATGTGGAGAATGAGAAATGACCAATTCATCCATCCCTACCTCTCCTGAGTGTAGAGGGTCATCAACATTTTCATGGGAAAACTGTAACAATGCAGAGCTGAGCAGTAGGGAAGAAATTAATCTATTCACATGTCTATTGACACGTTTAAGCACAATTTAGGTTTGGTTCGGATGATGTCTTTGCCATTTGAGAACCACCTAAGTATTGTTCCTCCCCATGTTGTCCCGGAGCCCACATGGCAAGAATTTCCATGGTGTATTCTTCCTGCACTGGTGCTGCCCTTTCCCCAAGAGATGCTGTTGTGTGAAGGAGTTGTGCAATATACATTCCATGTGACCGGGAGCTTCTGATATTGTCTTTTTGGTCAGGGGAAGTTTCTATGCCATGACGATAACACCAAAGGGAGCTTTCAGCAACAACATTTGGACCAGGACTGAAGACACACAGGTTAAAATCCTCATTCAGTGATGAATGGCAGCAATGGAAGCTTTCCTTCCATAATGCAAAGCTGGTCTAGGGAGGGGGTGGTTTTGATCAAGATGATTGCAGGGGTAAAGGGTTAACACTCCCCTCCACCCAGGCCATAGCCCTGATCCAGCTTGCTTCCCCACTACAGTCAGTAGAGCATGAGACTTAATCTTAATGTCATGAGTTTGAGTCCCACATTGGGTCGTCCCTTCCAACTTTACAATTCTATGATTCTATGTAACAACGCACCCCCCCAGCACGCCAGGGCAAACTACATGAGAAACATTACATCTCATTTGACCCCATAGTGCATCCCTGTGACTATTCAGGGCTTCCTTCCTGATGAACTGACGCTATTTGATACTTCCTCCTCTGTTCCCTTTTTTGCAGTTTTGACAAAACCGCCTCACAAAATGTCTAACCTGGCTTGTCAACAACCTCGTATACTATTTTCCAGTTTGATCTGGTGGTGTCGGGACCTGCATTTCTTTAATAACCAACAGACAGAGCTATTAGCGAGATGAAAGCTCGATCAGTCATCAGTTCACCTTCCAAAAGGATTCTCCTCTCTGAAGTATAACCATGTGGGCCTTTTTTTTCTTTTCTTTTTTGCAACGTTTCCTCTGTTTTGAAAATGGGGTTTAAATCGTCTGCGGAGAAAAGATTAATGAATCGTGTTTGTTGTGAATGGGTTGGTCACTGGTCTCTCCCCCCCCCCCCCCGCTTTCAAAAGGCACTGGCTTCTTTTGTTTGAAAGATCTGAGTTAAATATCTTTCCTTTTTTTCTTTGTCTAAAGGACAGTTAGTGTTCAAAGGCTGCCAACAGCAAGCAGAACGACCCTTAAAATAAATAAAATAGAGTTAGTCACAGAGAAACAAATAAGGAGAAACTAGAAGGGGATGAGATTAAGTGCAAGAATAATTAGGCACCAGGAAGAAAAGCTCTCATTGTGATTTAATTAAAAGAGCACCGGATACATTATATAGTAATGTTGTTCGGGGACGCAGCTCTCCTTTGATTTTACTAGCTGGTTTGATGTTGCTGCTGTTGCTGCTGTAAATAGTGGCCTGTCCAAAGCTGGCACCGTACTGTGCTGTTCTCTTCCCTGTCCATCCATCCATCTAGCTATCTATTTGCTAGCTTATAGAAAGCTACCTTATAGCAGGCCAGACTCAGTGTGCATCTAGTCCATTATTGTCTGCTGTACTACACTGATTAGCAGTAACTCTCCAGGGAGCTTTCACATCCCTGCTACCTGATCCTTTTATAACTGAAGGTTGAACCTCAGAGCTTCTGCCGTGCAAACTGACTGCACATGATTTCAGCTGGAGTTCAACATCTGGAAGACCGTACAGTCCCCAGTCCAGCTGTATAGGTGCCAACTCCCTGGGGTCCTGGGTGCATGAGCAACCACAACATTCCCCATGAAGAGGCTGGGCACTCGCAAATTTTGGTGTCAGGGCTATGCACACTGCATGACACCCACAGCCCCGGGCACCCATGGGTTTGGGGCCAAGTTGGCACTCCTGGCATGCACACATTCTCTCCCCCCTCTCTGCCTCTCTCTGATACTGGAGAAGTTTGATTCTCACTATAAAGAAATCCCATGGGGCAAGGCACAAAACCTCCCTGGGTGTCAGGCTTCAGGGAACCGACTTCCTCCCCCTTGGCCGTAAATAAGCAGATCAAACGAAAGGAAATTCTTACCAGTTAGTTTCTTTAATAAACACAGTGAAGGACTAAAGAAAGTGTATATCTAGAATGGTGGTGCTCCTAATTAAGGCCCTCCGTCTGTATTAATCTACATCACTCCTATGACTTGGCATCTGAGCTTGTACCCTCTGCGCTTTCTGTTCTGAGACTTTTTGAGCTCTTCTCGACCTAACGACTGTGAATCTGTTAACCCTCTCTCTCCCAGTGTTTCTTCTCCTAGCTGTTCCCCATCCAGTATTTCCCAGCTTCTGCCTTCTGCACTATGCCCATCTGCAAACCACTGTTCCAAATCTATACTGCCCTCCTGCTCTTGGGAAGATTCAGGATCAGGATCAGGAGCGTGGGGAGGGGGAGGGGGCTCCCACTATTCCTCCTCAGTGCAGCCCTCCTCAGCATGGTCCCTGACACTGGGCTTCTACGCATCCAATCTGTACTGTGATGATGGGCATTTGGCTTATAAGAAATAAAGATGAAGCAGTTTAGATTTGTCTTGAAGATTTTGTCATTTCACATCCTACTCTTTAAAGTAAACTTGTGGAATGCTGCAGAACAGGATAGCCAATGCAATGCCGTCCCGCTGTCATTGGACTACAACTCCCATCATCTCTGACCATGGGCTTTGTTCACTAAGGCTGATAGGAGGTGTAGTCCTGTCCAACAACATCTGGAAAGCATAGTGTTGGCTACTCCTGCTGTAGAGCATGGCAGGCTGTCTAAAGTTTCTTTCTTTCTTTCTTTCTTTCTTTCTTTCTTTCTTTCTTTCTTTCTTTCTTTCTTTCTGCTTTTCCTGTTCTGATATTACTCTCAATGAGCTGCAATGATTTAGGCAACAAATGATTTAGGCCTGGGGACAAAAATCACTTCCATGCTTTTTTGATCCATTGGAAAACATTATACTTGTCCTCAGTGTTGCTTCCAATATGCCCAGTCAATGCACACGAGTAGATATGGAGACAAGCTATTCTCATCTGGGGATATTTCATTCTGCTGGTAGCTTGCAGGGATGCTTGGCCTTGCAGGATAGAGCTCTGGCTCCTGTAGAGCCCTGCCCCATAGATGGATTTCTTACTCAGTTTTTTCTGAAACTCTAGCTTCAGATAATGGTGGAACTGGCTTCTGGAATCAGATTATGAAGTAACTAATTTAAATATAATTTGATCTGTTCTGCTGCTTCTGAATGAAAATGAGGAAAACACTTGGCTTCAATAAGAACTGCCACCTGTGCCTGGAAGTACAATATTCAACATTTCAAAGGCTGGAAGGCATCGCTAAAGCCCACTCTGATTTTCATTGTCATTTGTTCTGAGCCATGGGCTCATCTATTACACTGGCTACAGGTTGCTTTAAAAATTTATTTTGGAAGTTGGAATGCAGAGCATGTGTCACATATCTGACTTAGAATTTGTTTTGGAAAGGATGAAAAGTGTTAATAGCATTGCTAAATGGCTGGTATTTAAACTGCTGCTCTTGGGCATATGAAAGAGAATGTAAAACAATAAAATGTCACAGGAAAGCTATAACATTTCAGGCCAAAGTATAAATGTTTAACTTGGGATGACTGGAGTTTCATTATTCACTGTCAACATTTTCTCTTTAATAAGGAAGGAAAAAAACCCAACAACTCAGGAAGTCTGGTCACTAGTACAAATTGTATCACTGAAGATAACGTAAGCATAGCTCTGCTATGTTTCAAGCAATTTACTATTTCATCTTCTGCACCTCTGTAAGGTCCCCACAGCAAAACCAACATAATAATTCATATTGATATGAGATTTGGGTTCAATTTAAGAGTTTTTTGAGGATCAAAATCCATGTTCCCTACTTCATGTGAGGAAATGTAAATTACTGAAATATTATTGGATATTTTTTTTTCTAGAAATCTGGGATCACTGCTAGAAAATTTATGTAATGGTAAGGGCCTCAAGGCATAATCTAGTGTTCTTTTATAAATTTGTCACCAGCATTTTAGCACAGGACTTACATGACTTATTCCTTGTTTCCTCTAAGATGTGAGTCACAGCTGTGGAAGGTCAGGGCCCCAGCTATTACCATTGTACAGGACTACATTGACCTGAAGATGCATGTGAAGTTCTCTGTCTTCACAAGAGGCCTGAAGAAGGAAAGGATTCCTCTGAAACTGAAAATATTCTCTCTAACAGCAACAGGAGCATACAGGATTTGCACAAAGGAATGGTATCAAGGCATAGAAGTATACAAGACAGGGCATAATGCACACATGCCTGACCTAAATGGCGCTCCCCTGTGTAAGTCAATGCACATAGTGCCCAAGTCTGACCAAGTTATTTTCACATCTGAGGTAGGTAATCCCAGGAGCAACACTACCATGAAGTAAAAATATTTATTTACTGTTGGTTAATTTTTTGAGAACCAGTGCAGTGTAATGGTTAGAGGGTTATAGGGTTAGTCTATGAACTAAGAGGCCAGGGTTTGAAGTCACACTCAGCTCACCTTGAGCCAATCATTGTCTCTCAGCCTAACCTACCTCACAGGGTTGTTGTGAGGGTGAAATTGGGAAGGGAGGACCATGTACACTGCCTTGAGTTCCTTGGAGGAAAAAGTGGTATATAAATGTAATCGATAAGTAAAGATCTGCCTTCATCTACCTGGGTTAGGTACCCCTTGTGTCATGGTAGGGCTGGACCTGCAAACACACAGCCATACATGTGCTCACATGCAGAATGAGAATGAGAAGCCTGTTGAGGTTCTAGTTGCTGTACACAGGGGGACACAATTAATGCAGCAGAATTTAAAAACAGAAATATGGACACCTTGCCGACGTATTCAGTGCAGTGCTGAACATTCTTTTCACAATTGCTATCCCCTCCCCCATCACAGAACTACAGTTTTTAGGTTTCTCTGTGGAAAGGGAATGGCTGTTAACCCAGTTTAACTCTGCTGTGTGGATATGCCCACAGAGTAGGAGGTGTGGCATCTATGATCCTCCAGATGTTTTTTAAAAATAAAATAAATAAAATAAAATTAGTTTTCCAATATACCCGCAATAATCGCCAACAATAACAATTAATTTATTCTCCAGATGTTGTTGGACTCCTAGTCCAATCAGCCCCAGGTATCATGGCCAATGGTGGGGAATGATGGGAGTTGTAGTCCAGCAAACATATGAATGGCCTCAGTTCCTCCACCCCTGGGAACGAAGTCATCGTATCACCTGATGGGATGTGTGCATATGGCAAACTTTAACTGCCTTAACAATTAATATTCCCTCTCTGGAGTGTAACCTGGAAACTGCATGAAGGCTCCCTTCTCCAACCTACATTTCCCAGGATTCATAGGGGAGGGCCAAAGCCATGAATTTTAAATAGGTGTAATACTCATATATATTTGCAGGTACCAATGCCAGGGCTGGGGAACCTCTGGCTTTCCAGAGGTTGTTGGACTCCAACTGCCACCATCCCTGACTATTGGTTATGCTGGCTGAGGCTGATGGAAGTTGGAGTACAGCAACACTAGACCATGGGTAGGCAAACCAAGGCCTGGGGGCTGGATCCGGCCCAATTGCCTTCTAAATCCGGATCGCGGATGGTCCGGGAATCAGCGTGTTTTTACATGAGTAGAATGTGCCCTTTTACTTAAAATGTATCTCTGGGTTATTTGTGGGGCATAGGAATTTGTTCAAAACCCCCCCCCCATATAATCTGGCCCCCCACAAGGTCTGTGGGACAGTGAACCAGCCCCCTGCTGAAAAAAATTGCTGACCCCTGACTTAGACTATTCTGCTGCACAAATGCTGAAGCTCTTGCTCCTCTAGCTTTGGCCGATTGCCTTCCCAGGTGTCTACTCCTGTCTTCATGAATCTGCCTTCTGAACAATCCCCAGAAGCTCCTGCCTCTGGTCTCTGCATCCTGAGGAAAGAGCTGGCTCACTACGGACCTTACCTTGCAGGCACAGCAAGAACATGCTGGCATTTCTCATCCATCCTTATTTCCTTTCTCCCTGTGATGGATGTGCCATAATCACATTTTGCTCGGTTAATGAAAAATTATAATTGGGTTTACAAATAAGCTAGACAAATTGTTCCAAGGTTCCCCGTTGTTCGAGGCTATGGATATTGATACTCCTGTGCTGCAAGAGCTCCACGTGAGTGCATTCTTCCATTTAGGTTTTCTGTGGGCTAACAAAGCACTTACATGCAGCATTCACTCTGCTTCCCTTTGAATTACAACTACGATTCCTCGCCATAACTTTTGAATTCGGCAGTCGCACAGTGTGGGGTTCCCCTGGAAAGCTGGATGTAATGAAATTGCAACTTGGTCTTACAGATCCTATGGGGTGTGTGTGTGTGGAAACAAGTCGCGATGAAGCGATTAGTCCTATCTTGACATCTTCTTTCTGACAAAATAAATTCTGTGGGAACAAAGCGTTGCACAAAATGCAGCATCTGCATTTCAGAGCCAGCTATATTCCTCCTCACAAATCCCCACAAAGTCCTTTTCACGAGTAACTCACTCCCTGAAGAGTTTCGCAAACACAGCCTTTGTAGGCCCAGTCCTGTTAATTAAAGCCATTCTTAATAACACAGCAGCTGGCGTCAGATTTCCAACTACATGGTTAGGAATGTAATAACTTATTTCCTCATTTCTCCTTGTTCTGAACATGGCTAAAAGCAGGGAGAAAGACTATTTCTCCCCATTGTCAGGGCTTCCTTTGGGTGCCCATTGGGTAGCCCAGAACGCTTACGCATGCAGTGGCAGTTGCTCCACCGCCAGAAACATAACGTTACATTATGTACAACACTTAGGGGGCTATTATGGCATCAAGTGATGTACATATATAAATAAATAAGAATGACAACAGCCGCAAGGGTTCGGAGTGCTCTATGAGGAGGCTCATATGTGCAAAAATTCATATGTGCCATGTCTCCCCTTTGAGAGGAAGAATCCCCCCAAAACAATAACCCCATTTCTCAGTAATGGTAGAGTGCATGTGCTACATTTGGAAAGACTCTGGTTCAATTTCTGGGAGCTCCTGTTCACCTGCAACTAGGCAGGGGGACATTGGAAGCTGCCATACATAGAATTGGACCACTGGTCCACCTATCTCAATATCACCTAGGCTCTCTAAAGTTTCAGCCTTTCCCCGCCAGGGTTTGAACTTGCATGCAAAACATCTGTTCCACTGGGAGCTGGAGAGCTGTACGTTGGGAGAAAAGCAACAAGAAGCTACCTGAACCAGTGGTGGGAAGAGAGAAAGGCAATCTTGTCTTCCTCCTCACTGAGTCCTTCTCTTTCAGTAACTGTTTGTTGCTAAAGTGGACCACTTCCTTTCAGGCTCTCCTTTCTTCTTGCTTCTTCTCCAGTATCTGTATGAATTTCCATTTGCTGTTGTTAACCTTTTGGCTCCATCTTGCCTATTTCTTTCTGCAATATATTTACCAAATGCCAACACAGCAGCCTGTCAGAGTAAAGAGAAGTAGACTCAATGGACCAATAGTTTGACTCAGGTAAGGCAGCTTCAGAAATTGTATGGACCTATGGAGGACTTGATAGGACGTGGGTGATGCTGTGGGTTAAACCACAGAGCCTAGGACTTGCCAATCAGAAGGTCGGCGGTTCGAATCCCCGTGACGGGGTGAGCTCCCATTGCTCGGTCCCTGCTCCTGCCAACCTAGCAGTTTGAAAGCATGTCAAAGTGCAAGTAGATAAATAGGTACTGCTCCGGTGGGAAGATAAATGGCGTTTCCGTGCGCTGCTCTGGTTCACCAGAAGCGGCTTAGTCACGCTGGCTACATCACCTGGAAGCTGTACGCCGGCTCCCTCGGCCAATAAAGCGAGATGAGCGCTGCAACCCCAGAGTCGGTCACAATTGGACCTAATGGTCAGGGGTCCCTTTACCTTTGTGGAGGACTTATAGAACACAATATGTTCTTTGAGTGGGAGAAGGGGGGTGGTGTGCATCTTCATCACTGTCACTGTAGGATGTTCACCAGCTAAGTATGTGTTTGAACTGGTCCATGGGTAAAGCAGTAGCTGAAATCTTAAGTCATGGCTATGGGAATAATCCATCTTGAAGTCCTCCTGCGGAAATGCAGTGAAATAAACAGGAGTTGCGCACACAGGGTTTTGTGGGGCCCTTGCAAAATACCACGTGATGGATTCTCTCTTATATGGGAGAGCTGCAATGATGGTAGCATCAGACAGTAGGGATGAGTTGTTTGGGAGCTTCTGGAGGGATGTTACATTGGGGGCCCTGTAGAAATTTAAGATGGCAGATGACAAACAAAGTGACTCAGCTTTGATCAAAGTGCTTGAAAAGTAACTAAAGGGAGGCCCAGAGCAACCATCAGTAGTGGGTCCTACTGGGGTGCTGGTAGCTTCCCATGGGTGCTGTGTGCTGCTGACATCTGGCCTAGTTACACAAGCAACCTCTTGCGCAACTCCCATTCATTTCAATAGGGATTGCATATGACGATAGATTGTGCCCTAGGGAATTTAGGTGGATCACACTGTAGTTTTAGCTAAAAGGGAAATATGACATGTGGAATGGATTTTCGTGTGACTTGTCCATCTGGAGAAGATGCCTGTGAAACAAGCTTTTGAATAGATTTCCCCCCCCTCCCTGAGTTTATGCCCAAATTAGGGTTGTTAGAGTAGGATTAGAATTGTTTTTCATCCTCAGTACTAGAATAATCTAAATTAGTGCAAAACAGTGCAGAAATCAGGTTGTTACTTCAGACTGGGGTGGGGTGTAATTTGGCCACATTTTCTCAAATTTACTGAGATATCTAATAGGATATGTTACATTCCAGACAAATATGCTGTCATTTATTTGTATTGAATCAGCTTTATTTTTCTATATTTTTGTAGCTTCTGGCTCTCTCTTCTAGGTTGAACAAGATGGGGAGTGGGGTGATTTTCTTTTCTTTTCTTTTTTAAGAAAACACATTGAGACAGCACAATTTTTCTTCCAGAGCTTTGTTTCCTTAAAATGCATTTAGCTCTTTTAAAAATCCTGCCACATTCACTGCGAACAATAAATCTACTCTTTGGCAGCAGAATGTAGTTTCACAACATATCACTTAAATGAAAATTTCACCATCTGTTCTGCATTCTAATTATACGCTATCAAAAGTAGCCAATAACAATTATGAGTTTACTAGCCCATACCGGGAAGACAAGATTTAGGAATACTACTTTTAACATAGCCCTGAACCAAACCAGTAAGAGTCACCAGTATTAGAGCACTTTCTTTATGTATGCTGGTTTCTTCATCCACAGACAAAGGCATAAAAAGTCTTGGATTCAAGTCTGTTTCAGTATACAGTCGTACCTTGGTTCTTGAACGTAATCCATTCTGGAAGTCTGTTCAACTCCCGAAACTGTTTGAAAACCAAGGTGCGGCTTCTGATTGGCTGCAGGAGCTTCTTGCACTCAAGCGGAAGCTGCGTTGGACGTTTCTGAAAAACGTTTGAAAACTGGAACACCTACTTCTGAATTTTCGGCATTTGGGAGCCAAAACGTACGAGTGCCAAGGCGTTTGAGAACCAAGGTACGACTGTACTGCTTTTTGGACCTCTTGAGCTCCTGTTAGTTTTGCAAGTTTGCTATGTAATGATAAAGGACAGTTGTGTCTGAGAGGCCTGCTTTCTCCTGGTATGAAATCCTGCTATCCCAGTGCAACAGTTTGTGGTATCTTTAAAAGAATGACACAGAATATCCTGTAGCCCTCTACATTTGCCCCTGTGGCTGAGGTTCCCCATCCTTGTTCTAAATATTGTTATATGATAATCTTCCCTCCTGTACATTTCTCATTTTACTTTTACAGATCCAACAAGCAAGGCAAAAACCCTTTCCTCTGTCTTTTTTTTTCCTTCCTGAAAATAGCTGGCAAACTTTCAAATTGTGTGCTAGTTATTTCCAAATATGTAAATGTTTTGATCAGAAACATTGTGGTACATTGAAATCCTTTAAGTGCCAGGAGACCATTTCAATTCTTCTTATACTTCAGATTGTCCATTTGCTTTTACCATTGCTGGTAAAAGCCATCTTTTAACAACTGTAGATTCTTGGAAATCTACCATCATTATTGCCAAGTCTCTTTCCTATTCAGCACCCAGCTGAGTTTTCCCTTTGTATCTATTGCTCATAGGAAGTACCTTGTCAATATCAGGTTCATAAGAGAGCACTTGACTGCCTGTGATGCTGATACTCTCCAACTGAGCCCATCTACCTTGAGTCACCCACTTTCCTTGTTTTCATAGTTACTCCATATGTTATGTCATAATTACTGCAGATATGTTGGTGTTGCCTACAGTAAGTATGTGCAATGTGATGGATCTCTAGATCTCTAGATGGATCTCTAGAACACATCTCTAGAGCCTGAATTGGTCACAGCTCCCAGGCATATCCCTGCCCTATACATTGAGGAGAACGCCCTTGCATAACATCAGTACATTTGCAGGAAACATGATTGCTGCGTACATTGCAAAGAGCTCTCGGCAAAGTTGCAGATCTTTCTTTGAGCCCGGCATTTTTTTCAGCTGCTGTTGCAGTGCTTGCTCCACATGAGAGCAGTCCTCTCAACATTAAACATGTTTAGATCCCATTGATTTCAGTGGAAGAGAATTAAGGATGTGCTTAATTCTCCTGCTAAAATCAATGGGATTGAGCCATGCTGGACGACTGAGTCCTACATTTCTTATAAGAAAAGCAAAGAGTTTTGCAGTACCATAAACATGAACAAGCTTGTTATGGTTTAAACTTTCACTGAGTAGTGTCCACTTCATCAGGTTCATGGTGTTATCCTCAGCTGGTGAGAATGTCTCTGTTTGAGTAGGGAGAAAAGAAATAGTAAACAGAGTAGCCACCATGATGCCTGCCAGGATTTTTGACCAGAACTCCCATCAGTCATAGCTAGCATGGCCAATGGTCATGGATGATGGGAGTTTTAGTTCGCAGCATCTGTGGGGTACCATGTTGGCAAACCCTGGGTTATAAAATCCAAAATTTACAGTTGGTGATGATTCTTTTGCTTGGATTCTGATTTGGCTTTCCATCAGATCACTGTAGACAAAATACTCTGATACAAAGAGGTTGGCGGAAGGAGGGGAGGTGATTTTGCCATTTCCCCCAGTACCGCCTCAAAACTGTTTTGGAGGTTCCCACCACCCTCTTAGGATGAAAATGGGGGCAAGAGGAATCCACAAAAACAAGACCCTTTACAGTATGTAGGACCTTAAGATTTAATCAAGCAAAGTGGCCATTCACAAAAGCAATCGTCTTAGCTTTGCTATGTTAATTAAGAAATGTTGTGAGGCAAGAACTTGTCTCCACATTCCACCCTTCCAAATATGATACTTCCAACAGTTCCTCAATGCCCACAAGCAATACTTAATTCCTAAAATCCTGGCCCAACACATACTTGGTGGTCATGTACTTTGACCTAGAAGTTCCATCTCTTAATTCAGGGAATGAGGACCCTGTAGCCATTCAGACGCTATTGGTCTCCAGTTCCTATCAGCTCCTTCCTGCAAGGCCAATGGTCTGGGATGTTGGTAGCTGTGGCTCAACAACATCTGGCCGAGGCCACAGGTCCCCCAATTCTGCTCTAATCCCATTTGTCAGAAGCTTAAAGGACAAGCAGTCTGCCTACGCTCAAAAGCGCATTTTTTGTTTATGACTTCTTATGCCTTAGTACTCAAGAGGGAACAGCTTCTTGATGTGATCCTTGATTGCCTGGCTTTGATCCTGCATTACTCTTGCTCTGTTTGATTGTGTCCTAGTTTGGTCAGCATTCAACAGCTGTCCCCACACCATGACCACCACAGAAAAAGTTTGTTATAAACATTGGCAGCTGGGGCTAATGGAATGCTACTTAAAAGGCTGGCATTGGCTTTATATCTTCAAACAAGCTGGGTCACGTCACCCTGGAATCCAAGATTAGAGCAGCTGTTTGAAGAGTGGAGGTGGGGGGGTCAAGCCTGATCCAGTGGTGCAGTTAGATAATTTTAGACTCTACATAGGACCATAGGAAGCAAGCACTGGTCATCTACCTCTGTATTGTCTACACTAACACACAGCAGATCTTCAGGGTTTCAGGCAGGGAACATTGCCAGCCCTAGCTAGAGATGCCAGAGATTGAATGGGCAAGACACATGCTCTACCACTGAGCTACAGCCCTCCGCTATATTCTACACTTAGCATTCTTATGAATGGAGGGAGGGTATGGATCATAGGGTGGTAAGCCAACCCTGCTGCTCATTCTGCTGCATGGGGTCCTGGATATTTTCCTCAAAAGACTATCATCTACCCAGTGCTTTTTTCTGGGGGTACGCAGGGGTACGCATACCCCAAAATATTTTGTGAATCTAGGTTTGGCCTCATTAAGGGGCAGTATTTCAATATGAGTAGGGGGAAAGCACTGCACCTCTCTCCTCTCTCGCTCTCTCTCTCTCTCTCGTATTCACGGGACCACCTCTCCTGGTATGCCCCGCAGAGGACCTTAAGGTCCATGAATGATCATAGTTTAGAGGTCCCGGGCCCTAACGACGTTAGATTATCCTCAACCAGGGCCAGGGCCTTCTCAGTGATGGCTCCGACCTGGTGGAATGCTCTGTCCCATGAGACCAGGGCCCTGCAGGATTTAACTTCCTTCCGCAGGGCCTGTAAGGCAGAGCTATTTTGCCTGGCTTTCAGCTTGAACTTAGCCTGACCTTTTATTCTCCTTCCTTCCCTCCCACTCCCCTTTTTATGAAGATTACCCGCTCAGGGATCCCACAGCTAATTCTCCCCTCGTCTCCATCCTGGCCCAAATAAGACTAATTTAGCCAGCTAGCCCTGGTGATCATCTAATGTTTATTGGATGGATTTTCCCCCTAAATTGATTTTTCAATTCTGAATTTATCGTTATTCACATTTTATACAGTATTTTATGCTGTTTTTTTGTTGAATCAGTTAAGTGTTTTAACTTTGTTGTTAGCTGCCCTGAGCCCGGTTTTTGAACTGGGAAGGGCGGGGTATAAATATATTATTATTATTATTATTATTATTATTATTATTATTATTATTATTATTATTTCTCTCTCTCTCTCTCTCTCTCTCTCTCTCTCTCTCTCTCTCTCTCATAGACAAACAAACAAACAAACAAACAAACAAACCTCCCTTCATCAAAAGATCTCAGGGCTGTTCACAGAATAAACTACAATAGTGGTTTCCAACCAGTGTGCCGTGGCACCCTGAGGTGCCTTCTCGCATCTCTGCCTCCCCAAGGCTTTCATAGCTGTTTGCTGCAGGCGAATGGTGCCTGTGGGGTTGGCCTGGGGATGATGGTTGCCAGGAGTGAGGTGGCCTCAGAAGTAAGCAAGCAAGCAAGCAAGCAAGCGAGCGGGTGAGGGAACCCAGCCAGCCAGCCTGCCAGCCCTTGCTGTTGGGAATGGACAGACAAGTCTTAGGCCCCTGTGGGGCAGTGTGAGAAGGCACCTCTCTTTGGGGTGGGGGTGGGGCAGCTCAGAAAGCAGGGGCAGCAGCCCTGAGGACTTCTAAGGAGAAGAGAGAGGAGAGGAGGCTGAGGGAACACTCCACAAGGGAGGGTGTTTGAAAAAGGGTGAGAGGCTGTCAGCTCTGCAGGCAAGGGGTGACATTACTGGGCTACTGAACCCCACAGGGGTGCCATGGAAAGAATGTTGTAGGTCAAGGGAGCCGTGGACTCAAAAAGGCTGAAAACCTCTGAACTACAAGATAAAACACAAGTAAATAATTAAACCAAAACAACAAAACAGATGCATTTAAAAGGCTGTAGGACATTAATCAGCCAAAGGGCTGCTTGAAGAGGAACATTTTCACCTGGCACCTAAAAATGTATAACGAAGGAGTCAGGCGAACCAGCATTCCATAAATGGGGAGCCACTACAGAAAAGGCCCAATCTCATGTAGCTGCCCTTCAGACCTCACCTGGAGGAGGCACACAAAGAAGGGGTTTCAGAGAATGAATGCAGAGTCCAGGGTGGTTTATGTGGGTAGAGGCAGTCCTTGAGGTATTGCGGTCCTGAGCTTGTCCTAATGGCAACAATAGACTGGTCAAAAGTTGGTTGGATAAATGAAATTGGGTAAGGGAGGGCAGGGCAAGGGCAAGGGCAAGACAAGACAAGAGCATACTTATGGAGAGGATGTAATCATAGAGAAACCTAAACAAAAAATGCTTAGGAGACCAGACCAGACGGGATCCGGGTAGGGATGGGGGAATGCAGTTATCCTTCAAAATTGCAAATTGCTGTGAAAATATGGAGGATTGAATTTAAGACAGGAAAAATGGCAAACGGAGAGACACGGGAAATGATAGACTCACCATCTTTCAATCCAGGTACTAGTAGGAATGGGAAGAGCTTTGAAGTAGGAGACCGAGAGGAAGGCACAGAAACTTAGGGAAAGACCAAGACACTCAAATAAGTCACCAAAAGTATAAATTAATTCTGTTCTAGTTACAGCTAGAGTTTCCTTGCGTTGTTTAGTATTTCTAACTTTGGGCAGAAGGTAGACTATGGTTTCTTGTTACGCAATTGACTACTTTTTGTGGTAGGCTTCCTAGTACCTACTGGTTGCTAGAATTCTAGATAAAAACCAATATTCTGGACTAGGAGAAGCTTGTTTTCATCATGAAAGGTGCTTGCTAGGATCTTGAACGAGAGTGAGCACTCAGGAGCACTTTGGAGCAGATTAGTTATGTCCCAACAGCGCAGAAATCCAGGGTATGCACACTTGCTTTGTAGATTAAAAACATACCAGCGGATCAATGAAGCTTCTTGTAAAAGGGGGTGAGGAACAGACTGTGCTAGACAGCTCCGAATCCACTCCTGTGCAAGAAGTTTCTTATGTAAACTGTGAAGAAGCCTGTGCATTCCAAAGGATATGTTGAAATGGAACATTGTTAATTGACAAGTCATTTATTCTTCTCATTGCTTTTATTCAGCTGGAATTGTTTATCCCAAAGTTTTGTCGTTAACAAATGAGCATGAAGAACAAGAATGGAAATCTTCAGCTCCAGATGAGTAAAAATTGGCAAAATTGTTAGGCTTTAAATAATACATCTTTCCTCAATGCATTGGCTGCAGGGAATCATCTTGAGATGTCACCAAAGTCTGTCTTTCCATGATTTTGAATGCAAATGCCATCAACTCATTATACTTCTCATAAATATAATGTGAGAATAATGACTGCTAAGTTCTTCTCCAGCTTGGGTTTTAATGAGAGACATAGAACTCCAACCTCCCTTGCCCCAAACCCAATGCCCAAAGTTGCTCCCAATTCAGCACTGAGAGGAAAGAACTTTCTCTCCTCGGCTCTTACAGACTGCTGATACTGCAGTGACCTGGGCACAAGGGTCTCTGGGAACTGTAGTTTTCTGAAGGGTCCTGTGGCCTGGCTTCCTTTATCAGGATCCTAAGTGCCAGGGAGTATGGATTGGGGAGAGGAAACGAGGGAGACCTTCCTCACCTACCACCATCAGAGCAGGTAACTGGGCTTTGGGAAGGAAGATAAGCAGCTCATGGGAATGTGTCTGATTATTATTGGGAGTGCAGTGGAGTCCCATTTTGGTTTGTACTAAACCAAGCTATTTTCCAGTGTCATGATGCCATGCCCGTGGATGCTTACACACTAAGTTTGCAATGCTATGCACACTTTGGAATAAACCTCAGAGCTCAGGATCAGGATGCTCATAGCCCCTATGTTATGTTTTGAAATATGGTGATGGTGTCATATAGGCCAGACAGGTGGAAGTACCATGGGAACAACCTATGGCTTTGCCCTGCTGTTTCAAAGCTATTGGATGTGGCAGACATCTTGCATCTTTTTCTGTTCAGTGATCTGCAACTTAAAATTAAGCACACTGGAAAAAGCTGAGCCTTGCAGTGGTAGTTCCTGGCGATTAACACCTTAGGGAGTTCGGAGCCTCATCACAGTCAAGTAATGTCTGCCACTGAAATGCCCTTTTCTTATGGTAAGCCAGCAATTTCTTCATCTGAAAAGAGGTTGTGTGTGTGCTATTTGCCTATCCCACTTTGGTTCTGCCTCCTTCCCCCCTCATTGTTGATGACAACTAGGATAGAGCTGCTGTAGTATAGCGAGAGGCAAATCGCACAACAACATGAAATTGCCAAGGGTGAAGACGGCATTTCATAATTTCTAAAGGAACTGAAAGTGTATGCTAGCAACATCAATGTCCTTGGTGTTTCACACACATTTCCTTTTGTCATCTTTGACTGAACGTGTTCTGCAAGTTTTGAAAATACTACCGCCACCTCCGCCGCCCAAATGCCAACTGTGTGGGCAATCATGTTTCTCTGAAAGCAACTATTGTGTATCTCTAGGTGGCACATTCCAATCTGTGAATACTAATGTGGAGATAGGAACACATGCATACCTTAGAAAGAATGATATGTTGAGGCATCTAATCATAGCCTGCATTTTTATTAAGGCTTGATCAGGGCCTGTATTTTAAAATGAGCTTAAAGATTTTCAAATGTTCATGCCAGGCAGAAGACCAGCTGCCTAAGAACCTTGGCAAGATGTTTATTCTCCTGCACAAGGGGGCCCCCTGATTTATAGCAGAAAACAATTCTCAAAGTCAAAGGGAATTACAGGCTGACAGCCAAGGTTACACTGACCCTACATATTACAGAAGATAAAAAAGGAGATAAACATAATTAAGAGTAGGTAAATAGTAAAATAAAACCATGTGCCTCCCATTAAACTTGAGCCATATTTTCCTAAGGTTGAAAGGTCAAGAGCAGTGAAAAAGGCAACTGGCTTGGCTGGAGAAGAGGTTTTCTTTCTATCTTATTTTGAGGCTGGAAACTGTTCCTTCCTTTTTTACTTTGAAAATGTTTATTCTTCTAAAAAGCTATCTATGTTATGTATTAAATATATTGGCTTAAATATAATTATGCAAAGGAATTAGAAGCTAAGAAATGTTAAATCCTTATGCTAGATTCTTATTTCATATAGTTGGAAGAGATCACAGGGGCCACCAGCCACCAGCCCAGCCCCTCCTGCCAAGCAGGAAACATCATTAGAGCACACATATGGTTATCTGTTTAAAGACCTTCAAGAGAAGGAGATCTTTCAATGATGATGTGAATTCAAGATCCTTGACATCTGTTTAAGATAAAAATTTGAGATTAAACCATTTGTTTTGGAGGGCAATAGGGTGAGGTGAGCTGGTAATTAAGGTTCCTTGTTGAGACACATGTAAGATATATTACTACTTATTTGTCATTTATAGATAGAAGAATATATATCTTTTTGTTTCCCATAAAAGGGCATGAGGAAATGGGTGTATCTTTTGTGATTGGTTCTAGCAAACAGCCAATAGGAATTTCAGCCAGGCTGATTGGACAGAGGCAGCCACAGGAGGAGCAAGGGGGCTGGATTAAGGAAATATAAGTGCTGGCCAGAATGGCAGGAGGCCAGGCCAGAGCTTGGTAACCATATACCACTGTGCCTCATATTTATTTGTCTGACAAATAAATTATTATTTTAATTTCTCTATTGCTGCGTTGAATATTTCATTCCAGCTAAGCGTTAACCACAAGCAGGGTGCTACAATGTGAGGACACCTGTACTAGGGGTGGCAGGAGTCAAGCTTTTATCATGAGCTTTCGACAGGAACGCTGAAAATGCAGGCCTTCCTCCCCTGCATGGTCTTAGTTTCCCTTCCACAAGCAAAGGAGGAGGAGGGGCTCAGAGGCAATGTGGAGGATTAGTGGCCACAGTTGAAAGGCACTGAAAGGCCTACCCTGAACAGGAAGTGGTGCAAGGAACAGATGCTTCTTTCCAGAGACTCTGGACTTGAAGTTTGAGACATGGAAAACCACAAGTTTCACGATCTCCAATGTGAAAGGGTACTCTGAGCGGTGCAAGATTCCAGGGGTTCCAGGAAGCTTACTCAGGGTCTGTGTTTCCTTTTGGCAATGAGGGCCAGTGGAGACTGTGGTGTCTTTATGATGTATGGCTTACTTACACACGTATATACAACCTGAGCCTATAATTGAGGGGTTCACAACAGCAACACCCCAAGAGGTTCCTGCTTCTCCCATAGTCACAGCCCTGGATTCAAACAGACATTAGTCTTTGTGCTCTACCTGCTACTTTGCTTGTAACTCCTAACTCTGCTACTGGAAGCTCTGGCTTTATCTGTGTCTCACACCGAGTCACTTTTGATCCTTTGTTGTCTTAATGGCTTACCCGCCAAGCTATCACCTCAATACAAGAGACTAGGCTGACTTAATTAGCTTTTGACACTTGCTAATTCCAGGGGATTAGAAGTGTCTAGTATACAACTTAATACACATGGGCCTAGCTCCCAGTTTTAACACCCCCAGCATTAATTAAATTATAACACCTGCTGGATCTGCGGATTATAACACCCACAAACTCATAGCTCTCTCTCTCTCTCTCTATTCAATATATTATATATTCAAAGAGCAGTATTACATTATTATTGTATGTTATCATTAAAATAATATATATATCACATTTCGTTTCGAAAAGAAATTCCACGGCAGTTCACGCACAAATAAAAAACAGCAGCAAAATAACCAATTATGTAACTACAGCTACCTGTAATTAAAATGCTTCGTGAAACAGCTGCATCAAAACATCCATAATTAAAAAACATAATAAAGAAGCCCGTTAAAACAGCATAACAGTTAAAACATAACATTAAAAAGGAACTGTATGTAGTGTAATACCCCTTTTAATAAGATCAGCCAACTGTCATAGAATTGTGAATTTGGCTAAAGATGGCAGAGTAGTTTCAGTCGTTTTAATTGCAGTGTTGCTTTAATGAGATTGTTGTAGTACACGTTTTAATTGTGGCCATTTAATATTTTAATATCTGTGTAACTAGCTTTATACTTGGTAAACCACTTAGAAGCCCGTTTTGGCATTAATGGGCATATAAATCAATAAATAAGGGTAGTTAGCATTTTGAACTCCTCCTGACTGAGAAGACCCAGGTTTACGTTTAGGTTACCTTGTACCAGCCACTGCCTGAGCCTAGACTGCTTCAGAAAGAGATCATGTGACAGGCAGGATCAGTCCTCCAATCCCCCAGGCTTAAACCACTGATGAAGATAATACTGCTCCAGCAGATGATATCATCTATTGTGCTGTTTAAATAGTGTGGGAGCTTTGCTCACTTGTGTTGCTGCTCCATGATGCTACTGCCCCTCTCCCATGCTAAGCTTTTCTTCTTCCTCCTCCTCCTCCTCCTCCTTCTCTTCTTCTTCTTCTTCTCCTCCTCCTCCTCCTCCTCCTCCTCCTCCTCCTCCTCCTTCTATGCTTGGTGAAGGAAGTGAGATACTGGCAAGGAGGCTGAACAAGAGAATGTATACTTGGAACACTCAGAAAGCATTATACAGATGTGATCCCCCCGCCGGTACTTTATGAAATCTTTGCTGTGCATTAGGCATTAGAATGCAATTAGTATCTATTAGGAGGAAGAAGATGACATGGACCAGGATAGCTAAGTGATGAGCCAGTGCCCAGTCCTGGAGAAATATAGAGCACTGGCTCATCACTTAGTGAAACACTGTCACAGCTTTCGTAGTAGCACAGAACTAATTACCCATGTGCTAAAACACAGCTTGCAAATCACACGTTTGCTTTAACTGCAAGCTTGAGTTGGGCCTGTTATTACACAGGTAAACAAAGGAGAACAGATGCAAAGAGGAGGTGGGAACATCTGTCTGTTGGTAGATGGTAAACCTTTAGTTGCTCTCCCCAATTAGACAATTGCATACTTAAGGGCAGGACTTGGTGTTACAAGAAATATAGGATTGCCACAGAAAACAGCAACTGCTTGTCAACTCCCCTTCCCTCAAGTCAAGTCTAGTAGAATTGGCTCTGTAATAATTGATGTCATTATATTAGCTATCAACACAAGATAATATCACCAAGGCAACTATCCGTAAACAAACACTAAACGTCCATAAAAATGGCAAAAGTAGTTTCTTTTCCAAATAGGTTTTATCTTAAACAATAGCAAAGGTAGTAAATAAAGAGTCCACTTGTGATATACCAGGCACGTCCAAGAGGTAGATCGTGATGTACCTGTAGATCACTGGAGACATCTGTGGTAGATCACTGGGAGATCACTGGCTCCCCCCCAAAGAAGCTCAACAACTTTGGCTCCCCTAAAAAAAAGCTCAAAAACTTTTACCTGAACCTCTTAAAAATGGGGCTTTCCTCCTCCCTAAAAAAGGTCCACAACCCAACCTTGACCTGAACCCCCCCAAAGGGGTTAGATCACTTCCAGTTTTTAACTCTGTGAGTAGATCGCAGTCTCATAGGAGTTGGCCATCCCTGTGATATACCAATGGTTCAATGCTTGGATGTCATTCCAGTAATCTGACGTTTTGTCACTAAAGAGCTTAGTCATCGAGCTTTGTAGTAAATAATATACAAGAGAAGAGTATGTAAACGACTTAAAGCAGGGCTTTACTTGTCCCCCATCTGCATGTTTCCACTGGAAGGAGCACAGAAAGAGGGTGATGTCCTTCAGTTTGTTAAACCTCCTTCTGAACTGAACCACTGAACTCTTTATTTACTGTGTTTGCTATCGTTTAAGATGAAACCTATTTGGGAAAGAAACTACTTTTGCCATTTTTTATGGACGTTTAGTGCTTGTTTACAGATAGTTGCCTTGGGGATATTACCTTGTGTCGATTGCAGTAGTCATTGTATCACCCCCCTGTTCATTGTTTTATTATTTTTGTTATTATATTAACTAGGCATTCACCATGCCCCCACCTCCCGCAGTGGCAGCTTTGGTCTGCCTCCTGCCAGTAGCTGGGGCAGCCAGTAGCCACCTCCCACCCACCTCATAAGGAGGAGGGACTGCAGATGCAGGGGGGAGATGATGGGAGGAGCACACACAGTGTTGTGGTCCAGTGACTGCGCCCCCACCCCCGGGACAGCTCTGCCGATGGCTGCAGAAATGCACAGCATCAGGGTGTCAGAATGAATGAGTCGCTCTAGATGTCACAGATTGTGAAATGGGTTTCTCTCCCCCCCCCCCAGCAGAAGCTTGATGTCCCTTCTTTGAAACCTTAATAGGCTTTGCCCAGAGGCAGGATCAGAGCAAAATAGAAATGTACTGTCCTCATGGACGTACGATGAAAAGTGTCCAAAAATTAGAGAGGAAGAGGGAAATTGCTCACTGTACCTGCAGTTTCATTCAAGTGGAATTTCTAACTCATTAAAGATTATTTGATTGTCTTGAGAAAAGCAAATGGCAATTATTTTCCCAGAGCTCCTTGCAAAGGTCAATGTTGGCACAGTGTGTATATATGCTTTAACTAGGAGTAGAGGCAGTAACCCATGTTACTTTGTACGGTAAGCTGGTTTCTACACACAGTTGCACACCCTTCACTATCCTCCATCCAGACAAGTAAGAGGCAGAACCAAACGTCAAGGAGACAGTTCAGCCAGGCAGAAATACTCAAGAAGAATGCTGATGAGGGCTGATGAGGGATGTGCCTTGGAGAGAGCAGGATGCGGCCCATTGTTTTTCCCATTGATAAATGACTGTCCCAGTTAAAGAGTAGCAGTCCCAGACCAGATACATTTGTCCTACATCCAATTCCAGGATCTTATTTCTCTGGTCTTCCTAGACTGGGATGTAGTAGCCACATGATTCCCCCATCCGATTCCCCTTTTACCCCCTTTTAGGCTTGTTGTTGTTGTTGTTGTTAATTTATTTGCTCTCTGTATGGTATTCTGTCTTACTTGTTTAGCCAAAAGAACCAAAGAAATGAAAGCGGCATGAGAAAATTCCTGGCTAAGAAGAAAGGCTGCATTTATTTTTCCTGCCGTTTATCAGAACGGTAACGTGTATAAAACATGTATAAAAGCCATTTTGAAGAAGAAAATAGTAACAGAAATGAATAGTAGCCTTTTGTCCTGGGATAGTGATCAGCTACTATACTGTTGCACACAACCACAATCTCTGAGCAATGTGAGATTCCAGGGGTTCCAAGCTCTTTCGCAGGATTCGTGCTTCCTTTGGAATGAGGGACAGCAGGGACTGTGGTGTCTTTATGATATATGGTTTATTTACACATCTTACAACCTGAGTCTGTGATGGAGGGGTTCACAGCATTAACAGCCCAAGAGGGTCTTGCTTCTCCCATAGCCACAGCCTCGGATTCCATCAGAAATCAGGCATAGCTCTGTCTCCCAGCTGCCCAGACTGCAGCCAGCAAGCTTCTAGCTCACATAACTATCAACTCTGCCTTTGTCTTTCTACCTACCAGCAAGTTGGGGGAGGGGCCTCCACTCATTTGCTATCTGGCACAGAGACACTTCCTTTGTTACCTTAATGGTACATACTTACAGGGAAATAACCTCACCAGGAAGCTTTGTTGTTTAGTCGTTTAGTCGTGTCTGACTCTTCGTGACCCCATGGACCAGAGCACGCCAGGCACTCCTGTCTTCCACTGCCTCCTGCAGTTTGGTTAAACTCATGCTGGTAGCTTTGAGAACACTATCCAACCATCTCGTCCTCTGTCGTCCCCTTCTTCTTGTGCCTTCAATCTTTCCCAACATCAGGGTCTTTTCCAGGGAGTCTTCTCTTCTCATGAGGTGGCCAAAGCATTGGAGCCTCGGCTTCAGGATCTGTCCTTCCAGGCTATTCCAGGAATAGCCTGGCTATTCCAGGAATTGAATCTGTGCTGGATCCAGGAATTAGAAGAGTGCTCAGGCACTCGTAACAATACTTTTATACATGGTGTGGCATGGCTTGTGTAGATGACTGCTGTTTGATTCTCCCTCGAGAAGAATGAGAAGAAGAAGGGGGGGAGCCCTGCGGGTTGCCAGCCTCATAAAAAAGTATTTGTAAGCAATAAAGCTTCCATCTCCAGCATGGGTGAAATTGACAGCTCCTGGCAATGTACAGATGAATAATGGCATTGGGAACCTTCCTACTTCCCCCCCTGCCCATGTCTTGCTTTCTGCTGCCTCCTGTATGATTCAGAGGGAGCTATACATATGCAAATTGGTAGCATCGAAGAAGTGCTTCTGCCATTGCCTCTGCAGGAACTAATAAATAAATACAGGCATACGAACCATGACAACTATCCCCCCCCCCATGGTAGGAAAACAAAACTATGTGCATCTCTGTGTCTTTTAAATATAAATAATATATCAAATTGGTTTGTCTTCTCTCTCATGTCACTTGTATTTATTTTTTTGTGGGGGCAGGGGAAGGAAATTTGTGAATCATTTATTCCACCTCAGACAACTATACTAGTAAAAGCAAATCGGCAATGAAACCAAGGGGTGTGAACATGGGGCTTGGGCATCTCATACATTTTTCATCCCCAAGAGCAAGGAGGATTAAATCAAGGTAAATGGTTTGACAAAGCTTGTTCACCCTGAAGTCCAATGTAATTCCCCCGCCCTCCCTGTATTCTGTTGCCACTGGCATAGTTGCATATGCAAAGTGAGTTGCTTATAAGATTTTGTGTGTGTTTCTTTTATTTTCTTTTACAATGAAGAAGTGCTTAAAAATATAACTTGGGGAAAATGTGCACGTGAATGTGGTTATTTATTTTGCTGGTCACATCTGCTAACAATACAAAAAGCTTATTTGTTATAATTAGAGATCACCTTTGTCTTGGGGGGAGAACTTCGTAATGGCAATCTGATGCTGTTTCACATGCATAACTGGAAGTGCATTTTTTAATTTCCTGGAAAGTAGCACAAATTTTAATCCAATGGGAAAATCAAATCGTAAACACTTAGGGCGCATCCCCACATTCACCTGACCCATATTTTGATCATATTGTGTACTAATGAATCCCACCAGGTCAGAGAGCTTTTCTTGCTGTTCCACAGTTGCGTCTTGTGAAAATCCAATCTTACCTGTTGAATTGGATCTAATCAGATGCACAGAAAATCCAAAGAGAGATTCTGCTTAATGGAACTTCAGTTCAGTAGATAAGATCAAATTTTCGCAAGGCACAGCCGTGGAACAATGACAAAAGCTCTGGGGCTCAGGAGGAATTAATACAATCAAATACAATCAAAACATGGATCTAGTGAAAGTGTGGGTGAACCTTCAGTTCTTTGTCCCCCACTAGGCAGTAAGGGATTGTCCTGTGCATACTGACTTGAGAGCAAGTTCCATTGGGCAGCATTCAACTAAAGAATTGCATGAGCAGAATGACATCCATTTCCAGGAGATCACTTCCTGGTGCAACTGGACTTCTCTGTGACCCATCCCCTCTGCAGGGAGGTGGGACCAATTTAGATGGTCCGCCCCCGCCACTTAATGGATCCAAACGGTTTCCAGAGAGTGGTAGGGGATGCTTTATCCCATGTTGATGGCCTTTCAGCTGATTCCCTGGTGGCCCGCTGGAATGTGGAGTTAGCCAGGGCTATTGACTGTTTGGCTCCGAAGCGTCCTCTCCGATTGCATGGAGCCCAGACAGCCCCATGGTTTTCCACAGATCTGAGGGCAATGAAACAATCGTTGAGATGGCTAGAGCGCCGGTGGCGGATAACTCATTCCGAATCTGACCGGACACAGGTTAGAGCTCAACGTCGAGCCTACCAAGTGGCGATAGTGACAGCGCAGAAGAATTTCTTCACTGCCTCTATTGCATCTGCAGAAAACAGCAGCAGGAGACTTTTTCAGGTGGTTCACAATTTAGCGGAACCACCTGCAACATCGGGGCCCAGTACGGGCCACATGTTCTCCTGCAATGATTTTGCAAAGTTTTTTGCAGATAAAATCACTCAGATTCGGGAAGAAGTAGACTCCACCGTGGGAGCAGGCGGGAGAGTGCCAGAGTCCTGTCTAGTCAAGTTGTGTGGGATCAATTCCAATCTGTTACCTCCGAGGATGTGGGCAGGCTGCTTGGACGAGTGAAGCCAACCACCTGTCTCCTGGATCCTGGTTTATAAAAGCTAGCTGGGAAGGACTGGGCGATGGGCTTCGTGGGGTGGTGAATGCTTCCCTCCGTGAGGGAGCCTTCCCAGACCCGCTGAAAGAGGCGGTTATTAAACAGCTTCTTAAAAAACCATCTTTAGATGCGGCCACGATGGCCAACTATCGCCCAGTCTCAAATCTTCCATTCTTGGGCAAGGTGATTGAGCGAGCGGTTGCTGAACAACTTCAGGCACGCCTAGAAGAAGTGAACCATTTGGATCCCTTCCAGTCGGGATTCAGGCCTCATCATGGGACTGAAACTGCCTTGGTCGCACTGGTTGATGATCTCCGGCGGGCTAGGGACAAAGGTGAGAGCTGTTTCCTAGTTCTGCTGGATCTCTCAGCAGCGTTTGATACCATCGACCATAACATCCTTCTGGACCGTCTTGAGGGGCTGGGAGCTGGGGGCACTGTCATACAGTGGTTTCGCTCCTTCCTCCTGGGCCGTGTTCAGAAAGTGGTGGGGGGGATGAGTGTTCAGACCCATGGGCTCTCACTTGTGGGGTGCCTCAGGGTTCTGTCCTCTCGCCCATGCTTTTCAACATTTACATGCAGCCGCTGGGAGAGATCATCAGGAGGTTTGGGCTGGATGTTCATCAGTATGCAGATGATACCCAGCTCTACCTCTCTTTTAAATCAGAACCAGTGAGGGCGTTGAAGGTCCTGTGTGAGTGTCTGGAGGTGGTTGGAGGATGGATGGCAGCTAACAGATTGCGGTTGAATCCTGACAAGACAGAAGTACTGTTTTTGGGGGACAGGAGGCGGGCAGGTGTGGAGGATTCCATGGTCCTGAATGGGGTAACTGTGCCCCTGAAGGACCAGGTGCGCAGCCTGGGAGTCATTTTGGACTCACAGCTGTCCATGGAGGCACAGGTCAAATCTGTGTCCAGGGCAGCTGTTTACCAGCTCCATCTGGTACGTAGGCTGAGACCCTATCTGCCTGCGGACTGTCTCGCCAGAGTGGTGCATGCTCTGGTTATCTCCCGCTTGGACTACTGCAATGCACTCTACGTGGGGCTACCTTTGAAGGTGACTTGGAAACTACAACTAATTCAGAATGCGGCAGCTAGACTGGTGACTGGGGGCGGCCGCCGAGACCATATAACACCGGTCTTGAAAGACCTACATTGGCTCCCAGTACATTTCCGAGCACAATTCAAAGTGTTGGTGCTGACCTTTAAAGCCCTAAACGGCCTCGGTCCAGTATACCTGAAGGAGCATCTCCACCCCCATCATTCTGCCTGGATGCTGAGGTCCAGTGCCGAGGGCCTTCTGGCGGTTCCCTCAATGCGAGAAGCAAAGCTACAGGGAACCAGGCAGAGGGCCTTCTTGGTAGTGGCGCCAGCCCTGTGGAACGCCCTTCCAGCAGATGTCAAAGTGATAAACAACTACCTGACATTCAGAAGACATCTTAAGGCAGCCCTGTTCAGGGATGTTTTTAACGTTTGATATTTTAGTGTATTTTTGGTTTCTATGGAAGCCGCCCAGAGTGGCTGGGGAGGCCCAGCCAGATGGACGGGGTATAAATAATAAATTATTATTATTATTATTATTCCTCTCTCCTCCAGTTGCATGCATCCCTCACCACCCCCAAATCTGCTCCAGAGGGTTTGGGGAACATCAATAACAGATTTAGTGGATGCATGGGGGAAGGAGAGGGGGAAAGTCCCATTGTACAAGTAGAAACTATTCCGCTCACACAAGGGATCACTTAGCACTACTTTAAATACAACCCATTGAACTTAGTGGGACTTACTTCCAAGTAAAGGTGGCCAGGCCAGAACTGTATGCTAAGCCCCCCTCCTTTACTCTCTCCCCAACTCTTGAAATTTGTATTCTGAGCTTCCTGACACAGGGGTCTGCAGGGGTCTACCCTTTTATTTTGCCCTGCAAAGTGCCATGAAACCTGGATGGCAATGTATATGACCATTAATGGTGTTCTGCAAGGTGAGTAAGGCAGCCTAATCTGCAGTCGTGGTTGGAAATATCCCAGGTACTTAAAATTGGGATGAAGGGCTGGTACCTAGGAAGTGAAAATACTGTTTCTCCAGGCCTCCAGTAGGCAGAGCATTTTGTAATGTTCCATGCAATCAGAACTACAATTGTTTTCTCCTTTTACTTGCTCTGTGTATGCCTTATGTCTGTGAGCTGTGTGTATCATTTCTCTCACTCCAGTTCTTCAAGGGCCACGGTGCTGCACCAAGCTTTGGCTTCCTTTGGAAGGAAATCACTGGGGACTCATTGGCATCTTGTGATATTTGCATCTCTTTGCAAATGTGCAGGTTGAGCGCAGGTGGAGGCCAGTAGCTTAAACCCTTCAAAAGGCAGACAAAATCCCTTCCACCTACATTAAAGTATCCAGGGAGAAGGCTGGCAGACTAAGACGCTTTTAGAGCACAGACTCTGATCCCTCAGTTTTTTTCATCTTTCCCCAATTCATTTAAACAGCAATCTATTGCTCTCCCCCTGTGCTTAGAGGTAGCAGTGGGGTTATCGGGGATGAGTCATCTTCTGCAACTATCATGTAATTTTCTTAATACAGACCTCACAACTTGGCCTGGTGAGAAATAAAGAAGCATTTGAACTCATTCTGGCTCCATTAACCATCTATCGTTGCAATGGTGCTTAACACCTGCCAGGATGAATCAAACACGTTTTAAATGTTGGACGTGCTCAACAGCAAATGCTTTTCTGACACATATATGGTGAGACTGTCACTATGCCTATGATTTTTGGAAGCATACTTTGCAACAAATTATCTTGATGTTAGGTGCAGAACTGAGACTTTCTCCAATGTTTGTAATGGTTAATTGGCTTGAGGATGATGTGTCTGCAGAACAAAAGTCTTTAGTTAAAGTCTTGTTCATCACAGCCAGAGTAGTGTGGGCCAGAAAATGGAATGATTCCCATGTTCCATCTACATAGGGAAATGGGTTTTGAAGTATCTTGAATGAGTGGGAAAGGGCAAGCTGACTGATTTGGTCTAGAAGATGAACGGCATCTCCGATCGTACAAGTTTTGTTGAGAGGGGCTCATGCTTTGCAAATTATTGTAATATGAATTTGGGAAATATTAGGCTTGGAAGACATTTATGAAAAGCTGATTTGCACAAATTAGGAATTATGTGTATTCATAAGTGACAGGGAACCGCCATCGGCTCAGGGGCGAGAGGGGAAAAGGCGGATGGATTACAGAGAGCCCCCAAAGACCGTGGGAAGCAGCACTTCCTCAGCAGAGGAAGGAAGCCATGCCTCTAGTGGGGAGGAGATGCAGGGCTCAGAGGATGCAAGGCGGTGCCAGGACACCTTGCCTGAGCAAAGCGGGGAGGAGGGAGGTCCCCATTTACCCAAGCCTTCCTTGCACAGTAGGCTTTCACGCACAGAGGGGAGGCGTTGACTGGGGGTCAAGAAACTACTCTGCTGGGGAAGATTTAAGGACCTCCCACTCTCAGATTCTGCCAGTGAATGAGCAAGACATGGAATAGAGGTGCTCTGCATTGTAAAGGTTTTTAGCACCAATAATAAAGCTTTAGAACAGACAAGTGAGGCATCTTGCCTGATTGCTCTCGAGCAACCACCCAATATCCCTTACAATAAGCAACATTAAAAGTAATAACAAAAGAGACTTTTTACAGCTGCATGTCAAATTCCCCATTCACTACCACCAATATTAAGCCCAGTTGTTAAACATTGACAACAGTGTAAGGGACCTTCCAATTATTGAATAACACAAAGTTTCTCAGTTGTGGGCTGACCATGGCCAATACATACATATCCTAACTTGTTCCAGGGATGATGATGTTCTTAAGTGGGTACATTCAATTGATCCAAAAGTTTACAATGGGGCTCATTAGGTATGTAAATCTGAAACCATAGTGAATGCCTAAAAATACAGTAGGGAATTGGTATCTAGACAGTAGTGTATCAATGGCCATTTCAATCAAAAGGTTGTCATTGACATATTCTGCCTTAGCTAAACCAGGGGTAGCTAGCATGGTTTCCTCCAGGTGCTTTGGTCTACAGCTCCCAGCATCCTTGATCATTGGCCATTTGCTTTTGAACAGTGATGTGGGAGTGAACCTGTTATGTAGAGTTGTGTCCTGAATGAGCTCACCAACTTTCATTCCAGTCTCTTAGTCTTCAAGGCAGATCTCACATCTTGTTTATTTGTTGCCCAAGCATTTGGGACTCTTTTGCAGGAGTCAAGTTCATCTTTAAAATGATATCCTGAATATGCACAGCAACTTAAGTTCTTGTTCTTCAAGGCGGATACCACATTGCCTTTTGTATACATTTGCAGCCTTCAAAAACACCCCTGCTTAGATGGGTCAATGGGCTGACCCAGGTTTGCATGTGAAGGTGAACCCAGCAAATTGCAAACGACAAGATGTAGACAAAATGGACCAAGTCAAAAAGTTGAAAAAGAATGCGGACCAGACATACAGGAAAAAATATATATGCAGGGTTTGATCCAGACCAAGTTAGTTGAACTCAATTACCACTGAAATAAATGGGACTAGTCATTACTAACTTATCCCATTGATTTCAATCAAGCATAAACTCAAATGCATTTCAAGGGAACCAACTTCAAGTACCATAATATGGATGCATTTGCTGTGCATTAACTAACAGCGTTTTCAGAATGTGGTTGTTTCTATACATCTTTTACAAAGAAAAGAAAAAGGAAAGGATCGATATTTCTCCTTGCAACCTTGCCCTCGCTGTGCATTTATAAATCTCCTTGGCTTAGACCCATGAGAACAAGGTGTCAGCTTTAATGACCAGATATTTTTTTATTTTTTTTTTAAAAAGCCTCACAAAAATGAGCAGCAGTTGCTGTCAAAAAGTGTAGGCCACCAGCTGAGGAATGCAACTTCCTATTTAATTCAAGGGAGAAAGAAAAATGCAACCTAATGTGTTCTTTAATCTAGAGCAAATGGCAAGTTCCTCTCCAATTGTCAGTCCTCTCCTGAGGGAGGAAAGGAGGAAAGTGTTCGGATGCTGAACAGAACATCCTGTGCACTCAGGATAATAACCTTTCAGGCTAAATCCTCTCTGAAACTAGAGACTGATGGGTCAGATTTTATATCAAGGGCTAAACACTCAGTTGCAATAAAAAGGTGTCGAGAGGGAATTTGTTCAGATGCTTTTTTGTCGGACAACGATATTAGATTTGATTGGCCTTTATTTTCCACTCTAAGTACTTTTCTTTTTAGATGAAAAATAGTATTAATTTTTGAACATTGGCTAGAAGTTGTTCTATGCCACAGGCTTCTGTAGACAAGTAAATAAGTAAATAAGTAAATAAGTAAATAAGTAAATAAGTATCTTTTACCAGTAGTTGGGGATTAAGTTCACTCTTAATTTTGCTTTGTTGTAATATATTTTGATTACTTATTAAAGTTTAAAAATTATGGCAAATATGCATATGGATTTTACAGAGTTTTTCTTCAGGTGCTGATATACCCCAGGGCTAGTACCTTGTCCTCCTTACATGATGAACCTGAAATGAGTCAGGGTCTTCTCTCCTCCATGACAGCTTCAATACCACTCAGGAACATATAAAGTGTCAGTTTATATTGCCTGGTTTGACAGTTTGTAAGGAATAACACAGGAGCACAGAAAGAATGGAGTTGGTCAAGGGAACTGTGGAATCAAAAAGGTTGAAAACCTCTGGGTTACATAATAGCTAAGTGACAGGCTTCAGACAATCTGATCCCTCCCCCAGTGTCAGCCAGTAAGCAGATAAAAAAGAGGAGTTCTTACCAAGTAATTTATTCCGTAGTTCACAGAGAGAGACGAAGGAATGCAGCCTCCCTAAAATAATGGCGTTGCTCCGAATAAGTCCAACCCCCTCCGTCTCTCCTCTTCTACATCATCCCTACGTTCACTGATCTGTGCTTTGTGCCTCTGAGCTTTCTGTGCTACTACCCTCAATGCTCTCCTGGCCCTGGGAGATGAGAGGGATCAGGAATACTCTCCAAAGACATGGAGTCTGTCAGCTGTCTCTCCCCTGGTGTTTCTTCTTCCTGCTGTTCCTCTCCCAATTCCTGCTGTTCCTCTCCTAATATTTCCACACTTCTCCCCTCTGCAGCCTCTGAACTATGACCTTCTGCAGACCACTGTTCTAAATCTATACTGTCCTCCTGTTCTCAGGAAGATTCAGGAGAAGGGGGTGTGGCCCCCACATTCCTCCTCAGTCCAGCCCCTGACATTAAGACACCCTTCGAGATACTTTTATTTATTGAATTTATATACCACCCTATACCCAGAGGTCTCAGGGTGGTTAATAGAATAAAATCAAAATATAAAACCACAAAATATATAATCAAAATAAAAACAACAACCCAATACCGCCCCCCCCCAATCCACATTTTAAAAGGGCATAGGATAACCTGGTCCTGAGCTGTTTGAGGCTTTGAACACCATAGCCAGCACCCTGGACCTATTCCAGCCAGTGAAAGTCTTTCAGCTGCAGTGTAACATAATTGTGAAAGTTTGTTCCAGTGAGCAGTTGAGCTGATTGGGGGAAGGCAGCCCCGCCATCTCACCAAGTTTGCTCAGGAGAATATTGCAGTCCATGGTATCAAAGTTGCTGAGAGATTAAGTAAGAATAACAAGGTCACACTCCCGGGTTCTTCTCTTGATAAAGGCCAGCCCAGTCCCCAAACCAGATCCGAAACATAACACAGCCATAACACAGGATTTCATGCCAGCTTTTTCGACTTACGCTTCAACATTCTGTGTGTCTTTGAGGACCAGCTGACAAAAGTGCCATGTTTTGCCACAAATCTGAATGGTTTAGTGTGCATCATTTCTAGTGAAGAGCTTGAAGAAATTAGCTTCCACTAACTTTTAGCTCAACTGACTCCGAAATAAAAGGAGAGGTGATGTTAGTGATTTACAATAAGATTACAATACAATTCCGCGCGATGACATTTCATTACAACATACTGCATTATAAAAATAGCACAATTACTTCTGCCAATCTTTTCATTATGATTTATTTTTTTTAATGTGAGAGATAACTAAGCTCCCGTAGGTTTCCTTTTCGGGTACCTGATTGCTATCATAGTTGAATAAAAATTTGATATACACTGTTTCCATGGCATTTAAAAACTCTACACACAATATTAAAATTGGTGTTTATGTAGTACAGAAAATTAATGTGCACTCTTTGACAATTTGAAATGTTGTGGAGCCAAGATACCAGTATCAAACCATTTGAGAAGCCATGGTTTGCACATGACCTGGTGGTCCCACCCTATGATGAAATTAGACTTGAAAGAAGCATTCTGTTACAGCCAATAGGATAGGCTGCTATGGTGTGTGAGAGAGGTGCTCACCTTAGTGTCTCCATTGGCCCATAGAATTTGGCAACCCTATCTTAAGGTGTCACCTTTCAAACAGCTACGTCAGCTCTGGGACACGCTGAGCCATGTTGGAGTGATGCTACATCACTGTCTGATAACACCCGAGTATTTTTGAGTAAGGGAATGACAATTATAACAAAGCCTTTGCCAAACATTATATTCAGTTTCTTTTTCCTGGCGGAAAATAAAGGAGTTGAAGCTTCTAATTTTCTTCTTGGATGATTTCTGCCGTGTTTAGAAATAACTTTTGAAGAAAGCCTGGGGAACTTCGAAGTATTCCCACAAAAATGCCTGACCTGCTACCTGTTACTCTTTCCCCTCCGTTTCCTCCAAAGAGAAGTCTTCGAAACAAAAAGACTTTTCTGCTTTATAAAGGTAAAGGGACCCCTGATAGTTAAGTCCAGTCACGGACGACTCTGGGGTTGTGGCACTCATCTTGCTTTACTGGCCGAGGGAGCCGGTGTTTGTCCGCAGACAGCTTCTGGGTCATGTGGCCAGCATGACTAAGCCGCTTCTGGTGGACCAAAGGAGCACGGAAACGCCATTTACCTTTCTGCCGGAGTGGTACCTATTTATCTACTTGCACTTTGGCGTGCTTTCGAATTGCTAGGTTGGCAGGAGCAGGGACCGAGCAACGGGAGCTCACCCCGTCACAGAGATTCGAACTGCCGACCTTCTGATCGGCAAGCCCTTGGCTCTGTGGTTTAACCCACAGCACCACTCACATCCCTTTCTGCTTTATAGCTTTGCTTGATTTTAATGCTGCGGCAAGGCTGTTGCGCTAGTAGATGTTCTCTGCCTTGCATTCCTTGGCCTTTCTTCAGCTCACCTGGGCAAGGAGCTATTGTGCTGGCCTGCCATTCACAGCTGTAATTTGCACATGATAAATGGCTGCTTTGGTATGCACCTAGCAGAAACACAAAGTACCCCGAGCAGGTATTGGCAGCTGTTGGGCTCGTTTGAGAATAGGGAAGGAGGAAGAATCCATTTTAAATGGATTTATACACGGAATTTTGTGAGTGAGCTCTGCCCACATTAGACAACCTCTTGCATCAAGGGCCCACTTGGGTCTGAACTGTTTGTGCATTGTTGGCTTAAAAAAAACACACCAAGCTTAAATAAGGTAAGGTAAAGGTACCCCTGCCCGTACGGGCCAGTCGTGTCCGACTCTAGGGTTGTGCGCCCATCTCACTTAAGAGGCCGGGGGCCAGCGCTGTCCGGAGACACTTCCAGGTCACGTGGCCAGCGTGACGAAGCTGCTCTGGTGAGCCGGCACCAGCGCAGCACACGGAAACGCCGTTTACCTTCCCGCTATAAAGCGGTACCTATTTATCTACTTGCACTTAGGGGTGCTTTCGAACTGCTAGGTGGGCAGGAGCTGGGACCGAAAGATGGGAGCTCACCCCGCCGCGGGGATTCGAACCACCGACCATGCGATCGGCAAGCCCTAGGCGCTGAGGTTTTACCCACAGCGCCACCCTTTTGATATGCAAAAATGCATATATTATACACATACATTTAACAGAAACATGGGATTATAAAGTTGGAAGGGATCTTCAAGGGTCATCTAACCCAACCCCTTGCAAAACATAAGAGTTCAGCCTCATGTGGTACTACATTTCTGCAGCATAATTTTGTAAGTGTTAGCACAAAGTGTGTTCTCCTTCATGGAGAGCACGTGCTGCGGTGGGGGCCGCCAGGACACTCCAAAGTTGGGGGGCGGGCTAATTGATCGTTGGCCACTGATGCGATTGGGGCTTCCCTTGTTGTTGGGAAGAAGTTAATGTTGCCATTTATTGATTGACAGCCAGAAATAGTAAAACTCCTTGCACGAGGCTAGGGCTTCCTCTTTTCGCCCGTGCATTGGATTGCCCGTCCCTCCCTCCCTAGAATAGGGTTGTTCGCTTTGACCTTGCTATGCCTGTCATGGGGTTGTCTGCTTTGGAGCGGTGGCCTGGTAGGAATTTTGTCCATCTGGCTGATTGGCTGGGGCCATTTCGTTTTTGCCTACTGCGTAGCAAATCGTCACAACTTGTAAGGTTCGCGGTTAGACATTGGTTTATGGTTTGGTTGGTTGAGGGGCATGGATTGGCTGTGCCTGCCCCTCTAATGCTGCTGCAAGGGATTCCGTTAAAGGAATTGGGAGCTAGCTATTGCTTGTCCACTCTGTCAAGGGGGCTTGGGCCATAGCAATGAGCTCCTGGTTGCATTTGGGGTGAGGGCAGGTTCCCTGCTCCGCGTAACCCCCAAGTGTATTCCACTAATTCTGACTTTCGCATCGTGCGGAATGTCAGTCTGTCCCCCATGGTGGGGGCAGATAGTCGCAACCAATGCCTACGCAACCACTCACAAATTTGTATTTTAATAAAGTTGTGGCCAAAATTATGCCAAAAATCTTAAACAAAAATTTCTGTGTTATGTGTGAGTTATTGGGGTGGACCTGGGGACCTCAACATGCAAGTATTCTTTATATACTTACATGCATTTGTGTATGTATGTGTCACTGTGCTGGTTACATTGGGAAACATGGAGGGCATGTGCAGTATATAACTGGATGAAATTCAAGCAGCTGAAATAAATAATGCGCAAATAACATTATCCACATCATCATGTGCATTATAAAATAATAACACAAATATTTTGTGTGAACTGTTGATATTTTTAGCAGAACCCGTAAAAAGAGAGAGAGACTCTCTTCTTACTGAGATCAAGGAATGACATAGAGGTTTTCAGAAAATTTCATTCCTGAACTACAACACCCCTCAGTCACAGTCAGCATGGCCAATGGCCAAGAATTATGGGAGTTATAGTTTAACAACATTTGGAGGACCTCAATTTCCCTGCACCTGGCTTCATATTCAAATTGCTTTCACTGTCAAGAAGCTTCTCCTAATGTGCAATAGAAAATTATCCTTCTATAACCTAAGCTGGTTAGGTCTACTCCTGCCCCTGGGGGCAGCAGAGAACATGACCCCCACACTTCCCGCTGACAGTCATCCGTTGAGACAGATATATAATCTAGGCATCCTGGATTCTAGCCTAGCACTGGGATTTGGGTCCTTTGAATTTGGTATATAAACAATGATCTGGTTTTCTCAAAAGGCAGATGAGGAGCTAAACCTGTTCTTGGGTTGTCCCATCTTTGATGGTGGGTGGATGATGACACCATTAAATGTTCCTCCAATAACAACAAAAATATCCTTGCACATAGGAGGCTAGCCTAGCCTTCTCTCTGATGTGCTAAGTTTCTGTGTGAAGGATTCTATTTATTTTTGATATGAAGGAACATAGTGCAACCATGATAGCATTTTCCTGCAATTTGAAGTCGCGCAGCCTGGAAGCAGATGGTTTGCTTCATCATCTGCCGTTGATGAGAATGTGGTAGGCTAGACAAAATACCTGTGAGAATCATCATCATGCCATCCTTGCCTCATTCTGCTCAGGGATTATGTTGCATTATGACGCCACATGGCATATAATCACTATGGAACAAGACATATGCTCTGCCATTCTGCTCCACTGCTTTCCCTTACTGCTAGCCCTGCTCAGAAATAATTTCTTCAGAACGAGCCCTTTGAAATCGGTTGTTGGAGTGCAAGGCACTTCAGCTCCCAATCGGTGTCCTTCAGCCTCAGTAAACAAGCGTGGCATTGGTAAACAATTCCAGACCTTTCAAGAGCCATTAAAATCCCCAATGCATTCCTCCCAAGTGTTTCAGGAAAGCCTTTTCTAAGTACTCAGACTTCATAGGTTTAAACTGCAACATGTTATGTCTGTTACAGAAAAGGCCAAATGTTACCAGCATAAAAGTTTTCCCAGAGTTACTCCACCTGCAACACACACTCTTTAACAGGAGGGAGTCAAGTCCCTGACTCTGGTTCTAACACATACCTTTGCATTATGCCTTATGTGCATAAACACAATCTTAGATTGTCAGACATGTGCATTTTCCTCAGCTCTAAAATGTACCCATAAATCTTTCTTTGTGGTACAACTGGTTTACTTTACAAATACTCCAGAGAGACAAGCAAATGCACAGATTTCACAACAGAACGGAGAAACTACCAACACAATGTATGGAAAGATTTATAGTATCATCGTGCCATTACTAAAATCGTAATGGACTGAAAATAATAATAATTTGATTCTGAGTGCCACACCTGTTTACTCCCCTGTAGATTTTGGTGGAACAGTGGAAAACAATGGTGCCTTCCAATTGCTAACCAAAATAGCAATTATATGAACTGATTAGTCAGTGACTGATAAACTGCCACATAAGATGCAACTTTGACTATTGGACCCTCCAATGAATACCATCCAACATTTCTCAGATGCAAATAGGGACATTTCTCACTCTCCCCAACTGACTCTCCTCAACCCCCATTTTTTGTCACAGCTCCCCATGCAGAGCATTTCCTATCAGAAGAAGGGTGAGTGCTGCTACCACCATACTAATGGGACGTAGCACACATACCCTCCACCGCCTTGAGAAAACCTCTGACTCTAGGGTTACAGACGTCCCTGGTTCCTGGGGACAGTCCCCGGATTTGCAAATCTGTCCCCGGACAAATTCCGTCCCTGGAATGTCCCAGATTTGCAAATCTGTCCCCAGGAAACATGGCAGCGGCAGCCTCAACAGCCTGGAGCCAGCCTGGAGCCAGCCTGGTAGCACAGTTTTATCTGACTGGCTTCAGAAGCTGCTCGCCGGAAGTCCCCATATGATGTGTCTTGTGCGCTTATGATGTATCTTGTGCCATCTCCTGCCCCCTTCCCCCTTTGTTTTGACTGATTGGGGGAGGCTCGGGAGTTGTGGGCGGCCATTGCCCAGTTTTTTAAAAACTGTGCGCATTTATGTTTCACAGGGTGTGAAAGAAGGGCTTAGCACCTTTATAAAATATGCATGTGTGCTTGGGCCCAGGGTCTTTTGCCTCACCATCCTCACTACTGACTCCCTGTTGCTACTCAGGTTCAAAAAAAAAAGGGTCCCCAGATTCATTGAAAATTTTATTTTATTTTATTATTTTGTAGAGTTACAAAAAGAAAAACCCACACCAATAAATAAATTTTAGAAAGGGGCAAGATTAGATTCGGACATACAGAGCATTAAAATAAAAATAAAAACCAAGGGTCCTTGTGCTTTGCTCCGCTCCCTTTTTCTTTTCGCCCAGGGTGCCCCTGCCTTCTGCTTGTCCCTCAGAGCTAGTGTTTCACAAGGGGCTGGGCCTCTGCAGTGGCAGCCTCTCTTCCTCCTCCTCCTCCTCCTCCTCCTCCTCCTCCTCCTCCCCCACTCTCCAGCAACTAAGGGAGGAGGCTGGCAGCAGCGGCCATGGAGAGGCTGTGGAGAGGCAGTGGGATGTTCCCTTGCCACTGCTGCCACTTGGGAGAAGTGCTGGCTCATTCTCCTCCCCAAACTCAGCGGTGGCATCACTGGCAAGGGAAACAGGGACATCTGAGACCAAATCAAAAGCTGGGGTGGCTTTTGTAATTCCAGGGCTGCCTGTGGGAAATTGGGATACTTGAAAGGTATGCAACTGGTTAGGGCCCTAAAGGCTTAAGAAACCTCCACCTCTCTCTCTGAGGAACTCCACACTGAAGGCCCCACAGGGCCAATAACACTCCTCAAGCATCATCCTCTGGAAACGTCCATCCAAGTAGGACTGGAACCACAGAAAGGTGGAGCCACCCACCCCTAACACAGACAGCCATTCCGGAAAGGTATTGAAAGCCTCTGAGAGCTCAAGGAGAATTAACAGGGGCACATTTCCCCTGTCTCTCTCCTGACAGAGGTCATCATACAGGGTGACCAAAGCAGTTTGTAGTGCCAAAACCAGGCTGAAACCCTGACTGAAATGAATCTAGACATTTCATACATGAAGATACTGTAGAGTTGAGAGCCTGTTTTTTCCACTGGGCTGGCTTGATGATGAATCTTGAGTCTGTTTTCTATGCCAAAAATGTATTATGCTCAAATCAAGTACATTGCTTCTTCTTATTAAGTGGTGATATAAAGGAATTGTAGCTTTGGGAAGCAATGTAATTACCACCAGAACATCAATCGGCTTTGAGAAACTGTGGATGCGTCAGATCTAAATAATGTTGTGGAGAGGTGTTTTATCAGGTTTTACAGATTTTATCCAATTTTTTTTTTAAAAAACTATTAGGTAGATTGTATTTGTTCTGCAGTTCCCGACAGCGCAGTAGGAGGTCCTGAGAATTCAATAGCTGTGAAAGCTTTAGAATGGATGCATCCTACAATGGCTTCTCTACAAAGTGGCTGGCAAACTGTTTTAACTGAGAGACTGAGCCAAATGGGTCAGGTGTTTTGGAGCATGTGCAGAACAAATTATGCTTCTGTTTTCTCCATACAAACTATGCTGCTCTAATTAGAGGAAAGCACCTGCCTAGTGAGTTCCCTGATGCAGCCTAGAGCAGCTCCATATTTAAATGGCCAAATGGAATAATGAATTGGATCATTTTGCCCCACCCAGAAAACAAAACAAAACAAAACAAAACAAAACAAAACAAAACAAAACAAAACAAAACAAAACAAAACAAACAAAACAAAACAAAACAAAACAAAACAAAACAAAACAAAACAAAACAAAACAAAACAAAACAAAACAAAACAGTGCATGTGAAGAGGTGAGTAGAGATCGTTCTATCTAGCAAAGAGAAATGCTTGCGCTGATGGAATGATTGTCTTAGAATGACGTTAAATTCCACATCCTTTTCTTTCTAGAAGTGCTAGAGACTGTGGGCCTGGGACATCAGCACCCCCTGTACCTACCTCTTGGCAGCCCTGCCCCTAATATAGGCATTTTTGCAAGCAGTTTTGTCCAATGTAATGCATCTTGTCTGTTTATCACCAATATATCTTGTCTGTTTTTACCAATATATGCATTTTTGTACATTTTTAAAAACTAAGGAGCTGCGTGCATAGCTGTGCTTCAATTCATACACTGTTTCGGGAAGGTTAAGTAGGTCTGCAGTAAGAATCCTCTCCTATTCCTATGGACACCACAGCTAGCCACAAGGAAGTGCAAAGAAGCTGAGTGAATTGTTGCCCTGGCAACAACCTGTTCTTATGGTACCTGTTCTTAAGTACAGTGGTACCTCGGGTTGAGAATTTAATTCCTTCTGGAGGTCTGTTCTTAACCTGAAACTGTTCTTAACCTGAAGCACCACTTTAGCTAATGGGGCCTCCTGCTGCCACTGCACCGCTGCTGCACAATTTCTGTTCTCATCCTGAAGCAAAGTTCTTAACCCGAGGTAATATTTCTGGGTTAGCGGAGTCTGTAACCTGAAGCGTCTGTAACCTGAAGCATGTGTAACCTGAAGCATATGTAACCCGAGGTACCACTGTATCTATCTGGCAACCATGCACATGTCGGCTGCAGGAATCCGTTCCCCACTGCTACCAGTATGGAAAGGTAGGGTGTAACCTCCCCTTTCCTTTTGTTCACTAGACCCCACCTGGTGCACTGCCTCACTGGCACCTGCTAGATCCTAAAATGGCAAAAAAGAAGAAGATGTAAGCTCTGCCCCATCGGGCACTTAAAATCTGAATCGCTCAAGTTTCTATCCTGTCCCCACTTCCTAACTACACAGGTAAGCTGAGAAGTGATATATCCTCTATGATCTCTAGAACGTGGGTGGGCAGACTTCTGGCTTGTGGGATCTATTTTGTTTTATACTAGAACCCCAAGATCAATCAAGTGGAGCCTGCTGCAAATGACATACGCTTAGAATCAAGGAATTCTGATCCCAGGAATTTGTTCTGAATGCCAGACTTGAGCAAAACTCATGGTTCTTTCACACACAGATGCCTTCCTGACTACCCAAAGTTTTCTTCATTCTGGCATTTTTCTTCTTTGTTTTTAAAAGGAATGGCTTCATTTTGTCATTGCTGATCTGCTGCACACAGAAATCCACCGGTCGATCAAGATTTATCTTTTCCCCTTTATAAACTAGCATGGCGGTGGGAGGTGGGATGTACGGAAGAGGATTACTAACAAGGCAGGCAAAGGGCCAAATGCATTTATCATCTGCTCTGCTGGCTTCCACTGACTTTATAGCACTTTATAGATCAGTGGAAGTATCTTGATAAGCCTCTATGACACATATGCTAATTTCTACATCACAAGATGCATCTATCCATTTACTGATCTCATCAACCCTGAGAACAATGGTGTGGAGGCACAATGTGGCTTAGTCCCGAAATGCCGGAAATTACACCAGACTAGAGAGGTGCTTCCCTCCACTGAACTCTATTAAGAATAATTTGCACAGAAATCTTACAGATCTGATTTGAGGATGTATTGTTCTTATTTTCTATGCGTGAGTTTCCTTTTTCTTTTTTTTTATAGAAAGGTTATTAGGTTAGAGTAAGGCTATATAAAAAATATGCAAGTGTGAAAATTCAGCATGGGAGCAGTGCTTTCAGTGGATGAGATTCCCCATTGAAAGATCCCAAATATACCCCTCCGTACTTGTCTTCACAAGTGTTTGCACTCACCTTGTCCCTTCCTCTCTGCTGCTCATCCCTATTTCTTGTCTGTTGCTATATGATCATGGAGCAAAGAGGATGGTGTCATGGTCCCAGCCACTTGCAACATCACTGAAGGCAAAGGTCCATTGCTCTGAATGGAGAGGAACACTTCCAAGTTATTGTCCTCTTGTCCTGCTACACTGAACTACAAAATAGGCACTGCCATGTAGCCAGACGTGGAAGGTCATCACCTAAACCTGAGCAATGCATGAATATTTCGGTAGCCTCCTTGTGGTAATTTTTCTGGGCCATGCAACAACTTTCACGGTAACTGGTACCCCGTTTCAGTGTAGTTCTGTCTGAACAACAAGATGTGCACAGTCTCAGCATCCACACATCAAACAGAGATGAGTTCCCCTACAGGCCAGATGTGCCCTTTAATGACACTATTTTGAAGTAAGTGGCTGGAAGATTACACAGCCTTAGGTGTTAAAAAAAAAATGGGACCCACAGGGCAGACATTAAAAGCTGCCAGAGAAGATATGTCTGAGGAGTTTCTAAGCTAAGGGGCACTAAAAGAGAGATCATAGTGACCTGAAATGATGTTTTAAAAACCAATGTTTTGAAATGGTGTTTGTGGGTTGGGGATTTTTGCTCCTCCTAGGGAGCCAGGCAATGAAAATAGGCTGAAAATCCATCTAACATGTAAGGCCATGGAAAATCCTGGGGTTCCCCTGCCCCCAAATCCCAAGTGTGTATTTCACATTTTGTCTTTTTCTATTTTTCCCTGGAGGGGGGAGAGTGCTAAGGAGTAGGAATTAATGCAGAACTAGGCTTAACACTATATATTTAAAGGGGAAAAAAAACCTTAATAAATAATTGCTTGGCTACTTTGAAATTGACTATGTTTTATTAAGTTAAATATCTTTGAGCCATTAGTATTCTATTTAAAACTGCACATTTTAAGTAGGCTAAAGGAAACCAGAAGGTCTTTAGCATAGCTACCATTGCTAGGGCAACCACTTCCTTAGTCTCCGTGTTCTCTGTCTGTCTCTTTCTTTCTCATATCTGTGGTTCATGCAAAGCTTCAAGAATGTCAGAGGATGGGACCACAATCTTAATTAAAATATGTCAGTCAGTGGATGCTGCCAGAATTCCAACCTTTGTCCCAAAGCATACAAAGGAATTTGTAGACATGTGCTTCTTTTCCAAAATATTCTTCTTCTGTTCTAAAAAAAGCATTTAGAGAAACTGAAAAAGGGCGGGTCTCTCTCCTACAAAGTAAACCTTCCACTTGAAGATACATCTGTAGGATCATGCAAAAGAAAAATGCAATGCATTATAAAGAGATGTTTGTTATCTGTAATGCTGGGGCACAAGCAAGTCAAAACGAACTACCAGTTTCATGTATTTCAATGGAATAGCATTGCATTTGCCAAACCATTTCTGACTGGAAACAATGAGACTTAATGGTATTTAACTCTGAGAGGGAGTGTTCATTTTTAATCAGGACTGCTTGAAAAAAGATTTCCAGTATTTTGATCAGTATTTTGCAGCAGGGATTGGAGTGCATTCCAAAAATGTAATTTTGAATATTTAAAGTTAATTAAAGCACTCTGTTGCCCTGGCACAACCAATCCACTTTTAAAAAAAGAACTTTGTGCAGTTAGGAAAGTGATGGAGAAATAATAATAATAATAATAATAATAATAATAATAATAATTTATTGAATTTATATACCAGAGGTCTCAGGGCGGTTCACAGAACAAAATCAAAATATAATACCACAAAATATATATTTGCACAGCAAAGTATGCGGTGAACAAATGATTAATGGGGAAATGTAGAAACACCACACAATCAAATTAGGATGAATGCTCAATTGTCATATGACTTCCCCACGAACAAATCTAAATCAATTCTCAATAAAGGCTGCACACTGACTGACCTCTGTATAAGCTTTGGGTAAGCTAATCAGGATAAGCACACAACAAACAGGTCACCTGGAGGAGCCCCCAGTCTGCTATAAAGAAGGGTATCAGGGCTTCAGGGCATATTTCAGACAGGTTGCCTGGTGAGAAAGGAAATGCACTGTGCACATGCTCAAATAAACACAGCTGCTTCAGATGAGACAAAGTGGTCATGGCTTCCTCCAAAGAATTGAGAGCTGTACTTTGTGAAGGATGCTGAGAAGTCACAGGCTGGTAGAGCTTAGAAGAGATTAATTGGATGGAGAGATGTCATACCAGACTGGTTCAAAAACCTGAAAAAGTACTGATGCCCTTTGAGGAATAAGTAACATATATGATACCACAAGACATCTTTGTTTTCACCAGGTGATGTAGAGTCTATTCTCTGAGTTGTATCTCAGGGTGCATCATCTCTAACCTGTGCAACTCCTCACTGACTCCTCACATGGTCCACCCCTTTATATATTGATTCTTGGCAAAATATGCAGATCTTGGCATTATGAGTATCAGCAGTTCTCTTCTTCAGGCAGCTTACGAGATCCACTGTTATTTACATGCAAAGCACATCACAAATTGATTGTAGCAGCCTGTCCTGAAATGCATGAGAGAGAATAGAAAGTAAAATAAAAATGAGAGAATAGAAGAAAGACACAGTACACAATTTGAAGTATACAGGTGAGTGAAGTGGGCTGCAGTTGCTAGCTTAACATTGAGGGCAACCACCCACCTGACTCATTTGTATGCCAGAAATGGTGTGCATAATTATCCTTAACCTAGGGCAAATCTATTTATCACATCATGGAAATTCAGCAAAAAGAACGCGGCAGTGGGGAAGAGTATGAAGTGCTTTCAACTTCCAGGCTTTTCTAAAATGGTTGTAAACATTGCCAAATAATGTTCACATTTTTTTTTAAATTCATGAACAGATTTTATAATATTAAATTTTACAGTATTCATTGTGAAAGTGGCTACAAAATATTGGATACGAGAAGCTTCATAAGTTTGATTGTATGCATTAAGAAAAAAATGTGAAAATTGGTGGCCATTTCCCCAAATGGTGATCAAAATCTTCAATGTGGGGGCAATATAAAAGGCTAACTGTACAATTTATTTATACATAAAACACCTAGTTGCACCAGTTTGTCCAGAATGCCATCACGCCGCCCAGTTTCAGAAAAGTGGTCTCATTTATAGGGCCTCAGTTCACCTGCATGCTTTGATGGGACAACTTATTCACTTGGAGCTTTCCATGGTGCTGAAAATACCTTGGAATATAACAGGGATGGGGAACCCGTGGTCTTCCAGAGTTTGTTGGGACTACTACAGCTCCCTTCATCAGTGACCATTGTCCATGTTGCATAGGGCTCTAAGGAGTTGGAGCCCAATAACTTCTACAGAGTCACAGGTTCCTCATCCTATTGTAAACTTCTCTGAGGTTACCCCACCCCATTGCAATCAAGCAGTGTATAAATTTTATGAAAGAAAGAAAGAAAACATGGATGCCTGATATGGACAGATGAAAGCATGATTTTAGGCTGGCACATGCAGGTTACAGCATGTGACTCTGATCATGTTGTCTCTGTTGGCTTCTTATTTGCTTCAGCGCTATATTCCATTTGTTAGTTTTCGTCTTTGAAATCCTGAATGGCTTGCAAGCATGGCCAAATTGGCCCTCCAGCTGTTTTGGGACTACAACTCCCATCATCCCTAGCTAACAGGTCCAGTGATCAGGGATGATGGGAACTGTAGTCCCAAAACAGCTGAGGGCCCAAGTTTGGCCATGCCTAGAAGCCTTAGAGGAAAGGTTTCTTAGGATCTGCCTATACAGGCCTGCCTGGAGATCAAGAAGAGTGTTTGAGGCCTTGCTCTTAGTGCTATCTCAGGAAATCTTGTGACTTGAGCTCAAGAGATAATGTCATTTCTATGATGATTTCAAAATAATCTGTAAAGTAAAATTGGTTAGGCTCCCTCTTTGTGTCTCTTCACTGGAAATGGAAAGTGCTCCTATTTTGATAGGGTTTTAATGTTTGATGCAGGAATAGAGAAGCTTTGGCCTTCCAGAAGTTGCTGGAACACGGTACAATTCAGTCTATTCTGAGACTCAGTTGGAGCACACTGCTCTCCAGTAACTCTTCTTGGTTCTGTGACTATTAAATTCTTCCGTAAAATCAACTGGACCAATATCCACCAATGCTTACCTTTGTATTTTGTATTTATTTCATTTTTGCACACTGCCCCAATATTTTTGAACAGTGGGTGGTTTAACTCTTTAAATAAAATAATCAATATTGTTTTGTCTTTATTTTCAGTTTATAAACACAACAAAAGAATTTAGTTCTCCTGTGATCAATGGAGCATACTTTCTCAGGTTAGTGGGCATCATATTGTCTTCTTAGGGTGCACATTTTCTGGAGAGCAAGTCCCATTGAGTACAATGGGGCTTAATTCAAAGCAAGAACGTACAGGCTTTAATTTTTAAAAGGATTCCATAGTACATCAAGAAAAAGCCAATTTTCTTGCTATATCCCTTAAACTGAGCTTTTTTTCTAATCAATATGCTTGTAGCACTAATGAGGGGACAAAATCAATGCTGTTATTCAACTCTTTGGTTTAATTGGCTCTCCCCCTCCAATGCGATTTGCCACTTAACTTTAAATCTATTTTAGCTTTTCTTGAGCACTCCTCTATTCTTAATTCTTAAGCATCACTAAATTTGGGTTGGCTAAATGTTTTGATTTGCTCTTCTGTGTGCAATAAAAGAGACAATAAGCAGACGTGTAAAATTCCATACTGGGAGCCTCCAGTCAGACACAAATTATAGCTTTCATTTTTTTAAAAAAAAATAAAGATAGAAGAGGCAGTTTGTGCCAAAGAAACCAAAGGGAACCTTGGACAGAGTTTTCAGCTTGTGCTTTTGTCTCCCGACTTTGCAGCTGTATGTTCAAGCTGGAAAATGAGCCCCTTGGTATGTAAGAACTCATTATTTTCTAAATATGAACTGTACTTTGTCGATCTTGCTTTAACTCAACATACCTCACATCATGTATTTGACAGAATACGCAAGTTCAGATCTTTTTTAGGCATTCAGAAAAGAGCACAGGCAGGTCTACACTGTCAAAAGGCTGAGGACCTATTTGTTAGTGGCGAAGTATGAAGAATAACACACTAATGCACACCAATATTGTAAAGCTAAACACTGTGATGGAACTTTTTTTTTTTAACTACACACACGCTAAAGTAACAGACATTCCTATCCACACCTTGCAATGTCAATGGGGATCATATCAGCTACTGTCTGCTGATCCACATCACAGCTCAAATATGCCTCCATGTCTGCCTGTACCCAGTGTTGTTGTTTTTTTCCGGAAAAAAGGTGGGGGAACTCACCATGAAGTGTGTTTTGTTATTGTAGGCCCAATCACAGTGCCCCCACCCCCGGCCATGGCTAAATGTAAGATGTGATTAATAAACTCAAGCAGACAATGATCTACTTCTTTATTGATTACAAATATAGGTGGATTTTTGGCTCAGGCATTGGGTGTATATCCATTCCAGCTCCCACAGACAAAAAAAAATATTTAATTTTAAGAAAGCAAAAGAACTCAGGTACCCTGAGTTCTTGCTTTAAAAACCCCTTCACCATTCCCAAACCAGTACAAAAGCCCTGCTTTGGGGTATGGATGTCCTTTTTCTGTTTTGTTTTTTTTTTAAAAAATAATATTTATTACTTTTAAAGCTTACAAAAAAGAAAGAAAAGAAAAAAGACAGGAGAAAGAAAACAAAAAAGAGAAAAAACAACACAGTACAATATATAAACAATACAAAACACAACCTTAACACATTAAACTAAACACAATAAACAAAACTAAACAAAACAAAAACAATTTAAAAACATACATCATACCTTTTCCATACTCTATCTTTCATTCCCTTGTTTCATCGACCTCCTCTCACCTCCCTTTTTGTATTCCACTTCTATTAATTGTTTCAGCAATTCCTTTCCATCTTTCTCTATTTTCTGTCATATAAATGTCTTAACATATTTTTAATCTTATTTCCATTAAAACTAATATACATATTTAAGCTTAACTCCTTATAACATTTCTGGATGTCCTTTTTCTGACCTAGGATGCAGAGAAGTATATTTTATCACCCTTTTGGCATAACTGGAATCAGGTGTTTGGGGGTCCTTATTACCTGGAGCAACTGATGAAAATGTTCACTTTCTTCCATAGAGAGGACTATGTTTATGCATCTAGTAGGCAGAATGTGTGTAGCTTTGCTTGGTTCATTTCGCTCCCTGTTCATTCTCTGGACCTCCTCAGAACCCCATTAAGTCTCCTCAACTCTCAGCCATCCCCCTTGCTTCATCTTCCTCATTGGTTTTTTTCCTGACCAAGATGCAGTGAATTCCATCGCAGCAACAGAAGAAGAGCTTGCTGGATCAGGTCAGTCGCCCATCGAGTCCAGCATCCTGTTCTCATAGCGCTCAACAAGATGCCTATGTGAAGCTTGCAAACTGTTAAAATAACCATAGGAGTTAGAGAGCTATAGCCTACTGCTACATTGAAAGCATCACTCCATGTTGTAAGTGCATCTTCTTGTTATTAAAAGCGCAGCATGACAAAGTGGTGGGACAAAGATTTTGTCCATCTTCCTCTTAATGAAAATGTAAATGGTCTTTAAACAGAGATTCTTGCATTCCTTTATTAAAAAAAATGAGCTGGAAGGCAAAATCCACCTTCAAAACACCTTTCTTAAAAATGAACAGATAAATGTTTACTGAACTTTATATAGGACACAGTCCAACCAAAGACAACAATTTTTCAGACCTGTTCATTGCTGTGGGAGAGATTTACAGTAGACCATGTTGTCTACTTGGAAGTAAATTCTGCTGAGTACAATGGGGCTTACAAGGAAGTGGGTGACCAAACTGCGGGAGGCAATGGAAGACAGAAGTGCCTAGCATGCTCTGGTCCATGGGATCACGAAGAGTTGGACACAACTAAACGACTAAACAACAACAACACAATGGGGCTTACTTACAAGGAAATGGGTGCAATAAGACAGCCTTAAGCATGTACTTCATTCATTTTCACTGAAATCGGTGGGACACAAATATACTTTTTCCTGGATTTTATTTGTAAACTGCATCTGTCAAGCAACCACAATCGAAAGAGCATCTGGATTGTAAGTACCATTGTTATATAACAAACTCCTTTAAAACTGTCCTGGGTGGTGGTACAGGCATTGTGACATAAAACCGTGGTTAAGGGACTAACAGTGATCCATAGTCTTTGTGGTTGTGTGCTCCCTCCTTTTTAGAGATCTACCACTAGATCCAAACCTGCTTTCTGCCCACCCTGGGACTAGACTGTTTCCTTTACCAGTTTGTAACAGTGAACTAGGACTGCAGAAACATGGGTTCAAATCTCCACTGGGTGTCCTTGGACCAGCTACCACCTCTTATCCTATGGAGGCTCACAGGGCTGTTGTGAGGATAAAATTAGGGAGTTGGGGTGGGGAGAAAAACTATGTATGCTACCCTGAGCTCCTTGGAGGTAAGAAGGTTTATAAATAAATACATTTCAAGTTAATTCTGGGGAGCAGGGATAGAGATATTAGAACTAGGATTAAAAATGAGCAGTCTTTAATTGAATTTGAATGGCTGATTCACAGGTAGGTGAATATATAAAGTGATATTCAGATCAACAGGGTTTTCTTCCTCAAAAAAGAGGTGGAGGAATTGCAAGCATTAGCATTATTATGCACATAAAGTATACATGTACCATCCGATTCAGGTGGCATTTTCCATATACAGTGGCATGGACAAGCATGCTTATGTGCCAAAATGAGCACAGAATTCGTGTTTTCTTTACCATATGAATCTATCCAAAAGAGAAAAGCATATGCTTGTAAAAATCCAAGGCCACAAGCATACATTATTTTGCACATAGCGATAAAATTGCCCTGGTGTAGCAGGTTACTGTGATGCTATTGCACTGTTATATCTTAGTGTGTGGTTATTGTACCTTACTTACTGCCTTCATTCTGATTTAAAAATGTGGGGTTCACATTACATTTTAAAGGATTTTTGAAAGATTGTTTCATGTAACCTGGACATAGCAAGATAGCAAGAGCACATTATTCACAGGGGAGATCTAATCTACTTCCCCACCCGACAAAGGCAAACAGAGATACCGGTGCATAGCTCTATTTATAGGAGAAGGCATACAATGGATTAAATGAAATACTGTTTTCTATGGCCCTGGAACATTGGCATGTATGTTAACATGTTCCAGAGTGACTGGAAAAAGGCACCTATGATTTGTTGCCAAAAGCTGAATTGACTCCCTTCTATGCTAAGAATGAAATGGAAGCTTCCTGCTGAAAATACCCTCAATAACAACTGGTGCAAAGGCAAAACATTCAGGGAGATATACAATTATTTTCCCTCACCCCTTACAGTTGTTTTTCTATACTTCTCCTAGAGGTCTTTATCAGCTTCTTGAGTTGTGTGTCTCCCTGACACAAGTAGAAAATGAAAATGGGGGCAGGGCGTGGGGCGGGAAAGATCTTAGTAACTGACACATGAATTACTTTTGATGTCATGTCTGGGTAGAAACTTTGCAGGAGGCAAAACAATGGATGTCAGTGCAAAGGGCTTGCCTTGCAGTTTGTGAACAGGAGATGGCTATCTGTGGATAAGTCTTAGAATGATAGAATCTTAGAGTTGGAAGGGACTTGAGGGTCCTCTACTGTAACCCCCTGCAAGGCAGGAATCTCAGCCAAAGCATCCATGACAGATGGCCATCCAACCTCTACTTAAAAACCTCCAAGGAAGGAGAGTCCACGGGAGTATTTGGCACTTCCACGGTAAAGTTAAAACAGGGAAGGACACGTTCCACCTAAGCTAAAACACTCAAGGAGGGTATGATGAGGGTGTGTGGCCTGTGGTCCTGAGCACCAGAGAGAGAGAGAGAGAGAGAGAGACCTGAAGAGATGTGTTTGGCCCCTGGGCCTCAGGTTCCCCACCAATGGCTTAGAGAGTTTTCTGATTATAAACCTTTCTAAATAAAGAAACAAAATAAATCCTTTTGACAAGCTGAAAGTGACATGAATTCTGTTGCAGGCTAAGTTTTATTCAAAGACCTTTTGGAGAAATACCTTGCCACTTGCATTTTGAGCCAATTCCCTCAAAACATGCAGCCAGGATACCCAAGGTAAGCAAACTCCATTTAACTTCTACTGTCAGTACTGATAAAAGGTTCATTAATAACATTATGAATTAACTGCAACAGCTTTCCTTCCAATCCCCCTGCCCTTAGCTCATCTGTCTCTTTAAGCACTTAACATCAGGACTTCCTTCCTTAAAAATAAACCTGTTTATCCCTGGCTCTTTCTTTTTAATTTTCCAAATTTTAAAGGGAGTTTCTGTCTTACTGACAGCCTGTTATATACCATATATATATGTAAAGGGAAAGTTTCCTGACATGCTGTGAGAAAGGTGGCAGGACCAGGGAAACAAGACAGGATTTGTGATCATCCACTTGGTCCCGTTGCTAGCCATTGTTGATCACTAAATTAAAAGAAAATGCCAAATAAAAAAGAGCAATGAACAGAGTTACGATTTTGTGAGTGAAGGATGAAGACCAGAACATAATGCGCTCTCTCTCTCTCTCTCTCTCTCTCTCTCTCTCTCTCTCCCACTCCCACCTCCTTTCCACCATCACGTTAATCTTCCCTGAGATTTGGAGGGGAAATGGCAGAGCTGTCATTGGAATCATAAACAGCATTTGAATCATTTTCATAGTGCAGTGTCCTGGTTTCAACAGTAATATATTACAATCTCACTGCATTATCACCAGGCGCATTCCTTTAGCCGTTTACCAAAATGAAAGACTGCCGCAGGCTGATTTACTTTAAAGCTGCTTTTGTTTGCTTGTGTGATTTTGTTTTGTTTCTTTATTATCTAACATCAGGAGAAGGTTTTAGCGCAGGCTGTGCTCTGCTGATATCACACTCTTAATTCTGTCTCCCCATCCTGCAGCACCAGCTTCCCTTGAAAGGACCCCACTCGCCTCTCTTCGAGCTGTGGTGGGATGAGGGATCCACAGGTGTTCTGCACTTTACAGGCAAGAGACAAGGGATTATTTTTCATTTTCATGGCAACCTTCCCTGCAGAATGTCAGTTTGCTGATGCTCCAATTTCATCCCAGCAATCCTGCCTATTTGCATTTTCACTTGTCTTCACCTGAGAATGAAACCACCTTCCTTCACCTTAGAGGTGACCTACCTCTTTTTGCCTGCCCCTCATTAACCAAAATGTGGTGGGGGAGGGTTGGCTAGTGGTGTATTCACATTCTGAAATAAATGAATAAGTCTCCATTTCTTTTCACAGGCATAGTGACAAAAATGGCAAAATGCTTTGAGTGTGAATTTTTAAATCTATCTATCCATCCACACACAAGCCGCCTGACACACATCAATGGTTTTTCTCTAGGGTGAGAGAGAGAAAAGACTAATATCTGAGCAGCAGAAATATGCATGGAAGCCAGATAGCTATAATGAAGGGAGAAGCTTGTACCATTCCCCCCACTTTTTTTGGAGCCAATGCATATGAAGGTACCAAGATAAATCAAGGATGAAACAATTTCTCTATTTCTTCATTTGCATTGTGAACTCAGTCTGAATAAAGCCATGTCTCCAGCAGATCAGAACCTTGCACGGTGTGCCTTGTTTAAAGAGAGTGATGCTCGGGTAATCTTAAACACTAACTGATGTGAATGCATTCTTCTTTTGTGAGCTCCTTTCAAGCTCTCAGCATTAATCCATGCTTGAGTCCAAAAGATCTTTCCAGTAGCTTCTCACCCGGAAGCCCTCTCAATGCTTCAAATATCTGCCAGTCAGAATGCTTCTTTTAAACTCAGGATATTGGTGGGCTTTTTTCTTTTCTTTTTTAAGATACATTTTCTTGCTCCTCTTTTGTTTCTACCTGTTGATGCACATATGCCAACAGGCTCCCAGGTCGTTGCAGCTCGTATAATTTTAATAACTTGTAAACAGGGATTACAGCATATGAAGAAGCATAGCCTATGACTGAAGCCTCTTGCTTGAAAGCCTTGTAATCTTAATGATCTTAATGATCACAATTTGAAATAGTAGCATGACAGAGTGCAGCATATAGCTGGTCGCCCAGAATTCATTTGATCTCTCCTAGGTCTGTGAAACTGTGGAGTAGTTCATGCTGCTTTGCTTTGGCTTGTAGCTTCCACAAGAGGTGAAGAACTTTGGCTCATACACTCCACCCCACCCCAACATCATGGGCAGAAGGCCACATGATGCAGATTGCATGTCCATATATCTGCACCTGCACTTTTTGTGGTTATGTAGATTGTGTTTATGGGGCATATGCCATAGGCTTGTTCCTGAATGCTATCCATATGTAGTTGACCTTTGTCACTAGGCTTGTCACTTTGACCCTTGGCTAACCCATTGGAAGCCACATGCCAGTGGTGAATGTGGTCATTCTCATACACTTGCACATGTACACAATGCATAGCTTCAGCATAAGCTTCTGTGGACTAGGGGGCACTCCCTCAGATGCATGATAAGGGTAAGAATTCATGCCACTGATGAAGTGAGCTCCTGTCCATTAAATCTAAGGTCACAAGAAACCTCTTAGTCAACATAGTGCTAAAAGACTCTCTCTTAGAGAGGTGCATCTTCGCTATATAGTTTACTGAAGACATTTCAACACTTTATAGAATCATAGAAGAAGGGGCCAAAGCTCTGTGTGGTTCACATCATATTCAAAGCCAATGTTGGACAAGACCACACATCAGTCTCATGACCCAGGGACCTTGCAGGGACTAGCAGAGAACTTGGGCTCATTTCAGGCTAATTCCTCAGGGAGAGCACCACAGTGGCTTGTTTGTAGTCCTCTCAGCCAGAGGATACAGCTCTGTCTCCAATCTCTCTCTATCTCTTTAATTTATTTAATCAATTTTTCAATACAAACATCAACCACAAAAGACGCATACAAAAAAAACCATAACAGTAATAACACAATTTGACAATTCAGATTTGGATACACTGATATACCTATGATTACACCTTTTTAAACAATATTTCCCCACCTCTCTCTCCTCCCTCTACTTCCCACCACTATCTGCCTTATTGCTTAAATATTTGTTCCAGATTTCTTCATGTTTATCCATTCTTATTTTGCATCGACATGAAATTCGTTCATATCTAGCTAATCTGTCCATATTATCAATCCATGTGCTCAATGGAATCTGAGTCAGAGAACGAGTCCCCTGCAGTTCCTCTGTCTCCCTGTCCTCACAAAAGCCAAAGCCTACAAAACAAGGCAAGGGTCCTTTAATCAGCCAGCCAACTTCTCCAGAAAGGAGAGTGTGCCACACTTCAAGTCTGGCCAGCCCAAGGCTTGAGTTCCTTCTTACTCTCTGAAGAGGTGCCTCACATAGCCACCTTAGCAAGGTCCCTTGGAGCTGTCCAAGGTCCTGTGTTATCAAACTTGTGGCTAGACGTTGCCTGCTTCCCCAGTGAGCCTAAGTTGTTAGGCACACAGCAGACAGCCTCCCCTTTTTCTGTACTTACAAGAAAGCCTAGGACATCTGAGGACGCTGTAGGTTTTTCAGGAAATGTGGGCACCCAGGAAGGCTAAGGAGTACATACACCTGGAGAGATGGTGTATAGGATGAAAGAAAGCACTAGGCAACCCCACCACTTTCTATCTGTTTCTTTTTATTTGGAGATATAAGGGAAAGGATTGAACCTGGACCTTCTGAATACAAGTTGTGTGTGTTGCCCCTGAGCTATGACCATTAGCATGCCCTTTTCCCAATTTGATCCCATAGCAGTCAAGATAATGTCAACAACTTGGCCAGCTTTAATTGGGAGAAGTTTTTTGTGCACTGAAATTCATTTTGAGAATTTTTTTCTAATCACAGTTGGATTTTACTTTTCTTTCCAAAGTCTTACTCAATTATTTTAAAGAAGCCACAAAAACTTGGTGAGGCCAGTAAGGCTGACACAAACCGAGTAGCCAAAGTGAGAGTTCGGTCTGCCCAGTTCAAAAACAACCCTCTCACCACTTCACCTCTGATATTTGATAGAGAGAGCACATTTCTCTAAGATTCCTGATTGCATTGCTTATGCCTATTGTTCTTGATTAGGAATCTGGACAGAGAGTAATTTAAGGCATGGCATTTATGCAAAATAATAACAATAATACATCTACTGTGTAATGTCTACATTGTATTGGTGAGTACCACCAGTACAGTAAGCTAATTCATTTAAGCCCTGACTTGATTCTAGAGCCATTCTGCTTATAGATCCCCTGTTGAGTTCTGCAGGCACTCTTTGTGCAAAATGTCTGCTGGCTTGAAGACTGTTTTCTTGCAGTGTTATACAGGCAGGTTGTTTCCTTTAATTGCAGATCCATGATGCTAGATGTCCACATAATCAAACTGTATTTTAAAATTGTGCTTATGCCAAAGTATGAAGAAGAGGTTAATTTTTTTAATATAGCTATATAAAGTCCATGTATAATAGCAGTGAGTTTAAAAGATAAGTATATTCTATTGCTCCTGTCTTGGTGTAATTCTTTGTTCCCTCTCTGTATACTGTTTTTTAAATCTTTGAATAACAACTGTACTCAGGAAAGTGAGATCAATTTTTTTCTTCAGTTCCATTGACACATTTGATTCACGTAGACTTCTCTTTTGTAAATAGGCTCATAAAAATTATGACTGCTGTGGAAAAACAGAGAGAGACTATTTTCACCCCCTCTCACAGCACTCTAACCTGACGTTACCCATTAGAATTGACTGCTAATGGATTCAGGAGAGGCAAAGGAAAGTAGTCCTCCTCACAAATAATTGCTATCCTATGGAATTTGCTGCAACAAGATGAGATGACCATCACTGGCTTAGGTGTCATTAGGAGGAGATGTGAGAATGGCTGCATCAACAGCTTTTAGAATGTATAGGTTTAAATGCATTAATAAATACCACTTCTGGGGAAAGGGAGGGAGAGAAATTGGAAGAAACTGTGGGTTTATGAGCTTCCTAGAGACAGTGGCTAGGGATGCGGGTGGTGCTGTAGGTTAAACCATAGAGCCTAGGACTTGCTGATCAGAAGGTCAGTGGTTCAAATCCCTGCGACGGGGTGAGCTCCCGTTGCTCGGTCCCTGCTCCTGCCAACCTAGAAGTTCGAAAGCATGTCAAACTGCAAGTAGATAAATAGGTACTGCTCTGGCGGGAAGGTAAATGGCATTTCTGTGCTCTGCTCTGGTTCTCCAGAAGCGGCTTAGTCATGCTGGCCACATGACCCAGAAGCTGTACTCTGACTCCCTCGGCCAATAGAGTGAGATGAGTGCCGCAACCCCAGAGTCGGTCATGACTGGACCTAATGGTCAGCGGTCCCTTTACCCTTACCTTTTAGAGGCAGTGGCTATCCAGAGATGCTGCAATAGATGGAAACAAGTGACCAGCCCAAGGCCACAATCTGAATACATGATGGAGGTTCTTGGAAACAGCAGGAGCAGGCTAATAATTGGGATGACAGCGAGAGATCAAGAGCATCCAGAGTCCTGTTGCCTCACAATGGGCAGCAGATAGTGGGCAACTGGTTTATTCTCCCCCAACCCATTGCAGCCAATGGAACTGAAATAATTATATCATGTACTGGATTGTTAGAATGTTGTAGAAGTCTGATTCACAGAGTTAATGATACAATGCCTAAGCCAGTGTACAATTAGCCCTTAGCCATTTTGAACTCAATATTCACGATATATTTGTCAAGCACAATACAATCAATTCTCCAAAGGAAAGAATTAAATAATGGTACTAGCTTTGGTAAGCATTTGCTGCAAGTTCATACCTTGACAGATTCAAGTTCACGGGGATTTCTAGCCATCCAATCAATGAAATAAAGTGCTTGTGCCATTGTTTCGACTGGAATGGAATCCATTGTTGTTGAATCCAGGCATGCCCTTCTGCAAATGAAAAGCCTTTTTCAGTTTTGCAGAGGGGATTCAGAAGTGCCCAGTGGAAGAAAGGGAGTGGTGGCTTCTGTGGGAGCCAGTGTGGTGTAGTGGTTAAGAGGAGTGGACTCGTAATCTGGTGAACCGGGTTCGCTTCCCTGCTCCTCCACATGCAGCTGCTGGGTTAGTCACACTTCTCTGAAGTCTCTCAGTCCCACTCACCTCACAGAGTGTTTGTTGTGGGGGAGGAAGGGAAAGGAGATTGTTAGCCGCTTTGAGACTCCTTAGGGTAGTGATAAAGCGGGATATCAAATCCAAACTCCTCCTCCTCCTCCTGTCAATTTCCCCTCTCCCTTTTTAGCAGAGGCAGAATTAGGGAAGCACAACTGGTTCAGTTGCACTGGGTATGAAGCTTTGGGGGTGCAGGGGTATGCTGACACAACTATGATGCAGAATGGAAGTTGAGAGGTAGGGGTCGCCAAAGATTGGTGTTGCACAGGGCACCACTGAAAGTTTAGACCCCAAAATCCACCACTCCTTGTAGCTCCCAGCACCATCTCCCATATTGCTCAGAAGTGCCTCCTTCAGATCAGCTCCTTAGGGGCCCCTGGTAGCTTCTTGGGGAAGTAAGGTAAAGGTAAAGGTACCCCTGCCCGTACGGGCCAGTCTTGACAGACTCTGGGGTTGTGCGCCCATCTCACTTAAGAGGCCAGGGGCCAGCGCTGTCCGGAGACACTTCCGGGTCACGTGGCCAGCGTGACATCGCTGCTCTGGCCAGAGCCAGAGCCAGAGCCAGAGCCGCACACGGAAACGCCGTTTACCTTCCCGCTGGTAAGCGGTCCCTATTTATCTACTTGCACCCGGAGGTGCTTTCGAACTGCTAGGTTGGCAGGCGCTGGGACCGAGCAGCGGGAGCGCACCCCGCCGCAGGGATTCGAACCGCCGACCTTTCGATCGGCAAGCCCTAGGCGCTGAGGCTTTAACCCACAGCGCCACCTGCGTCCCACTCTTGGGGAAGTAGGCATTGCCAAAATAGCTCGGCCACCTTCCTCCCACTGAGCATCTTGTGAGAAGAGCTCCAATAATGGGAAGTCCTTATCCAACCAACACTGATGGTTTTGTTGTTGGTTCTTCTTGTCGGGATGCAGGTTAGATGACAAAAAAGAGAGCAATCTAACTGTTAGGCAAGTTCAGATTCACAGTCAAACAAATGCTAATTAGCTGTAAGAAACATTTACACCGTGGGTGAAAATATTCTTAGGATTGGCATTTTGAGCATCTGCAAGCAAGAGGGAATGAGCAGTCCAGAGCTCTCTGCTTTGTGTAGGAGTGAATTAGATATTTGTTGGTGTTCCGTGTGTGGAATGGTACATCTGTGAGTCATAAAATATCATTCACATGGGCCAACCAGCATCTGTGCATACATTCTTTGTCCATCAAATATTATTCTCTATGCCTATATGTACTTTTGAGCAATCTGAGATGCACACAGTCTCTTTCTGTCTGTCTTCCCCTAGGGAACATATGTGATTCTGGGATGAGTGATATCAATGGAAGACTGGAACATTGCTGTGATAATTAAACTTGCATTGTGAGTGCTGGTCTGCGACATGAGAGGCCAGGTTTCAATCCTCACTCAGCCAGGAAGCTCGCCAGGTGACCATGAAGCACTCACTATTTCTTTCTCACTATCACTCTGACTCACCAACCTCACAGGATTGTTGCAAGGATAAAATTTTGAGATGGGGGAGAGAGTTTTTGCTCTGTGCTCCTTGTGGAAGGACAGAACAGAAATGTAGGAAATGAATAAAAAAGAAAGAAAAGAAATTGCCCTTGTTGGGTTCAGAATTTATTTATTTTTACTTATACTGGCATGTATGAATTTTATCAATCAGCTGATCATCTTAAACTCCTAAGATTGACTAAGATTTTCTTAATTGCATGATGACCCTAATTCACATAATGTTATGGAAAGAAAGTGAATATTTTCAGCCTGTAATGATTTGTGTGCCTTGAATCATTGGGGGCTACATGAGTAAGAAAAAAAAAGCCATAAAAATGAGTAATTTGGCTTTAAAAGGAGACAGACTTACAAAAGGAAATATTATTCAGGAGAGCTCAACACGGGGAGAAATCTTTGGACGTGGTTGCAGAATCATTGCAAGAGAATGAATTAATGCCCCTGTTTCGATGTTTGCACTAAACATGACACAGAAACAGTCAATGCAATGGGCTATATCCCTGCTTTGGGAAGGAGATGGACCAATGACCTAAATCCCTGTCCTTTCCCCCCTCTCTCTAGCATATACAGTTCCATGTATCTGTTTAAAATGTTTAGTAAACAGGCTGCCTTTTCAAGAGGAGCTCTGGCAAGATGAGATCCATGTCCTGGAAATGCTGTCATTCTGTAGAAACCATTACGTGGGTTGGAAGGGGGGTTGTGGAGGAAGCAGAGGTATATTTTGAAAACTCTGTGGGACACTTCCTTTTGATGAACAGAAATATTTAACAGGGGTATAAAATCTCCTCCAAGCAGCGCTGTCAGGGTAGCAATTGCAAAGCATCGATCCTTCTTCACAAGCTTATCCTTCCTCATAAAACGGCTGATTTTGAATCTCATTCAGGCTTGCTTCCTCTTGGCTTGGTAACTTCTCATGCACTCTTCAGCCCCGCGGAATGATCTGCTGCACACATGGAAGGGCTTTTCACATGTGCAGCAAAGCTCTGAGTTGAAGGAATAAATTTCTCAGCCAAACTCTGAATGTGTAGGGTATGGGTGGGTGGGTGTTGAGAGATAGATAGATAGATAGATAGATAGATAGATAGATAGATAGATAGATGATAGATAGAGAGCTTCCACCCACAATTGCTAACAGCATTCTCTGAAAGGTACAAATTGTTGCTAATGTTTTGTTAATAATTTTGCTTAAACAGTTTGCTGGCCTTTTCCTGCTCAGACGCTAACGCTTGAAACAGAAGTTAGTGAAAGGTCAATGCAGAAATCATCATAATCATAATAATAATTTTATTATTTATACTCTGCCCATCTGGCTGGTTGCCCCGGCCACTCTGGACAGTTTCCAACACAAATAAAAACATAATAAAAGATCAAACATTAAAAACTTCCCTAAATAGGGCTGCCTTCAGATGTCTTCTAAAAGTCAGATAGTTGTTTATTTCCTTGATATCTGATGGAAGGGTGTTCCACAGGGTGGGTGCCACTACCGAGAAGGCCCCCTGCCTGGTTCCCTGTAACTTCACTTCTAACAGTGAGGGAACCATCAGAAGGCCCTTGGAGCTGGACCTCAGTGTCCAGGCTGAACGATTCGGCACTAGAAGTGTCGTAGCTCAGTGGTAGAGCCAAAGGACCCAGCTTCAATCCTTGGCATCTCCAGGCAGGGCTGAGAAAAAGTCTCTCTCTGAAACTGGAAAAGTACTGTTGCTAGTCAGTGTTGACAGCACTAAGCTAGATCGGTCATTGGTCTGATCTGGCCTAAGGCACCATTCTAGTGTTGCAGGACCCCCTCCCAATCATTCAGTTTGTACAAACACGACACACACAATCACTCACACACAACATACGGGACATTTCTGTTATAAATTCATAGTAAATCAACCATACATCGGATTTACACCGGTCCACTTTTATTTTGCTCCATGAAGGAAGGACTATCAAAGGGGGATGGTTTGATACAGGACGGCCATAATCCCTTAACACGTACTCAGGAGCCCTGCCCAGTTGGCATGGCAACCTTGATGGTCCCAGACAGAAGACTATCAAGGACACAACGGACTTGCATATGGGAGTGGATTCAACACGGACTGGAACAAAGGACAATGATCAGATCTTCCCTCTGGGGGGCAGGAAACTGCCAACTCCCCTTTGTCCTCTGGAAATGACTCATGGGGAGGGGGAAAGGAGGAACCAGCCAGGTGACAAGATACTCAGGTTACTTCCACAACCCCTCCCTCAACTCCTCCTTTTTGTGATGTGTCAATGATGTAGTCATGATGTAGTTGTGATGTAGTTCTAGGGATGTAGCTTCAGGGATTAGTAGCTAATAAAAGTTGGGGTCTTCTTTTGTTCGGGGCTTCCATTTTGCTTCATCTTGTTGTGGGTCGGAGTCCTGTCATGACAGTTTCCAATAAAGGCCAAGCCTACTGGCTGCTGTTTTGCTCCAAATTGTCCTGGTTGGTGTCTCTGTTTTTTGCCCAAGGGAGCCCTCGGATTCCTCCATTAACACGACCATGCTGTACCCCAAGGTTCAAGAAAGCATAGGGATAGGGGGAATTTTTGTTTGGTTTTCATTTGAAGGCAATCTTATCTAATTTGCACTTCCTGAAACAATAAGTGAACCACAACACAGCCATCCTCCAAAATTTGCACTTCTCTGAATTTTGGAGTGCAATTCTCCAGCAAAAATACAAATGTACCTGTGTACAAAAATGCATATTCAAGGATAAATTGCACATAAAAAACACATTTTTTATCCAGGGATTTTGTATATATCGTATACATTATAAAAACGTGTATATTAAGAGAACTTTGCTCTGAAATGCTGATGAATTTTCACGAGGACTTAAAAAAAGAAGAAGCTTATGTGGCAATATGGAGATGTGAACTTAAGATCTGAAAAATGGAGAGAAACTGAAAATGGCATATTTGCCATTTACAATGGCCCGTCTAGCTGGGATGAGGGGGGAGAGAATTTTCCTAGCAATTTAAGAGTGCAGATGTGGTTCTCTGAAACTGTTTTGTACTTCATTGTGAAATGTTGTCTGAATCCCACACAACAGATTAACAGCTGTGTGCATTTGTGGATAAACCAGAAGGGACATGTGATCCTTTGCATATATCTACTTGAAGCTACCAGCATGAGTTTGACCAAACTGCGGAAGGCAATGGAAGACAGGAGTGCCTGGCGTGCTCTGGTCCATGGGGTCACGAAGAGTCGGACATGACTAAATGCCTAAACAACAACACTCAGAAATCAGTCCTGTTGAGTTGAGTTGAGTTGAGTTGAGTTGAGTTGAGTGGATGTAGGATTATAGCCTCAGCCTTCTTTTTGTTTTCATACTATTCAACTAGTTTTGCTTAATGTTTTAATTCTCTCCCTTTGCTTTCAATTGTCACAGTTCCTTCAATTGCTTTTTGTTTGGTTGTTTGTTTGTGAGGGAAATGCTGCAGAAAATCTAATCTAATCACAGTCAGTAACCCTGGGGATAAGATGCTGTAGCTTCCTTCCCAATGCCTGCACCTATTCATTTCCTCTCATGACATCCTTCCTCATTCTCAATTCTCTGCCACCACTGTCATCAACAATGTGGGTAGAACAAAGGAACAGAATAGGTATGTGCTGCATTCTCTCTGCGTGTATGCATATAATTCATCCCTCTTAATTAACAAAGTGGATAAAGAGCCTACTGCAACATAGGGTTGTTCCAGACGAGGGGTAACCTGAGATATGAAAAGGAACATTTTTTGAACCCACCCACCCACACGCCGCACCCAAATCCAGGGATCCTGGCCAACAAGAGTTAGAAGGGGCTCACATGCTCTTTCCTCTCATTTTGCCTATAAACTACAAAAGGAGAAAAGGGCCAGCACCCCCATGAGGCAAAGTGAGGTGACTGCCTCAGGCAGCAGAATCCATAAGGGCAGCAGATCCTGATGTAGATCTTCATTTTCCCCACCATGTTTTTGATATAGGTCTTCACTCATCCCTTCCTCCCTGGTGAGTACTGGGAGACGCCATTTTGTGGTTCACTTCAGGTGCCAAAGTGTATTGGACCAGCCCTGGATGGGGAATCTCAGGCCCAGAGGCCAAGTACAGTCCTCTCTGTCTGGCCCTTGGCACCTTTCCCAGGCTGAACCCACCTCCCCAGCCATGCACCTCAATGACCCTGTTGATTTTGGATTGGCTGGAATGTGACCCTGAACTCAACGGAGGATAGAGAGGTGCATGTTGAGATTGTGTAGAAACAAGTCTCCTGTACAAAAGCGGAATTCAGCAACGAACAAAAACAGCAGATGTTTGTTATAAGTAAAATTCACATTAGTTGCTCTGCTCTCTTTTGGCTCTGTCCCTGCCCACCACTTGCATATGTCCTCCCAAAGTTGCCTAGAAGGGAATGTGGGCCTCAGACTGAAAAAGGCCCTGAATATATACACTGGAAAGAGAAAACACTGCACAGGTATGAGCCCACTGGCAGGCAAGGGGAGCAAGCGGCCTACTCCTTGCTTCCCTTCAGCCTGTGGAACAGGTGCATGATGGATGATGTGTTTTGAAGCCACATTTCTCCCGCCAGCAACAGAATCACTGAAATTGTGAAGGGAACTTGTCACTGCTCATATTTTCACTTAAAAAACACAGGGAAGGTGACTTGTATTGCTTCAGCTTGCCAACGTGGCCTCGGTGGCTTTTTTGCCTGTCTCCTCCACAGATCTCCAGGGCAATGGGAGCCCTTGCCAGGTGGCAGCCAACTCCCAAGCTCCTAGGCCGCAGCTGCCACCTGGATCCTCTTGTCTGCCAGCTCTGTGGAGTTGCTGGGCAACAGAGGAAAGTTTACAAGGCAGCAGTTACAGATCCATGACACAGAGGAGGAAGAGAAGGGTGGAGGGAGGGAGAGAAGGTTTTCAGATGATGGGAGGGAAAGCAGGTGAGGAGGAAATTAGAAGGTGTTGAGAGGGGTTGAGTACAGGTATGTGGGGAGAGCAGAGGGGCAAAGGATTTGTTATCACACTTTTTTACCTTATCCCTACGTCAGAGCCCCAATTTCCCATCTCCTCCTCCTTAATAATAATAATAATAATAATGTTTTGTATACGATGCAATGCCAAAATAGGTTTCTAAGTGGTTTGCAATAAAAACAAGTTATGCAAAGATTAAAATATAAACATTCATTATTGGCATGCACCATAAAACTGTCCCATTAAAACCACATAGCAATAAAAATAAATAAATGAGAGAATGAGAGATTGAGGGAATTCTTGTGTAAACAGGCACATCATCAAAAGCTGTCAGAATGCCAATACAGTTGGGGCCTTTCATATTTCAGCAGGGAGGGGATTTCATAAAACTGGTGCTACTTGCGGAAAAGCTCTCCTCTGCATGAATAAAAGCCAATAACAATCAGGCTGTGGTGTTGATCTTAATACCTTCACTGGCTGCTTTAAGCTGCAAATGGAATTCTCTTGCCACAACTGAAAGCCCTATGTGGGGTAAGAGTAGACCAGCCCACTGTTGCACTGCTTATGTGCTGCATTACATGTTACTGGTGGCTCAGTTTTCTCACCATAGCAGTCTATGAGCAGGGGCGGAAGAAGGCTGGTGTGGTGGAGGCGGGTCGCCCCGGGTGTCACCACTGAGGGGGGTGACAAAATGCTAGGTGGCACTCACTGCAGGGCCTGCTGTGTGCCCGAGCCATGCATCTCTCCTGGGAGAGATGCGGTGGCTTGAGCGTGTGCAGGCTCTGCGCTGCCCAAACGGTCTGCCCATCATCCCCCCAGCTGTAGGGCGGCTGAGTGGGAGGAGGCAGGCAGACTCCTCAGAGGCCCTGTGGAGTGTCCTGCCCTGGCTCGCCCCAGCCGCCCCTCCAGGCAGCTGGCCCCACCCCTGGGCATGGGGCACACATGCCGCCCCAGCCGCCCGATTGGCTTGCTCCGCTGCTGTCTATGAGCACACACTGTGGGAAAGATCCAAAGTCCTGCATGACCAAAAGCCGCAACATTGGAAGATTGAATTTGGAGTGTGTCTGGAAGTGCCTGGAGTCAAGGAAGCTCTTAGCTCTGGTGGGACTGTGAAACAAGTTGACAGCTACTTTTGGAATAACTACTTTTTGGATTACAAAATTAAAATAGGGGAGGGGGATTCTGGGGAATGGGCTAACTTGATGAAAGAAAATAAAGATTACTACCGTTTGGAATTCCCCAGAGACTCTCTCCTCAAGGAGAGAGGGAAGAAACTATGAAAGAAACCAACAAGGGACAGGGAAGGGTGCAAGTACAAACAGGAACAAGAAAATCTGCAGAGGGAGCGTAGAAGAGACCTGAGAGCCTCGGACATTAGAACACCAGATTGATGGACAGGATGTAATGGTTTGAATGGACTGACATAACCCGAAACCAGGAAGAAGGGACGTTGGATTTAATTAGAAGAGAATTTCTTTTTATATATTTTCTTTTTGGAATTAGTGTGACACTAATGAAATATTAGAATATGTTGGAAAGGAATTAATTGGCTTTAGTAGAAAGGTTTGAAGGAGGTATGCATAAATATGGTTTAAATTTTGAAATTTTATGGTTCTTAAGGTAAGATAAGGTTAAAGAAATCAACGGTAAATTGAATAACAGAATATAGTAAAAGTTGGAAAGGATATGTTGAGTTAACGGGGAAAAAAAGAGAGACAGATTAAGACAAATTATTTAAATAAAAATTGTGAAGTATGGGAAGAATTTGCTGAAATAATGAATTAAGATAGAATACAAAAAGGGAGGTGTGAGGAGGTCCAAGAAACAAGTAAATGAAAGGATGTAATTTGGGTTTGTATTTTTTTTCTTTTTTTGTTATTCTTTTTTCTGTTTTTTGTTGTTTTGTTGTTGTATTTCTGTTTTTTTGTATTTTTTTCTTTTTGAAATTTTGAATAAATATCATTATAAAATATATATATATATGAGCACACACTGTGACATTCTTTCAGTGACATGATGATTCCAGCATCAGGACCAGTGTCAGCACTGGCCATCCTTGGTTTCTCTTGTTTAGCATTTTGCTAAAGCTCATGGTTAGCAAGGAGAGAGCTTAACCATGAGCCTTGGGTCCATCCAGTGCATATCCCATCCAATAGATAGCTTTATATAAAATTCTATGACAGACAGACAGATGGAAAAGTCAAGGCAGAGACTTCTTAGTGATTGCACCCAGGTTGTGGAGCTCCCTACCTTGGAGGACCCAGTTGGCCCCCTCCTTGATGGTTTGCCAGCTCATGAACACCTTGTTAATTTGCAAGTTGCTTAATCTTCCGGGCTGCTCATGTTTTTAGACTTTTGTACAACCATATCTATTTTTATCTTGTTGTCTCTGTTCTTATTTTATTTTTAATTCCATTTGTTTTTTGTGTTGTACTGTATTGCTGTGAACCACCTTGGCAATCTAAATTATCTTAATAAATAATGACACAATGTGTAGCTAGATATGGGCTACCTTGCTAGAGGTGTTGCCACAGATGGTCATGTATCAGAGAAATGAAAGGTAGGTTTATTTGGTGCACAGCAGGCATTTGTCAGCACTTAATAGCTCTCCATAGGCACCCAGCTCCTTCTGCAGGGGCAGAGTGCACCATAATCTCCAGCAAAATAAAAAAACCTGCTGCCACAAAAAGAGGCATATTGGGGTTGATGGGCCATTAAATGACCATACTTCTGTTCCCTAGAGCTATCCTTACCACCTGAAATAGCTTTCCTCCCCCTTTCTTCTGTCATGCTATTGATTGAGTGAGGGACACAGGAAAGAAATATGGCTGTGTGTATTTTTTTTTGCATCAAATACTTGTGCCATGTTCTTTGTCCCTTTCACTCTCTCAGAACTAAAAATACTTTCTGACAGGAGAGGTGAAGTAAGGTGCAAACTTCCAGCATCCAAACTAAAACCATTTCAACTTTCTCTTACTTATTTGTTTCCGTTCTTTTTACAAACACAGGTGTGTTTTTTTTGGGGGGGGGAAGCTGTGGGATTGGCCCTACCCAAGTGATTTCTGTCGTTCACAGGAATGTACAAGGAGCAGGAAAGTGGACTATGCTGGAAGCAGATCACATTTTGCCTGGTGTATGTGGGCAGGGCTGGGCATTTGTCTCCGCTGGAGACCTGACAGCACTAAACTGATAATCTGAAATACGTGTTATCATACAAATTTTTGGCAGGTGCCATTCTTACCTCAGGTAAACATGGGTGAGTCTAGCATGAGCCAGAAGGAACTCAGTCTTTTGTCAAAGGTTTCAGATGGCTATGCCAGCTGGGAAAGGGACAAAATAGAAAAGAAAATTTTAATTCCTCCCATTCGTGTTTAGTAGTGGGGCCAGCAAAAAGCCTTATAGCACAATGCAAATAGAATTGATGCTTTTGAATTATGGTGCTGGAGGAGACGCTTGAGAGTCCCATGGACTGCAAGAAGATCAAATGCATCCATTCTTAAGGAAATTAGCCCTGAGTACTCACTGGAAGGACAGATCGTGAAGCTGAGGCTCCAATACTTTGGCCACCTCATGAGAAGAGAAGACTCCCTGGAAAAGACCCTGATGTTGGGAAAGATGGAGGGCACAAGGAGAAGGGGATGACAGAAGATGAGATGGTTGGACAGTGTTCTCAAAACTACAAACATGAGTCTGACCAAACTGCGGGAGGCGTGCTCTGGTCCATGGGGTCATGAAGAGTCGGACACGACTAAACGACTAAACAACAACAAAGCACAATGTGATGGATATTGACAAAGTGGTTAGTCCTGCTAAGTTCAAATGGGGCCTGCTCCCAGTTAAAATGCAGGTAGGTTAGCAGCCTTAAGAGTGTCAGAGTAGGACTTGAGAGACTTGAATTCAAAACCTCAGCCAGCCATGGAGCTACTTGGTGAATTTGGAGTTGCCACACTCTTTTTATAAGTGTTATCTATCTCTACCTGAGGGGATGGAGTAGCTGAATGCCACCTTGAGCTCCTTGAAGAAAAGATGGGATATAATTCTAATACATAAGTAAATGTCTACTATAGAAAATGAAAGGGTAGGGCTATCTATCTATGACATGGGTAGGCAAACTAAGGCCCGGGGTCCGTATCCAGCTCAATCGCCTACTAAATTCGGCCCACGGATGGTCTGGGAATCAGTGAGTTTTTACATGAGTAGAATGTGTCCTTTTATTTAAAATGCATCTCTGGGTTATTTGTGGGGCATAGGAATTCGTTCTTTCCCCCCAGCTCCTGTCCAGCTCCTCACAAGCTCTGAGGGACAGTGGACCGGCTCCCTGCTGAACAAGTTTGCTGACCCCTGATCTATGAATTTGTCAGCTTACTTGCATTGAGTGCTCTTTTGGAACAAGCATACGATGAATTGTGCAGTGGTAGACAAGAAGTCAAGAAGAAAAAAACACAGCAGAAGGGAAGCATGACAATCTGTTTCCTTCACTGTCTGTCTTAAGTTTGCCAAATCCTTTTAAGGTCTTTGTGTTTACACCCCCCCCCAAACCCTTTTGGACTAGAGGTGTCAAGGAAGGAGTGCCATGATGATAGTCTAAGTGCCAGTTTTGAAGGCAGGCTAGGGACTGACTAAAAAGCTTTGCTCATATGAGTGTTGTTAATTGATTGTGGTGTGCACTGACCACAAGATTCAGTTCCGACCCCAATTTGGTGCTTTACAAAATAGCATGATTTGGCCTGTTTGGGCTGGGGTTGATGGAGTTGTCGTCCAAAACAACTGGAGGGCACCAGCTTGGTGAAAGCTGCTCTAGCTCCAGCCAAGCTAAAGTGTGACCACCATTGGGCACCAGCCATCAACAATTCCTCTCCCATTCCTCAAAGGTTACTGATTACCTTCCGCTCACTCTAAAAGCCTAAACCATCCACATTCATGAGCAAGCAAGTAGGTTACACAGACAGATAATCTCTACACTTCACATACCACAAGGGTATTTCCATCACATTATCTTACAAATCAGAAACCGGTGCCATTATTGCTCCAAACATCCACTCATTCAGATTCATTTGGTTGCTGGATTACAAAGAGCATATAAACATAACCAGCCTATGACACACTGTAGATTGCTCGAATTATGTGTGCATTCAGAATCAATACATAACTGACCTGGAATCTGTGGACATGCACAGAAGGCATGTTGTTTTGCCTATGGATATAGCTCTCAGGCTTCCAGTTTTGCATTAGCAAGCTGACCTTTGAATCACCCATATTTGAAAAAGCATTTCTCCGACACAAGAAACCAGCGTCATTTGCCATGGCTCCAACACAGGGGAACGTTGCAGGTTAGCAGATAACACATGGCTGTTTAGCAGTTTGTTATGTCTCGCTAAGACAGTTTAATGAGGCCAAATACCAGATATTGCATAAATACAGCATGTACCTTTAGCAAATCAACCCCTTTGGCTCGATTCCTTCTGTGCATGAGAGGCTTCAAAGCAGCTGGTGAGTTATAACAGTTCAAAATGATTGAACTCTCTGCATATAAGAATTATCACTTCCTCAGGCTGCTCTTGCTCTCCCAGCTACAAAGAAGTTAATAGGGAAAGGTTCAGAGGTTTGAGCTGCACTTTTTTATTTTAGTTATTGGTCAGTGTCACATTTGAAAGATATTTCTGGTGCATGACTTTAAATTTCACAGCACATTCCACAGCAAATTTCTCTCCCAGGGATTGGGTAGGGAAGCTATGCTTGAGGAACAAATGAATTAGTGGTTTCTCTGGCCTGAAATTCCTGTCTGCCTTTGTGCTTTCCTTCCCTCTAAACCAAGTGATCACGTTTCCTTCCAGTTATGTCTCACAGGAGAAGTATTCAAGGGGTATTCTCACTCCTTTTAAATACCATCACTTAAACAGCATTGTGTACGGTCTTGTGACTAATTTAACTGATACCTGATCAAATGAAACAGCAATTCCTAAGCACCAAGGGCAGGGAATAGCCAAGGTGGCACCTCCAAGTTGTTGGCAGTCTACATCTTCCATTATCCTTGACCATTGTCCTTGGTGGCTAATGGGAGTTGGAGTCCAATGACATCGGGAGGGTACTACACCAGCAGCCCCATCAGGGCAGCAAACCCAGTAGTGGGCAGCATAGTGGGGTGGTGCCACTCAACTGACCTCTGGTTGGTCACATCGTTGGTGGCTACTGGGAGGTAGAAGGGGAGGACTGAGGTGGCTAGGAGGTTGGCATGGTGCAAACACAGGGGCAGGGTGCCAGGTTGACTCCACCTGTGTGTTTGCAGTGCATTGCCCTTGCCAACATCTCTCCTTCTCCCTCCTGGTGAGCAACAGTGGTGAGACCAACCAGAAGTAAGTTGAGTGGCGGTGCTCCCCACCCATGCCATCTGGCAATATGCAAGCTTTTATGTGCAGGTGAGGGCTCACACGAGCCATGCAAAGACATTCATTGCACTCAGAAAAGCAGCACATTGGGGAGAGGTCTAAACTACTGCCCATCCGTTTGGCATCTAAGTGAGGAGACTAGAAGCCAAATCCTGCAAGGAAGCTTTTGGTTGAATTGGTGCATCACCCTGTCCTGAACCAGAAGGGACGCGGGTGGCACTGTGGGTTAAACCACAGAGCCTAGGACTTGCTGATCAGAAGGTTGGTGGTTCGAATCCCCACGACGGGGTGAGCTCCCTTTGCTCGGTCCCTGCTCCTGCCAACCTAGCAGTTTGAAAGCACAAAGTGCAAGTAGATAAATAGGTACTGCTCCGGCAGGAAGGTAAACGGCGTTTCCGTGCGCTGCTCTGGTTTGCCAGAAGCAGCTTAGTCATGCTGGCCACATGACCCGGAAGCGGTACACCGGCTCCCTCAGCCAATAAAGCGAGATGAGAGCTGCAACCCCAGAGTCGGCCACAACTGGACCTAATGGTCAGGGGTCCCTTTACCTGTCCTGAACCAGTTGCGTTTCCAGGGTACCTTGTTAGAGGACTCTCAGTAGAAATATCTGTCCAGTGTGGGGCAGGTGGGCCTTAGGATGGCCGCCTCGGTAGATCAGCATCTTGGACAAGGCCCACATTCCTTAGCATGACCATGATGTGGTTCCCGTCCTCCAGCAGGAGACTGGAATGGATATACACCCAATGCCTGAGCCAAAATTCCACCTACACCTGTAATCAATCAAGTTGTGGCCATTTTTAACCCTGTTTGAGTTTGTTTTATGACACACCTCTTATTATTTGCTGCCTGGCAGAGGGTGGCACTGCGACTGTCACTGCAATATATAAAGCCCATTCGACTGCTTCAGTCTACAGAACTGGCACTGCTGCAAGTGCCGCATAACACCTGCTCTGCAATAACAAGAAACAAATTTTCGTGTGGCAGCACCTATATTTTGGAACTCCCTGCTTATTGGCATCAGGCAGACACTTTTGCTACACTTTTTTCAGTGCCTGCTTGAAACGTGTTTCTTTGGGCAAGCCTGTCCAGGCACGTAGAAGTTACATGAGGTGTTTTGTTTTTATTTATTTACCGTATTTTTCGTGATCTAAATTGCTCCCCCAAGTTGCTACTAGCCATACAGCGGGGGGGGGGGGGGAGCAAATATATTATCATGTCTTCATTAGAAGGGCTAATAGCAGCATCAGGGAATGCTTGTCCGATTTAGACCAACAAAATAGTGTATTGGGGAGGTGGCAATAAAATAATCCATTCCCTTATGATGCTGTTCCAATCAAGGCTACAGCTCCCCAAAGCTGCTTTAAAAGTTAAAAATAATAATGCTGGAATATCCACTTACGGATCTACATAATATGTAATTCACCTGCCAATAATCACTTATCCCAAAGATTGCTGCAGCGATCAGCAAAATCTAGATGTGCTTTTCTCAGAATAGCACACAGTTGACCCGTTGTTAGCTCCAATCCCCCCCATCCCGGTGAACAATACCTTCGTTCCGGTTTGCAAACTTTTTTTGGATGTTGAACGTGCTCCGTTTTGAGTGTTATGCTTCCGATTTGAGTGCCACACTTCTGCTTTGAGTGTTACACGGAGGTCCGTCTGTTTTTGCTATTTATGTTGCATTTTTGTTTTTGTGGCTCTTTTTTGTTTTTGTGACTGTGTGGAACCCAGTTCAGCTACTGATTGATTGATTGATTGATTGATTGATTGATTGTCTGGAACGGATTAATCCATTTTACATTACTTTCTATGGGAAAGTGCGCCTTGGTTTTGGAACGCTTTGATTTTGGAATGAACTTCCGGAACGGATTAAGTTTGAGAGCCAAGGTACCACTGTATCTAGAGACAAGGCAGAGTGGAGGGGAGAATAGAGGTATAACACCACTCCCCCAAGAAATGGAGCTATAGTGGAGCTGAGTGGAAGTAGCCAGGTGAAAAGAGAAGATAGGGCTCCTGCAACTTTAACCGTTTTGTTGAAGAGGGAATTTCAGCTAATGAGTGACCAACTGCGTCTGCTGAAATTCTCTCTGCTGCACAACTATGTCCCAGAGGTCTGCTTGACATCAAATAGAAACTGAACCTTTAGTTTTGCAGCTCCAGCTCTACGGAATCCGTTTCTGATTGAACTTAGCCAAGGCTCAGCGTTCTTACTTTTACGTAGCTATTGCAAAGCAATCTTCTTCAGAGGGCTTTCCAGATGAGTGACTCAGCCATTTTATATTGTATACAGAATTCGTGCAGTTTGACGCTTTTAAGAGCTGTGCGCTTTTTCAAACTTACTATGTATATCTTTATTTATATTTATGGGCAGTATGCCAACTAAACTTATCTGCTAGCACAAGGATTTCTGCTTGCATAATTGAACTTCTCCTTCTCCTCTTCCTCCTCCATTCACCACACATCTCTCCCATGCCTTACCCCAAATCTGCCCAGGAAGGTTGAGGGAAAACCCCAGAACAAAGTTAGAGGGGATGCAGAGGGAGCAGAGAGAGGGAAGGTTACGTGGCACAAATGGAAATCCTTATACTAGCAGATCTGTTCTGCCAGATATTGTAGACCACTTTGGAAACATTTGTTGGGAAGTGGTTTCCAAATCTTTAAACAAATTAAAATAACACAAACAGGTGTGACCATCCAGGGCAGGCATCTAAACAATTGTGTGATGAGTAAAAGAGTCTGCCTGCATCAGAAGTGTGGCAGGCTGAGGAGATTTTGTATTTTGTTTTATAGAAATATTTTTTAAAACTAATACATAAATGCAGGGGGCAGATTGGGCATGCTGCATTTGTAGTCAGTGCTATGAAAATTGCCACTAACCAGGTTTTTAAACAAACAGGAGGCCAAAGTGAAAAAACACAGGAGTGTATTAGTTGGGCAGTGTGACCACATCTGTGGTCTCTGTAATGATGACTGAAGGGGCTTCCAGACTGTCACAATTTTCAGGTGGGATTTAATCACATACCGGTTGCAGTTAAAGTTTATTTGGAGCTCTTATGCAGCAAACCAGTTTCTCCTCCCACCCCAAAGAAAACACACCCCAGACTTTGTGATAGGGAAAGTGAGGCAGAAATGAGTCAGGAAGTGTTGGTTAACATTTGCTTGATCCAACATCGTCAGCCCTCCCCACGAACAAATCTGAATGAATGCTCAATAAATAGCCGGCCTTGTTTACCCTACCTGCAAACTTTGTGCAGACAAATCAGAATGGAAGCTCCTTAAACCGGTCATCTGAAGGTGGCAATTCTTGGACTAATTGTAGTTTCTGAACAGAAACTGTAGTCTTCAAAGGCAGGCCTCTGTAGAGCACATTGCGGTATTTCAGTTGTGATGCAAGGCACGACTCATGCTGGCCAATATGCAGAATTCTGAGCACATCATCTTAATTGGCTCTTACGTCTAACTTTTTGCATTTCGCCCCCAATAGCAAATTAGTCTGCCTTTCTAGTTCACGTCTACTTGCTAAAAAGCTGGATTTTGTTAAACAACACCAGAATCCTGGGTGCACTGGAGAACAAGGTCACTGTTATGTGTTTGCTGAACTGGTTTAAACCAATACAGTGCTGTATGTTACAAAATCTGTCTATTGTAAATTGCTTTCAGTAGGTTGACAGCACTATAAACAATAGCTGAACACTTAGGCGTGGTGTAACGCTTGTCTCTGATCAAGGGCCTTCAGGTGGCCTGGCATGCTGCTTCGAAAGAACAACTGAACACTGTTATTGCCTGTTCTCTATTAGTCTTTACAATGGCAACCTTTAGCAGTGTCTTGCTCTAGGATTCAGCACATACATTTTCAGCCACTTGGCTCTTAGAAGAATCAATGGGAAAATCATTCATTCTTTTTTCTTCCTTCTTTTTTCAACCCCTTTGGTTTTGCTTACCTGCAGTGTCTGCAATTGTTAACAATGCTTTCTGCCTCTCTTCTAGTGGTAAATGAAGAGTCATTTCTTCCTTCTGATAGCAAATGAAAGCCAGTGCGGTACAGTGGTTAGAAAGTCACAACACTGGGACCTGGGAGACCAGGGTTCAAATTCCCCTTTGGCCATGAAGCTCCCTGGGTGACCTTGGGCCAGTCACAGCCTCTCAGCCTAACCTACCTCACAGGGCTGTTGTGGGGACTGAAAGAGGGTGGAAGAAAGCCGTATATGCCACATTGAGCTCCTTAGAGGAAAATGTGGAATATAAACACAATGAACGAACGAACTAATGAACGAACGAACTCAGATGGTGACAAAATTGTAGGCCAAGCAGAGCCGCTAAGAAACGAAGGAAGGATTAACATACTCTGGGGAACCTAGAGGTCTGTAGCAGTTAAATAAATGAACAACACCTAAAGAGGTCAACCCCCCCCCCCCGAAGACCAAAGGAGAACTGAGCATGCTCAGTAGTCCAGAAAGTTTAGTGGCACTTGGAAAAGAAAAAGGGACTTGAGGGAGGGAAGAGTGGAATGTCCCACTTGAAGAGAATGGCTGGCTGGATCCCTGGATAGGAAGCAGGGGGTACACTGCAACAATTAGTTGCAGCTCTCACTGGTCTTTAATAATGGGAAATCCATGCTTATGTCAATCATGATCCAGAGCTGGTATGATATGGTGGCGTAAGAATGTGAGCTGGGAAGTCTCTCCCTGGTTCAAATCTTACCTCAGCCATGCTGTAGCTCTAGGGCTGTTATCTTGTCCTCTGTCTTCTTGTCTACAGTACAGGGATAATAATGTAGGTAAAGATGGCCACAGTGATACGTGTGGAAGGATTTGGACACTTGAAGTGCTGTTTGAAGTATTATTGCCTTTCAGACAGGCAAGAGGACCCAATTTGTTAGACAGTGTTCCTATAGGATATTGGTACAAGAAAACCGGCAGTTTAAACTACATTCATCTCATTTTCACTTCCCCTGAGAATTCTGCACTTTGCTCAGGGCTTAATTTATGTGTCTACCAGAATGTTAACTGGAACTGGTAGTTCAGAAACATCTGACTCCAATATTATACCATCTGAACTAGGCACCAATTTGCTTCTGGGCTCACTTCAAAGTGCTGATTTTGGCCTTTTAAAATCCAAAATTAGGGGTGGGAGGACCTGTAGACCACAAAACCCACATCTCTTATGACTGGGCAGAGTGGCTGGGGCTGATGGATGTTGGAATCAAATGACATTCGAAGGGCAACATGCTCTCACTCTTGGTCCTAAATTACCTGGGACCACAGGGGTGATTCAGTGTATCTGTTTGGCTAGTGGAAGCTTGTATAAGGACTCCTGCTAGCACAACAGGGCTTTCCCCTCTCCCTGCCATCATGCCTGCTTCAAATCCATCTAGAAGGGTCAGGAGATAGTCTCCCCCAAAAAACAAAGCATGGGGGGGGGGGAGAGAAGAGAGATGATTCTGTTGGGTGAGCTCTGTGTTGAATTCCAACCCATGATTATCTACAAATCACCCCCAAGTAGATAAATCTGTCTGATCTTCTCCTGAGACCCAGATCTGCCTCTGGCCCCACCAGAGTAAGAAATATGTCAGGTGGACAGGAGGGACAGAGCCATTTCTGCTGTAGTGCCAAGAAAATGGGATATCCTGCCAGAGGAAGCTTGCCTGGTCTGGTCCCTGTTTGTCTTTCAGCTGGCAGCTAAGAACCTACCTCTCTTTAGCATTGCCTTTTGATTTTTTTACTTCTGCCATTTTTACTCTGTTTTGCATTACACTGTAATTTTACTGCTGTTTGTTAATGTCTGAACCTTTATTGCAATGAAAGTAGGCCACTTTCATGATAGCAAGCCATATTTATTTACTTTAAACTGTGGCAAATAAATACATTTTAGGCCTCGTTCAACCATGGAGCCTGTCAGTTAATACTGAAGCAGATACCTCTGTGTTTAGTGTTGTTCCCTTCCATCACTGTGTTACAGATAATCCTTACACATTTGAGGCTTGGTCACTCAGCACAGCTTCCTTAGATACCACAGAGGCCTTGGCAACTTCCTCTCTTACCGAGCCAAGCCTTTGTTTCTTATGTGAATATCACTCGCAGAGACGGGAAAGGCTGGCGAATCAGGCAAGGCTGGTCTAGACTAAGACAACCAGCAGCTGATAAAAGTTGCCAGAAACGGATGTTTCAGATTTGAGAACTTGCTTTCCAAACCATAACCATGTTCTCATGACAAAGCTTCCTGTGCATCTGAGAAGAAGATATTGCTGTTCAGTTCAAAGTGGTGTCTCTAAACATTAATATTTGTGGCTTAAAAATAAAGGCATAGAACTGATGTACCTCTTCCTGTCCGAATGCATGAAACTTGTTGTGACCTAGGCTTGAAGACCAAGGGAGCTAAAAGAACAGACTCCTCCTAATCAGCCCTTATTCTATCACATCCTTGCAAATATCTCTCTGAGTCCCCTTTTCTTCATCACCTCTGCTTGGTTTCCCCCACTGTAATAGTTTTTCCTGTGTGATCCTGTTCCCTTTTATGTTCAGGCTTCTTTGCTACATTCCCACCCACCCCTCCCCTGTGTCTTATGTGCAGAATGTACACATAACAGCTCTCTTCCAAGGCCACATACGTAGGCAGCCTGAATGGGGTCAACTGTACAATTCCAGTCTGTCCCCCCCAGACGATCCTTCCATGGACACAGCAACCGAGCAACTTTTAAAAAACCAAACTGTGTCATGTGTTTTGCTTCTTGTTTTACAATTGCACGCAACCTTCTGCTCTCACCATGGGAAGAAAACAATGCAAAATGACAAGGGGGTGGGAGGGTTAAAATAAATAGCGGGGAGGTTAGATCATTTTGTTTCCACTAAACTGTTTCTAATTCCTTTCAATTAGCCTTATTGAACTATACATTTTGTCTTGACGGGAGGTTATATATTACAAGTGTTAAAATGAATGGCAAGAGTAGGGCTATATATCTTGAAATATATCGGGCAGAGCAACTTGTAAGACCTATATTATTCCCTATGTAGGGTGCAAGAAGGTTTTTTTTTCTGATGTGACCTACCTTTGCACAATGAAACTCTTTCTATGTAATTAAGCAGCTGTCAATCCTTCTAACACCACTGTGTTTAAGGAACCTACAGGTGTGTGTAGCTGGAAGTTCGAGTCTCTGTGGGAAGTTCTGCTAAGAGAGAAGAGCTCACCTTCCTTTGTTTCCTCTCTATGCAGTTTTGGGATGCAAATATAAGAGCAGAGCTTGAACTGCTAGGCAGCCCAGGGCTTGTTGCAAATTGCTGGCTCAATCAACTGACCAGGCACAGATTCAGTCAATGCATCTTTCTCATCAGTTTCCTGACTATAAATAATTGCGCGAAGAGAAAAAATCACTACCCTTCACCTTTCATTAGTAGCGGCACATGTTTCCCCAGCTGGATCATTTCCATGACAGCTGCTTTATCTTCCTGCAGATCTTTCCCTTTGAATCCATGCTTAATGAAAAGCATTCTTGGGTGGGTAGGTGGGGGAAATACTCCCTGTAACTTTAACTTGCTTGGTTTTAGTGCCACTGTCTGAATCTGAACTTTTTTCTTTCTGTAGGCAAATTCACACCCTTTTATATCCCTTTCAGTTGCTTTTAATCTTGTTGTTTTATTTTTAAAGGTATAGTTTTATCACTGCTGTGTTTGATGACCTGGGCTCCTTTGGGAGCAAAGCTGGGATATAAATGCAGTAAATTAATTATAATAATAATGTCCCCAAAACTCCTAAGCACATTGGTGTCCTGTATTTCTTATCTGCCAGGGTTCTCTAAAACTCTTTTAATGCTTTCCCTCCCAATCACCTTGTCCTTCTCAACTTTATCTGCTGGAGAAATCCTCATTACATGCTTCCCCTGGTCTGCCCAGATTCTCATCACAGCTTGCCCAAAGAGCAAGAGGAATTTCAATGTGAAAGAGCTGCACTGGGAGACTCTGGAGAGAAGTTTTTTGGCAGATTTTATTACAGCAAATTAAATAAGAAAAGAAGAAGACCATCAGAGTTGTGTAAACCAATGCAATTTATAAAGCCACAGGTGCAGCAACCAAGCATGCTGACTTTAACAGCAGACAAGCATCAAGAAATGAGAGGTACAAAATACAAAGTGGACTCCGACTGAATACAATTTTTTTAAAAAAAGAAAAGGAAGGAAGGAAGGATAGGGAGCTACAGTAGAAAGGAGAGGAGGCAAGAAACTGTTCCATTCACACATCAGCACTGGGAAGTGTGTTACAGACAACATGCTGCAAAGTGGCTCTAGGGCACCCTCCACACATACACACACACACTCAGACACACACACAAAAGCACAACCTGACTGTCCACCCCAATGGATGATGTCCCTGCCCCCCCTCCAACCTCTGAAGGCAAACGTCTCACAAGAGAGCTGAGCGATTTTACATTCAAAGTTGCGATTTGTCCCCATTCCCCACCCGCTCCACACGAAACAAAAAGCAGCGAAGTTGGGAATGTATCGTCTGTGTGCATTGACACGGCATATTTACAGGACACCGACATCAAATTGGAAGGCTTCACGGCTTCATCACAACCCCCGCGCCCCATCTCTCTCTCTCTTATCAACCCCTCTCCCAGAGCCAAGACGCCGAAGTGAAGAAACGGGAGCGCGTGTCACGCCTTTGCCTTTGTAAACAGTCCCAGCGCTTCGCTTCCTGCGGAGTTCAGCACAGTTCGGCTCCCTCTTGCGAAGTTTGCCCGGTCCTCTGGGTGCCCCTGACGGAAGGGGAAAGGGAGAGGGAGGAGGAGGAGGGTGGGGTAGCCGGTCGTTTCCTCCTCGCCCCCCACCCTACCCCATCTCAACTCAAGATATCATACCATAGCCGAGAGAGGAGTTTTCGACGAAGGCACCAACATGGTCCGCACCGTCGAAGTCTTGGCGTGGCCAGGCGGGCTCCGCGGGGCTTCGGAGGGGGTGGGGGAGGTCAGTAGGGCCCCACCACCACCGCCTCCACCTCTTTGGACGGCCGCCTGTCCTTCACCAGAAAGTTGATCATGCCTTCGGACTTGATGAGCAGATTGCAGCCCAGGAAGAAGATGCCGAAAACGACGGTGAGCGAGAGGACGCACATGACGGCGATCTGCACCACGCGCATGATGTACAGGCTCCTCTCGTCCGGCGCGGTCACCACGAAGCCGTCGTCGGTCACCACCGACCGGGGCGTGAAGGAGCGCAGCACCCTCTCCAGAGAGTCGCTGCTGTTGGCAAGGAAGAGCCCCACCACGTCCGTCTGGTTCCCCAGCGAGGCGTTCATGACCCCGGCGGGAGGAAGAGGAAGGGGCTGCGGGCCCTGGCGTCGGAAGACGTGCGTGGAACAGCTACCCCGGCGGCAAGGAACCAGCCCAGAGAGCCTCATGCGGCAGAGGCGGAGGATCAGGTGCCCGGTGAGGACTTGGGTAGGTGGCGGTAGCAAGCAGCCGCGAGTTCCGGCGGGGCTGGACGTCCCAGGCAGAAATCCACGTCGGAGCCGCTCCTTCCCTCCGCTTTCCCCGCTCTCCAGCTAGGACTATTGCGCCCGGAGGAGCCGAACTGGTCCGGCTGGCTGCAAATCGCCTCGGGGAGGTGGCGTGGGCAGAGAGAGGCGTCAGCGGCTGCTCCTCCCGGGGAAAGGGCGCCCCAGATCGGCTCGCCAAGGAAGCTGCAGTGAGAACCTCGAGGGCGCCTCGCCACTTCTTGGAAAGGAAAACGCCGAGGGGAGCGAGCGAGAACAGGTCGGGTTCTCGGCGAGAGCGCGGCGTCGAGGGCGAGCGGACAGGCAGAAAGGGAGAACTGACCCACTCTGCGCCTCCGAGCGGCTCTTTTGGCGCAGCGCACGGCGGGAGCGCACAAGCGCCCACCTCCTCTCGTCAGCGGAGTGTCGGTTTGGCCTCACGGCGTGGCTCGCGGGGCGGGGCCCACGGGCATCAACTCCCCTCCCCTCCTGGAAGGCGCTGCGAACTGGGCAAGGCGAAACCGCGGGCTCCTGCTTTCCTAATTGCGCCTCGCCGCTTTTCCAGGCAGTTTGAGAGTTTCCATTGGTTTTCTTGCTAAACTTTTACGCACTTGGAAGCGCCTTGGGAACGCTTTTGTGAGAGGCGGGATATAAATGGTTGACTCAGAAAACAGATGTACTGTAGATCAAAATGTGCAGCAGAAAAAAATGCTTGATAGTGCACCTGCTTATAGCAGCTGGAATGACCACGGCACAGTTTGGGAAAAACGAAGTGATAAGCTGAAAGGCTTTAGGGACCAAAGACAAAAGGACGATTTCTGACTTTGTTTCATGTGTAAGCAAGGAGGAACATAGCCGAGGGACCCCCCCCCCCAACCAACCCCCCCAGCCTCGACCGACGAATGAATATGGCTAGTGCAGTGACACAGGGCACTTGAATACTTCCATTACTTTCCTTTGAAAGTACGGTCCATGTTCTGTAACCTTGTCTTGTTTAACCATTATGCCTATGCTACAGTCAGACACTTCCAGCCGCCACCTTCCAGGCATTCACACACTTGTGGTTTATTTATTTCGGTTTTATGTCCGTTTTTGTTCTACAGTTACCTACAATTGTATATGGACTATGTATATTGTCATTGGATCCTGTCTGATACCACTAGAATTTTGTACAACCTTTTTTTTTTGATGAAAATTAATAACAATATTTTAAAGCTTTATGTGGATTTGATTCCTCACTCGTTTACTCTTAGGAGTGCCTTGCACGGGAGTGGAGGAAATACATTTTCATCACTGCTGGGGCATAGGCAATCCATTGCCTCTCTACCCTGAAGCAGGCAGTGGTGTTGCCTGGGCAGGAGGGCAGGGCAGCAACAGGGGCCCCCAACACAGCACAGTTGGCTTACAATCATAGAATTGTAGAGTTGGAAGGGACCCTGAGGATCATCTAGTCCAACTCCCTGCAGTGCAAGGATATACAGCTGCCCCATATAGGGATCCAAACTGCAACCCTGGCATCATTAGCACCATGCTCTAATCAACAGAACTATCCAGGCTTAGTAAGTTCATTACCATCTCAAGACATTTCCCTGCCATATAACCATTAAGTCCATATTCAAAAAATGATCTAACTGGACCACTGGAAGTAAGCCCATTGAGCTGGATGGGAGTTATTCCCTGGTAAGCACATACAGGATTGCCGCTTAGGGGTGATTTTATATGGACTGGGTTTCACAGGGAACACAGGAACATAAGAAGCTGCCTTAAAAAGTGGGTTTTCCCAAGGAAAGCAGTGGGGCAAATGAAAAACCTCTCAGACCCATATCTAGAAAGCCCATGACAAATGGAAGAAAACAAGGGACAAGTGCAGTTAAGCCCTTACTCTCACTGCAGCCTAGATTAGGTTTAGGATTGCAGCCTGATTTAAATAAACTGTAATATACAATACACAATACTGTAAAAAGCAGAAACATACGACTCTCATAAAACATCTAGCTGTATTAACAACAGCAAGGACTGCATTATTTGAAGGAAGAACAACATTTTCCTTCCCCCCCCCCCAACAAAAATATTTTGGATTGAACCCTAGGAAAATGTAATGTCCCAATTTTTTGAAGATCACGCGTTCTTTGTGTAAATGCTTTTAATAGTCTCAGCATCTGTTTTCGGAATTCAAAATATTATTTTTAGAATCATGGCTAACATGAAGCATGGCTCCGATGCTGAATCCAAATCTTTGTTTAATGTGTGGGTGGGGTGGGGTGGGGGTCAAACATGTGTACAGTTGAATCGAAAATTGCAATGCAGGAATCTCAACTCAAGCCTCCATGACAGATGGCCATCCAACCTCTGCTTAAAAACCTCCAAGGAAGGAGAGCCCACCATTTCCCGAGGGAGTCCGTTCCACTGTCAAACAGTTCTTCCTTTCAGAAAGTTCTTCCTGATGATTTGTCAGAATCTCCTTTCTTATATTTTCAATCCATTGGTTCAAGTCCTACCCTCCAGAGCAGGAGAAAACAAGCTTGTTCCATCATGTGGCACTGGAAGATGGCTGTCATTTCTCCTCCTTTTTTCCTCTTCAGTCTCCTTTTCTCCAGGCTAAACATCCCCAGCTCCCTCAACCGTTTCTGACAAGGCTTGGTTTCCAGACCCTTTAGCATAAGCCCCTTAGCACAGTGATAGCTCACATGCTGGGACTCCCATCATGCCAAATCATTGGCCATGCTGGCTGAGGTTGATGAGTTTGGGAGTCCAACATTACCTAAAAGGCATCACTTTGGCTGTGCTACCTCTGCCTTAGCAGATTACTAGTCTTTATCAACAGCAGCAGTCCTGAACAACTTTTGGGGGCAGAAGTAAATGCAAGGTCCCCTATTTCTTCTTGATCCTCCTCACCTCCTCAAGCTTTTTCAGCAGGATGCTTTAGGTGTTCATTATACATATTTATGGGATCCTTAAATTAATATAGTTATAATGATCAACTTTGTGATTCACACCATCAAAACTGACAGTGTGGGCCATACATCCAGAGATTCCATGTGTACAAGACCTGTAGACTGAAAATATGTTCTTTGTTCCAGTTGTACACTTTGGGATTTTGGTGGAAGTGAAGGGTGGCGTTAGAAAACCCAGCAAGATCAAACTAGATAAAAACATTCACTTAAACTCATCTATTTGCTAGTCATCTATTTGCAAAGTCAGGTCCCTGGAGGGCTTCATGTGTATGAAAGACCACCTGTCTTCTTTTGCTTTCCCCATCTGCATCCACACAACTCAAGAACAACCTGCCAAGTTCCCAAACAAGGAACATGATAAATGTGGCAATTGGATTAAATATAGAGAGGACCGGAGGAATAATCAATTTCTGGAGCCTATTCACCCAACACTCTGGTAAACAGAAATGATAGAAAAATATTCAGTCAGGTGATGTGGGTATTAGCTCTTTCCAGTGAATACAAATGTCCACAGTATTTGTTCTAAAACACTCTTGTTAAGAATCTGAAGGCATGCGACTCAAACTGTGCGCATCCCAGTCAGTTACTAAAGGCACCAGGTCTTTCTAGACACACATGAACATCAGTTTTGCCAATATAAATGTGTCACAATGCTGAGGATTCAGAATCTGGATCTTCCAAAATGTTAGTCACAATCCAAAAATACTGCTAAATGTTGACCTTGAGGAATACAAGAGGAATACAGAAGCAGCTGCGGTTGAAAGTGTTTGCAGAAGCAATGCAAACCTTTAACAATGGAGTTATATTGACGGCCACACAAAGTGGGTTTTATGGGTTTACTGACCAACTTGACCTTTTCTGGTTATATGCCACTTTGTTGAAATCACACTGCATGTACACCAATATTTTAGAATAAATTTTCTGTGCATATGCAGGACACAGTTCTGGTTTTTGAATGGGAAGTTTGTCTGAATGGTTCTGTGTGCCTATTAAGGACATAGTTCTCCATCTGACTGTTTGAACAGCCGCAGCTCAGCATATATAATGCACATCGTCAGTCTCTGGCATCTCAAGGCAGGGCTGGGAAGGAACTCTGCTTTCAGAAACCCACCTTAGATTCAGAAAATCTAAGTAATTACCAGCCAGTTGTCAAACTCCCCTAACAATAACCAAGTGCTCTTGGTGGAAACTGATTTTCTAGATCAGTTTCAATCAAGGTTTAGGCCCAGTTTTGGCACAGAATCTGCTTTGGTTGCTATGTAAGACGACCCCGTGGTCTTCCAGAAGTTGTTGGACTCCAACTCCCATCATGCTTTGGCATTGGCCATGCTGGCTGGCATATTTTCCCAAGCATGCATGTAACCATCTGGTAACCTGGTCATCTCTATGGTCCTTTCAAACGGTGAACAGCATTTTATGACCCACTGCATGCAGGCAGAAATGCAGGGAAGAAGTGGAATGGGTGGCTGGCTGGTTTTCTATGATCCTAGTAACCAAAGATAAATGGAGTCTTTCCCCTGCCCTAGGAGGAACAATAAAGGTTTGAGCAGGAACATTAAGCCAGTTCTTGAATAAAATTCATTAACACAACCTAGACAATTACATTTTGATCCCTCTTCCAGAAGCTATAGAAGATGAACAATAATGCAGGCTCTGCTGGATACAATGGATATGTGTTTGTGTGTGTCTAAGGCAGGCGCTGTGGTCTAAACCACAGAGCCTAGGACTTGCCGATCAGCAGGTTGGTGGTTTGAATCCCCGTGACAGGGTGAGCTCCATTTGCTCAGTCCCTGCTCCTGCCAACCTAGCAGTTCGAAAGCATGTCAAAGTGCAAGTAGATAAATAGGTACCGCTCCGGCGGGAAGGTAAACGGCGTTTCCGTGCGCTGCTCTGGTTTGCCAGAAGCGGCTTAGTCATGCTGGCCACATGACCCGGAAGCTGTACGCCGGCTCCCTCGGCCAAAAAAGCGAGATGAGCACTGCAACCCCAGAGTCGGTCACAACTGGACCTAATGGTCAGGGGTCCCTTTACCTTTACCTAAAGTAGGCTTTGGAGAGTCTGAACATTGGTACTGACTCAGTCTCAAATAGCTTAAGAGTACATCTGAGCTTCGAGTTGAGCAGCCTTGAAGCTGCTCTTGATGCACACGAGTGTCTGAAGCAATCATTGGTCAACTGTACAATGGGGAGAAATAATTAGAAACAGTATAGGAAAGTGAATTTGGCACACACACCTATTCTGTATTAAGGTAACCCAGATTTTGTTCAGCTGAATTCTGTGGCCTGCATACATCAAAAGGGCACCCTAGTTTATTTTGCACAGTACCTTGTGCACAGCTATTTTGCACAGTACCTTGGTTCTCAAACTTAATCCGTTCTAGGAGTCCGTTCAACTCCCAAACCCGTTCAAAAACCAAGGCATGGCTTCTGATTGGCTGAAGGAGCTTCCTGCACTCAAGCGGAAGCTGCGTCAGATGTTTGGCTTTCAAAAAACATTCGCAAACTGGAATACTTCTCAGTTTGCGGCGTTCGGGAGCCAAGCCGTTTGAGTACCAAGGTACCACTATATATTAATTTAGCTGTCATGGGAGAGGCACTCTGGTCCAGTTCTGTTACTATTGGCAATCTGGCACCTCGATTCTCCACCTTGGCTTCTGAAGTGGTCGGTGTTTGGCACAGATTGTGAAGCCAATCATTGCAGGCATAGCAGAAAGACCTTTTGTTTTTTACTGTTATTATTAAATGAAAATTGAGATTCTGTTCAGCTCTCTGCATGATGCCAAATTTCAATTTTACATGGTGCATTATGAACCTAAGAAGAGCCCTGCTGCACAACATTAGCAGTAAATATAGTTTAAAAGCTATCCAAATCAGTCTAATCAGCACAGTATCAACTAGATTTTGGGAGTAGTCCAGGGTCGGCTCTGCCCAGGTCAACATTCAAAGAAGAATCACAATCACAATGCTTTCTTGAAGAAACTCCAACCAGAAAAAGCAGCAGTAACAAACAGTAAAATCAATCCTAAGATATATTCAGGGAGCAGAGCAATTTGTACTAGAAAGCATAATTCATTCATTCTCTCTCTCTCTCTCTCTCTCTCTCTCTCTCTCTCTCTCTCTCTCTCTGTCTGTCTCTCTCTCTCAGCTTTTGTTTTGAAATAATAAGGGAAAAACAGGGCAGTGTTTTCTGAGGGCAAGGGTAGTGGTGTTCTCCACCTGCCTTGTTCTGTAATTTAGTCTAGGAAAAGGAAAAGGAATAGATCAAACACAGAGCACATTCCAGGTCATGCAGTGACATCTAGTGTGTGTTAGGCACAACAGTCACTAGGCAATTTTTTCCAGCTGAATTTACAGACAGTGGCTTTTGAAAGTATAAAAAGTGCTCAAGAAAGGTAGACTCAGTGTGTCTCCTTGTTACTTAGGAAATAAGAACTGTTGCGAAAGATTCAATGATTCATTTTGTGTTTGCATCCATTAAAAAAATAAATCTGTCTTTGAGTCTCTCTGTGTTCTCTCCACTTCAGTGTGCAATTCAGGTTCCAAGCTGCTCTGCATAAATCGAAGCTCTGTGTTTTCCCCCATTCACTATAATGGGGAACCTTAAAAAGGTTATATCTTTCCCCCTCTTTGGCCAAAATGGATAAAATTTAAAGACACAGGAGCCATTCCAGAATAGATTAAGCCTGCCAACTTTCAGACAAATAGGTCCAGGGCTTTTTGTGGGAGAAATAAAAGGAAATAACCTCCGTCCATAATTCCTTATGAGAAGGGGGAAGGAAAACATGGATTTATCTAGCTGCAAGTGGAAGAAGACTGGGCAATGATAAATGCCATAGCTGTTGCCCTCTGCATTCTGTTGGCGAAGAGGAGGCAGTCCACCCTTTATATCCACTAAACTTCCATGTGCTATTGCGACATCACAGGTAGCCAATAATAATAATAATAATAATAATAATAATAAAATAAATAAATAAAGCAAGTCAACAGTAACAACTTGGAAAGCTTCACAATTGTGGGTGTACTTGAGTAGTTGTTTATTTGTGTGCTCCTTTATTACTAAAAGTATTTATTAGAACCCACCCTTCACCTGTACTGATACCAAGAGGGACCAGACCATAAAACTATTGTAGGGGATCTTTCTTCAGCTCAAGGGACGCCATGACTTGTAGGTAACCTTCCAGGTTCAGTGTTGGACAGAGCCAGGGGCAAAGGGAAGTGGAGCAACAAATGTGACTCTTATCTTGGTACCATGAGCATTTGTTTCAATATACACAAGTGGCAACATGCAAAGGATGAGAAGCAGCCCCCATGCCTTTCCTAGAGTTGACATGGTTTGCCTGTATTTTGTCCTTGGGTATCTCTAGCTAAGTGCAAATTGCTGTGTGCAAATCGCTGTGTGAGAAGCCACTCTCAGTGAGCCACAGCTGTTCGCCCAGCTGTCTTACTGCAGGCCTGAAGGCAAATGCATTTTCAGACAGTTCTTTCTCTTCACGCTTGCAGAATCCTTTCTTGTTCCCCTACAGCAGGGGTGGGGAACCTCTTCCAGACCAACGGCTGCATCACCCTTCTAGACAACCTTAGAGGGGCCACAAGCAAAAACGGGTGGCGTAATGAATGTAAATTTTACCTCTGTACAGTAATCTAGTTGCGTGGCAAGTTCCCGCCCCCCCCCAGTGGAAATAAAGACACATGACACAATTATTTAAGATTAATGGGCTAAATATGGCCACAACTTTATTGGTTACAGGTGATGAGCGGTATTGGATAAGGCATTGGTCCTAACTGACTATCTGGCTTCAGCCTGTCTGCCTGAAGTCCGGGAAGGGTTAACCACCAGTAGGGGGAGTCCTGCTGATGTACATCAACTCAGAACACCCCCCGGGGTCACCACTCTTGGGCGTGCCTTAGGCCCTCACCTCCATAGGCTTTGGACAGGGCCACGCCCCCCGGAATCCTTTATTGGACTACCCTTCAATATGCGGGGCAGGTGATGGCGCTTCCTCCCCTCTTCCATCTACATGACAATACCAATACCAATGCCTAACTGCCAATACCAAGAAAGTTGTGACGATTTGCTATGAGGTAGGCGAAAAACCAAGTGGCTGGTGCCAATTTGCCATGTAGAAAAAATTCCTACCAGGCCCCTCAATGGCGACCAACCAAGGTCCATAGCAAGGTCAAGGACGAAAATCTCAAAGGGCGGGAGGATAGGAAACCGAAACAGCTGGAGACAGCAAAAGAGGGAGTTCCCTGGCCACACCAGCAATAAATAGGGCTGGCCACGCCCCCTGAGCCCGCCGATTGGCTGTCCAGGGGGTGATGTGGCTGGGGATTCCCTCAATCGTCCGGAGGCTGAGAGCCAGCCCCACGCGCGTGGTGGGGGCAGAAGTGGCTTTTACACACACACACACACACACACACACACACACACACAGCCTCTCCATCCTCCATTAAAGCATGCAAGAGGCATTGTGGGAGTTCAATGAAATGTTCCAGCCAGGCAAAACCATTCAGGGAGGATGTGAAACAGGTCTAATGGCAGGTTTGACTGCAGAGGGGGTATGGCCTGAGGAGAGTCCTAAGGGTCAGAAAGAGACTTGATTTTTTGCATTTGGCCAGTTCCCCAGCCCTGGGGTCCCTGCCACAGCATTCTGGTAGAATCAACCACTGATGTTTGCCCCGAGCCCACTTTTACAATTCCCACTCCCCTACCCCAAATCTCTCAATCCAGTTAAGCAAGAAGCACCATCACAGTTCCAGGAAGTATTCCAGCCAGGGCAAAACTTCTTGAGGAGGGTGCAGAGCAAGGCTGGTGAGCATCCTGAAGGTCAGACAGCATGCCTGGAAGACTGCATTAAGCCTGCAGGCTAAGGTGGGGTAGAATCCTCAGGCTTTTGCACTGCTACATATTTACAACGTGTAAATATGTAGCAGTAAGGCAGATGAAATGCAGCACCAACACAACATCCATGTAATATATCATGCACATACTGTACCTTCCATACCATCTCTCTTTTATTCCAGAAGAGCATGGACCAGATCAGAGGTTTACTCTAGTCTAGCCTCTTGTTTCTCACTGTGGTCAATTAGATGCCTATGAGAACATCCACCAATGGGACACAAGGGCAGTAGCTCTCTCTTTGGCTGCAGTTCCCTAGGAACTGGTATTCATCATATGGATACTGCCTCTGATCCCAGTCATCCTGACAAGTAGCCACATACATCTCTATTTCCTCACATCCAGAAATGCAAGAAGGACTTTTACTCTTGCTAGAAGCTCAGCCTTGCCCTCACCGGTTCTGGAAGGCTCCTATAGAAGGGTCCTGTACACACAGAGACTTTGCGCCTGCCCATTAGGGGAAATAGGAAGCCTCGAACATATATTTTTTAGATGTCCTTTTTAGGTTGAGATTCGTAGAGACACCATTGATCCTTTGCTGAAGAGGCTCGCCGATCTTTCAGACATGTCTAAACTTAATTCTCTCCTCTTAGGCAAAGATCATAAGACGACCTGGCTGGCAGCCAGATTGTGAGCCCAGATTTGTAGGCACAGACCATCCTCTAGTATAAAATAGCTTACTAGGGAAATTCTGAAGTTGCCCTTTGGGGCGCCTCAGGGTCAATTTTTTTATGGTAGCCCAAATCTCAGTTGTACTGGTGTATGTATAAATCTCAATTTTAACTCATGAGTTATCGCTGCAATCTGCTCCGATTGTATATTTTATCTTTATGAACGCTGTTTTCATTGTGTTATGTTATGTGAGCTGGTCTTTGACCATAGTAAATTATCTATCGAACTAGCCACATACTTCAGAAATTTGTCTGATCCCCTTATTTCAATGCCGCTTCTACCCTGTTCTGTACTGAACATGGGTTTGCTTAGCTTACCTCATTTGAGATTGCGATAAACATCACCTGCTGCTTTAGCAGGTTAGATTAGTGCCATCCAGACCTTCTGCAGTCTTGTCATTGTAGAAGACCGCCATCTGACTTAGCTTGCCGGTGAACATCTGCTGTCTCTGAGGGTATTTGTAGCAGCCACGAAGTGTTCAACGCTGTCAATATTCACAGCTTGCACCTGTCTTGCTGTAGGTTGCAGATGAAAATATATTTCTTTATAACAGAGAGATTTTATTATTTTGTGCTCCGTACTGATCTCAGTGACGTTAGTGGCACATGTCCAGGATATATAGATACGGATCATTCTAGAAGTTATTGCTGCATTTTATTCAACATGCATTTGTTTCCATTATGTAGCAGTTCTTAATGGTGCCATGCTTAATTGTGAACTGTTGCTATAATAAACCCTGGCTTCGTAAAAGACGGTAGGGGCCAGTTCCCACTTTATGCCTGCACACACACAGGTGCTTTGTAGGAGCAAACACCATGAAGTGGAAATGTGCTTGTAAATGCACAGTAGAACAGGCCAGGAAGAGAGAGGTTGCCAGTTTGAAGAAGTCTTCACTGAACTCCTGGAACCTAAATAACTAGCACCTGCTCCTGAATGTTCTCTGCTTGGGTACAGTGTTTGAGTGTGTGGTGGTAGCTTAGCTACAGACTACCTGGGATGAGATTGATGATCTGGATTCATTTCAGTCCAGTTTGCAGCTTGGTTTCCCAGATGAAACCAGCTTGGCCACTCCAGTGAATGAATGTGGGCAATGAGAATTCTTTTTCAGAATATGGGTAATGAGATTCCTGCTGATTCCCCTGGACTTCTTAGTGGCTGCCTGGCTGTGCCCACACATACCTTACCTGGGCACTCCAGTCAACAACTGTGGCCCTACTCCATGCCCCTCTACCATCAGAAGTGCAGTGGGCCTTTGTCCGTATGTTTGTCATGGCAGCATATCTGTGGAATTGCCTGCTAAAGGAATTCTCCTGGTTCCATCTCTGCATACCATTTGGGGGAAAGGGAAATTTGGTCATTTCAGGGGCCTTCAATGAAAACACAACGTGACAGGATTATAACTGCCTATGGTGATTGTTTTGAATTGCCTTTATACAATATTGTTTTATTAGTCTGATATTATTATTATTTCTATATTTGTACTTATGAGGCAGCTTGATTCCTACCCCCCTGTTCTATTCCTTTTCTTTCACTGTTTCTACCCGAGAATATCACATAATGATGTCTAATTAACAAACAGAAAATGGCTTTGGAGAAGAGGGAATAATACCAACATAGCAGGGCTCAAGCTGCATATTGTCAGAGCACAGTGCCGTGTCTCTCATAGGCACTGCTAGCGCCAGGGTGGACATTAAAATGCAGGGCTTAAATTTACTTCTCCTTCACTTCCTCTCTCAAATGTGTCATTTTAAATTTCTATCCTCCCTTTTTTTTGCATTGTATCTCAGCCTCTGTTAATCTGGCAGTAGGAGAAAATTCCTTAAAATGTACAACCAGCAAGGTGACCCACATGTTGGCTTGGCAGATTCCATGTTGTTGTTTAGTCGTTTAGTCGTGTCTGACTCTTCATGACCCCATGGACCAGAGCATGCCAGGCACTCCTGTCTTCCACTGCCTCCCGCAGTTTGGTCAAACTCATGCTGGTAGCTTCGAGAACACTGTCCAACCATCTCGTCCTCTGTTGTCCCCTTCTCCTTGTGCCCTCCATCTTTCCCAATATCAGGGTCTTTTCCAGGGAGTCTTCTCTTCTCATGAGTATTGGAGCCTCAGCTTCACGATCTGTCCTTCCAGTGAGCACCCAGGGCCAATTTCCTTAAGAATGGATAGGTTTGATCTTCTTGAAGTCCATGGGACTCTCAAGTCTCCTTCAGCACCATAATTCAAAAGTATAAATTCTTCGGCGATCGGCCTTCTTTATGGTCCAGCTCTCACTTCCATACATCACTACTGGGAAAACCATAGCTTTAACTATACCTGGAACAGGAACCGGCAAGCCATTCCAGTATCCCTGCCAAGAAAACTCCATGGACAAAACAACAGGCAGATTCCATACTATGCTTATTATTATTATTCATTGTTATTCATTATTTATTGAATTTATATACCATCCTATACCCAGAGTTCTCAGGGCGGTTCACTGAGGTTAGGATTTGATTAATGAGTCTCATCAAAAGAAGCTCTGCACAAGAGCTTCAGCTTGTGCAACAGGTTCCCATCTTTCCTCCCTCCATGAACCTTGTGCACCCCCTAAAAATTGGCTCAGGGTGCTGAGAGATGCCCAAGAACAGGTCACAGTGGGATGAGAGGGGGGATGCTTGCCCTAGTGGAACAATTGCCCTAACATGATGTTGAATTCCTCCCCTTTTCTCTAGAATAGAGGCAACTGTGTTTGGAAAAGATGGGCTGGTAGAATAACATGCACAAGCTGACACAATAGACAGTACATGAATCAATCGAACTTTGATTAATTCTAAGAAATAGTTCAGCTAAGGCTTAATACAGGCTCACAACTCCAAGCAACTAGAGCTTGCCAAGTAAGTGGGAGTGAAGTTTAGCACATAGTGAAGTTTTTAAAATACCGTAGGCAAGATTTTTAAACAAATAATTGATGAAGAGTTGATGAACACAAGTTCTGCTCGTCGAATGTCTGTCTGAGGAATCTAGTGGAGGGACATGTTGTGCCGTCTGGAACACGCAGCACAAGAAACTGGATGAGGGATTATCACTGATATGATAATGAAATCTAAGGAGCCCATCGGAAAGAGACATCCCAAGTTGGATGGAGGTAACAAAGGAGGATAAAAAAAAAACCCCTGTGGTCTGGAGGAGTAGAGGGGAGAAGGAACTAAGTGCTGGAGAGAGCAGTGTGGGGAGCAGGGACACATGGGATAGAGAAGGTAAGTGCAGGAGGTGGCGCTGGGTTTAGGGTTAAGGTCTGACCCTGGAGGCAGTTGGAGGCCACCTGTGATTTTGAGATTTCCCTGAGCAATGCCCCTCATTTAGAGAACAGGCTTTAGGAAGATCCATAATTTGTGACAAATTTCATTACACCTATTTATATCTCTAGATCTCCATGCATCCATCTTTAATACAAATGGACTTTAATTATTTATTGTTAGCTGAGATATATGTGGATTTTTTTTAAAAAAAAGTTTAAGCCTATAATCTTCTTTGCTATAGCTTTGATACCACAGATGCCTTTTAAATGCATGCATTTAACATGTTACTTATTTGGAGAATATGTCTTGGAAAAGCAACTTGCCTATATTTTCTCTGGCAGGATAATTACATGTGGTATCTTTTGGCTTACTGTACAGACCTCTTTTGAACAGTTAAGTCAATTCTTTATTGGCTCAGTCAGTGCTATTTACAGACGGGCTTTTGCACTTGGGTGAGCAGCACGATGACCATCACATCACACATGCAGGGCTGAGAAGCTCAGGTGCTTTCAAGGTCTGTGGATTTCTCAAGCGTACAGGCTGCCTTGGCAAGATATGACTTCATTCAGCTAATTGGCCACGAATTGCTCATAAACAGCATACCACTGCAGCGTATTGTGACAGAGTCATGCAGTCATCTCCCTGAAGCACCTTAGCAGGCAATGTGACTAATGCTTATTATAATCATTGTTATTTTTTTTCCATTTTCATTTTTTATTGCCTTAATTTGCTATATGGCCCCAAAGGCAAGGAAGACACAATATTTCCATCTGTGGGTCTTGAACTTGACAACTGCTGATGTGAAAATGGCAGATTCCTGCCCTCCCCCCTCCGACCTCCATATAACTATAGTCCAATTTAGGCAGCATGCCTTACAACTAACAGGCTCTCATTTACTGTCTTTTAAAAAATATATTTATTCTATTTCTAAGTAGAAAAGGGACATGGAATGTTCCGGCTCATTAGCACCCTTCATGAATGTCCTTTTTATCAAAAACACTTCGCAGGAGACCTTTATCATACCCTGCCTTCCGAGGGGGAAACTACGTTGCTCTCTGAGCTAATCTCTTTCTCCCTCTCAATGTTGGTTTATAGACTTGCAAAGAGCTCTGTCTCATTAATGGCTTTATTTTAAATATATTTATTCTACTTCTATGTAGTGAAAAAGGAAGGGGAGGGTGGGAGACAAGAACATTCCAGCTCATTAGATCCTCTTCATTTAAGGGAAATTTAATGAAGCAATCGAACAGGTGCTTTTTCATCCCCCCCCCATCCCTAAAGAGAGAGATTCAGAGAGAGCGTTCCTATTACACTCTGCCCGCCAGCAGAAAAACTCAGAGCTAATATCTCACCTTGGTTTCCTCTGGAATCCAGGGCTTAATATTCAATATTTCACTTGCACATTTTTCATTGGCAAAAGTACAGGGTGTGATAATGGAACGTTAGAAAATAAGCCCATCCATTCTTGAAGCCTAGCTCGCCCTCTTAGAATTAGCTCCTTTATGGGGTGGCGGGGGGGGGCACCTCCATCACAAGACAGATCCTTTCCTTCTCATGTCCCATCATAATGGAGGGCATGAGAAAGAGGTACCTACGAAAGAACCCTGGCAGAATAAATTGATAGAATACACAGAATTAGGTAACTATGACGGCAAAATTAAGAAACAAGGATGAATCACAGGGAAGAGAAGAGTGGAAATGTTTTGGAGAATATCTTAGAGGGTACAATATTCCATTAGCACAATATTCCATTAACATATGAGCAACAGATAACATCAGATAAAGGGAGGTTTGAAAGGAAAACAGGTGGAATATCAGGAAATGCAGCTGGCCAAGGTTTGCTTAGAATGCCATGGACTGGGAAGTCCTAGGAAAAGGGTTAAATGAAGGATATGTGTGTATAAAAGTTGTAAAAATGCTTAGATTAAAAAAGAAAGAAAGAAAATGAATTTGTCTATACTGGAGAAGTGCCAATCACTGATTGTGATAAGAAACATACAAGCACATGGAGGAATAATAATAATAATAATAATAATAATAATAATAATAATAATAATAATAATTTATTATTTATACCCCGCACATCTGGCTGGGCCTCCCCAGCCACTCTGGGCGGCTTCCATAGAAACCAAAAATACAATAAAATATCACACGTTAAAAACTGCCCTGAAGAGGGCTGCCTTAAGATGTCTTCTGAATGTCAGGTAGTTGTTTATCGCTTTGACATCTGCTGGAAGGGCGTTCCACAGGGCGGGCGCCACTACCGAGAAGGCCCTCTGCCTGGTTCCCTGTAGCTTTACTTCTCACAATGAGGGAACCGCCAGAAGGCCCTCGGCGCTGGACCTCAGCGTCCGGGCAGAATGATGGGGGTGGAGACGCTCCTTCAGGTATACTGGACCGAGGCCATTTAGGGCTTTAAAGGTCAGCACCAACACTTTCAATTGTGCTCGGAAACATACTGGGAGCCAATTTAGGTCTTTGAAGACCGGTGTAGTTGTAGTTTCCGAGTCACCTTCAAAGGTAGCCCCACGTAGAGTGCATTGCAGTAGTCCAAGCGGGAGATAACCAGAGCATGCACCACTCTGGCGAGACAGTCCACAGGCAGGTAGGGTCTCAGCCTACGTACCAGATGGAGCTGGTAAACAGCTGTCCTGGACACAGATTTGACCTGTGCCTCCATGGACAGCTGTGAGTCCAAAATGACTCCCAGGCTGCGCACCCAGGCTGGAGGAAAGGGATATAAGACTCATTTTAAACCCAGAACATATTAAGAATATGAATGTTGAGAACATTAAGAATAGTTGCATACATACCATATATTTAGAGCACATTTAACGTATGTGCTCCTCACCTAGGATCCCAGGAACTATAGTATACCTCTCACAGAGGTATACTCTCCAGCTTCCTTAGCAAACCACAGTTCCCAGGATTCTGAATGGGGAACCATGTGCTTTAAAGTTATGGTGTGTGCACAGCCAGTGTTTCAGTGCTGTATAGTCCCAATCTGGGGTTTGAAGACCCTCATCAAGAGATAGTGCTGATATCTTTGCATGGTCTGATGAACTGACACCAGTCTGGTTCCTACCTCATTCTTTTGCTTTGGTACCTCCTGCGGTGCAAAGCACGTGTCTTATTGGTTGCAGCATACAGGAAAAGAGGGCCCAAGATAAGACTGGTGGAGGAGCAAAGCAGGAGGCACAGTGTCTGCATCCTGCCCTGGTGCCTCGGGGCATTTTAACAGAATGGACACTACCTCTGGGTGTGGAGCTGGTGCTCCTAGTTCCATTAGGTGCTCAAGTGGTTGATTGCTACAGCAACAGACATTATTGCACGACACTAAGTCCATTTCATTTAATAATAATAATTTCTTATTTATGCCCCGCTCATCTGGCTGGGTTTCCCCAGCCACTCTAGGCACCTCCCAACAACACAATAAAACACAATAAAACATCAAACATTAAAAACTTCCCTAAACAGGGCTGCCTTCAGATGTCTTCTAAAAGTCAGATCATTTATTTCCTTGACATCTGACGGGATGGCATTCCACAGGGCTGGCGCCACTACCAATAAGGCCCTCTGCCTGGTTCCCTGTAACCTCAATTCTTGCAGTGGGGGAACTGCCAAAAGGTCCTCAGAGCTGGATCTCAGTGTCCGGGCTGAACGATAGGGGTGGAGATGCTCCTTCAGGTATTTGTATTTCATGCCTGATTTTGGCACAGAGATTTCATTTGCCTAGGTCTTTCAGACATTACTTCAGTCCTGTTGTTTGTTTTTCCTGACTTGAGTTCTTTAGTTTGTGTGTTCAGACACATTTTATGGTATCAAGATATAAACAACCCTGAATTTTTTTTACCGAAACATATCAAAGTGTCTTAAATAATAAATATGAGTTCAACTTTATTAACAGTCTGCAGACCTCCAAAAAATATTCATTCTTAAAAAAAACCCCTGAAACATTTGATTCCATACATTTGGGGGTGCCGGACATCAGGGAGAAACACAAACCTACAGAAAGCCCTCCTTCCAACAATATTTTTCACTGTTAAAAATTAGAACATGATTACTGTGACCTGTGTTTATTCACTAATTTATAATTTATTATTACATTTATATCCCTCTTTTCTTCCAAAAAGCTCAAAGTGGCATATGTGATTCTCCCTCTCTCCATTTTGTTCTCAGAACAACCTTGTGAGGTAAATTAGGCTGAGAGGAAGTGACTTAACTGGCCCAAGGTCACCCAGTGAACTTCGTGGTCAAGTGGGGATTTGAACCCTGGTCGCTTAGGTCCTAGTCCAACACTCATTGTTACTTATGAGCCTCAATCATTTGGAATACAGAGCTAGTAACAGATTCAGTTTCATATGACTGGGAATGACCAGGTATGCTATACAGTATACCACTCTAAAGAACTTCCTGGGAAGGAAGAAACCAAGAAGCAAGCAGATCTGTTTCTTGTGGCTCTGTAAAACCTTTGCAATAGTAATCCATGTTAACATGCTTCCTAACTCTCCATTACTATATGGATGCACATGATGTCTACATGGAACGCCGTTACGTCTTCCTTCAAAAATAGTTGACAGACAACATTGAAACAATATGGTCTGAAGGCGTAGAATACCATATCTTACTGAAGCTAAGTAGATCTGGGTCTGGTCAATCCCTAGATGGGTTCCATGATGGAAGCAAAGACACATGTAATAAAATAACATAATTCATAACAATGATTTCTTTATTTTTGGGACCCCAAATGAGCTAAAATTTTCTTATCCTTCTCTGACGGAAGCTGCCATTGCAATAATATGTGGCCATGATGACCCCGTCTAAATTAATAGCAGGGTAGAAAGGTTCACAGTGTTCTTTCAACACACAGCACAGTATGAGAGGGAGTTACATTAAACCTGCTGCATGAGCAAGTCCTGCCATAATGTCTATGCCGTGTTCCTTTGAGTTCCATTTCTTTGATGTTTTCAAATGTGACTTTCTAAGCTGGTTTTGCTTGATCTAGTTAAAAAAAATGGGCCAGAGGAAATCCAAAGAACAGAGTATTTTTTATAGAAAGATAGTTATGTAAATTAATATATTATCCAGGCAGAATAGTGCCTGAATATTAAGCTGCAACTTCTACCTCATTATAAAGAACTTACCTATTCCCATGTTTTTTGGTTGAGGTGGGATGTTGTTCTTGCTTTGGAGATCCTTGTTCTTTTAGTTTTTGAGGTGCTTTTCTTCACCATGATCTCATCGTCTTAGGCTGCAGCCCTATACCCATTCACCTGGGAGCTTGTCCCCCCAAACTAAATGGGATTGAGTGGGCATGTGCAGTATTGTGCTGTTATGCAACCTCCCAAAATTTCAACACCTCTTGCGATGGTCTGACTCCTTTCCGTTTTAACAGTACAAATTCTACAAACACCCTCCATATCTCCTGAAAATCATTTCTCCTGCATATTCCCCGTCTTACCTTAATGGCACATGTTAATTTATCATTAACAGTTACATCCCATACCTCTTTATACCATTCTTCCATTTTATATTCTGCTTGCCCCTTTCACTTCCTGGCTATAATAATTTGTGCAGCTGTCAATAAATTTGTGAGCAAGTCCTTCATAACCTGTGAACCTTCCACCCCATTGTAAATTGATAATAATGCTACCTCTGGACTTTTGGTCAGCTTTAACCCAGTGATTTCTGTTATCTCCTTAAACACCCTTTGCCAAATAAAATTGTACATATTTACACCCCCACCACATGTGAACATAATTCCCTCTTTCCTGGCATCCCCTCCAACATAACACTGAATATGGGCAAAGATGGATGAGAACTGCCAGATTTTGTGCTTCATAAAGACCTATAGAGTGGCTCTTGTTGGGATTCAATGGCCAGAAATATAAAAGAACCAGGTGTGGGAAAGCTCAACGATTTTTTCCACAAACAACTGTCTACTTGTGGAAGTACCTGTGTATGTTCCAGCTTCACATCAGTGAGGAAGCTGGGAGGGGGCATTTTGGCAGCAAAGGATGGGTGACTGCCTGCACCTTCAAAATTTCTGTGCATCTGGTAGCAGACAGGCAAAATTTGCTCCATCATGGTGCTACAGACTTTCCCTAGTGAGCTGGGGAAATTATAAGTGCATGATGTCATTGTTCATAGCAATTGAGGATATATGCCTTGTCCAAACTCTTTGCTTCTCTCAAAATTCCTTGGTTGTTCCTTCACAGCAGGGACTTCCCACTCTACCCCCAAAAATTTATTTATCTCATAATTTCACTCTGTCCCAGGGCATGGTCTGAAAACATATGAGACCACCACCTTGCTGAAGCTAGGTAGGAGTCGGTCTGGTCAATGCCTGGATGGATGACCACCTGGGAACCACATGTTTGCCATCTTTAGTCTCGTGATTTAAGAAAGGTGGGATATGTATGTAAGAAAACAAATGAATGAAGCGTGGTAGCAAGTTGAGTCCCAGCTCTAATCAACTTTACATAGAAGGTTTCTACATCAGGCTCATGGTCCCAACATCAGATGGCTTGACTTAGAACCTGCATTAACATTTTGGGTCAGTTTTAATGTAGGATGCATTAAAGAATGTTGGTGGTGAAATTCCCCATTGAAATGCTATCCAAAACAATGTACTTTGCCATTCTGAACCTCCTCCCTGGTTGCTCCTATCAGAGGAAAGTGCAGAAATGTATTTTTCCTTTGCATTTCCCTTTCTCTAGTGGATCTAAGCAATGCAGAAGTGTGGAGACATGACATTTCCCTGTCTTTCAAAGATCTCAGAAAGCACACACACAAAATGTGAAGTGCAAATAGACATACAAAAAAAGAAGCAATTGTGCAAGCTTCCCTTGCTATAAATGATCAAGCATAAGCAAACCAGCCATAAGGCATTGTCCAGACTCCTGTCATATTAGGGCAAAGGGTTGCAACTTTCTGCATTTAAATGTTCTGCATTATTCTATATTTTTTATGTATCAGGGTTCTCTCTGATATAACACATTACATTTAGATTATGTTCATTTTGAACCACCCCTGCTTTCTGCTTGACAATTCTCTGTGTGCCAAATAAACAAGCCTTTCTCAGAGAGAAACCCATCAAACAGGCTAAGCAGAAGAACAGGTAGGTTACAAGTCAAGTCCAAATTAGTCTAAATGGCTTAGTACCAGAGAGGCTGGCAGATATTCAGGCTCACAGGGGCTTATGCTCCAGACCAAGAGTGCCACAGCCTCTTGCATGATGTGCCAGGAATGGCGCCCAATCTTCACCTGCAACAGGGATGAGGAACTTGTGGCCCTCCAGATGTTGGACTACAACATCTGGGGCTGATTGCTGACTGGGGCTGACTGGAGTGGTACCTAACAGTATCTGAATGGTCACAGTTTTCCCCATCTCTGCTCTACAAAGTCAATAAACTACTAAGGTCTACAAAAAGGTAGCAGTTCACATGATATATACAGAATAGGTTTTTAACTGGGTTTGTTCCTCTTCTTCAGTAGAGGCCTTTAGCAAAGACTATACCTTATAATGTATTGAAATTAGTTTGGTTAATTATGCAATACACGTTTTCCCTAGAGTGTAGGATTTGTGTTTGTTTGCTTTTAGCATCTGACCCCAACCATTGCTTCGGGGCACAGCTCTGTCGCTTAGCACAGTGATTATCTTTTCAATAGTTCAAGGGGGGGGGGGAGTTCTCCTCCCTCTTTAAAAACAAGTGTAAACACAACACATACATAATGCGAACAGGCGATACTTTAAATGCACAGATGCCTTCCTAGTTTGTAAGCCCAAAGTTCTGCTAAGGTGCTGGATTTACAAATGATAGTTTAATGAAACAATTCGTAGCTTATGTAATTGGAAAGCTTCCTGCTACTGTAAAAACGGCTCTGCTAAATTGGGGATTAAATTAAAGGCTAACTGCATGTAAAAGCAAATCCCCATTTTTAATTAAAGTAGGAGAAAAACATGAAGTCATAAAGCCGCAGTATGGGAATGGTAATTATTAAAATCCAGATGTAGAGAATTATGTTTTAAAGTTAACCAGCTCAAAGTTTTGAACCTTGCCATTTTGGTTCATTTTGCCAATTGAACTTTGCCATTTTGGTTCATTTTGCCAATTGAAATGTCAGACACAGAATAGGGGACTTTGCTCAGATCCTACAGGACAGTCCTTCGGGGGCATAGCTATGACACTAGCGTCCTGACTGGTGTGTCACTGAAACTCACTGGGAGTGAAAGGAGTGTGGTGGTCTCAGTATGGTCCAGGCATGCCAGTCAGAACACCAGATTGTCTCCACCTCCCTGTGGCCTTGACCCTTCCACTCCCTCCCAGGAAGCAAGAGGGACACACCTAGTGGGAAGCTAGCGTAGTGGCTCTGCCCTACCAGATGAGCCACTCTCACCATTCTTACATTCTTTACCTTCTAGATAGTGGCAAATAATGCTCTTCAAAAGAAAGGTTGCCAACAAGGTGCCCCCTGGCTTATACGCACAGGTTTTTCCTGGCACTCTCAGGGTCCTATTACCCCGCTCATCCTTCCCCAAAGAAAGTAGGCTTGAGAAGGCGAACTCTTGCCTCTGCAGCTGAATAATCCTCCAGGCAGTTTCCATCCCCACCAAGGCACTGGGCTCGGCTGACTGTACCTCTTTCTAAAAAGTTTTGAAAAGTATTGGTAGCTGCTCCCATAACTGATGGAGTTTTGGAGGGCCTGAAAAAAATTGCTTATGTGGCCAGATTCAGGGACCTAAATGCCACCGATGTCTTAGAGGCTCAGAGGAATATACTGAACTCTGTATGTTCACAGCGGCCAGACCAGGACGAAGGCCTGGCAAGGACGGTCTTCCTGTTAGATACCTGCTGGGATGGACAAGGCATCTGACCCTCACCTGAATCTCATTGCTCTCTTGACAGGTGATTTGGTCTGCAGCCACAGTGTGGAAATAAAGGATGATATTGCCCACCAGATAACAGGCACTCTACTATTCATATTAGGCCCCAGTGTTTTTCTTACAATCCCCTTCTCAATGAATTAATCAATTTTAATCTAGCATGTAAATTCTCAAAACTTTCTTATTTGCTATTTCAAGCAAGTGAACTACTGCTCTCACTTCATTACAAACAGTATTTCTAGCTGCAACACACTTTCACAAGTATTTTTTAGCCATTTGCAACTGTAGCTGCCTCTGATTAGTTATCATTTAACTCTTTAGGGGGGAATTAGCATCACACGTCATGTGCAAGGAAGTTGCTGAATCAATTCACAAAATGCAGAGTCCATTCATAAAACACAGTGTTCATTCATAAAGCAGTAACATAAATCTCCATTGGTACATATTGGGTGCATTTTAAAAAAATCCAATCTTGCTGCCTGCCTATGGTTCCAGGGACTATCATTTGAATACAGGCTTGGATTTCCCCCTTTCATTTATGTTTTGCAAGCATCAGGCAAGTTTCCATGCTGGGCTGTCATTCAGGATATTCACTCAACCATTGTGGAATTGTGCAGGTACTTCATGCTCAGATTCAAATCAGCCCAAATTTCCAAAATCTGCTGCAGATTTTTGGTTATGAGACAAAACAGACAAAAGCATTGGGAGGTCTACAAAAAGAATAAATAGAAGGCTGCAAAGTGGCTTCACCGCTGCCAACCTTCATAACTAGTTAATCAGTCAGAAATATGGCTGTACGTTGCTCTCTCCCCATGGGGGGGGGAGAACAAATTTTTATTTTCCTTGGCAACTGCTGCTGTGTTGCAGTCCCTCCCCCTGCTTCCTCACCACCCACAGATATTCTCTGTCGGTGGATGTCGATTGCAATATCTCAAGCTGCACATGGAGATAAACTGGATTCATTTCCACAGTGCCATTTTCTCTCACTTTGGTTTTAAAGACGCAGCACAAATGGAAATAAGAACACATTGTCTCTGTGATGAGGCATGCTAAATCGCAGGCTCATTTCAGAGGTCTTATTTCGTTCCCAAATTCACTTAAGCACAAAACAAGCATCTTTCTCCACACATAATGAAGCAACCCCAGTCGGTTCATGCCTGTCACTTTCCTCCTCCTTTTTTCATTGGTACCCAAGACAGAGGCCTTTAAAGCTGAGGAAGAGAAGAGTTTCACCAGCCTTGAGCAGCAGAAATCTAGACTGGAACAACGCACATTGGGGGAGTCATGCTGCTCATCACCCAGCCTCAAACAACTGGTCTTGGAGGGATAGGTTTAACATTAGCCTACCTGCTTGAAGGACAATCATTTAATAATTCAGCCATGCAAATCCATCTTTTCTCCAGGGGGTTTATTTATTGACTTAAACATTTTTTTGGATACTGTTGCCACACAATAATAATATAAATAGTATGTCAGTGGTTTACAACACTCATACATAAAACCATACTGTAAAGACCGTAAAAAAATTTAAAATCAGAGCTCAAGTACCTATTACAAAAGGACATTTTCTTAATTTTCAGAATAAGACATTGGGCATAGAAAAGGTGCTTGCTAAATCACTGTTGTCAGAGCATCCCAAAGGACTGCACAGGGCTTGGAAGAGAGCTTCATTAATGTGTGACCCCAAAATTAAGGATCCTCCCAAACTGATGTCAAAGTTTTGTGCTAGTTTTGTGCTGCGAACCCCGCATTTTGTGCCACCCCTGCACCAAAGAATTGACGGAGCAAATTGGGGTTCAGGCAGATGCCCCTAGCCTGATTGGGGGCTGAGCTCACCCCGTTGGAGACCCCAGGCGGAGCAGTAGGGGCAATTTCATCCTTTCATTCCACACTGTAGCTCCAGTCTGTAGCCCAGACAAAATTTACCAGATTTGCACAAAACAGCAGCTGTGGGTGGGTGGGTATTTTCTCCAAGCCAGGAAACCTGATATCCATGGGTATTTGTTTACATGTGCACATATATCTTTTGTGATCTACTACACTTTCACAAAGAAGTAGTCCAAAAATAAAAATAAGCAATGCCTCACATGAAAGGCTGCCTGTCACTTCATTTCCTCTGATAGAGGTGGGGTGGTGGTGGCAGGAGGCACCAATGAGGGTGCTGTCAGGGACTGGGCAGAGGAGGAATGGTGGAGACAGCTTCCCCAGCTTGACCTTTCCAGAGAAGAGGAAGGCAGTTTAGATTTACAACAGGGGTTTGAGGGAGGTCACAGCTCAGAGGGAAGGGAAAAGTTGGGAGATAATGGGAGAGGAGGAGGAGGAAGAGGAAGCACCGGGGGGGGTGACAGCTGATGGACACAGTGTCTTTAGAAAGTATTCCATACTCTCTCTCTCCCAGAACCTGGTGAGCCTTGAAAGTAGGAGAGCAAATAGCTCAAAGACAGAGGGCACTTCACAGCACCTATAGTAGAGACGTTGAGCTTGATGAATGAGGATGTGGAAGACACAGCGGGGTGGAGATTCACAACACTATCCAAGAGGCTGGGTTTTATAGCCTCTATCTGAAATAACTGAATAAAAAGTGAATGGTAAGAACCTTCCTTGTCTTTGTACATTCCTGGGCAACTGGCCGTGGAAGTTGCTGGCAGCAGCCTGACAGGTGCTGTGTTGGGGGCTTCTGCTGCCTGAGGCAGCTACTTCACACCACTTCATGGATGGGCTGGCCTTGTTTGTGGTCATTATGGGCATGCACACTAGTATCCTTTTACCTATAAGCACACCCCTTTAATTTTTTGTTTTTAAATACAAATTTCTTAATCTACCAGATTTGCACAAAACATCAGCCTTGTGTGTGGGTGTGAGAAAGTGGGGGCTGGACACACCACACTGGAGATCATAGCATAGTAGTAGAGGCAATCTTATCCTTTATTTCCACACTGTAGCTTCAGTCTGAATTTTCAGCCAGGATGAAATCTACCAGATTTGCACAAAACAGCAGCTGTGTGTGTGTGAGAGGGGGGGGGGGCTTGGCCAGGGTTCGCAGGCCTGTTACACCTTCTGGGCTTGATGAGGCACATGACCCTCACCACATTGGAGACCCCTGGCATAGTAGTTGGAGCGATCTCATCCTTTCTTTCCAAACTATGGCTCCAGTCCAAATCATCTGTCAGGAGATCTATTCCCTGCCAAAGAAAAAATGTAAATTTGCTAATGAATCTTCACATAAGTTGGGCCCTAAAAGCTTTGTTATACGGGGGCATAATCCAGCCAAGTAAATCACTTTTAAGTCCATTCAGTCTTGGTGCAAGAGGTAAGCACAAAACATGAATCTTCCTCATTTAATTCAATGTGATTTTAAAATACTCAGTTTCAGCTGAATGATGGTCATTGTTTTGTACCTGCTTAATTTATCTGGATGGAGCCCTAGACAGTGTGATTTGGTTGCCCTGGTGTTACAGTACTCACTTTCATTTTGCACTGTATTCGCTGAGGACTTAACAAATGACATTTCTCATTATTTTAATTTAATTATTTAGCTTTGTAACACTGGGTCAGATGTGAGACCATGTGGTTCATATAACTGGTCTATTCATTTATTGTTTTGCCTGGAGGACTTAGTTATATGACTAGCATATAAATGCAGTGATGAAACAAATCTGAGACATCTAATGAGTGGGCGCCTCACTCTTGCAGGTTCTGGTAAGGGCAGGTTCAATTTCTGAGAGTTTCTTATTATTGAAGTACCTCTCTCTGATGGCACAATGATCATTTTGCCCCATAGCTCATAATACTGACGTCTGCATTGTTAGCCTAAAAGCATGCTAAAGCTTTAAAGCCATCTTTATTGTAATCTTGCAATGTGGCTCGATTAAATTTGCAGAAATCTGCAGGTAGCTATCAATAGTTCAAATAATGAGTAATTCACTAATGTAGCATGTTCATTGCTAATGACAAAAAGGATTCTCAGTGACATTTTGAGTTACATTTTATTGTAATTATAAAACAAGGTCACTTCAAGCAGAAAATGCATAGCCAAACAATTCAAAAGAATCATCCAAGTGGATTTCACAAAAAGGACTTTTCGTCGTCGTCCCCCCATAATTTTTATTAAATTTCCTGCTTTACATTTTAGAATATTCGTTTAAACAACTTTAAAATATCCATGACTTCCCTTCTTCTCTTTCCATGGTTCATTTTGCATAACATAAATCCCTGCATATTTTATATAAACTAAACCATTCATTATTCCATTATTACGTCCATCAAAACTTATTTACACTGTTGAATTCATCTTAATGCTGCCAACGTTTTCAAGTGTACACAATTTTACCCTGTATATTCAATAAACATTTTCCAATCTTCTTTAACTGTATGTTCTTCTTGTTCTCTTATTCTATGTGTTAGGTCCGCAAGCTGTGCATATTCCATCAGCTTAAGTTGCCATTCTTCTCTATTTGGGATCTCGCTCGTTTTCCACACAATGAAGACTTTTCTCCCCCCTCCTTTTTTAAAATTAATCTTTATTGGTTTAAAATCAGCACTTACACACACAACAGAAGCTTGAAAAAAGAAAAGAAAGAAAAGAAAAACAACAAAAAAGAAGCACAATACATCACTTACAAACGAACAAAGAACAATAGAACAATACATCACAAATTCACAAAAAATGTTCCCTCAACTTCTGACTTCCTTGATATGGGTCCTTTGTTTTCTTAATTACTTGCCTCTATTTTTCAATAAACTATATCCTTATTAAATCTTGCTTGACTTCATTATACCTTAATCAGTTCCGAGAGTTATTCGAAGCATTCTAAAGTTTTTATATGGGGACACTGTTCTTTTAAATATTGTCTATAGATTTCCCTTTCCCTTTTGAACTTTTGGGTTGAACGATCTCTGATCTCAATAAAGACATTTCAGCTCTTGCTTAAAGGGTAGACCTCTACAGGATTTTGAAGGGATGCCTTGCTCACTCAACCTGGGTTGAAGCACAATCCCAGGCATGTCTGTCCAGAAAGAAGTCCAACTGGATACAGTGGGATGGCTAGAGGAAGTCTAAAACGTGGCTGGGAAGCTGCAGACCAGAGCAACTGCTGGATCCCAAACCCAACCATTTGTGGGGGGGAGGCAGTTGTTTTTTCTCCTTCTTTGCTGCACTTGCTCCATCTTAAGGTATGTGCCCAGTAGTGATGTATGGAAGTGAAAGCTGGACCATAAAGAAGGCTGATCGCCGAAGAATTGATGCTTTTGCATTATGGTGGTGGAGGACACTCTTGAGAGTCCCATGGACTTCAAGAAGATCAAACACATCCATTCTGAAGGAAATCAGCCCTGAGTGCTCACCAGAAGGACAGATCGTGAAGCTGAGGCTCCAATACTTTGGCCATCTCATGAGAAGAGAAGACTCCCTGGAAAAGACCCTGATGTTGGGAAAGATGGAGGGCACAAGGAGACAGGGACGACAGAGGACGAGATGGTTGGACAGTGTTCTCGAAGCTACCAGCATGAGTTTGACCAAACTGCAGGAGGCAGTGGAAGACAGGAGTGCCTGGCGTGCTCTGGTCCATGGGGTCACGAAGAGTCGGACATGACTAAATGACTAAACAACAACAACAAAGGTATGTGCAGGTCTTTGGATCGACCCTAAACCCCCAAGCTGTCCGTTTTGCTGATTTTGTGCAAACTGCCAGCAGCGGCAGGACCACACAGCAGGGGTTTTTGTAGCAGCTGAACTGTTCCCACAAATGAAGCCCAGGAACCCCCTCCCGTGTTATCCTAACCCCCTCCAGCAGCATAAATCAGGGGGTGCAATTGCACTGTTATTCCCAAGACTATGGCCTTAAACAAGTTGAGATTTGATTGGGTTTTTTTGGACAGTGGCCATTCAATTATCCATGGCCTGATATAATTGCTCCTAAAAATGTATTTTTACCCTTCAAGATTTCCAAATACCTTCAGATAACAAATTGCTATCTATTGGCTCAAAATAACACTGCCTCCATAAATCCTGACAGTGGTCTTAAAAGGTCCTCTGGGTTAGACTATTTGGTTTAAAGTGAAGTAAAATTATATTTATCTTTGCCCATCCAAATGTTTAAAGACAAAAATCAATTTCACTGGAGCCAGCTGTCATTAAATGTTCCCACTTTGGCAACATGGCAGAATCTGTGTCACAGTTAAAGTTAGATTTCTGCGGTTGCTTCTTCCCGAAGAGGTTTCTTGCAGCTTTCATAGGAAAGCAAAAAGAAAACAAAAAAGAGCCATTATGGCTCCACTGGCTTTGAAGGCAGAAGCTCATTTATAGGGGGGCAGGGAATCACTCAACCTTTTGTTTTGCTGCATCCTTCCCAGAAATATAATTAACAACTATGAGGGAAGACGTACAATATCAAGGAGGAGTCTGGGCAGATGAGACTTTGTCTTCTACATTATATGTTGCAGGTCCTTAAATACAGTTATGGGCTGAAGCTTAAAGCTGGTTCAGACATAACAATGGCCCCTCTAAGCAGCAGTGGAGAACCTCTAGCCTCTCAACCTCACTAAACTTGCTAGGCCTCCCCTTTGGCAATTTTGCACCATTACATCATAGATCAGGCATCCCCAAACTCAGCCCTCTAGATGTTTTGGGACTATAACTCCCATCATCCCTAGCTAACAGGACCAGTGGTCAGGGATGGTGGGAATTGTAGTCCCAAAACATCTGGAGGGCCGAGTTTGGGGTGCCTGCCATAGATGACGCAATGTGTTGGGCAAGTAAAGTTGTAGCTGCACCAAAAGGGGGATGGAAGGCACCACTGACCAGCTGATCAACAGGGCATGGCATTTTGCAAGCCCCAAGCTGACTGTTGGCATGCACAGTGCCCTTGCTCGCACAGGTCGATTTCAAGACATGCAGGCAAAAAAACAGGTCAGCTGGCACCATTGTGACATTCCTGCAGACCTGTCAAACTTGGCCCATAGTTGTGGGGAGATCTGCCCATTCCCACCTCTGCCCTTAATAGTGTACAGATCTCCTGCTAGGTAATGCTTACATTATCACTTCTTTGAGCCACAGACATGGTAGGATTTGTGGTGACTTCAGATGCAACCCACATGCAACGGCAGAAACATCTCTGCATAGGCCTGCATAGGATATGGGGGGATATCCCCCCAAAAATATAGGAGGAGCAAAAGAGCTCGACCCCTAGGAGCCAATCAACCACCCTTCCTCCTGAAGAAGCTCCCTTGTGCTTGGAGGTCAAACTCAAGGACGAGGAAGTCCATTTTTGCTCAGGTGAAACAGAAAGTCTTTTTGTTCATAGTCCTTCCTATCCTGGACTACCCAATGGCCTCTAAGAATAGGTGAAACCAGTCACTGCCAAGAAGGGGCTCCCAACTGTTCTGTTGGAAGCTCATGACATAGGGCAGCTGCATAAAGAATCAGAGGTTCCCAGGTCTACTCATGGTGGCTCCTGACATTGGTGTTCCCCTCTTCCAATCTTAGCCTCTGATATCATCTATGTATTCATTATACAGAAACTGATGCAACCACAGTCACACTTCTACCCATCATTGTCTGCTGCTCTAGAAGGATAGGTGCTTGGGCCCGGATCCCTTATCCCATAGGAACTTGCCTCTTAAAATACAAATTTACATTGAACTGCTACTAACTGAGAACATACCTTAAAATTTGCACACTGTCTGCTTTCTGAAAATGGGTTTGTCCCCATCAAAGATATTGTAGCCATACTTTTGTTTCATTTTTAGAGGGCTGTAATTGACTCTCTGATGACATTTGGGTGTTTCTATAAAATCCTAAATGATGTCTTAATTCCATGGTAGGCTGAAGACTGTGCCTGCATATCTGTACTGTAGATATAGCTTGCTCTTTCTGCAGGTGTTTTCTGCACAGATCTGAAAGGCAGAGTACAATCCTACACTATCTATGGAAAGCAAGTTGTTATGCATTTCCATACCATACAGCAGTGGCGTATACTATATGAATGAGCGGGGTATGAGTTTCTGCCCCCAGGCTAGTCTGCCAGTCCCTGTGAAAATCATTAACTGTAGACATGCACACATTCCTAGGATGTAAAAACATGGACATCTTTCTTTTTGCATTCAGAGTTGTTCAATAGCTTAGCAGTGTTTTGGATAAAGAAGGTCCCAGGTTAAGCTTTGACATCTCCCGTCAAAAAAGGGATCAGGTACTAGCTGATGGGTACGAGAGCCACTGCCAATCAAAATAAACATTACTGAGCTAGATAGACCAAGAGACCAATTATTTGTGGATCACATTATTTCTTCTCAAAATGAAAGCCAGTATACACATTATTTAACAAATAATGCCCTTAAAACCCTTAGCAACTTGGGACCAGTATACCTATGAGATATCCTTACCCATCATGTGTCCACTCAGCTGCTTCAGCTGGTGGAACTGGCACTTTCACAAGCACCACATAATTCCCACACAGCATCTGTAAGTACTAGATTGATTAGTGTGGCAGTGCCAACCCTTTGGAAGTCCCAGCCTATTGATATCAGGCAGGTGCCTTCACTGTATTTCTTTCAGCATCTGCTGAAGGCAGTATTTTTTAAAGGAGCTTTCCCAGATGCTTCAAAAGTTGTAGAAGTTTGGATTTGTTTTAGTCTTGTTTTATTGCTGTTTAGTCTCTGTATGCTTTGAATTATGGTTGTAAGTTTCTTAGTGATAATTTTACTGTTTTACCCCATTTTGCAAGTCACTTTGAGGTGATATATGTATCCTCAGAGTGACTTAAAATTACCAGCATTTTTGTGTATGTGATAAAAGCTGGTTTATTTTCCAATCTTCCCCCTGAGCTGAAACCTCAACTGAAGCCCCCCTTCTTTCCTTCTCCGTCTTTTCTGCATATGCACTTTAGTCGAGTTTTGTAAACCCTGCAAGCACAACTGGCCTGCAAAATATTACTTGCAGCCAAGGAAACGACCACGATGATTTCTCTGTCACTGTCTAAACCTCCCCTAGTGCTTTCCATCATTGAAACTGACCATTTCACTTTCTTTTTATGTCCCCTTGGAGGAATATACTGCCACATAAAAGGACTGTGATTGAAATCTTCAAATGGCCATCTCTTGAGATATGGAGTGTCCTGCTGAGGTTGCCGCGGAGGTCACTATATCTACGACTCTGTGTTATTCCAGTTTTAAGTTACTGTCACACACCCTGACAAACAAACAATAAAATGAGATGAGCAACAGAATGGGGAATCGGCCCAGCTCAGTCCTTTACTGAAAATGCTGAACGATGTGGAAAAGTAGATAACAAAGTGGAACAGCAAACTAGTGCGGTGATCTTTAGACCATGGATTCTGCTAGAGGAAAGAAATGACAGCAATGAGCTCTAGCAGCTTTGCCTGATGCTCTGATCCTTTGGACTGTGGTTGTCTTTTGTCTTTTGTGGTTGACTTCTTCTTCTTCTTCTTTTTGCATTCTTCTTTCAAAAAGCTCTGGGCAGCATACATAGTTCCCATCCCCCCATTTTATCCTCACAACAACCCTGTGCGGTAGGTTAGGCTGAGAAAAAATGACTTCAGTGAACTTGCATCAGTGAAGGCTGAGTGGGGATTTGAACTTGTATCTCCCTGGTCCTAGTCCAACATTTAACCACTACTCCACAACTGGTTCTCTTGGCACTAGACCCTGTATGATTCACCCACATCTTGCTCTGACAAGCATTAATGGTGACCAGGATACATTTTTATGCCATCTGCTATGAAATCTCATTAATTAGCTATTACCCAGCCACATACAATGCCAGTTGATCCTTATTTCAACATACCTATTGTCTGCAGCCATCCCTTTTGATTGTAAAACTTTTTTTTATTAGCTGAATGTAGAAACCACCTAAAACTACTCAGCTAACCAGATTTCCATAGATCTTTATCCTTGTGCTAACCATCTCCTCTCCTGCACTGTTTGCAAGCCGTTAATTAAAAAGAGCATGGGGTGGCCAGCTTTAAGGCCAGCCTCCTATTGACTGGATCGACATCTGCAAGAGATGTGGATTTCTGCAGCAAAAGTGCAATTGGCTGCAACTACTGCCAGCTCAAAACTCCCATTATCCCAAGCTCAAGAATTCCTTTTAAATGGGTTGTTTTCTACTAAAGGGATCAGGCCATTTATCTCCCCACCACCACCACCACTCCTTTTAGAAGTAAAGATGCTGTCCGTGGTGCTGATCCATCTCTCCATGCAGGCAAGCTTGTTGGTTTGTGCATGAATACAGATGCAATTTTTGCAGGTCAGCATCCTTTTAAGCTTTAGAGCGAATAGTTAGTTCTAAAGTTAGTTCATTTTATCTTTCGTTTTTCTTTAAACTATCTTTTTATTATATATTTTACCTCTCTGTGCTTTTTGTCAGTAAAATTCCTGCTTTGGTTTTAATGCTCTAAAACCAATAGAAACCTGAAACATTATACACTAAAATCTTAGACTTGAACAGCATTAACTGGCAGTGTAAATTATAGTTTTATATACGAGTGAGAAAGCTGGGAGACCCTTAAGATATAGGAAGAGGTAGAACAGGCCTTCTATCATGCCTTCCTAAGGTAGAACAGGCCTTCTATCATGCCTTCCTAAGCAAATTTTCTATAGTGTTCCTAAATATAATCAGCAACCTAAAATATGGTGACTGATAATTACCACTCAAGAACTTCTTTGTGGTAAAGCAGGAAAGATGAAAAAATAATCTATCACAATCTATGATAAAATATAGAAGGGGGTTGGTTACAAAAAAAAAAAAAAAAAGGTCAAACCAACCTGTGGGCAAATACATTCTTTGCAGGATTGTGATTTTCAGAACACATGCCAATATCAAAACTAAAATAGAGCAGAACAGATGTGTACAGATGCACTTCCATTAATATTCTGCTCATACCATAGGGACTGAAAAAATAGGAAACATGGTGATAGTACTTTCAAATGCTTCACAGAATGCTTGTGGCTAATGATATACCTGGTACTAAGCAAAGATAACAACAACAACAACAACAACAACAACAACAACAACAACAACAACAATAAAGCTCCTCTCTTCAGCCTCCAAAGAGATGTGGGCATGAGTGCATTTGTGGTGAGACTGGATGTAGAGCAGTAAGCTACTTCCATCTCAACACCAAACTGTGTTCCAGTGATTGAAATGAGTGGATGTGGGGTATATAAGGCTTCCCTGTTTGTCTCCTTCACAGCAGAGGTGGTGCTCAGCCTGCCCACCTTATATGCAGTGTGAGATTAGCTTGTCACCATAGTGGGACCAAGTAGTATTTTTCTGGCTTCTGCAACTGGCTGGCATTGGGGATTCCCCCACCCCCTCCCTGCCAACTCCTACTGCAGTACAGGATTCGAGCGGTTAGATGTGTGAGCCACGTAAATGGGTTGATTAGTTTGGTCACTTGGCAGGTGTGTGCAGGACAGGGGGAGTATGTTAGGCCACTTTTCAGGTGACACTTGCATACAGATCTGAGGTCCAAGGTATGGGTCATTTTTGAGATAAATACATATCACCGACTCAGAGTTGTGGGTCTCTGATGAGGTGTGTGTTAGAAAGGCTTCCCTCCTAACTTGAAAGGGTACAGCGGTGGGAAGAGATGGAATTAAGGGCATATCCACCCTCCCCCTGTCTGGATGGGCTGACCCTATCACAACTGGCTTAGGAGCCTGATAGATAATTCAAATGTTTCCTGCATGTGAGCTTCCTCCCCTATGCAGAACATAAATTGTAATTAATGTAGTGGCCCTAGATTAAACCCACACTTTGTGTCTTGCCTCTTATTTGCAGTCTCCTCATGCAATTACTCTGAAACAAATGGCCAAAGGTACCTATGCAAACAGTGGTTGGCCAGGGGGCAGAGGTTATATATTGTACAGTGATTGCAGGGGATTGCAATAGATGACCTTCCAACCCTACAACTGCATTTTCAGAGTTCAATGAAACATTCTATCAAGGGGGAAATACACTTGGGGAGGGAAAAGCAGGACTGGGCCAGAAGGCTTGGGGAAAGAGGGTGTGGCTATAGAGGCAATATGGCCTAGTGTCAGGGGCTGGACGAAGGAGGAATGGTGGGGACTGCCCCCCTTCTCCTGAACCTTCTCAAGAACAGGAGGACAGTATAGATTTAGAACAGTGGTTTGCAGAAGGGCATAGTTCAGAGGCCGCAGAGGGGAGAAGCTGGGGAATATTGGAAGAGGAACAGCAGGAAGAAGAAGCACCAGGGGAGAGACAGCTGACAGACTTGGTGTATTTGAAGAGCATTCCTGACCTGCCCCCTCTCCCAGGACCAAGCGTGCATTGAGGATAGTAGAACAGAAAGTTCAGAGGCAGAAAGCTCAGATTAGCCAACACTGGGGTGACGTAGAATAGGAGAGACAGAGGGGGTGGGACTTACTTGGAGCAATGCCATTATCATAGGGAGACTGCATTCCTTCATTGCTCTCTGTGAATTATTGAATAAATTGCTTGGTAAGAACTTTTATTGTTTCTCTGTTTCTTGGCTGACACCATTGGAGGGATCGGATTCCCTGAAGCCTGACATCTGGAGGGAGTCTCGAGGGCCAGACAAGGCTGGAGGGCCACATTCCTCCCCAGGGTGCCCCATTTTATAGAAAAGGTCCAGGTTTCTGTCAGATATATTTTCATATCTGAATGCCAAGCAATGTATTTAGAGATGCTATTATAATAGAAAAATCAGCAAAACCACTTTTGAATTAATTAACTTCACCATGTTCATTCATTTCAATGAGTCTACTCTGAGTAAAGTTTAGTTGAATACCACCCAACAGAAAAATCCCGAAGACTGAATATTTGAAACAAAAATAAAAGTGCATGCTCTGAGCTGTAGCATTTATTCTGCACTGAGCATCCGATTTTAAATGTGCAAAAAACCCAAAAGATTCAGAGTTATAGTTCCCATAAGGGCCATAGCTCGGGTACATTATATATAATGTTTATGCCTTTATATATCAGTAATGTAGCAGACTTACAGCTGTTATGGGCACCGTAATTTTACCTTTCCCATCTTGTGCATTTAAAATATACTCTAAGGACCCGGTTTTGCAATTCTGATGTTGGTAAACACCTTTACTGAATTTAATACCTTTGGTGTCAGGGGGAGTTTTTCATACATAAAGCTTAAGGGTTGAGCCCCATAGGGAGACTCTTCCTCATTTAAAAGCTACACTTAGCTTTACATCCTGAAATTTAGAGAACACTCAGATGGAGCTAAATTAGCTCAAGTTAGCTAGCTCCAGCATGAACTGACCTTGGCTATCTTCACTGAGTTGTTGTTTTTAGTGCAACCGCCTAGAACAGGGGTGGAAAACCTTTGCCCCCCCCCCCCCGAAGTTGTTGGACTCCAACTCCTATCAGCCCCAGCTAGTCTGGACAGTGGTCAGGGGATCATGGGAGCTGTAGTCCACCAAACATCTGGAGGGCTACAGGTTCCCCGCCTCTGGACCTAGAGCAAGTTTAGGAGAGCTTGAATGTGGGATTAACTTCCTCAGCCTAGCTCATCTTTGCATTTTACTGAGGACTTTTTGTCCTCTCGGTAAAATGCCTCACCTTGACATCGTGCACAACTTGGTTGTCCTCCCAACTCAGAATGATGCACAGCACGATGGGAGGAATGGTTTGAAGTGCAGGCATTTTTCAAAGAGTTGAGTGTTATTTTAAACTTTCTAAAAAAGCATTTAATAATAGAATCATTTACTAGAATTAAGTTTGAAGAGAGTGCCTTTTGTCCAAGATGAGACACTGGGTTTTCCACAAGTAATATAAATAGGCAGACACTTCAGATTCCATTAGACCTCAGTAAAAATAATGGAAGTTAAAAGTAAGCTTTCACTCTCTGATGAGTCACTGCTGAAATTTTGAGAGAGTCGGGTATGCATTGGTTTCTACATGTGATGAACAAGGGAATATAATGGGCTGGGTCCAGGCCTCACTTCCATAGAAAGAAAGTTTCTTTCCATCCATGTAAGGCTTTTGATCTAGTGGAGGTAGGAGGGGGATAGGTGTATTTTGCCTCATGCCACCCCCAACACCATACTTGTAGACAGTGTGCAAGGTGGCAAATGAAGCTGTAGAGAGAGGGGGAGTCAGCAAAACTCAGCTCCCCATTTCACTGTTGGGAACACAGTCTGAGCAGAACCCTTAACAAACCACAGTTCTCAGGATTCACCATGACCATTTAGACCACTTAAAAGGTTATGGTGAATCCTGGGAACTGTGGTTTGTTAAGGGTGCTTTCAATGTATGGCGTGGATGCGACCTGGGTGCAATAAAAATCTAGTTCTGTTCAGAGGCTTCCTCTTGAGAATACACTTAGTGGGAAATCTGGGTTTGTTGCTGCATGATTCATGCTGTGGCCCGATGGCAGGCCTGTCATCTGATGGGGTTAACTTGCCTTGAATTAGCTCTCTGAGCATTCTTATTTCCTAGTGATTACAAGCGCCTGACTTTTTAATAAGTTTGGGGGGATTAAGTAGTATTTGCCACCGACTCAATAATGACTCTGTCAATAGAGACGTTTCTCTAAGTGGCAGCAGAAAGCAGAAGAAAGGAGTGCTTATCCCAATATTTCTCCCAGGCTGTGTCACAGCATCGCTGACTTAATTACACAGAAGGAAAGGCCACATAAATCTTTCTTAATGCAAATTTGTTTTAAATAAGATGTTGATGAAGAAGAATTTTTTTTAAAAAAAGGAACCATGCACACAACCTTGTTACTTCCAGTTTGAGAATGGTATTTAAAAATACTAAAATAGAACATATTGTTGATGTTGTTGGAGTTTTCTCCCCTACCTTCCAATTTCAACTTCTAACCAATTTAGGAACTAAATGTGAACACAATAATGAATACCCTTTTGTCAAAGACTGACCTCAACCTCTATTTGTCTCCCCCCTTGCTTTCTTGGAATCACCCCCCCCCCCAAAAAAAGAGAGGTAATCTTGCTGTTTTTCCTTAAAATTGTTCACTCCAAGAATGCTTCCCCCCATCTTGTTGCAAAGCTATTGTGATGATTGCTGGGCCATCAGGCTGATGGCTGGCTAATAGTCCAGAATGGTTGGCTGATGGGAACAAATGGGCAGTAGATGGTGTCAATAGGTGTGAGTGAGGAAGCAGTGAGTTGGGTGAAGTTATCTTGGGGTTCAGGGTCTTTCTCTCTCCCTCTCCCTCTCCTTCTCTCTCTGGGGCAGATTCTTAAGGTGAAGGATCTGCTGCATCCCTATCTACTGTTTGCCTCCACTTCTTTTAGATTTGTGGATAAAGCCAATGTTGCAAACACACTTTGTACTTCCAGTATTCCCACATACAGGAGAAACCAATTCCAGATCACCCTATCCCTGGAGCTTCTTAGGAAAGCAGACACCAGTACTGATAACTGGAAATCAGGCAAAATACTATTTTCTTTCTAAGCACAGCTATTCCAAACCACTGCAAGATTGCGGGTGGCTGTTAGCATTTGTATAGCAGCAGCACTTCCTTAAGTGTTCTTCTTCAAGCGAGCCGTCTGGGAATTTGCACACTGTTTTGCCATAGATTTACGGATTGAACTCAGAATCGGAAATCCAGCTCCAGTCACATGGATTATTTTCCAGTAGCTTAAATGTACAGGCCTATATCTCTCTCTTTGTAAGAGCTGTGTGCAAAAGTGTTCGGAAAAATGAGTTCATATCCATGCATTCTCCTCCCTTGATTGCAATGGGGAATGTAGCACCTGGGGGAGATCAGTTCACTTTGAACCCTTTGTCCCTCCCACCTCCACTGCAACCCTGATGAAAGTCACCCCCTGGACAGGTGCCAACGAGAGAAAGTTAATTGTTGCATAATACAGTGTGTAAAGTGGGACGCAGGTGGCGCTGTGGGTTAAAGCCTCAGCGCCTAGGACTTGCCGATTGAAAGGTCGGCGGTTCGAATCCCTGCGGCGGGGTGCGCTCCCGCTGCTCGGTCCCAGCGCCTGACAACCTAGCAGTTCGAAAGCACCTCCGGGTGCAAGTAGATAAATAGGGACCGCTTACCAGCGGGAAGGTAAACGGCGTTTCCGTGTGCGGCTCTGGCTCGCCAGATGCAGCTTTGTCACGCTGGCCACGTGACCTGGAAGTGTCTCCGGACAGCGCTGGCCCCTGGCCTCTTAAGTGAGATGGGTGCACAACCCCAGAGTCTGTCAAGACTGGCCCGTACGGGCAGGGGTACCTTTACCTTTACCTTTACAGTGTGTAAAGGAACCTGTTTAACCTCTCCTCCCCATGAACCACATTTCCAGGAACAATCTTGAGGCCTCATGCTTTTACGCTATGCACCACAACATGTAGTAGCTTGCCCCTCACACACTAGTGTGGTGATGCACACACACTTTATAATCTTAAATATTTGTGCTACTTTCTGGCTACTTCTCTATATGTGTTTTAAGGATGCAGACTGGGAGGCTTAGTGCTTCCAGAAAGAAGATGACGACAATGTGCTCCACTTCTTCTTTTTCCAGAGGCAGTTTCTTTTTCCTAGGGTTATTTTGGTTGCAGGCATACATCCATGAAATGCTTATTTGTCTTGTTCTAATCAGATGTGCAGGCAGAGCATAGCTTCCCTCTGAACTCCAGGCTTCTGAAATGCCCTGCTGTTCCTTACACGGCCAACCTCAGCTCTGATCTCTCAGTGCTGAGAGACATTAGCAGGCTGAGTTTCCCATTAAACTTACCATTTATGCCTTGATCTGGCATGTTGCCTTGAAGTGCACAGCAGGATGTGGCCACTGCTGCATGCCAGCTAGCAGAAGCCATAAGTGGCTACCAGGTTTATCATGGAGGTTCTTTCCTCCCCCTAATCATAACAGGTTCCCTGCCATCTGCTCCTCAACATGGTACAAAAGACCAGGATGATTAAAATGTAACAGCCTGCCTCCCTGTGTTGGGCTCTCATGGAGGCTAGCAACAATAAAACATACAGTTTTAAGGCAATCTAAAGACAATATCAAAACAAAAAACGAACGGATTAAAAGAAAATGAGATGCAACAACAGCAACAAAAGCCTGCACCAATTGAACTAAAAACATCAATCAGTGCAGGAAAAAGAGCATTGATCCAATAGGCTGAAGGCCTGTCCAAATGAATAAATAATAAAAGTAAGTTTACCCCAAAAATCTAAATAAATGAAACAACAGTATTCGTAGGAGGCCATTAGAGAGGGGCCTAGGTGGGCTTCTCTAGGAACACAGTTCCAGAGTCTAGGTGCTGACACTGAAAAGCCCTTTCTGATGTCCCACCAAACACACTTTCCTTGTTTCCTTCTACTCTTTGCTTTACATGGTGGCTGTGGTGAGCACAGCTCTGCTTTTCTCTAGAAGCCCACTGGAAACAATGGACAGGATTTGCCTAGCAGGTCCCATCAGCAAAAGCCCTGAGCAAAGACTTGTGTAGTGGAGCTTTCCCCCATCTCCTCCCCCATCCCAGGTTACCCAGCTCCCATCTTCACTGAGGGAGTTGCTCACACATGTTGCTGCATAGATCTGTTCAGGTGTTAACATTTGCCTGAGACCATGATCTCTGACCACTGGCACTGCTGGCTGGAGTTGATGGGAAATGGAATCCAAAAACATCTGGAGGGCACCATGTTGGCTGATCCTACTGTATGCATTAAGAGTAGTTCACCTCTGCTTTCTGCAAGATCTTGTCCTTTACAGAATGAAGTTCAATGAAACTCCCTGTTAAGAGATCATCTTTTCACTTTCTGCATTATTATATTAAACTTTGAAGTATCCAGGTCATTGTAAATGTTTTAATAGAAAGGATGAGAATGATGATGATGATGATGATGATGAAAAGAAAGCTGAGAATAAAGTGAGGAGAAGGGAGAAGCTTGGCTGGTACTGAAAGCTCCTCTTTCTGTTTCAGACTTCTACAACACAGCTGGATAGCAAGCATTTGGGGTCAGTCCTATTAAAAACACAGTGCTCTAGGGTTAAAATGTCGTTTTTTAATATATAAAAAACCTCCTTTGAAATCAATAAACCAGAGGCATAGCATTATCACTCTGTTTGGGTTTAATCATTCTTGATGTCTTATTTCAAGTCTTCTGGACCCTAAAGATTTAAAATCTAATTAGCTGCCCTTTGAGTGCTGGGCTGATATTAAAGATTGCGAGTTTCAGTCATTCCGTTGGCAGATGTCAGATGGGATGTAGCAAAACTTTCAGAATATGTTTGACAGATTGACAAATTGCCCAAACTACAAACAGTGTAAACCTAGTGGGGGGGGGGACCTTTTATTATGAAAGGGTAATTTTGCTGTCCATTTCTGGACAGTAAAAAAATAAGGCAAAAGCCGGGGCTTTTAGAAGTTGATAAATAGCAGGGCAGACTTATCTCCTACACAGTCCCAAAGCGGACAAATAATGCTGTAGAACAGATTAATCAATGACAGAAAAATGGATGCACAGAATAGCAAGGTGTTGAGCTGGTCTTCTCTCAGGTGCCCAGGTCTGAATGCTGACAAGGTCCAGCCCCCAACATCTAGTATGTGGAAGCAGTAGGCTTCAGGGAAGCTTTTGGGGCTTGGTGACTTCTTGTCGCATTCCAATAACTTGGAATAAGTGGGACTTGTATGTTTACAAGTGTCTCAAAATGTTTATTTTGCATTTGCAAGGAGTCTTCCCATTAGTGTGGCAGCACCTATGCAACTTTTCTGCTTGTATATGTTGATAATATAATTTTGGTTACTGAGAACAAACAAGATTGTACAAAAACAAGATTGGGTGCAGGCCTGGCCAGGACATAGGCATCCTGTGAAAAAGGTGACCTGTGTGCTTGCTTGCTTGATTAATAGCTGTTGGGAACTTCAAGGTCCCTGCTCTCCCTTCTTATGGTCTTTGTACTGGACCTGGAGACTCCAATAGAGAGCATTCCATGTAAAGAAGGAGGGCAAGTGGGCACCCTATCAAATGACAGGGCATGAGCTACACGGAGCAGGGCCTTTTCACTGGTGATGCCCATTGTATGGCTCACTCTTCCCAGACCTGCTCTTCCCATTAGTGTGGCAGCACCTATGCTCTGGAATTCCCTGCCTATTGACATTGGCCAGGCACCGACAGTATAGTCTTTTAAATGCCTGCTGAAAAGTTTTATGTTTCAACCACCCTGTCTAGGACACATAATTGAGTCACATTTGTTTTAACATTTTGCTAGCTTTTGCCCCTGTGTTTTTAATGATTGCTTGATGTATGCACAGTATATTTGTTTTTAACTGGTCTGTACAGTTCAGCCATGTTTATATATGTAATTGAACTTGTAAACCACTTGGAGAGCAAGTGGACTGATTGAGCAAGTGGCTTATAATTTTTCTAAATAATCATAGTCATTCCAAACTCATGACTTTGTAATTTAAAGTAGGCAGTCTATAGAATGCATAGGAAACCAATACAGTTGCATGCAAGTTCTGCTTTCCAACTTCCCACAGACACCTGGCTGGCCACTGTGGGAAATGCCATGCTTGGCTAGGATGCTTCCAATTGGGCCACTGGCCTGATCCAGCTGGACTCTTCTTATGCCCTTAAGTTACTCCTGGAAAGATCCATGATATTTTGAATAATCAGACACACGCTTGGACTTCTACACAGCAAGGCATTTGCTGCTCTGAAAATAATTTCTATAATGTGATATTGAGGCTCCCTCTTGGCTGCTTTTTCCTTCCATCATTTCTCTCTCCTTCTATTGGAATGAACATTCTAATTTGCTTTTATCTGCTTGAATGTTAAGAAGATGGATTTTTAATTATGTTTGCATTGTATGTTTAATTTGGTTTCCTATTTTACACTTATGTTCTCTCCCTTCTCCACCACCATCCCAGCACTTCTCTACTTATTGCAGAAATGAAATTATTACAAAACGTTAAGATACATAAAATATTCAGAATCCATTTTAGGGCTGAACTTGCAAACCTTTTGCTAATGTGCTCTTTCAAAGGCTGCACTATCTGAAATGCTGAAATGCTATGGGGGATGATGAGCAAATGGCCTCAGCACCAAAGTGAAATTTCATAGAAGCAAGCCAAGACTGTAATGAAGTGTAGCGTTTATTTCTGAATTTGGGTATGTGGGGGGGGGGTTTTCCCCTCGCAAAGGGTGAAAATGAATCGCAGTTCTGTGTGCTTTGCTCTGACAGTTACCTTTCCAACAGCCTGTAGGGGAAACCAGGCAGAAAATACCCTCAAAGCAACATGAGAGTTCTCTGGTTTCCTGTTTCCAACACAATCCACAGAGTGCAACCCAATATGTGTATAGCTCTACAAGTTCAAAAAGCCATGATTTATAAAGGAGGAGTCCGCTTGAATAAATGGTAAGTGGGCCATATTCTCCAATATCCAATATTGGAACAATTGGATAAATCTTTTGTAACTAAAAAAACAACCAGCAATCACTTTCTTTAGATATCTGTTACTAACAAATAAGTTTGATATGCAAGCTCTAAGAAATGACTTGAATAAAGAATTGGGCATTTCAATATTACTTAGGCATTGGGAAAGTGTTTTAGCCTCTGTACCAATGGTATCAATGGATCTTAAACCACAACTTATAATATTCAGCATTTATTGGACTATATAAATATGATTATGCCAAAAAGTCAAAAATTTCAGAAGAAAATATACTTTTGAATTATATACCTATCATATGGAAGTTGACAACTGGAAAATGAAAATGGATTCTTCGTGCCCTAACTGTGACCAAGAGACTGGTGGTAATGATGAACTGGAAGAATAAATATATGATCCCCTTTAATCAATGGATTGATGGCATGACAACACTCACAACATATGAACGGATTGCTTATAGATGTAGACTTGGTTTGGATAAATATATTGACATTTGGAATGAATTCACGCAGAATATAGTAGGTTACTAACAATCATATATGTTACAGATAGGTAGCCGTGTTGGTCTGCCATAGTCAAAACAAAATAAAAAAATTCCTTCCAGTAGCACCTTAAAGACCAACTAAGTATCTGAAGAAGTGTGCATGCACACGAAAGCTCATACCAAGAACTAACTTAGTTGGTCTTTAAGGTGCTACTGGAAGGAATTTTTTAAATCATATATGTATTAGAATGATAATATTATTCATATATCTATATAATAATGTATGGAAATGTAGCTGAATATAGTTACTGTATTTTTGCACTTTTCTTCTCTCTCTTTTTTCTTTTTTTCTTTCATCACTTTATTTTTTATAACTGAAATTCTTTTAATAAAATATTAATTTAAAAAGAGGGCCATATTCTCACCTACTTCACAAATTGAGCAGGGATGGCAAAAAGAAGCACTCTCATTGACATTTCCTAAATGCACAAACTCTATCTGCCAAGATTTTTGTAGGCTGCAATTAAAGCATATCATGGATATCAGAATATCCATTATATGCTTTAAAGAAGCTGAAGAAAAATCATTTCCTACAAGATGGGATCTAAAAGCCATCTATGATGATGGTGGTGGTGGTGGTGATGCTGTTTACAATGTCAACTTATCCTACAGAATGTTCTTCCATCCCCAAATCTCAGAAACATGCCCTTCTGTGGTTGCTGGTCCATTTCTGAGCAGAATTCAAAGTTTCCATGCTTATCTTCAAAGTCCTGCACAACTTGGGACCTGAAGAAATGCTTAGTCCTACATCAACTTACCTGTATGTTGGAGTCCACTAGCAGAGTCAACTTTAGACGTTTTCTGCCTGACATGAAGAACAAAGTGGTGCCACCCCCTACCTCAAATTCAACACAAAGAAATCAACCAGACTGGCCATTTCCTAGCTTTTTGTGCTCAGGTTCCTTCCTCTTCCTTCTCCTAAGCTGGCATATGTACACCACCAACACAGACAGTACTACTGCTTCTTTCTTTAATAATAATAATAATAATAATAATAATAATAATAATAATAATGTTATTATTTATACCCTGCCCATCTGGCTGGGTTTCCCTAGCCACTCTGGGCAGCTTCCAGCATAATATAAAAACATAATGAAATGTCAAACGTTATACACTTCCCAATACAGGGCTGCCTTCAGATGTCTTCTAAAAGTTGTGTAGTTCTTTATCTCCTTGACATCGGATGGGATGGTTTTCCACAGGGAGGGCACCCACCGCCGCTGAGAAGGCTCTCTTCCCACCAACTATCTTCTGGTTGACTCCCTAAGAACTGAGGTTGCCACCATCCTACTTAGCCCGTCATCACCCAACATCTGCAGCATTGAGACAAAGGGGACCATCCATTTCCTTGCTTGTCCATGCCTGGTTGTGTTCCTGTTGAAAACACCAAATGCTGTAGGGCTTTTCCTGTGCCCATCTCTTAGATGTGCCAAGTCGTGCCTCTCCCTGCCTCAGGCCCACATCTTCCTCTCAGCATTTCTGCCTTATGCTGTGAGGAGTTGTGCCCTCCAGCCTGACCTTGCTTGCCAGGGAAGCTTCCTGCAGATACTCAGAGACATGAGCTGATGACTGATGCCTCCTCACATATTGTAATAAAAAAGAGTCGTTCCACAGAACCAGCCATTTATGGAGAACAGAGGAAGAAAAAAGGTCTCCATGCTAAAGACAGTGATGTTTATGAAAAGAACACCTGGAATGAATTTTCAGGATCCTGCAGCTGTGCTTTCATATACTCAAAGAGAGGTTCTGGCTATTCATTTTTTTATCATTGACAGGGGTGCATGCAGAGGTCCATATTGTTTAATTTGGGGATGGGGGGTGTGTCTCTGGCTAACTAGGTTAGTATTTCAAAAGAGACAGCATTCCTACCAAACCAGCAGCTGAAAAGTATTCTCTGCACCTGCAACCGCTACTAGCCCACATTCTATTGCTGCTCAGCGGAGGCTAGTGCTCATCAGGACTGTGATAGGGGAGCAGGCAGGGAAGTCAACACTAGGGGGAGCCAGAGCCAACAACAGGTAAAGCCAACACGCTCCAATTTTGTGCCCATCCTCCTCCCGGCTGGGGCAAAGGGCTGAGTCTGGGTAGGAGAAAGCTGAGAGGCTGTGCCACCCTCTGAGAAAAGGCAGGAAGGAGAGGGCAGGTTGAGGGTAGACTGAAATTGGCGAGGCTGGTCCATTGGAGTCAGTGCCCCTAATGGTTCAGCCTCTGCTGCTGCTGAGGCAATAATGAAAGTATAATGAGTAAGATCAATGATCTGTATAGATCAGTATATACCATCAGTCTTGATGTGCAGTGATTTTCTCAGGCCAGGTTATTTTTTATCCCCCAGGGAGTGTTCCTTAGGATTTACACACATAGATGTCTGTAGTGAAGCATCTGCCACCACCAGAAACTCAAGGTTCCAGTCTGAGGATGAGGATGCTACTTGCATACTACATACTACATACTACATACATCTTGATGCTACTTGCCAATTTGACATATAGTAAACTCTTCCAACTGGGACGCGGGTGGCGCTGTGGGTTAAACCACAGAGCCTCTTGGGCTTGCCGCTCGGAAGGTCGGCGGTTTGAATCCCCGCAACGGGGTGAGCTCCCGTTGCTCTGTCCCAGCTCCTGCCAACCTAGCAGTTTGAAAGCACGAAGTGCAAGTAGATAAATAGGTACCATTCCGGCGGGAAGGTAAACGGCACTTCCGTGCGCTGCTCTGGTTCGCCAGAAGTGGCTTAGTCATTCTGGCCACATGACCTGGAAGCTGTACGCCGGCTCCCTCGGCCAGTAAAGCGAGATGAGCTCCGCAACCCCAGAGTCGTCTGCGATTGGACCTAATGGTCAGGGGTCCGTATACCTTTACCTTTAAACTCTTCCAACAGATTCCAGTTGCATAAGCCTTCACAGAGGCACTTCTTCAGATAAATGCTGTACCATTGTATGGCATCTGTTACACTCCTCCTTCAAACACAAAGAAGATTAAGCTGCAGGAGCGAAATGCAGCTTTCTGGGATGCATTTTACAGCTTTCACAACTCGTAACATCTTTTTACACACTGCTCAACAACGGTGTAATGTTGAAGTGTAATGATAAGGGAAGAGAATTAATTGAATACTTCACTTCAAATGACTCTTGAGAACTACAGTCTCCCAAACTGAAAAGATGAAGCCATAAAGCAAATCATTTGAGTTGCTTTTTTGTCGGAAAGTTATTACAAGTGTGCATACTTTGACATTTCTCTTTTCATACGGAGATCTGAAGATGAAGGATGTAACATCTCTCTTCTTTCACAAAGCATTGTTTTGCACTGAATTTCCAATTCCTTCAATAGCAGGGGTGGCTAACCTTTATTTGGTCTAAGAGTCACATTACCGTTTTTTTCCATCTATAAGATGCCCCCATGTACAAGACGCCCTCTATATTGGGGGACTCCGGTTTAAGAAAATGGGGGGAGATACTATCCATGTATAAGACAAGCCCAGATTTTGAACATTATTTTAGAGCTAAAAAAACATAGTCTAATACACGGAAAATACGGTACCTCCTTACAACCCCTCTGCAACCTGACCACAAGGGCAGCCGACCACTGTAGCCCATGCGTAGGCCATGTGGATTACTGCAATTCATTCTATGTGGGGCTGCTCTTGGATTTGGTTCAGAAGCTCCAGCTGGTGCAGAATGTGGAGGCCAGACTGCTGATGGGGGCATCTGGCTGACAACATGTGACACAATTGTTAAAACATCTGTACTGGCTGCTGATCTACTACTGAACCAAGGCTGAGGTCCTTGTATTAATTTACAATGTCCTGAGCAACTTAGGTTCAGGGTACCTCAGGAGCCAATTTTGCAAAACTTGGAGGAAGGAAAGAAGAAAGAATCCTCAAGAATTTAAAGGAATTCATCTATGATCTACTTCTGGAGAATCTAAATAGAAAGAAAAGAAAATGTACTGAAAGAATGTTCATTTTATCTTCTTGATTATGATAATTATATTATCATTATTATATGGATTCCTTGATATTATATAAACAAAAGGAAATAAGGAGGTTGTGTGGTATCATATGGTGGGCATACATTTGGAGAAGTCCCAATGTATGCCACACTTCACGTGGGACCTTCTAAAAATACTGAGAAAACAACAGAAGAGTCCATGTGGAAATATACAGTGGTACCTCGGGTTAAGTACTTAATTCATTCCAGAGGTCCATTCTTAACCTGAAACCGTTCTTAACCTGAGGTACCACTTTAGATAATGGGGCCTTCCACTGCCGCCACACCACCGCCACACGATTTCTGTTCTCATCCTGAAGCAAAGTTCTTAACCCAAGGTACTATTTCTGGGTTAGCGGAGTCTGTAACCTGAAGCGTCTGTAACCTGAAGCGTCTGTAACCCAAGGTACCACTGTAATGCCTAATCTCTGCTATGACCATACATTTAAAACACCATTACACCACTTTAACAGTTATGGCTTTCCCCAAAAGAATAATGGGAACTTTATTCCTCAAGAGTGTTGAGAGTTGTTAGAAGACCCCATATCCCCCTCAAAAAGCTAAAATTCTCAGAATGGTTTAACAATCAAACCCTCTTCCCAGGGAACTATGGGAATTAGAGGTTTGTGAAGGGAACCGGGAAACTTTCAGGACCTTTTAGAAACTACAGCTCCCAGGGTTCTTTAGGTGAAGCCATGACTGTTTAAAGTGGTATGAGAGTGCTTGAAATGCATGGTGCAGATGTAGCCCAAGAAAAATGTGATTTTCAGAAGATATTTCTGAAGGGGGGTGTTGAGGAAGGCTCTGTACTGCAAAGCTGTGGAAAAAGAAGACAACGAGGAGTAGATTGAGCTGAAATCAGGCTGACTGCTTTTCTGAGAAAGAGTTTTGTTTCTGAGGTCAGCCAGAGAGAGAGAGAATAATTCTGCATGAAGGTATGTGCTGAGCCCTAAGGCCATATGCATTTCCACTGTAGGAACATTCCGAAGGCCAGTCTTAAAGGCCACTTCAAATCTAGTCTAATGGGCTCTGATGCCTCAGAGGACATGACTATCCACTAGCTTATAGCATGTTTTTATACAGGACATAATGTGCTCTGACAAGTGTTTGGTATATTATGACCTGCGGATGGATTCAGATGGTCTCTGCTCTCCCCACCACACACACACACAACTGTACAATATTATTGTCATCCATAGGCACAGGGTGTACAGGCCTGAAGTGGGTCCAAAGCCTAATTCACTCAAAGCCACGGTGAAACATCTGGCTTACTGGGAATGTTATGGTATCGGAATCTGCCACACAGAACATCAGATGCCATGTTCCCTTTCTGCATATCCCACTTGGGACAGGGGGAGCCCTCACTGGAGATACCTACATAGCTTACAAGCACAACATCAGCCTCCTGACCAACTCTTAACCTTTTCCTAACCCAGTAGCAGATGGCATGGTGGAGGAGTGGTGTTCACCTGACCTCTTGACAGCTGAGTTGCTGCTGCTTACTGGGAAGGAGATGGAATGGGACAAGGCAATGCAGAGGTTAGCAAAGTACAAATGCACCAGTGGTATGAGAGTGCTTTAAATGTATGGTGTGGGTGTGACCTAAGGGATGTGTGACAATATATCATTGTTTTTCATTCATGCAAGGAATTCTGGTCATAGCTGTCAACTTTTCCCTTTTCTTGCGAGGAATCCTATTCAGAATAAGGGAATTCTCCTTTAAAAAGGGGGAACGTTGACAGCTACGATTCTGGTTTGATTTTGGTGCTGATCCCATACTTGCGACCACCCAGTTACACATTACATTTGCCATATGACAGCATATCCTCAGGGACTGGGCTGGCTCAAGACATTTTGCTGCCTGAGGCAGAACAGCAAATGATGCTGTCCCATACGGCCATAGAAATGCTAGGCTGGCCAAGTTATTTTGGTGCCTGAGACAGAAAATCCCACAAGCAGCTTTTCCTCACAGAAAAAATGCAATATAAATAAATGAAATGACAATCTGATGCCCTTTCATGACACCCCAAGTCAACCGCCTAAAGAGGCCACCTCACACTGCCTAATGATAGGGCAGGCCACAGGCCTGGGCAGGCTGGTCTTCCTCTTGTGTACCTGCTGGGATTGATAAGGCATATGACCCTCACAGTGTGGAAATAAAGGATGAGATTGCCCACCAGATACCAGGCACTCTACTATTCAAATTAGGCCCCAGTGTTTTTTGTTACAATCCCCTTCTCAATTAAGTAATCAATTTTAATCTAGCATGTAAATTCTCAAAACTTTCTTATTTGTTAATTCGAGCAGCTACTGCTCTCACTTCATTACAAACAGTATATCTACCTGCAACACCCTTGACCAAACCTGCTCCTCTTCCTTTCACATATATTTTGTTGCCATTGCAACTCTAGCTGCCACTGATGAGTTATAATTTAACTCTTTGGGGAGAATTAGCATCAGATGTCATGTACATGGAAGTTGCCAAATCAATTAACCAACTAGAAGGGTTACTGTTAATAGCACCAGCTTTCCTATAACTTGATATTGCTGATGAACTGCAAAAGCATTTTTAGTTTGCTTTCTGTTGCCACTCTGGAACTTTTCTTTATTACTGCCACTTTGTTTTGTACAATTCCTTGCAAATGAAGGAAAACAACTTTTCTGCTTGTATATGTTGATAATATAATTTTGGTTACTGAGAACAAACAAGAATGTACAAAAACAAGATTGGGTGCAGGCCTGGCCAGGACATAGGCGTCCTGTAAAAAACGTGACCTGTGTGCTTGCTTGCTTGCTTAATAGCTGTTGGGAACTTCAAGGTCCCTGCTCTCCCTTCTTATGGTCTTTGTACTGGACCTGGAGACTCCAATAGAGAGCATTCCATATAAAAAGGTGTGCAAGTGGGCACCCTATCAAATGGCAAGGCATGAGCTACATGGAGCAGGGCCTTTTCACTGGTGATGCCCATTGTATGGCTCACTCTTCCCAGACCTGCTTTCTTTTGGCCTGTATCTTGGATCTTTATAATTTAGGAAGACTTTGGAAGAACTGGTTAACAAGTTTTATCAGTCACCGACGTATGAGCGGATTTTATTTGCTGCTGTTCTGGGCTCCCGGTGCACCAGGGTTTACACCAGCATAATAGAGTTGGCCAGGACGCCAGAAGGGATACAATTTATGAGCTTTCTCCATTATCTGCACAGCAGGGGATGTTCAGTCAACAGTGCAAAGGCTGAGCTGAATCGTTTCCTGCTGGTTACCTGCTTTCAGCAATAGAGGTCACTGTTTGGTAGTACCCAATTGGTTAGCTGTCAGATTCTAGAGCTCCCTATTGGCGGCTCTTAGGTAATTCCAAAAATACAGTGGTGCCCCGCAAGACAAATGCCTCGCAAGACGGAAAACTCGCTAGATGAAAGAGTTTTCCGTTTTGGAGGTGCTTCGCAAAACGAATTTCCTATGGGCTTGCTTTGCAAGACGAAAATGTTTTTTCCTCCCCCCCTTTTTCTAAGCCGCTAAGCCGCTTATCCACTAAGCTGATAAGCCGCTAAAAGCCGCTAAAAGCCGCTAAACCGCTAATAGCGCTAATCCGCTAAGCCGTCAATGGGCTTGCTTCGCAAGACGAAAAAACCGCTAGACAAAGTGACTCGCGGAACGGATTCTTTTCGTCTTGCGAGGCACCACTGTACAGAGTCCATTAATAAAACACAGTGTTCATTCATAAAGCAGTAACATAAATCTCCATTGCTACATATTGGGTGTGTATTTCAGCAGTTGAATGTACAGGTTTATGGCCATGCTGTACTGTAGTGCTTATGCGACTGTGAATAAAAGGTGGTTGGGCTCATCATCCTGGGGTTTGGGGGGGGAGAGGTGACAAAACTGATTTCCAATAAGTGCCCCCACCCCTTATTTTCACAACAAGTCCTTGAGTCTGTACTCTGAATAGTGACACCAGGGACCTAGAAGGGCTTGTCCGTCCAACCCCTGCACAGTCTCATCAAGGCTGACCTTAAGGCAATTGGAGCAATTTGGCCATATTGGGCCCCACGGGCTGCTCCTAAGGGGGGCCCCCACACCAGGGAAATCTAGATGGATTTTATTTATATCTATAAGATGTTGCAGACTTTGACTGTGAACTGGGGCCCTACAAAAAAACCCTAAAGTTGGGCCCCATGTCTTCAAATTGGGCCCCACTGGCTACCCCTGAGTCTCATAGTTGCTGGGCCTGAGTTTCCCTGCCCTTGCATGAAGTCTTGGGTTTGCAATTTTGGGAGAGGGGAGACTGCGGCACTGGGAAGAGGGCAGGCTGGCGAGGCCCCCTAGATTTAGAGGCCCAAGTTGCCCTGCCCTCGCATGAAGTCTTGGGTTTGCAATTTTGAGAGAGGGGAGGTTGCCTGCTGGGGGAGAGGGCAGGCTGGCGATCCCCTCTAGAGTTAGAGGCCCTAGGCTTCAGCCTACTTAGTCTATACATCAATCTGGCACTGCATACACTGCACAGGGTAGTTGCTGGGGATATTCATTTCACACACATCGCAATGCAAGTAGGAATATGCATCGTGAGTCAGTGCTCTGGCTGTGTGCATGCTTGTTATTTGTAGCTATATCTGAATCAGGGGCTTTGTGTGAACTGACCCTACAGCACCCAAGTGCTCCTGGGTGCCAGAGGATATTTTTTTTTGGCAAGAAATCACTATATAGTGTTGGCAGTGTCCAACAAAAGTGAATCAGAAGCTTTTTAATGACCTGATAGTGCACTTTTGTCTGAAACTAAAGAGATCGATTTCATTAGCTGTAAGGACCTGATTGACATTTGGAGTGTCAGCTTGGAAATCTTGAGACATATATCCTGTCCAATAAAAATAAATTGAAAAGACCAATTTTATGTATCCCTGTGCCATTTCCTATTGTGGGAAGATCCTTCCATTTATGATAATAAAGGAAGTGGCAGCAACTGACAGCAGCTGCATCTACATCATTGTCCAATTTTTCCTCTCCTAATTAACTCAGCTTTGCCCTGGGGAAAGCTGTCTTTGCTATGTGAGAAAAGTTATTCATTCTCCCGACCAGTCTGGTTCTCACTCCTTCTTGAAAAGGGATTGTCAATCATGCCTAATTGAACTAAATTATGTGTGATAGATTGGAGGGGTAGTGCTGTTTGCTTGTGGCACAACTGAATCCTCCACATTCATTTCCTTGCACTTCAGACCAAGATTTCAGCCATGCTCCGGAAGTGAATGCTAATTGGTCATGTCATGTGCTTTGTTGAGTGTCGGAGCGACATGCTGAGGTTCTGTTTTGTCACATTCGAAAGTCTGAGGGTGATGATGACGCTATCCCTGAGTTTTGGGACTAAAATAACAATTGAACACTCATAAGCAGAAATGTAATTTGAATTAAAGGAACATGCTTTCTTTTTACTAGGTTCGCAATTAAAACAGTCACATCCCCCCAAATTTTTTCAAAGCAGAAAGGTGAGTTGAATGCAGTGTTGTTGTTTTTACTAGTTTCAAAATTTAACAAAAGGAAAATTTATGGATACTGTAGATCTATTTGTGTTGCTTCCAGACTGTTGCTCTTTTGGGCTGGGAGTTCCATCACATACCAGCAAATTCAAGTTGCACAAGTAAAATTGATTGGGAGGTGTTATGCAACAAACCTCAAAAGATCTGGACTTTTTGTGATGAGGAAAGTGATTGGGAAATGTAGTGGAAAGTGTGAGATGACACTTGTTTTGTTACAACCTCTTCTAGTTTCGGCGCAAGCAAATGCTCATTAAATAGCTAAGGTCACTTAGTCTTCCTGCAAACAAATCAGGACGAATGGAAAACAAACAGCTTGCCTAGAAGTGCCCTTTCAGCATTTGTGTGCAACTTTATAACATGAAGTTGTCCGGGCAGCTTGCAATAAGTACATAAACAACAACAGCAACAAGAATTTAAAATATGAAAATCAAAACTACATAAATACAACCCAAATAAGTCTCACTGTTCTGTTATCATCTGTCTGTCTCGAGAAACAATGGAAGAGTGTGTTCCTATGGGGGTCAGGTCAAACTGCTGGAGAATTACTGCACCTATTGTGGCTGTAGTGACCAACACAGGAGAGACATGTGTTGTTGCAGGTGAGGCAGATGAAGGTGCCCGGTTGTGCTGCTACAGGTGCACCATGGCGTTTCTGCTCTCTGAGCTCATCCCAGTGGTCATTTCTCCACTGGTCCCTGCTATGGATACACATCCTGACTGTCTGTCTGTAGGCACTGTGGTCATCTGCAGGGGACTTCCATTGCCCAGTCAGTCACTGGAAATAATACAGGATTAATGTTGCCAGATTTCATGGCACATTTGCATCCTCTTTGTAACACAGAGTTGGTCTTGCCAACAGGCCTGGTACCTGAAGTCAGCTCCCCATAAAGCACATCCTTGGGGGTCCTGCCATCTTCCATTCTGTGTCTATGTCCAAGCCAGCATAGATGTCACTGAGACAGAAAGATGGACACATTTACAAATTGATAGGCACAGACTATGCAAGTTGTTGAAAAGTTCTTCATATGTTGCTGAAAAGACCAAAAGAATGTTGCCAGATAAGGTCCCCTGGGAAGACTGTTCTATGCTACTAACAAAAGGCCCTCACCCATTGGTGGTTACCCATCTCACTTCATTTAGCAGGGACCTCGTGAGTTCATAAAGGGGAGACTAAGGTTCACATCAGCTTTCACCAACCTGGTGCCCTCCAGGTGTTTTGGATGAAAACTCTCATCGGCCTGTAGCCTGTCTTGGTTTGCTTCAGGCTAGTTTACATCATGCATTGCATAGTGGAATGGGGAAAGTGGGGGAGCAGTGTATCTTTTACTCATCCACATTCCAGAAACTGATTTGTTTTCTCTTGGCTTCTAGAACAGGCAGAACCTTTTCCCTACTTTGGTACAGAAAAACACAGTTATTTGCTTATACAGAGCCTGAGTACCATGTATTGCTGTGGTGCAAACACGCACACACACTGCAAACTAAAAAGTCATGTAATAGAGGGAAGCCCATAGTAGTAAGATTTAGTTTATATGCCACCTGACTTCACTTTGAAACAACTGCAGAGCACATACTTGGCCAGGTAATCCTTGGACAGTTGTGCTAATGTTTAGTAAACCAATGGATTCTGTTCTTTCCTCAGGCTCAGTCTATTCAGACTTTATTAATTCCTTGTGAATCTCTTGTTGCTGAACTGGTATAGCTTTTTTTGACCCACGCTGTTACAAGAAACAAACATTGTTATATATCAGTCTTATATGCTGGTCGAAAAGAATGTTTATGCCAATGTGTTTAAATAAAGAGAACCTATTGATTAGTTCTTGACCTCTCATTAAAATAATAATTTACAATAATTGAATTAAAGCATTAAAAAAAAAATTATATGGGAAGGCTTAGGTTTGTGCCATAGATCTTGCATGGTTGACTCGAGGGTTCCAAAATCATTAAAATCTATCCTTTGTCATTGGCTTCAAATGAAGCTGGACGGTAGAAGCTAAGCAATTAAACAAACCAAAGTCTAGCTCAGATAGCTGCTCTACAAAAAAAAAAACCTCTACACAGTGAAAAGCGAAATGTGTTTATTCATAGGTCAGTCCCATGAAGTTCAATGGGTTTTACTCAGTAGTAAGTTTGTTCAGGATTGTACCCGAAATCCTTTTTATTTTTAGGGGGTGGAGACAAGGGTGGTGGGAAATAAGTAGTCTTAATTATATTTAAAATAATATATTGGAATACCTCCCCCCCCGCCCCGGAATGAGTAAGGTGATGTACACATTAGCAGCTTAAATTGCAGTGGGGTCATTTCCCTCTGCTGTGCTTCAAGTCACATTTGCACTTGCCCCTGGTGCGAAGCAATCTGCCGAAGAGAATAAATGGTGCTATGAACTTCTTGGAAATGTTAACAGCCTTTTGCAGGGCAGGAGAACAGGCTGTCCAGTATTAGCCCCATTCTTCCCTCTCCCTCTTCCCACTACCTGACATAACCCCCAAACTATTAGTATAGTCAAAGCTGTCAGGACAGATAATCTGTTTGGTGGTAAAACCAGCCGTTCCCAACCTGTCAAGCTTTGGGGAATTGGCTTCCTCCCCTCGTGGCAGTAGATAAGAAGACCAAAGAAAGGAACATCTTTCCATTTAGAAACTTTCATAATCACAGCGAGAGAACAGAGAACACAGAAATGGTGGTGCTCCCAATTAAGGTTTACCCCCCTTCCGTCCCTATTGACCTACGTCACTCCTGCGTCTTGTAATCTGAGTTTATAACCTCTGTGCTTTTTGTTTTGAGACTTCCTGGGCTCTTCTCGACCTTGGGCTGGGCAGAGGAATGCTGTCCAGAGACTGTGAATCTGTTAACCCTCTCTCTTCCACTGTTTCTTCTCCTATCTGTTTCCCCATCCAGTATTTCCCAGCTTCTGCCTTCTGATCCATGCCCATCTGCAAACCACTGTTCCAAATCTATACTGTCCTCCTGCTCCTGGAAAGATTCAGGAGCAGGGGGGGGGGGTGGCTCCCACCATTCCTCCTCAATGCAGCCCTACTCAGCCCCCCTGACACAACCTCATGCCCTCCAGATGATGTTGGATTACAACCCCCATCATCTCTGACCATTGGCTAGGCTGGCTGGTGCTGATGGAAGTTGTAGTCTAAAACACCTAGAAGCCACCAGTATGTGTAAGCCCAATGCAGAAACATTGGGCAGGTATCCCAAGCAAGAGAGGGAAGTCTGATCTGTACCCAGAAGCCAGTTTTCAAAGCCAGAGTCATCTTGCTGGGTTGCTGCCTGCATGTTTCCTGCTTTTTTTCTTTATAGCTCAGCTGGTAGAGCATGGGACTCTTAATCTCAAGGTCATGAGTTTGAGCCCCATGTTGGTCCAAAGATTCCTGAACTGCAGGGGAGCTAGACTAGATGATCCTTGTGGTGACTGCGAACTCGACATTCTATATTTCCATGATATTTAGAAATTTTCTTAATCACTTTACAGGGGTACCTCGGGTTAAGAACGTAATTCGTTCCAGAGGTCCATTCTTAACCTGAAACTGTTCTTAACCTGAGACACCACCTTAGTTAATGGGGCCTCCCGCTGCCGCCGCACAATTTCTGTTCTCATCCTGAAGCAAAGTTCTTAACCTGAGGTACTATTTCTGGGTTAGCGGAGTCTGTAACCTGAAGCATCTGTAACCTGAAGCGTCTGTAACCTGAGGTACCACTGTATATTCAAAAGAATCTCAAAGTGCTGTGCAGAAAACAGAACTCAAACACAAAAGAACAGAATTTCAGACATTGTACAAAGCAGAGGTGCAGTATCATGCAAAAGAATATCCAAACCATCGACAAAATAAGAATCAAATTCAATACAACACCCCCCCCCCAATAATATACAGTAGAAAAATCAGATACAGTATAAAGGAATCTCAGCAGGCCTAGACCCCTACAAGGTCAGCCACTGCCAGGAAAGCACTGCCAGGGGGTGCAGTGGTACTGGACAGCCTCTGCTACATTCCCAGTCTTCTTACTGCTGGGCAACGGTCAGTGCCCTCCTGATCATAGAAACATGGAAGTGTAGAGTAGGAAGAGAGCCCAAGGGTCATCTAGTCCAACCCCCTGCAATGCTGTTCTCCAACTTTCACCATCCCCTGCCAGCATAGCCAAGAGTCGGGGATGATGGGAGTTGTAGTCCAACGACATCCATGGACCCATAGGTTCGCTACACCTGCCGCATAGCTCAACTGCATTGGTTCTGTGCTGTTGCAATTCCAGAAAGTAATATGACCAGGAGATGATTTGAGTGCTTTACTTAGAACAGAACATTTTAATAAGTGTCTCTTCAAGTAACATTTTTCTCTTGCTTTTTTTTTTTTTTTTGCTTCATTTGATGTTGTTGCCATTTGACTGGGAGAGATTGTTTTCATCACAGTCTGATAAATCGTAACTAGCTCATCTCGAGAAAGAAAAGATGCTGAAGAAAAGCTGTGATTACTGGCAGAGAAGATGGCAAACATGAAAAAGCTGCCTCAATCTTTTGAAAACCTTTATGGTTTTTTTAGCGCTACTGAAATGGTATTGATTGGGATGCTTCTGCATATCTTGGTATTTACATTAGTAGGATGAGCTAAGAGGGCTTTTTAACTTGGCTAATCAACTTGGCGCATTCGTTTCTCGTAAGAACTATTGAAATCTGTATTTGCAAACGCTTGATGAATATTTAATCACCTCAAATCACGGATTTAGTTTGCATTTCTAAATTTGTACAGGAGGAGTTCAAAATAACATCCCATCATTTCTAATTTTGTCATTGGTTCACTGAGGCAAATCACACCTTCGAAGTCCATAGCCTTGGCATTTGAGACATGCAATAGACATCAGAGGAGTCATTGTTAATTGTTTCCCCTTTGGAAAATTCATGGCATATTCCCCCCCCCCCCCCAATTTTTTTAATGCATTTTATAACACAAATAAAAAACACAGACAGAAAAGACAAACAATATGAACAAATTCTCGTCATATCCTTATTTTTCTAAACATTGTTAAGTTGGCTTCCCCAAGTCCCACCTATCTGATTTTCATTTTACTTCATCGTTAGCAGTTTACATATATCATAATTTCTAACCATCTTTTTTAAAATCATACTTAAAATAACTTCACATTTTATCACTTACAAATAATACTATTTTAAAATACCCTATCTTCTACTTCTAACCCTACAGCCTATATCCACTTCCAAAGCTATTCTAAGGTTTAAATATTAACATATTTTTTCAAATATTCCTTAAACTTCTTCCAGTCTTCTTCCACTGTCTCTTCATGGCATTGATTGGGCTCGAATGCTGTCTATCACATGAGTTCACTTTACAGCTTTTGGTGAATGCTGAAGGTGCACCCATTTATGCTGGCCTTTTGCACCTAAGACGTGTGTTTTCTGGACCTACTCTATTCTTGTGGATGTAACATGTTTTAACTGTTACTAATTCTGAATTTTAAATTGTTGTAATGCACACTGGGACCTGCTGATGAAGGGCAGGTAATGAATTAAATGTATCAACAGCGACTCAAACTGGTACGCTGTCATAGGGACTGACTGAAGCTGCCATAGTGCATTGAGTGACTTCCACCTCTGTAGCTGAAATATAGTCCTACCTCTAGGAAACAAGGCAGGGACACAAGCCCAGATCACCCGACCACAGGGTTGCCTCAGCCACTCTGGGCATCTTACAACATATTTGAAAACATAATAAAACATTAAACATTTATAAAAACCTTCCCTATACAGGATTGCCATCAGATGGCTCGGGAGTCAGATAACTCCATACTGTCCAACATTTCTCCAAGGAAAACAGGGACATCCTAAGGAAAAGTGGGACATTCCAGGATCAAATCAGAAACCAGGACAGCTTCTCTAAATCAGGGACAGCTCTGGAAAATAGGGACACTTGGAGGGTCTGAGAGTATTGAGCATTCAGCCTCATAATACGTTGGCATTTCATTGAACTTAGCAGGCCTTTTGCATCTATACACAGAAGAGTTGCTTTCCACCAAGAGTTACTCTCCCTTGCTGTGTGTCTAAGACTGCAGTCTTAGTATGGTCAAAGGCCTCCACACACACTATATCAGTAATATGTACAATATCCTTTGCAAGGTAGGTAAATATGATTATTCTCACACTGCAGATGGTGGCTGAGGCTTAGAGAAAGTAGCTAATCAAAACCCACCCAGTCCCTAGGAGTTCTTGGTTGACTTCCTAAATCACTGCTCACATTTTTTAGCCACCAAGCTATCACAATCATTAAATTGTTAGCTATGAGTAGGTATCTTGGAATTCTTTGGGGGCACTTATTTTACATATTTGGCATGGCCATGGCACAAAAAAACACAATGTCACAGCCTGTCTTGATTATCTGCCTACTAACAGAGTATAAGTTGGCCATCTTCATGCATGGATGCAACAGTTTACACATAAGAAAATGTGGAGTTGGCACATTTGATGTTTATTTCATAAAATTTATACACTGCTTGATTGCAAAAAAATAAATAAATCCCCAACCAACCTCAAAGTGGTGAAAACTTGCAGTCCACTGTTTAGTCTTTTGCCTGTTTTCTAATTACATTCTGCATCATATTTACATTTTTCAAGTATTTTTCTCAATATAATCAATGTTTATATGTTAATTTACTAATATATGCATTTCTACACACACTTTCCCCTAATCTGCATTTTTGTACACATTTTTTTTTTTTGGGGGGGGGGGGGTTGGAGAACTGCACCACAGAATTCTGAGAAATTTCCATTCACACATTTTATCGTGCAAATCTTGTAAGTTCCCCGCAGCCCTAGGCACCACTACATACAGAAGTAACCACACATTTTCCTGGGGTGCTCTGGCATTTGAAAGGGGGATATTGTGATGGGAAGTTACACAGGCTTCATGCGAGTCACACTACGTGAATCTCATCTGGAGTTGATTCTCATATCAGTTTTTAAGAACCCAAGTGTGGTCTCTTAGGTACTGCTCACTTGCGGTGGATGTTGCATGAAAAACAGCAATCTGAAAACTGAAACACAGTGAATGTAATCCCATAGTCATGCACACCGATTCAAGTTTTTGCCTTACTCTTGAGAAACAGCATGCCACAGATACTGCCTTTTCGACACACTCTACAGGTCAGAAGAGAATGTTTCCTTTAATAGCCTAATGATCACCAGAGGCTCCCATTCCCAGATGACTTTTATAGCTACAGATGGCAGAAAGCTAATCACTTCCAAAAGCTGACACCGTACTTTATTTGCCCGAGTCTTTATCATATAAGGTCTGTTTTTTAAGAGATAATTTGTTTTGGGGTTTTTTTCTTTTTTTTGTAGAAGATTGAAATCTATCTGTGTTGCTTGTGTCCAAGGAGAAATATGTGAAATTTTCTAGGAGGCCAGACCATTGTTCAAACATGAAGCAAACCTTAGGAGATATTACTCTAATTTGATCAACAGCTCTGATTTTTTCTTCCCCTTCTAATGTGCTATTGCTGATCAATAACCTAACTCAGTAATGAACAAATTCAGTCTAGATTGTGTTAGTTTGTTTTGAGTTATTTAGTTTAGCTTGCTTGAAAAAAGCCAGAAGAAGAATCTCATAAGATGTGAAAGTGTGATACATCCAGTTTGGCAATAAAATCAGGGCAATATACATGCTAGATTCTTCTGGGAGTGCTGAAAGGCATAGATACCCAACATGGGTAGAACCAGTGGATTCAATGAGCTTAAGTTGACTCCAGTTGGTTTACTCTTAGTATGACTTTTTAGTGGTCCAACTTTTCAGACCAAGTAGGCTGCAAGAACTGCCTCACACTGCTTTGTTGTGTGGGTGCGGGGAGTGAGGCCAACATTTTACACACACACATACGCACACGCACGCACGCACGCACTCTCTCTCTCTCTCTCTCTCACACACACACACACACACACCAGAACTCATGCTGCGTTCCCAAAACCAGATAAGCAAGACACTGGGTTTTGGGAGGTCCTAGAGCACTCACACCTTCTTCCGAAAGTTGGGAAAGCATTAACTAGGCTTTGGGAAGGAGGCTGGAGGGCTCAGAACCCTGTCAGAGCCTTCACACCTCCTTCCCAAAGCCCAGCACCTTACTTAGACAGCTTTGGAAGGCAGTGTGAGGGATGTGGGTGGGCATCAAATGTGGCTGAGGGCCACCAGAAAAGGCCTTGAGGGCCACATGTTGAGCTGCCCTGATAACTATCACCCTAAAATGTTATTGTAAGGGATTTTCTTCCTGTCTTTGAACTGTACACAGGAATAAACATTCAGCCCAAGTCTGTTCAGACATTTAATCTGTTAAGAACTAGTTCTCATCAGTGGTCCCCAGGCAAGGTTCACAAATGCCAAACAAAACAAGCACAAGCTGTGGGAATACTTGGGAGTCAAACTAGACATGATGTTAATTGTGTGAATGCAATTACTGTATACATGAAAAATAGCAGCCTGCAAGGGGCAGGGAGGGAGGATTAACCCCTTCCTTCCTGCTGGGGTCCCATGGAAAATTGTCCGGCCTCAGAAGCTGCTATTTCTATTGGAAGAGAAGCTTCCAATGGTACCAAGAGAAGCTTTCCTCCCAATGAAAACTGCTGATTTGAGGGGTGGGGGGTTGTGGAATGACTGTGTTTCTTCCCACATTTTATGTATTGACTCATTTCAACCCATAACACTGTATATGGAAGGACACTGGGCTTTCGATAAAATAAACACTGACAGTGTTTTTCAGTATGAAAACAATAGATGGCCTTACTAGCTTATTCATTTGCTATTAAATTATGGGAGAAAGCCAGCAGAGTTCAAGGCAAGTTCTGATAGAAAAGCCTTGGCAAAAAATGTGGAACAAAAAAGCCCTGTATTTTAAGATTTTTCTGGATTTTATTTAAATATTGCAGGGCATGGTAGCTTGGGACAGCTCACAACGATCTAAAATAAAGAAAAGAAAATGGTAAAAGGTGCATTTTCAACCACTGCTTAAATTATTTTAAACTATCTACTGTCCCATCTTTGGCTACCAAAAGGTACGACAAGAGATAGGGAAAACCCAGAGATTATATTTTTGTTTTACTGCTTGGAATGTTGGGTCTTTACATGGAGAGAATTGAGAGGAAAGTGCAGAGGGGCTTATAGGAAAGGTCTGAGCAACTTGTGACTCACCAAGCTGAACATAGCCCATCTATTGTATCCTGCCAGAAGAGAGACACTTCCCATGTTTTACCATTTCCGAGTAGGAAGCAAAAGCAGTAAGTTTGTTGAACACAACTGCAGGGCTCCTGGAGATGATGGTTTTTGCTCAGCTTGGATGATCACAAGCTGCACAAGGCCAATTCTAGGATAATAAAAAATACTACCCAGTTGTTTCAGCAGAAATAATATTTAGGAAATTCCCCTTTATCCCTTACTTCTGAGTAGTTTCATAACAACTATTCCAGCTTTCCTTTCTGCACAAGTTTATCAGGTATTAGGAATCTTCAGGTGCAGAGTCCTTGGGTAGGATTCATCTATATTTTACTCAGAGTTGACCCACTGGAAGTAATAAACATGACTAAGTTAGGGCCATTAATTTCAGTGGGTGTACTCTGAGTAAAGTTGACTACCATCCCTTGAGGAGCTATTGTCCTTCCCAAGGAGATCTGCTGGCACCAGAATCTGCACCCAAAGGTGTACCTCTTTTTATTATTAATATTTTTATTGAAATAATTTCAAAGAAATAAAGTGGTACAAAGGGGAAAGGGGGTGGGGAGTGATGGACCTCAGATACCTCAGAGGATAAAGACTTGAGGAAGGACTAGAAGAGTTTCTCCTGAAGAAGTCCCCACAACTCCAAATCCCAGTTTCTGGAAGGAGCCATGGGTTGCTTAAAATTGCATTGATCCTTTAGCCAGTGTGGTGTAGTGGTTAAGAGCGGTAGACTCGTAACCTGGGGAACCGGGTTCGCGTCTCCGCTCCTCCACATGCAGCTGCTGGGTGACCTTGGGCCAGTCACACTTCTTTGAAGTCTCTCAGCCCCACTCACCTCACAGAGTGTCTGTTGTGGGGGAGGAAGGGAAAGGAGAATGTTAGCCGCTTTGAGACTCCTTAAAGGAAGTGAAAGGCGGGATATCAAATCCAAACTCTTCTTCTTCTTCCAGAAGCTGGGCTCGATGAGCTGAGTTTGGTCTTGTATTTTCAGCCCAGCCTGCAAAGTCCTGGCAGTTGCCCCAGACCCAGGGCTGAGATAACTTGCCTTTTCCATCTCAGATGCAGGATTGCTAACCGTAGTCCTGAACTCTAACATCAGCATCTCTGTCCCTGTCCAGGGTCATGCCTTTGTCTCGCCTCAGCCTCAGCATCAAAGTCACATCCATACCAAAGAATCCTGGGGACTGTGGTTTGTTAAGGGTGCTGGGAATAGTAGCTCTGTGAGGGATAAGCTAAAATTCTCAGAATTATTTGTCTGTTAAAGTGGTATAAAGGTAAAGGTAAAGGTACCCCTGACAGTTAGGTCCAGTCATGACTCTGGGGTTGTGTGCTCATCTCTCTCTATAGGCCGATGGAGCTGGTGTTTGTCCGCAGACAGCTTCTGGGTCATGTGGCCAGCATGACTAAGCTGCTTCTGGCAAACCAGAGCAGCGCATGGAAACGCTGTTTACCTTCCTGCTGGAGCAGTACTTCTTTATCTACTTGCACTTGACGTGGTTTCAGACTGCTAGGTGGGCAGGAGCTAGGACCAAAAAATGGGAGCTCACCCCGTCACGGGGATTCGAATCACCGACCTTCTGATCAGCAAGCCCTAGGCTCTGTGGTTTAGACTGCAGTGCCACCTGCGTAAAGTGGTATACATGTGTTTAACTGTGTAGTGTAGATGCTACCCAAGTCAGCTCTGAAATGGCCTTGGTCCTGTATACCTGAAGGAGCATCTCCACCCCCATCGTTTAGCCCAGACACTGAGGTCCAGCACTGAGGGCCTTCTGACAGTTCCCTCAGTGAGGTTACAGGGAACCAGACAGAGGGCCTTCTCAGTAGTGGCGGTCGCCCTGTGGAACGCCCTCCCATCAGATGTCAAGGAAATAAGCAGCTATCTTATCTTTAAAAGACATCTGAAGGCAGCCCTGTTTAGGGAAGTTTTTAATATTGTGTGTAACACTCGATTGGGAGCCACCCAGAGTGGCTGGGGAAACTCAGCCAGATGGGTGGGGTAGAAATAATAAAAAATTATTATTATTATTATTATTATTATTATTATTATTATTATTATTATACCATGGACCTACCCATTTCTATCTAATTTGGGACATCTCTTAGTGGTGGAATTTGCAGTGGTACTGAACACTGCACTCATTTTCTATTTATGGGAAGATTTTTCCAGACATTCCTCCATTCAGTCTTCAGTGGTACAACCCATTCTACCACCACCTAAGAATTCTGTAGCACCATTCTGCTGCACAGAACTGGGGGGGGGGGTGAATCCCAGAATCTGTGTTTTCCCTGTGTGTTTCAGCTGCAAACACACCATCTCCCTCCAGCAAAAGCAAGACAGTATTACTAAATGCAGCAGAAAGAGATAATCTTTTTGAGGTAGGCTTCCTCTTGATCCTTCTGATGTAAAAGGAAGAAGAAGGGAAAATACAGGAGGGAACCATTCAAGTGGCATCAAAATGAAATAAATCTCTTTTGGCAAAATAGTTAAAGTGGAAGGAGCTTTCGTGTAATTTGATTTGAGATGTGCACAAAATGTCAAAGATTTTTCTATTCTTGGCTTTCTTTTGTGCATGCCTTGTGTCTCAGTCTCAAAGATTCATTCGCTACTCCTGAGCCTGGAGCTAAATGGCAGCAATTCATTATTCTGCTATATAGCAGAGGTAGGTTCAGTAGGGAGGTCATGGAGCAAAAAGAAGAGAAATTGGAAGAGATGGACAACAGCTTAGTGCACCGTTTCCAAGTGACAAGGGTTTCCGATGCAAACATGTTATTTTTTCTGATGGAATAACCTAGTTCACAGGCACTCTCTAAATCTGGTCATTTCACACACTTCAGCAGCAAAGCAATTTTTCATTGACTGCATGCGATTGATAAGTACAAGAAATGAGTGCAAGGGGGAATGTTTTAATTCTTCATAGATACGTTCCCCAGGTAAATGAAGCAACAGAATAGTTGGGTTTAAACAGCACATAATGCCATCCCCTATTTGTTGGGGGTGAATATTATGTTTCCAAAGATTCCGCCCTCATTGCTCTCTGAATCTTGGTTGTAGACACACCATGGCCCCATTGTCCAACGTTCACCCAGATGTGTCCATCAGACCAAAGGGGCACCCCCAGCACCCACAGGTTGTACCTGACAACAGTGACTAAGTGATGCCCACAACCCAATACTGCCTCAGGTAAGTGTTCCATTCTTTCTAAAATCTTCTCACCTGCCCAGGTTACATCCCAATTAGTGAAACTGAAGAAATACTATTGCAACAGGTAGGCACCACCTAACACTGTGGAGTAGGTGAAAAAGAGAAGACCTACAGCCAATTAGGGTCTCCCCAAAAATTGCTGCTTAGCTCCTGGAAAACCTTGCTGCATGCACATAGTGTGCAGCTCTTAATTTGCAGAGGTGATCAGGGAAGAAATTGCCCCCATCTACTAATGAACACCTGGCCAGACTTAATTTGATTTGGTTAGATTGGTTGAATCTGACTAGTTTGTTTTGCAAAGCATCAAGTTGTTATATTTAATAAATATAATCTATTTACCCTCATTTGGTTGTCTTGATTCTTCTTCTTGGTGTTCTGGCTATGTGAGGTCTGGGCTGCAGGTCACTTCCTCTGCTTTGGACACATTGGGTTGTAGCCAATGAGGCTGTCCCATTTCCACAGGGACCTTTGCTTGTACATTGGAACTTCCCCAGCCTACCACCAAATGTGTTCTGGGTTTTCCCCAACCCTCTGGAGCAGATTTGGTGGAGGGGGTGAGGAGAGGAGAGGAGAGGGAAGTTCCATTTTGCAAGTGGAATTGGAAGTCCTTGTGCAGACAGGATAACTGTGTTCAATACAACCCACTGACTTCATTCAGATGCAACACTAAATCATGGTTGACTGCTATGTGAGCAAGCCTTCAGTTTGGGCACTCTCCTGCTTCCCTTCTCCTGCTCAGAAATGGCTGTGAGGAGGAAATTAGAAGCAACTAGCTTAAGTTCCATTGGATACAGTTTGCCATGTTGTTTGAACTGAGACAAAACTTCAAACCAGGATCATAATAGTCATGATCTCCTTTCTTGCAACCCCAAATCTCAGATTGACCACAACCTATGCAAAGTGCTTTTACCATCTCAGAAATTCAGTCCAGCTTGGTAACTAATGTCCTGTTCACATCTGTCTCTGAAGTGTGTATTTACTTGCCAAGAGCATTTGAGCATTTTTGCTTATAATTGTGGAATGAGCATAGCCTGTCAAAATGCCTTAAAATCTCTGCAGCTCTTGTTAGCAATTTGACCCTTGCATTTCAGTAATTGCTTTGACCTTAGTGCAGAACGCCTTTGTGCTTTCCCTAGAATGAAATCTTTTCTATATCATATTTTTAGTACTGCAGTTTTCCTTAGTGAGTCACAATCCCTCCATCTATGTATCCATGTTTTATTCAGTGTTGCTTTTGGTTTGTCAATATGTTCAGTGCAACCTACGAGAATAGCATTCATACAGAGTGGAAGTGGCACTCTTTGTTTTGCTCCTCAAGATCTACATTGGCACACAGTGGTGTACAGAAGCTCATTTTATTCATTCTCTCTTATGAAATTATTCCAGCAACACTGATGAGAACTAGGAAGCAGCTCCTTCTAAGAAATTCTGGCTTGATTCTTCAACTTTTGGTTTTCAGTGAAAATGGGAAGAGATTTATTTGCGACAGTGCGGTGTCAAAGTAAGCTGTCATGGCACAATTAAGGGCAGACTTTATCTGCTAATCAGTGGTGAAAATTCTGACAAAACGGCAAGGAATCCCATCATCTGAAGTCTAAAAATAATAACTGAGTCTGACAGCTGACTTTTCCCTGGAATCCACCAGAGGGATACCGAATGTGAAAAGTGCATGCACAGTTTACAAATGGACACATGAAAAGAGTCCACCCTTTGTGCACATCATTATTACAACATAGTTATTATTTTAATGGCTGCGCCAATTCTAATGTGCCTAGTTAACAGCTGCATCTCAGGCACACGCCTGCCAGGTCACTATTAGTGCAATGTTATACATGCAAAATTGAGCTTGACAGATTGCAAACTGCTCAGTGAATTCACAGCTGGGGAAAACTCACATTCTGACACCTTTTTTGTCACAACACCTGGCGCGATTGGTTGCAGAGAAACATCTTTTGGGTCGGATTGGCAGTAAAGTCAACATTAACACATATTTATTTATTTTTTGCTTTGATGTCCTACCTTCCCAAACCGCCCACAAGTAGCTCAAGGTTGTGTAAATGGTTCTCTCTTTCCTCATTTAATCTTCACAATAACCTTGTGAGGTAGGTGAGGCTGAGAGGCACAGGCTCAAGGTCACGCAGTGAGCTTCATGGAGTTATTAAGTAAAGAGGATGATTTGGGGGGGGGGTGAGGCATGCACATGCCTTATAACATTAACAAGGCCCCTGATCTGAGACTCCCTAAACTGCTGAGTCACTCTGTGGACACAGATGCTCTCCAAACACCATATTTTGCCACTTAAAATAAAACAACTGGTTCAGGCTTGGTGTTGTTTGTTTGTTTGTTTGTTTGTTTGTTTGTTTGTTTGTTTTAAAGTGAAACCATGCTAACTAGGAAAATGATCTGAGCTTACACATGGAGGGGTTGGAGAATGGGCAGAGAGGCAAGGAATCTTTTCTTTTTATGGACAGGCCAAGATTTTAATCACAGTGTATTCTTTTCCTGGGGCACCCCAATCACAGTTAAGTAAACAAAAAGTGGGGGAAAGCAACCCCAGACAGGAAGCTTGTCCCCCACTTGCCTCTGCCCCCCCCCCAATTGCTGGGCTCCTTTCATTAATCTATACTGTAGCACCCTGCTTGCGCTTAGCTGGAATGAAATATTCAACGCAGCAATAGAGAAATTAAAATAATAATTTATTTGTCGGACAAATAAATATGAGGCACAGTGGTATATGGTTACCAAGCTCTGGCCTGGCCTCCTGCCGTTATGGCCAGCACTTATATTTCCTTAATCCAGCCCCCTTGCTCCTCCTTTGGCTGCCTCTGTCCAATCAGCCTGGTTGAAATTCCTATTGGCTGTTTGCTAGAACCAATCACAAAAGATACACCCATTTCCTCTTGCCTTTTATGGGAAACAAAAAGCTATATATTCTTCTATCTATAAATGACAAATAAGTAGTCATTTATCTTACATTTGTCTCAACAAGGAACCTTAATTACCAGCTCACCTCTTGCCCTCCTTGCCCTATTGCCCTCCAAAACAAATGGTTAATCTTAAATTTTTATCTTAAACAGATGTCAAGGATCTTGAGTTCACATCATCATTGAAAGATCTCCTTCTTTTGGAGGTCTTTAAACAAAGGCCTGACAACCATATGTGTGCTCTAATGATGTTTCCTGCTTGGCAGGGGGGCTGGGCTGATGGCCCCTGTGGTCTCTTCCAACTATATGAAATAAGAATCTAGCATAAGGATTTAACATTTCTTGGTTTCTAAATCCTTTGCATAATTACATTTAAGCTAATATATTTCATACATTATCATAAATAGCCTTTTAGAAGAATAAACCTTCTCAAAGTAAAAAAGGAAGGAACATTTTACAGCCTCAAAATAAAATAGAAAGAAAACCTCTTCTTCTCTTTACACTCTCCTTCTCCAGCCAAGCCAGTCTATTTGTTCTTGGCCTTTTAACCTTAGGAAAATATGGCTCAAGTTTAATGGGAGGCACATGGTTTTATTTTACTATTTATCAACTCTTAATTATGTTTATCTCTTTTTTTATCTTCTGTAATATGTAGGGTCAGTGTAACCTTGGCTGTCAGCCTGTAATTCCCTTTTTACGACTTTGAGAATTGTTTTCTGCTATAAATCAGGGGGGCCCCTTGTCCAGGAGGATAAACATCTTGCCAAGGTTCTTAGGCAGCTGGTCTTCTGCTTGGCATTTAACATTTGAAAATCTTTAAGCTCATTTTAAAATGCAGGCCCTGATCAAGCCTTAATAAAAATGCAGGCTATGATTAGATGCCTCAATACTATTTTTCTTTCCGAGATCTTAACATGTGGGACGCAACTTGTCCACCTAGAAATATACTTTGCCCCTTCTGTGCCTCCCCCAAGTTATTCTCCTACCCCAGTTGTTGCCACTACATGGTAATGATTCTCCTGCAAAGTTCTGCCTATGAAAGGAGGGAGTTTAGAGGAGCTTCAGCCTATTCGTGTTCTTCCCACTCCCTTTCTGTTTCCATAAAAACAATTAAAAACCAATACTTCAGTCCATACTGTAGTTTTAAGTCTGTTGTTTCTGCCTCAGACCTGAAAGAGCATTTCCCATTGAGGGCAAGCCCTCTTTATGAATTGCCTTTTCCAAGTTACCACAAACATATTCTTGAAGTCCTGTACAAATGCACAAAGTACAGTAAATATGCTTTAGTATTTCTCAGGGTGATCTATTTCTCTTTTCTCTTCTTTCCCCAACTTTAGAAATAAACATTCTTTTCCTATTCCCCTCCCAAATGTGCCAACTGAGCTAGTTTATCATCTCTTGTCTATGCAAGTCACTTCCCTTGAATGGTGTGCTGTAGATTTGGAGGTCAAAGAATACCCTGATAAAACAATGCTTTTGTAGCAACACAACAACTGCTAGAGCTCCAAAGCGATAACATCAAGCCAAATGAACAGCTTTCTCTTTTAATCTCATTTTCCGCTCATTTTTATTTTCACTTAAATCTAAGTCAGGTGGTCTGGGAGGTCCCTATTCACTCTTGCTGCTTTCTGGTCCCTTATTAATCTGATCTGGAGGCACCTTGTCCTATCTTTGGCTGATCAGATATATAGTTTATACAAGGTCAGACCCCCCCCCCGCCCTTATTTCCACTTTTCCCCATTTTAAAGTGTTGAATAGGTTCCTTGCCTATTTTACATTTACCTCCCCCTTCTCTGGGTACATTTTAGAAACTGTCCTATGCTCCCCTTCTATTTCTTTTTAAGCATCCCAACACTAATTAAACATGTTCTTTTTATGGCTCCATCATTATTAGTTTTGCTTCTCTGTTTAGCCTCCCTTTTCTAAGGAATAATAATAATAATAGTAATTGTAAGAATAATAGAAGGCCCTCAGCGCTGGACCTAAGTGTCCAGGCAGAATGATGGGGGTGGAGACACTCCTTCAGGTATACTGGGCTGAGGCCGTTTAGGGCTTTAAAGGTCAGCACCAACATTTTGAATTGTGCTCAGTACAATTTGAATTGTACTGGGAGCCAATGTCGGACTGTCAAGACCGGTGTTATATGGTCTTGGTGGCCACTCCCAGTCACCAGTCTAGCTGCCATATTCTGGATTAGTTGAAGTTTCCGGGTCACCTTCAAAGGTAGCCCCAGAAAAAGCACATTGCAGTAGTCCAAGCGAGAGATAACCAGAGTATGTACCACTCTGGTGAAACAGTCTGCGGGCAGATAGGGTCTCAGCCTGCGTACCAGATGGAGCTGGTAAACAGCTGTCCTGGACACAGAATTGACCTGCACAACAACAATTATTAGTTGTTTTAAACCAAAACCAGGTTGGATTTGCAAATCCTTTTGCTAGATAGCATGTCTGTGTCAAATTATGCATGAAATGATTTAACCTTGGATGCATATTACATTTTGGTTTGATAGGTTGTGCTAACATAGCAACACATGGAACTAGGTGCACTGTTCCTGTTGTTGGGATAGTCCTGTGATTCATGGAATTAGGAAAGTGTTCAGACCTTCGTCCCAGAATCATATAACTTCAAGCTTTGGCGCCATGTTGGGAAAGGCCCTCCAGTGGCCCAGTGGCCCTAGTGATATTTTGTTGTAACAGCAGCTCAGTGGTAGAGCATATGCTTAGGATTCACAAGATCCTAAGTTCAACTCCCAGCATATCCAGACAGGGCTTGAAAAAACCCCTGCCTAAAATCAGGGACCAATCTACATTGGTTGGTTATAACATTAAAAATCTGTTTTAAAGGTGACACCAGAGGGCACTGCAGAGCAGCAATCCATCGGCAATGGAAAATTGCATTGAGAGCTATATAACATGGTTTTTTAAATAGCGTTTTTACAGATTAGTGTAGATCGAGCCCTGGAGATCTGCTACTATAGATGTCAGAGACTGGCTTAACACTGAGGAGTGGTGGCTGGATACTGATGAGTGGGCACCGGCAGAAGGGGGATCGGAGGCCGACTTGGAAGAAGGGTTTGGACTTGTGTGTTCAATGCATTCATCTATATTCAAGACCAGGTGTACAGTCTTCATATATTTCTGTGCATGAACCTAGATGTGTAGTACCCCAGGGTATGTTAGATATAATTCTGCAGGAACTTCTACTACTTGAACCATAACAAAATGAATGACATTGTCACAAGAGGATGTCTCTTGGTTCGGCTTAACTTGGATGCGCCTTCCACTCATTTCTGTGGGGTTCTTGACTGAGGATGCTTGTCACATCCAAAGGTAAGTTGGCAAAATCTGGAAGAGTTATTTCTACAGCAAAATCCATCTTTACCACACATTCAGTTAAGGATAGTACTTTAAGAATACATCAAATGAAGAAGAGAAGCAAGGAGAAAATGGTTTTATGCCTGACAGGTGCATATTAATGTGTTTCAATTCCAGACTCCATCCTGGCTCTCTGAAACTGTGGTATTGCTTCAACTTATACATCTGGTGCTTTCTGTTTTACTCCTGCTCTAGTGAGAATATCTGAGCTGTCAAGAGTTTTCCTGTTCAGGAGAATATTAAATAATTAGTGTAATTTCCCATCCTTGCAATTGAATTTCAACAATTGTTTCTGTGGTCTTTAACTATGATGTGTGCTGTGTAGATGTAGTAGCCTTTGTATGATTAAATCTCTCTTTTTCCATATTTCCCAGGAGTGCTTGTCTCTTTCCATTTATCCAAGTGTGACAATTCAGAATATAGAAGTTGCTATACACAAAACTAAAATAATTTAACTGGGTATTAGTGCCGAGGAAAACAGATTTCCAGACATCACAGTTCTGTTTGCAGGCAATAGAAAAGACCCCTTTGAGCATTTATTTATTTTTGGGTGGGGGGAGGGTACAATCTTGGTGGTGGAAATGACACAGAAGTGGTTACACTCCCTTTCCCCACCCAACACACCCACCTGACATACATTCCAATCTTACTCCTGCCTGCTCATCCAAAACAATCCAGGAAACTTTGCCCTCGCTCAGAATTGGCTATGTTTGCCCACACTGATGTTGTCACAATATTAGAACTTACTGGTCATTTGGCATATGTTTATTTAGGGACGGGGAAGTAGATCTCATCCTTCCATTGTCAAAACAGCACTCAGGGCAACTTGTGCCATTCAACAACAACAACAACAACAACAACAACAACATACTCCCTGTTCCATAAAACATTAAACAATAATAAAAACCAAGACAACTGCAGCAGATAAAACCAATCCCCAAGCAGCTTGGTTAGTCAGTAAAATATTAGACAGGCATGGTAAAACCAGCTTAAGTACTACTACTACTACTACTACTACTAATAATAATAATATAATAATTTATTATTTGTACCCTGCCCATCTGACTGGGTTTCCCCAGCCACTCTGGGTGGCTTCCAACAAAGATTAAAAATACATTTAATACATTTAAATACATAAATACATTAAAAATACCTTAAAATGTCACACATTAAAAACTTCCCTAAACAACCTGAGGGCAGAAACAACCTGGATGGCAGAAAACAGATAAAGAGGGAACAAAGAGAACTTCCAAGGGAAGAATTCTCCAGTTTGGGTGGAGTCGCAGAGAAGATTCTCTCATGCAACCAAACCAATCTTTCCGTACTGGGATGCAGAGATGAAGTTCCCAATTAGACCTCAGGAAGGGAGGAGGATGGGGAAAGTGCATACTATTCATTATGTAACCTGAGCCTGCTCCAAGCCTTTGAGGAATGTAAAGGTGATGACTAGCAGCACCTTCTACTGTCCCCAGAAGTAAAGTGGTGGTAACCAGTGCAACTGTCACAATGTCATTACATTCATAAAGCAGTTGCTAATAGGCTGAGATCAGGCTGTGAAAAACAAGATACCTGAGTGAAGAAAAGAAATCATAGCAAAGGAGCTGCCCAAAGGAGTAGCAACCAGCTTGAAAGGTTTGACATGGTAAGCATTTGGAGATCTTTTTGTTAGGATATTTCCGTTCCACCTTAAAAGGGAGCAGGATGTTTGTGTCACAGCCTGCGTATTTCCTGTTCACAGGATGTTTCTGTTGTGTCTTTGCTTTCGTTTCTTTCTGTGTCTGAGACACTGAAGCAGGCAGTCATGTTTTTTTCTTTGTTCTGACCAACGCTGAATAAACTTGTAAATATGCTCTCCTGCGTGCATCTTTCGCTGTGCATTATCTGCTGATAGAGCGTGCACCAGCTCTGGAATGTGGCAAGCTATTTCTGGAGCTTGTGTCGCTAATTGAATGATACTGCGTTGTCTACGGGAGATCGATGGACATCCGGAATCAGCTTGGGGGCCATGATGGCCTTTGTCTCCCTGGCAGTATCCCAACAACAGGTTTCGGGCCCAGATTCACGGCACTTACAGGAGAGTAAGACTGCGACAGACTGCTGTAAGGTATGTGGAGAAATTGCCACGGCAGAGTCTCTTTGATGTCCGGCTGGCTTAATTGGCCTGGGAGTCGAGCCAAGGAGGCCTCAAGATTTATGAGTAGCCAAGATAAGGAGCCTCTGAAGTGAAAAAGACTCAAGGCTCAAGTGAAGAGCTGGAATGGAGTTTTTACAAGCTTCTGAAGCTGCTGAGTGCCCAAAGTTAAATCGGCACAATTATGAGAGTTGGGCAAGTTGCTGTGAAAGTTTGCTGCGACAGTTTGGAGTGTGGCATACTGTGTGTGAAGCCCCTCCAGTTCCTCTGACAGATAGATGGAGGGCCCAAGATTCAAGGGCCATAGACGTAATAGTCTTATCCGTCTCTCTGGAGGATATTGCTACGCTAGCTGGCAACACGACTGCACGTCAGATGTGGAATGCTTTGAAAGTAGCTCATCTGCTGGTCATCCCAGCCCAGGTTTTGACTGCATCGGAGGTCCTGGCTATTTCCCAGAATGCAAGTGAATGCAGGGATGCTGAGGGCACCGGTTGCAAGCTGCAGGGGGAGCTGACTGTGATGTCATCCCAGGCAGCATTCCAGCCTCCAGGGGGAGCCAAGGAGTCGGCAGCTGAGAGCTCTGTTTCTCATGGGAGCCAAGGTCATCCTCACAGATACCGGAAGGTAAACAGAGACAGATGCCTGCAGATGGCCCGAAGCAGAAGGGGGGTGAAAAGTCCACGCCAGGGAAAACAAGGCTTTAGAATCATAGAATCATAGAATCATAGAATCATAGAGTTGGAAGAGACCACAAGGGCCATCGAGTCCAACCCCCTGCCAAGCAGGAAACACCATCAGAGCACTCTGACATATGGTTGTCAAGCCTCTGCTTAAAGACCTCCAAAGAAGGAGACTCCACCACACTCCTTGACAGCAAATTCCACCGTCGAACAGCTCTTACTGTCAGGAAGTTCTTCCTAATGTTTAGGTGGAATCTTCTTTCTTGTAGTTTGGAGCCATTGCTCTGTGTCCGCTTCTCTGGAGCAGCAGAAAACAACCTTTCTCCCTCCTCTATGTGACATCCTTTTATATATTTGAACATGGCTATCATATCACCCCTGAACCTCCTCTTCTCCAGGCTAAACATGCCCAGCTCCCTTAGCTGTTCCTCATAAGGCATCGTTTCCAGGCCTTTGACCATTTTGGTTGCCCTCCTCTGGACACGTTCCAGTTTGTCAGTGTCCTTCTTGAACTGTGGTGCCCAGAACTGGACACAGTACTCCAGGTGAGGTCTGACCAGAGCAGAATACAGTGGCACTATTACTTCCTTTGATCTAGATGCTATACTCCTATTGATGCAGCCCAGAATTGCGTTGGCTTTTTTAGCTGCCGCGTCACACTGTTGGCTCATGTCAAGTTTGTAGTCAACCAAGACTCCTAGATCCTTTTCACATGTACTGCTCTCAAGCCAGGTGTCACCCATCTTGTATTTGTGCCTCTCATTTTTTTTGCCCAAGTGCAATATTTTACATTTCTCCATACTGCGTTGTCTACGGGAGATCGATGGACGTCCGGAATCGGCTTGGGGGCCATGATGGCCTTTGTCTCCCTGGCAGTATCCCAACACTTTTGACCCTGGAATCTCCTTTTGGATGCATAAAATATTCACCCAGGAACATCTGAGAGCTCTTGCTGTGTTTTCATCATGCATATCACAACTAGAAGAGTTCCTTTCTCTCTTATAGGTGGAATATCAAAGGGCTCTCAATTTACTCCAATAGGGCTTGTCCTGGAAGAGAATTATGCTTGCTCGATTCAACCGCGCTATCTGTAGCTCAAGCCATTTCTACAGTGCATAGCACAACATGAAGATTTTTCAGCTTTGATGTCTCTTTGTCAGACCCCTTTAGCCGTTGAATAAATCAAGACCTGTTTACATTTCTGTTCGGCTTCATTTCCATCTCGTTTAACATGTGAGGGGAATGTAAATGCATTCACCTTTCAAGGAAACTCTCTCTTCTGTTGACAGCATGTTTGATTCAGTACAAACACTACACTTGAGCTGCTAATAGCTATGTTGAACTGTGCAACTCTCGGTCCTCGTGTTTCTGAAATTGGCTGCCATAATTGGCATTATATTTTAGTACTGTATCAGTAGGATGTCCTTCTGTTGTCTGACATACAGCCTGTTTATCTTACAAGCTAAAAGGACAGCTATGCAAGTGTTCAGATGCGATGTGTCTTTATCTATAGACAAATGTCTATTTCCCTGCAACACACAGACACATATTCCTGGGGTGAGGGCAGCTCCTGGAGCAGGGATGAGTAACCTGCGGCCCTCCAGCTGTTGTTGGACTACAACTTCCATGATCCCTGACCATTGGCCATACTGGCTGGAGCTGATGGGAGTTGGAGTCCACAGATTCACCATTCTTAACCAAGCACCTTCTCTATAGAAATACTTGTTTGGCCAAGATATTAGAGTTTGCTGGTTCTAAATATGTGCAACTAGAAAACATTAGCATAAAATCATCATATCATTATCCACGGGCAAGATCATTATCAGGATTGACCTTGTGTTCCTAATTTGACAGGTGGGGATTGCTGCTCACCTGCCAGACACATGACATCATTATGACATCACATGATTGGCAGATGGGTGGGCCACAGCTGCCTTTGCAAAGCCCCCTAGGCTCAGCACAGATTGCGGCAGAACTGGTCATGCTGCCCTAAATCTGCCTCTGTTTGTTTGATTTTCTGTTATTTAAGATTCTTCCTGTGGTTTTGTTTGTTGCTTGGATTATTTTAAACAGCTTTAAAGAAATCAACTTTTAATTTAATTTGTAGTATATAGTTGAATGTTTTGCTGTGTGTTTAGATGTCAAAACTGGACTACTATGTGAAGTCCTCTGTGATTTCTTTTGGCTTAGCAATCACAAAGTGTGTTCTCCTTCATGGAAAGCACGTGTTGCGGTGGGGTCTGACAGGCCACCCCTCTATTGCTGGGTGGGATCGTTTAGATGGCCATTGGCAGTGATTGGGCTGTTTGGGTTACTGGGGAAATATTGATGTTGCCAATTAGTGGGATGGACCAAAGGTTTTATATACAGGGCATGCAGCACTGAGCGTTCTCTTTTTCTGTGTGCACTGGATCACCCACCCTCCCTCTCTAATTTAGGGCTCTTGCATTTGACCTTGCTATGCCTGTCGTGGGGTCATCTGCTTTTGGGGCAGGGGCCTGATAGGAATTTTGTCCATTTGGCTGATTAGCTGGCGCCGTTTGGTTTTTGCCTACTGCATAGCTAATCGTCACAGCTTGTAAGGTTGTGGTTAGGCATTGGTTAAAAAATTGGTTGGTGGAGGGGTAAGGATTGGTGGTGCCTGCCCCTCCAATGCTGCTGCCGCAAGAGAACTCCGTTAAAGGAATCCAGGGGCTCACCATGCTTTCATCCGAATCCCTGGCATCGGGCTTGGGGTGCGCAAGCCCCTGGGAGCATGTGGGGAGAGGTGAGGGTCTGGTGCCTGGCTCCATTTTCTCCCCAATATTGTTTTCCCTTACTGGTTTTCACTGGAATCTGGAAGTCAGTTCTGTCCCTGGGTGGGGGGACAGATAGTAGGAACCAGTGCCTAAGCAACCACTCACATTTATGTATTTTAATAAAGTTGTGGCCAAAATTATGCCAAAAACCTTAAACAAAAATTCTGTGTGAATAGTGATCTATTTGGGGATGGCTTGGGGGACCTCAACACACAAACATATATACATAAACTTCATGGACTAACAACCATTTTGATGCAAAATAAAGCCTTTCATTCACTGGAACAGCTATGTAAGAAACACACCCTTGTTAATGTGAAATGTGAAATCTACTGACGTGGCAGCATGATGAGGAACCTCATTGTTCTGGCTTACTTTATAATACAATTTCCACAGTTGTGTCTGCAGCAAAATGATAAGGCATGGGCTTATTGCACATTTTAACTTGATTTCTCACTTTTAAAATCTCATTTGTGTGCAGTGCTTGGGATTGGCACTTATTTCAGCATGTGCAGGTCCAGTACAGAGCATTCATCTTTGGCATTAGATCAAAAGCTTGGTACGAAATCCCAGATACATTTGCTTTGGCTAGCAGTTTATAACCAACATTATTATTTGCTTGAAATTCAGATATGTATAGCTCAATGGGATATGTTTAAAAAGTGCAAAGACCACCAAAAGAATTTAATAAAGCATTTTTCCTCTCTCTCCTACCTTCAGACAAATGCAGAGAGTGTCCTCGTGCAAAAATTGGGTCATCAGCACAATACCACCATTTGGAAGTGAACACAGGCAATCAGATGCAAAGGCTGGCAAGCACCTCTGTGCCTTCAACAGTTGTATAAAAGAGGGAATGTGGGATTTGTGTTGCTGCACCAAGTGAAATTCTTTCATCTACATGACTGCTGAAAGCGCAGGAGCCTTGTCCTTATTTACATCTGGTCAGCCTAATGTAAATTGGCACGAACAATTTAAAAATAGAGCAATCTGACTGAAAGGGTTTAAGCTGCTGGGGAATCGGAATTAGACTTCAGTGCTTATCTAGCTCTGCTTATTGGAAGAAATGAAGCCCAAACTACAGAGATACTGAATTGCTGTGAACAAACTAACAATTTGGGATTGGCTAAGCATGCACATTCAGGAGCGCAGCTTGCCTAAACAACAGTCTATGGTAGATAATGAGCTATTTCTCTTTTCTTTTCTTCCCAGAGTATTGATGGTGGTGCCAATGTAATGGTCCCATCTTTTCCGCTGCTGTGCCGCAAAGACAAGCTGCAAACTGGTCTGCTTGGTCTTTTGTCTTCTTGGGTTTGTTTATGAGGGTTGATGATATCACATCTGGGGAAGGTATTGTTTGCCCAGGCAAAGGTTTGTGGAGGAAGCAGTAGAGTCAAGCCAGGCTAACTCATTCCTACAGCAGACCAATCCTTGTGGATGTGAAAAATACCAACATGGAAAAACAAGGTCCAGCTTAGTTCTGCCTTCTCTGACATTCTCTAGATCACTGTTTGTCAGGAGTCCAGTCCCCGGCTTGATAACACAGTGAGTGTAGTTAATTTTAAAAGATGCTTTATTGTTAAAACAGATAGCTCCGGACAGCTTAACACAGTCTCCGCCATCATCAGTCATGATGACCCTTCTGAAGACTGCCTCCCATGTGACCAGAAGCAACTGAAATTTCACTTCTTATGTCTTTTGTTTTGCTTCCTGTCTTGCAGCCCTGCCATTCGTCAAGACCTCGGAGAGAGTGGGTCAAGACCTCGGAGAGAGTGGGTTGGCATTCTAGCCAGCTCTCAGCCATTCTCTTATCAGCCGGCATTCAAAGGGGTGGGGGAGTTGGCACTAGCCGATACTCATCCTGCATGGCAGTTAACCCTCTCTGTTCCTGGCTGCTTTCTTCAGTTGGCAGTAACCCTTCCCTGAGAGCTGGCTGCAAACCTTCCCTGGGAGCTGGCTCATTCATGACGATAGTATTTCCCAAGCTTGGGTCTCCAGCTGTTTTTGGACTACAATTCCCTGACCACTGGTCTTGCTAGCTAGAAATGATGGGAGTTGTCATCCAAAAACACTGGGAAACACTGACCTAGATGTTTTCGGCAACAACTCCCAGCACCCTCAGCCAGAACACCCATGGGGAGTTCCTGAGAGGAGAAAAGCATGGGGAAGACTCCCCTCAGGAACTCATCTCATTGTCAGCTCTGGGAAAACAGTTTTTACTAGTCTGTTTACTGCTTCAAATACAGGAAAGCTCTGTCTGAACAGAGTTAATAAAGAGGGGGGAAAGAAATGTGTTGTACACCAGCCTTCCACAACTTGGTGCCCTCCAGATGTTGTAAGAACTACAACCCCCATTATTACTGACAATCGGCCATGCTGATGGGGGCTGGTGGGAGTTGTAGTACAACATTTGCAGGACACCAGGTTGGGTAAACTGGTGTGTGCCCAGGACAACTCAACTGACTATTACTACAGCCTGTAAATACTAGTCTCGGGGGCAGATCTACACCATACATCTAAAGCACATTCTATAGACATTTAATGCACATTATGTCCACCCCCACCCCCACTCCAATGAAAATAATCTTGGGAGCTGTAGTTTTACCTTCACAAAGCTAAAATCCTCAGCGTCCTTAATTAACTACAACTCCCAGGATTATTTCAGGGAAGCAATGTGCCTTAAATGTGCTTTGAACGTGTGGCACGGACCTGCCCTCACTCCTCAGCAATGAAAAACAAAACTTCTGAAACTCTATTGATAGCAGTTAAGTGAAATATTTCAGGTTACTCAGAGTTTTCTTTTTTCACTGCAGCTACTTTTGTTCTTCAGCTCTCAGCCTTTAATCTGTCTCTGCTTTATGGTTGCAGATTTCTCTCCATAAACAAATAACTCTGGAAGTACTCCCTTTTGTAAGGTCTTCTTGGGAATTGGCTTCAGGTTAATGGGACTTTCTTCTTGGAAATTGAAAGAAGTTGTAATGGGTTATGTTTCTTGCTGCTAAAAAGCTACAGGCTATAGGCATAACAGTAATGTTCTGTAGGAGTCTTTCCCGAAATCATAAAGTGTTGGTATATGGGCCCATGATCCTTTCTTGCCAAACTGCCACAAATGGCACCCATTAAATTTTCCCTAACACAGCAAATAGAACTTATAGAGTGGTGGTGATTTACACCAGAAAAGTGGAATCAGCTAACCCCTTCGGCAATGTGGTCCCAGTCTGAATCTGGAAGAGAGAGAGAGAGAGAGAGAGAGAGAGAGAGAGAGAGAGAGAGAAAGAAGCAGGAAACCCAGTCGTGGTTCACCAGAATATTATTTATTTAATATGCATACCTATCACTTTCATAAAAATTAAACCACAGCTAAAACATCTTGTCTAGTTTGGCTCTCACCCTGGACTGAAATAAGTTACAGTATTTGGAAGTTGACATGGATGGAGCTTATTTTCTAGTCCTGGGTTCAGGATAAAATGCTAATATTATGAAGGGGGACCTACAACATAATGTTGCCGCACAGAGTACATCTGTGCACTGTTCCATTTCCATGATGTGCCATTCATTTCCCACCCAGTTTTCTGTTCCACTTCCTCTGCCCCACACAACAGTCAGCATTCCATGGCCACAGAGTGTGCTTGCTCCTTAAAATCATAGAATCATAGAGTTGGAAGGGACCCTGAGGGTTGTCTAGTCAAACCCCCTGCAATGCAGGAATATGCTATTGTCCCATATGGGGATTGAACCTGCAACCTTGGCATTGTCAGCACCATGCTCTAACCAGCTGAGCCATCCTGAGGGGAACTGGGTGGCTTTCATCCCTCCTTTGGGTTTCCTTTCCTAAAAGGGTTTTTTTTTTTTTTTTTTTTTTGGTACTTCTATAAACCTGCAGGTAGTAGTGATGTATGGAAGTGAAAGCTGGACCATAAAGAAGGCTGATCACCGAAGAATTGATGCTTTTGAATTATGGTGCTGGAGGAGACTCTTGAGAGTCCCATGGACTGCAAGAAGATCAAACCTCTCCATTCTGAAGGAAATCAGCCCTGAGTGCTCACTGGAAGGACAGATCGTGAAGCTGAGGCTCCAGTACTTTGGCCACCTCATGAGAAGAGAAGACTCCCTAGAAAAGACCCTGATGTTGGGAAAGATGGAGGACACAAGGAGAAGGGGACGACAGAGGATGAGATGGCTGGACAGTGTTCTCGAAGCTACCAGCATGAGTTTGACCAAACTGCGGGAGGCAGTGGAAGACAGAAGTGCCTGGTGTGCTCTGGTCCATGGGGTCACGAAGAGTCGGACACGACTAAATGACTAAACAACAACAAGCCTGCAGGTGCATCCCTCCTGTGCTTGAATGGTGCTGTTTTGACTATGTAAACATTGGCACTTACAGCCTGTGCCCTGAAAACCACTGTGATGATGGTTATCATTGCTTTAACTTGTATGCAGCTTTTCTACATTGATGTACCCACAGAGAAGTGTCTCACAACACAAGAAGGAGCAATGCAAAAACAGGAATACATAATCAAAGCATCAGTATAGTAACAGTTTACCGTTGGCTCATTTTTTTTGTTTTTGTTTTAATAATACAGGAATTATGATAAACAACAATTCATTTCTGCAATGCTAACATAGCAACTCATCTCCATTTCCGATTTGTTCCAAGAGAGACAGCATCAATCACTATCACAATACAAATTGATAATATTTATCAGTCACTAAAGCTGATGCTTTGAATTGACCCTATTTATCAATTCATGTAAGCCAGAGGCAGCTATGATAAAACTGTCTAGTGTGGTGAGATATTAATAAATAATACAAACAGGGTTGCGCAGCCAAGTGTGGCTGTGTGGACTGCTCCTCTTCAGCATTCCAGCCAGCCAGACTTTTCTGGGAGAGTCCATTCCACTTGCCCTCCTCCTGGGTTTCCACCCTGCCTGCATCAGTCAACCAACATTGGGCCGTTTCTCCCTCTCTCATACACCCTGCCTCTGCACCCCCACACGACAAGGGTGTGGTGTGTGGTGTGTGGTGTGTATGTTCCTACATACCTCCTGTTCTCCAGCCTGTGGATTCTTCTCTTTTATGCAAGAGTTGGGCCACAACGACCCAGGCCAGGAAAATGAGTTCACTATTTGTATACAGCAGGGGTGGTTCACTGTGATCCTCCAGATATCCTTGGACTCCAACTCCCATAGAATCATAGAGTTAGAAGAAATTCCCCAGGACCATCTGTTTCAACCCCTTGCAATGCAGGAATCTCCACCAGATCATCCATGACAAATGACCATCCATTCCAGGGGCAGGACCAATAGTCAGGGATGTTTCTGGAGCTGGTTCTGCATGCCCTTCTCCTTCAGGTTCAGAGTCCTTGCCCCCATCACCTGACTCCCAGTCCCTGATGACTACACTATACCAGAACGTAGATTGCTGTTGACCAATTGAAATCTGGTACCTGAATTAGGGGTATAGTTCAGAACAAACAGGGAAAGTGAAATCAGTGGCTTCTTCACACAAGGTGTTTGGGAAAGCATGGATGTCTCCTGGTCTTATTGTCAGGGGATGGTCTGAGGAGGAATGGTGGGGGCCACCCCCACTTCTCCTGAACCTTCCCAAGAACATGAGGACAGTATAGATTTAGTGGTTTGCAGAAGGACATAGTTCAGAGAATGTAGAGGGGAAGAGCTGGGAAATATTGGAAGAAGAAGCAGAAACTCTGGGGGAGAGACAACTGACAGACTCAGTGTCTTCAGAGAGCATTCCTGAGCCACCCCCTCCCCCAGGACTAGGCGTGCAGTGAGAGTAGGCGAACAGAAAGCTCAGAGACAGAAAGCCCAGACCAACTGGCACAGGGATGATGTAGGATAAGAGAGACGAAGGTGGGTGGGACTTTACTTGGAGCAATTCCATTATTAGGGAAGGCTGCATTCCTTCATCATTCTCTGTGAATTATTGAATAAATTGGATGGTAAGAACTTTTATCGTTTCTCTGATTCTGGGCTGCCACCGTGGGAGGGATCTAGTTCCCCGAAGCCTGACACTTATATTTCTTGACACTAATTGATAATTTACCACTCCAAGTCTAAATAAATACAATTCTGTTGTTGTTCGTATGGAAAGCCAACTCCCAACAATAAAAGCACCAGCAAAAACGGTAAAGGCAATAGTCGCATTGAGGCTGCAATGTCTGCCTAGGATTAAGTCCCACTGAAGTCAATGTAACATCTGAAGAGACAAGCAGAGGATCGTACCACAAGAGCTGCTACTAATAGCAGGTCAATGCTGAAATTATCTATAATGGGTCGCTGTCAAGATGCATAGATCTTAGTTCCCCTTGTATAGAGCAACAAAGCCATTCATTTCTGTCAACTACCCAACCAAAGGAGGACAGTGCAAAGGAGTGACATGTAATAGGTAGGACCAAAGAGACAGCAATTACATGCACTTTAGATTGCTATTTCCATCCTGTTGCAATGCTCAAGGAAATGGAATGAATAAGCCTGACCTCAAGGACCTGGCAGCACTAGAAATCCAAATTGAATTTTACGGCAATAAAGCAATGTTTAAGAGCTTAGTGGAAGCTAATTTCAAGAGCCAATACTGCTGAAGGAATGCTATGGTTAAAAAACAAAAACAAAAAAGCCCTTTCCCCCCCACAAAAAATGTACATAGCCATAAACCAGGCCTATATATATTGGCCTTAATTAAGAGCAAATAAATTTGTGGAGTCAGAAATCGGTTAACCTCTGTTCTAACCTCACTGAAAACGCATTTCTGGGAGTATCAGAACCAAATCTTTCTACCTGGTTAGAACAGGCATCTGGTCTACTTTCAAGATAAATGGCCTATCATCCCAGGTTTCCCTCCACATCTGAAGGTGTGATCTGCAGGAAACAGACAGGTAATATACTGCACACAAAGCAGGGATGGTAGGCTCACTCATTTAGGCTGGCATTGCAGGGCGAGGTCATAGCCATAGTTGCTACACAGCTAGAATACTACATATCTCTGTGTCTGAATGTTTAGACAAAGCTATAACCCTAGTTACTGAAGGGGTGTGGTATGGTTGTAAGAAATGCTGGATCATAGCCCCAAACTGGTAGCACTTTTCAACACCCAGGAAGGAGAATAAAAAATAGAATAAGTAGTTTTGCTTCAGTGCTAAAAGGAATTTGAAGTGAAGCTATAGTACACTACCGCTTCCTCAGTAATCTAATGCCATATGTTTCACTTTTTGCTCTTTTGTGGTCCAAAATTTCATAATATATTTCACCAGTGGCAATTTACTCTTTATGGGCATTAAAGGGAGCAAATATCACATCTCTGACATTTATCTCATAACTCAAGCTAACATCCCAAGTTAGGGCCCATATTTAAATGTCAAAGCAAAATGAAAACATTTTGTTGAAAGGCCATTTTGGTCACCGTTCAGCACAAGTTACCCCACAAAATTGGGAAAGGTTCCATAAAATATATGCCTGTTTCATTTTACTCTGGTGGAAACTGCATTGGCTCGTGCTAATCTTGTAAATTTTATGCCCATCTAGAATCACAAAAGGAGTGTCTTTTTACAGTGGCACTCAAAAGTATATTGTTACATTTCATAACATTCCTGTTTGGAATGGTAGTTGCCTTTTGTGATCTAATGTATGGCTAGTGACCAGATGGAAGATTTATACATACTGACACCCGGGAAGGGGGGGGGGGCGGGCTACCTTATCTCAAGAAATTCTTCTACTTTAAATAGTTAGAATGAGTACGTCAATCTTCTAATTGCACTTTTACTAAACTCTCTCCTAAGCTTGGCTTTCCTCCAGAACCTTCTTCTTCTCCGGTGCATAAAAAACCCCTTAGCCATTTTAGGGCAAGGAATTAAAGTGAAATGTATCTGGATGAATATTGGCATAGCAAGCATATCAGGCCATTTACTTCCATTCTAATACAATTGGGGTGGGGATTTCCTCCCTTCTAATTGGTATGTGAGCAAAATCACAGGTTAGAAAATATATAGAAAGAGAAGGTAAACCTTTCCCTTTCCTCTTCCTGGTGGTTATGAGAAGGGGTGGCTGTGGTGGAGAGCTCAGTGAAAATATCGACCCAGTGTGTGGTTGCTGTGAAAAATGTGTTGGGGATCATTAGGAAAGGAATCAAATACAAACCTGCCAAAAACACAATGCCTCTAGTCAAGATTATAGAAATCTGTAGTGACAACATTTGGAATACTGTATCCATTTCTGCTCACTGCAGCTCAAAAACGTTATTCCAGAGCTGGAAAAGGTGCAGAAAAGGATGAATAAAATGTTAAGGAAGGTGGAGCAACTTTTCAGTGAGCAAAGGTTGGTGCCAAACAATGCACTGCCTGAGACCAGTCACAGATCACTCTCTCTCTCGCTGAAGTGTAGGTGGGTTCCCACGAGGCAAGGCACAGTGATAAGAGCTTTTGTTGTTGTTGTTGTTTAGTCGTTTAGTCGTGTCCAACTCTTCGTGACCCCATGGACCAGAGCATGCCAGGCACTTCTGTCTTCCACTGCCTCCCGCAGTTTGGTCAAACTCATGCTGGTAGCTTCGAGAACACTGTCCAGCCATCTCATCCTCTGTCGTCCCCTTCTCCTTGTGCCCTCCATCTTTCCCAACATCAGGGTCTTTTCCAGGGAGTCACCATCTGCAGTGATCATGGAGCCCAAGAAAGTAAAATCTCTCACTGCCTCCAATTCTTCCCCTTCTATTTGCCAGGAGGTGATGGGACCAGTGGCCATGATCTTCGTTTTTTTGATGTTGAGCTTCAGACCATATTTTGTGCTCTCCTCTTTCACCCTCATTAAAAGGTTCTTTAATTTCTCCTCACTTTCCGCCATCAAGGTTGTGTCATCTGCATATCTGAGGTTGTTGATATTTCTTCCGGTGATCTTAATTCCAGCTTGGGATTCATCCAGCCTAGCCTTTCGCATGATGAATTCTGCATATAAGTTAAATAAGCAGGGAGACAATATACAGCCTTGCCGTACTCCTTTCCCAATTTTGAACCAATCAGTTGTTCCATATCCAGTTCTAACTGTAGCTTCTTGTCCCACATAGAGATTTCTCAGGAGACAGATGAGATGATCAGGCACTCCCATTTCTTTAAGAACTTGCCATAGTTTGCTGTGGTCGACACAGTCAAAGGCTTTTGCATAGTCAATGAAGCAGAAATAGATGTCTTTCTGGAACTCTCTAGCTTTCTCCATAATCCAGCGCATGTTTGCAATTTGGTCTCTGGTTCCTCTGCCCCTTCGAAATCCAGCTTGCACTTCTGGGAGTTCTCGGTCCACATACTGCTTAATCCTGCCTTGTAGAATTTTAAGCATAACCTTGCTAGCGTGTGAAATGAGTGCAATTGTGCGGTAGTTGGAGCATTCTTTGGCACTGCCCTTCTTTGGGATTGGGATGTAGACTGATCTTCTCCAATCCTCTGGTCACTGCTGAGTTTTCCAAATTTGCTGGCATATTGAGGGTAGCACCTTAACAGCATCATCGTTTAAAATTTTAAATAGCTCAGCTGGAATATCATCACTTCCACTGCCCTTGTTATTAGCAGTGCTTTCTAAGGCCTATTTGACTTCACTTTCCAGTATGTCTGGCTCAAGGTCAGCAACCACACTATCTGGGGCGTACGAGACATCCATATCTTTCTGGTATAATTCCTCTGTGTATTCTTGCCACCTCTTCTTGATGTCTTCTGCTTCTGTTAGGTCCTTTCCACTTTTGTCTTTTTTAAGAGCTAGAACCTTTATTGAACTAACAGAACTGGACAAAGGGCCAAAGCAACTGCTTATATACATTTCTGAAGGCCTGGGCCACTCCCACTCCCAACGTGATTGGCTGTCTAAACTTCTAAGCTGCGAATCACGACTCAGAGTTTAAGGGCCAATGGCAGAGGCCCAAATCTTGAAATGTTCTGTGATTGGATATCATGTATCAAATCAGAACACAGGAGCTCAGAATCCTTAGTCCAGACTCAAGCTCAGGCAAACAGACCACTGAATACATAACACTCTCCCCCTCCCACCTTCCACTTTCTCTTCCTCCTCACTACCAATCTGCCATGGTGTCTGCCCACTGCCTGCTTCTGAGGAAGGAGCCCTTCTTTGCGATGCTTTGTGGGTCAAATCACTGCTGAAAGTTATTGCAAGACTTCAAAGCAAATTGAGTATCACACTAACTTGCAATAATAACTTGCCAACTCCATAGCCAACAGTGGCAGCTCAGGCATTCTGTGGCTGACCTGACTCTCGATGCTTCTCTATGAAGAAGGACCCCTTGCTCAGAATTAGGCAGGGAATGCCTGCATCTCAGGCAGTCCCTACCACCACCACCGCCCCAGCTTACTTTTTAGTAGAGGATGCTCTCCACAATAAAGTGCTAGGACCAACCAACTATGAAGATCAGATAAAAGTTTTACTGTGTACATTTGGGAGCCATGCCAAGGACATGCCAAGGACAAAGCTTCCCTGTGTGTGTGTGCAGCAAGTATTAAATCAGATCACTGATGAGCAATTTGGTATGGGGCATATTGTCATCTCTCATGCAGGATGCCCTCCAACATTTCTCTGATGAAAACAGGGACATCCTACCGTACCACCCAAAATTTCTCTGAGAAAAATAGGGACACCCTAAAGAAAAGCAGGACATTCCGGGATCAAATCTCAAACCAGGAAAGCTTCTGTAAGTCCGGGATTGTCCCTAGAAAATAGGGATGCTTGGAGGGTCTGATACAGGTGCATCTTTATTTAATCTTGGCATCCAGACCAACCAGCTGTTATTCACCTTATTTGGGAAGTGTGGAAGATGTAGTAACCACTCATTTGTAACATTTGGAAAGGAGCATGGGAGTAATCTCTCTTTTTCTTCACACACCTCTGTGCCAGGAAACAAATGAGAACATTACAAACACACACACACATGAGCAGAAATGATTGAAGCACCAGGGCAGAAAATTAGGATGATTTATGTCAGGGAGAAGAAAGAAATGAATTTTAAGACCATTATTTCCACAGGGAGCAATTACATGATTAGATTAAGGCCCAAAACGAGACTGCCCGCCTGCCCCTACCTCTGTTTATAGATTATTTCCATAGAATAGATTGAACTCTCCTCCAATCACACAAGGCCAGAGAACAAAATGTAGAAATCAAAGACTATTGTAATCAGAATACTTTCCCTGATTTAAATTTGCAGATGAACTGCATTTTTGAATATCTGGTAAACTGAATATCTATAAAATTGTCTGGTGAGCTCATTTTAAACGACGTGTCCCATCAACGAATCCCATATTATTATCATGAGGAATGAGGTGAAGATATTCCTCTTTCACCAAGCTGCTAGAAATAACGTTATTTTGGTAAACAAATTATTTTATTGACAGCCAAAGGTGACAGTAACATAATTTGCATAATTGAGATCCGGCAGTGCTCTTCTGTGATCAGGAAACCTCTTCTACATGCAAAACATCTGGTGTTTTTTTTTTCCTTAACTAAGTGAAGGCAACGTGTGAGAGAAAAGAGAACAGGCATCTTGAGTTGTACTTCCACTTGCGCAAGGCATTCTACAACCTCCTGCACAAGGTCTCTAGGTGCATGCTAGCAGAACGTGTTAGGAATATAAGAAACTGTCAGGCTTGTGTCAAGGGCTGAATTTTGACAGATCTCAGCGAGGGAGCTGCCCTGCTACATACAAAACCCTGACCCAGAATGAGATCTTCTACTAACGATTTAGCACTGGGTTTCCCAGAAACATGCAGTGCACTTCATCTCCTTCAGTTTTTCAACACTGTCTGGCAGTGGCTCTCCAGTGTTTCAGGCACCTCCCTAGGTAACTGGAATTTTTGTCAACTGCTCTTACCATCAAAAAGCTTATCCTAATTCTGGGATGGGAAACCCGTGGCCTTCCAGATGCAGTGGCATAGCGTGGCTTGCTGGTGCCCAGGGCAGGCACATGCACACGCTGGGGGGCAAGACATGGAGGGTGAAAGGATCCTGCCTTACCAGTCCAGTCCCCACTGCTGCCACTGCTGGAGCAAACCCTTCCCCCCTGGAGCTAAGCGGGGCCACACTGTGCCGCCTGCCCACCCACACAGGGAGCAGCCTGCCCAGGGGGTCATCCCAGCCTTGCAAAGTAGCTTGGGGCTGACAGCATGGCGTGAGAAGTGTTGGGATCTCCGCTTGGCCAAGCTGATAAAGCTCATCTTCCACAATTGCCCTCCCAATGAATAATTAACAACCTGAGCCTTTGATGAGGCTCCAAGGCATGTTCCCCCATTCAGCAGAGTTTCCAGCAGCATGCGGAAGGATGAGATAATATGAGCTACATGGCTAAAGAGTTTTATTTCTCGCTACACAGACAGCAAAGAAAAATACATCCTCTCTCTATGAGAGCAGAGAGCAACTGAACAACAAAGGAACAGGTAACCAGTAACGTCACATCTGTCTCTCGACTCCCGTGAGACTTCCAACAGTATGGAATGTGTCTGGAATGTAAATGGAGTCCTGTGACTCTAAGCAGCTGCTCAGTGGCAAACAGAAACTAACAGCCATGCACCCTTTGATCCCAGCCTTGCAAAGCCCAGCAAATCATTCAGATCAGACCCCAGCCTCACAGAGCAGCAGAGGCCTGGCAGTTCAGTGTGAGGAGCCACTGGCGGAGGAAGAGGAATGTGGGGGGAGCGCACCGCCCCTGGCAGCGCAATCCCAGTGGGGTGCCATTGCGACTGCCCCCCTGCCCATGCTGGGTGCCACACCCCTACAGGCAGTGAGCCACGCCCCCAGGACACAAGCCAGCCCCACCCCATCTGCTCTCCGCCCCCCAGTGCCAGAGCATGAAGCTCCACCACTATGAGGAGCTACATGTGCAGTGCCCCCCAGAAAAATGTGCCAGAGCCATCACCCTTGCAGCCCACCATGCTATGCCCCTTTCCAGGTGTTGGACAGCCTCAGCCAGCATGGTTGGTGATTGGGGATGATGTGAGCTATAGTCCATCAACATCTGAAGGGCCACAGGTGTTCCCCATCCCTGCCCTAACTTCTCCTATGTTTCTGGGGACTTACTAGCAGAAGACAAATATGATGGCCTTGTTTACCCTGGGCCACAGCATCTGGTAGTTTCTCAAGGTCTGTTTGCCCCATAGGCATGAAGGCTCCATTAGCTGTCATGTCTAAATAAGGATCTATAAAGATGGCAGCGTCCCGTCCCCGCCGCCACCCCCCGTTGCATCTGTGCGGTCAGAACAACCACAGCACAGTCACTGCAGAAAACTATTCATTCCAACTAATGCTGTCCAAATACGGCTTTTTCATTATCTGTCTTCACTTCCACAGCTGCACATCAGCCTGTATGAGCATGAAGATGAACACACACACACAGCGTATATGCCATGTACCTATTGCAGCTGTGTTTATTTAAGTCACATCCACCAATGCTGCCACTTGTCCACCCAGCTGTGCATAATTTGCTACAAGCTCTCTGACAATATATTGGAGAGAAGTGAGGCTTAGGATGTTTTTTTCTTAATGACATGGCATAATGAAGCTGCTGTTGCCTCTCCAAACAATATGAAATGCTTCTCAGTTGAGAAGACTCTCTATTTAAGTTTCCAATCTAATTTGGGGATAAATGATTTACAATAGGGCACAAGATAATTAAGAAAACAGTGTGTACTGTTTTCTTCTTCTGAAATCATTGTCCCTTGAGGGCTCCCCCCCCAAAAAAAAACCCCTAAGGACATCTCATATGAGTTTATGGATTGTTTCCATACATTTCCTTTTTTGACTTCAATTTGGGATGGTTATTGTATTGTATAAGCATACAGTATCTGGGTTTTGTTTTTTTGATTTGTTTTTTAAAAAAACACCTTTCTAGGACCTGTGAATTTAAATTTCCTTTCTGCTGATTCTCAGATTACCACCTGCCACCCAATTAGGGAAGCTCTATTAGGAGGATTGTGTTTCCAATTTCCTTATAACGTATCATGTAAATGGTTATGATTTGGAAAATGTATTGATCTTAAGAAGGAAATCACTTCTTCCACTGACAATTTGATTCATGATGTTATATTCATGACTGACTTTTAAAGATGGCCTTTTATTTCACTCCTGATTTGCTAAAATTATGACTCAGTGGAAGAGCACTTGAGAGATTTCTATCTTCATCTTAGAGTAATTTTTATCTTTTATAATTAGCTTGCGATCCATATTTTTTCTTCTTCTACTATTCATATGCTCTGGAGCGTTATGTCTACATGGCTAGAATGAAAATAGACTTAAGCTTAATCTCTTCTGTGTGTCCCATCTGTCATGTTTAGAAGACAATTTCCAAATTATTTTATTTTCAATATGCTCTTCTGCTGTTTGTTGCATCCATATATCTATATTTTCCAGAACCCACTGGCATTTATTCTCATCAGTTCCTGTTGGGTGAAGTTGGCATCACATTAGCTATAAGCATCTACGCTTTGTTCCTGAGTTCAGAAAGTGTTTGCTTTCAAAAGCATTCAGAATTAGTCTCTTTTTCTGCACCAGTTTGCAGAATTTTGAATTTTCTCAGGATCCAAGCATTCTGCTCCATTAATGCTTTGGCTGTGGAAGGTCTGTAGTGTGACATATACCTCACAGGGTGTTCCTACGCAAACTCACTTGGGAGTAAACCTCCAGTGAACTTAATATTAAAAGGAACATTTACAAAGCCACTGAACTCAGTATTATTAATAAGAACATTTAGGAAGCCATTGAGTTAACTCTGCTGAGTTAAAATGGATGAAATGGGCATTCTGACTTTCACTTCAGAATTTGAAATAAGCCGCATTTCTACAGAACATGATTTTTCTTACTATTCTATGGTTATTTGTGTAATTTATTTTTCTCTGCAGTCTGGCTGTGGAAAAATTCCTAAGCTGCCTCCTTCCCCCACTGTTAAATTAGTTCCCCGCCTTTAATTGGAGTATGATTTTATGTTCCCTGGATTGTGGTTTTTTTAAAAAAGAACAGCTCTAAATGAGAAGCCAGAATAAAATTAATGAGAAGTCACAGGTAGCACAAAGCTATGTTTTAGACACTCCTACAAAGACTGACAGAGCTTTGCTGAGATGAGTATGAAAGTAATAAACTTGTAATAAATGTCACCAAGATGGGTGCCTTGATTGGAAGAAAACTCACATGCTCCTTTTCAGCCACTGAACCTGTCAGTTATACAAATGAAAATGCACATTGGGAAGAAATAGGCAATAAATCTTTTACTCGGGAGGAGAAAGTTTGATTGAACATGAAGAAATATGGTGATAAGTAAATTAGCTTCCTGTTAATACCAAAGGTGGCTTCTTTTGAATACCAGCCAATCTGTCTTAGGACATAATGAATGCTTAATAAATATGCATATGAGGTGGCTTTTTTTTCTTTTTCTTTTTACAATAATAGTGGAATTGCTCCAGAGGCACTATCCGTTTAAAGCAGTTTCATACCACTTTCAACAGTCATGGCGTCTGCCAAAGAAGCCTGGGGCGTGGAGGTTGCTGAGGGTGTTGAGAGTTGTTGGAAGGCTCCAACCCACCCAATACAGCTACAATTCTCAGAGTTCTCAGAGAAGGATTGATTGTTAATCCACTTCAGAAATTGGGAGAGGAATTGTTGTTTAGTCGTTTAGTCATGTCCGACTCTTCGTGACCCCCATGGACCAGAGCACGCCAGGCACTCCTGTCTTCCACTGCCTCCCGCAGTTTGGTCAGACTCATGTTCGTAGCTTCGGAGAGGAATAGGGATCTCCTAACCGCCCTCAGCCCAGCTTGATGTCAGGTACTGGGCAGAGGAGGAATGGTGGAGACCGCCTCCAAAGCCTGACCCTTCCAGAGAAGAAGAAGACAGTTCAGAATTACAACAGGGGTTTGAGGGAGATCAAAGCTCAGAGGCAGATGAGGGGGAAAGCTGGGAAATAATAGGAAAGGAGGAGGATGAAGAAGAAGCACCAGGGGGGCAACAGCTGACTGACACAGTGTCTTTAGAAAGCATTCCAGACCCTCCCTCTCCCAGAACCTGGCAAGCATTGAAAGTAAGAGAGCAAAGAGCGCAAAGGCAGAGGACACTTCTTAGCACATGTAGCACTCATGCATGAGAAGGTGGGAGAGACAGAGTGGGTGGAGACTCACTTGGGACAATGTCATTGTTCCAACAGGCTGCATTCCCAAGCCTCTCTCTGTGAATATTGAATAAAAAGCAGATGGTAAAGACTTTTCCTTGTCTTGTCCATTCCTGGCAACCTGACATGGGGGTTGGTTCCTCTGCTGCCTGACACTTAACAAACTACAGCTCCCAGGATTCTTTGAGGGAAGCCACAGCTGCTTAAAGCGGTGTATATATGGCATATAAGGAAAATGGTTGACTTTGCCATCACAGTTGTATGTGATGGCAAAGTCAACCATTTTTTTTTTAATTTCCCAGCTCTGGAGGAATTGAGCCCTTCTGTTATATAGTTGTGATGGGCATGCCTTTGAATTTATTTTCAGTATCACACAGAACAGCAGCCTCCAGCTTCTACACATAATAGGGCACTACACTCTTCACCACATTCAGCCTGATGAGAGCCAGGAAGATGAACTTGAGGAAAGTCTCTACAGCTTCCTCACTTTCCCAGTGGAAGTTTGACACCACATGAGCGCCATGAAAACTTACAGAGTCAGCAGGGCCATTAGAACTAAAAGGACCAATGGATGGTTGGCACTTTAGGGTGAAATTGTCCAACCCTGGGATAAAAGGGTCATTTCATAAGGAAATGTTGTGCTGCTCTAGGTGTTTTTGGACTCCAACTCCCATCAGTCAGTGCAGTCAATGGTTTGGGATTATGTGAGTTGTAGTGCAGCAACATTGGGTGGGCCACACGCCTCCCATCTCTGCCATAGGGCTTGAGTCTCTAATTAACAAAAGCTTTGCAAAAGAGCTTGGAAAACCTGTGCCAAAAAATATGGAAGCTATTTGCTTCCACTACATTAGCCTAGTGAAAGAGAAAGCATGCATGGGGCAGTGGGTGACTTGAGCTGTACTGTGGTACCTCTGGTTAAGAACTTAATTCGTTCTGGAGGTCCGTTCTTAACCTGAAACTGTTCTTAACCTGAGGTACCACTTTAGCTAATGGGGCCGCCCACTGCACTGCACAGCCGGAGCAAGATTTCTGTTCTCATCCTGAAGTAAAGTTCTTAACCCAAGGTACTACTTCCAGGTTAGCGGAGTTTGTAACCCGAAGTGTTTGTAACCCGAGGTACCACTGTACTAATCCTCCTCTCAACTACAGTACTAAGAAGAAGAAAGCAATCTCTGGCAAAGAAGCAGAGCAAGCATTTCTAAAACAGAATAATAATAATAATAATAATAATAATAATAATAATAATTTATTATTTATACCCCGCCCATCTGGCTGGGTTTCCCCAGCCACTCTGGGTGGCATCCAAAAGAATATTAAAATACTGTGATACATCAAACATTAAAAGCTTCCCTAAACAGGGCTGCCTTCAGATGTCTTCTAAAAGTCTGGTAGTTGTTGTTCTCTTTGACATCTGGTGGAAGGGCATTCCACAGGGCGAGCGCCACTACCGAGAAGGCCCTCTGCCTGGTTCCCTGTAACTTGGCTTCTCGCAGTGAGGGAAGCACCAGAAGGCCCTCGGCACTGGACCTCAGTGTCCAGGTAGAACGATGGGGGTGGAGACGCTCCTTCAAGTATACTGGACCGAGGCCGTTTAGGGCTTTAAAGGTCAGCACCAATACTTTGAATTGTGCTCGGAAACGTACTGGGAGCCAATGTAGGTCTTTCAAGACTGGTGTTATATGGTCTCGGCGGCCACTCCCAGTCACCAGTCTGGCTGCTGCATTCTGGATTAGTTGTAGTTTCCGGGTCACCTTCAAAGGTAGCCCCACGTAGAGCGCATTGCAGTAGTCCAAGCGGGAGATAACCAGAGCATGCACCACTCTGGCAAGGCAGTCCACAGGCAGATAGGGTCTCAGCCTGCGTACCAGATGGAGCTGGTACACAGCTGCCCTGGACACGGATTTAACCTGTGCCTCCATGGACAGCTGTGAGTCCAAAATGACTCCCAGGCTACGCACCTGGTCCTTCAGGGGCACAGTTACCCCATTCAGGACCAGGGAATCCTCCACACCTGCCTGCCTCCTGTCCCCCAAAAACAGTACTTCTGTCTTGTCAGGATTCAATCTCAATCTGTTTGCCGCCATCCATAAGACTGATATACACAGGAAGGAACAAGTGAGGGAGTGTGGAAACAAAAGATCTTCTAACCTCCATCCCCCTCTTTCTTTCTTTCTTTCTTTCTACCTTGTACTCTGAATTTACTCTCCAGAGGCAATAAAGGTGAGACATCCAGTGCTGAAGTACCCAAGAAAATAGCTCAGATATTATATTGTGATAAATCACATGAACTAGACAGTATTCTCTAAGAGTCCTGAAAAATTTAAAGTCTTGAAAGAGCTGGACTACTGCCAAAAATACGTAGTTTATCATTGCACACAGCCACAATATTAGAACAGTGGACTGAGTGTCTCGTCTAGCTTTTTAAAAAGGTACTAAGATTTGTGTGAGGGACACAAAGGGAATACATTTCATTAAAATATGTGAATGCAAGGTTACTTCAACCTTCGTGTGTGTGTGTGTGTGTGTGTGTGTGTGAGAGAGAGAGAGAGAGAGAGAGAGAATCTCAAATTATCAAAGACTTTTAAAATAAGAATGTATTCCTCATCATAGTATTAGGTTGTTATCTGTCAAGAAAATCATTGTGCCATGCAAAATTAACAAGCAGCTTTGGTTTTTAAATGTAAAAACTACAAGTTGTGAGCTTTATAATTGATATCAAAGCCTGGATTACCTGAAGCTCTGCAGTCAAAATCGTAATAAAATGAATAAACAGAATGTGGTATTTTCAGCAAATGCTAGAGTAATTGAAATAATAACTCTTTTTGCTTTAACTCTGCTGACATGACAACCACAGTTGACGGGATATAGAAGTGATTGCCCCTCCCCAACTTTCTTTTTTTAGAAACTAATGAGAAGTTGTTTATGTTTTTAATTTTTATTCAAGTGCATTTGACCTTGTGGATGCCTCCAATTAATAACCACGCACAGGAAAGAAAACCAGGTTAGAGCTCATCGTCTGAACATCGTCCTAGAATGCAATTCTAGAAGGTTATATATTACAATTTAAACCAATAGCAATTTATTTTGCTATTGTATCTTTGATTATTTTTTATTTTATGTGGGTAAAAAGCCCATGCTGCTTTAAAGAAAGACCCATAATTATACTGGGATATACTCATGAGTCCACTCTAATACTATGTGACATGGCATTTGAACATACTCTTCCTTTCTCACCCCAATTCCTTCTCCAACACACAGTGGCTCAGTATCTCCATATCTTTTCTCTCCTTTTTATCTGTGTGCCACGTGGATGAGGAATGTCTTGTTGTCCTAAAAAAGAAACTTTCCCAACTGGGTGCCATCCAGAAGTTGTTGGACTCCGATTCCCAGCAGCCCCAGCCAGCATGGGCAACAGTAAGGGAAGATGGGAGTTGCAGTCTCCCTGGTATCTGGAAGGCACTGTTGGGGTGGTGGTGCTGTATTAAGGCTGTCATCACATTAATAAAAGATTGGCAACCAGTCATATCAATTTTAATCAAAACAAAGAATGGATTAAATTTGTATGAAAACAACCACTCTGAAATTGGCTGGTTGTTGGTTTTTATTTTTTTAGATGATGGCCAAAGTCCACAGCAGTTTTCTTTGGTGAAGGAATGTTTTCTCTTCTATATGAGAGCAGGAGGAATTCCTGTTCTAACAAGGCACCTGTTGTTGGCATCCCTCTGTATCAAAAGACTGAATTCCTTCTCCATCCTTAGTTGACATTCAGTCATTCAGAATGACCCCCAAATCCCCTTTCTAGCCAGCCTCCACCAACCAGCTCACACCCCATAATATATGTGAAGTAAGGTTGCAGTGTCTACACTTGCTCACACTGAACCACATTTGCTGTTTTAACACCCATATTTAACTTTGGAGAGATCCATCTGGAGCTCCTTGCAATAGCTCTTGGTTTCGACCACGCTGAAACATGTATTGCCATATACTGGGTCTCCTCAGTGCTCACCTTTAACTCCAGGTCATTTATGGACAAGTTTAAAAAGCAGAGGTCTCAATACAAATCATTTGGGGAGTCGACTTCTTCCATACCTCCCCCTGTGAGAACTGTCCATTTATTTCTACTCTTTGCTTCCTTGGTTACCCAGCCATAACCAATGGCCACCCAGGAAGATGCCTTTAGAAAAACATTGGACAGGTGATTCCCCTCCCCATTGCCATCCCTTAAAAATAAAGCACTTCCTAGGTCCATGCATCGCGTAGCAATCCTACTGATGATTCCCATGCCGATGAAAAAGCACGTCAAGTCCGCGCACCAGAATAGCGGCATTAGCGGACTCAGGGGTCCAATCATCGCGGGAATCCCACCCCCCCCCACCCCAACCCTTTATTTTGCTTTGAGCTTCTGCCTCTGGGGAAGCGCTTGGACGGCTGCGTGAAGGCGGCTCAAGAGAGATGCAGAAGGGCGGGCTGGTTACGTCAACAGACCTAGCGGCCGGAGGAAGAAGAAAGCTCTCCAGGCTTTGCTCGGCGATGGAAGGAGGCTCGGGAGGCGGGGCCAAAGCCTCTGCCACGCGCTCCCATTGGCCGGCTCCGCTCTCCCTCTCCTTTCTCTTCTTCTGTGGGTGAGGAGGAGGAGAGGTTACGTAAAGGCTACCATCGTGCGCAAGCCGAGCCTCCCGGCGGCTCCTATAGGAGGAGCCGGGACGAGGGGGGGGGGGGCGTGACCTAGCCGCTTTTATCGCGGCCGCTGCTTATTGTTATTATTACTGGTACTAGTACCCAGCGGCGCCGGGAGATGGCCAGGTGCTGAGAGAGAGGGAGCTCTCCCTCCGCCCCGGACTCGGAGGCGAAGCGGGCATCTTCTGCGAGATGAAGGAGCCTCCTGTGGCCGCGGGGGGAGCAGCGCGAGGGGCTTTCCCCGGGCGAGCGTGACCTTTCGAATTTGGGGGTGGTGGGGCAGTTTTTATTTTTGCGGGGGGGCGAGAAGGGAGAACCCCCCCCCCCTACCCCAAATCCTGCCGCTTCAAGTCTTTCCTCAGAGGAACAGCGCGGCGAGGCGAGCTGTCTCTTCGCAGGTGAGCCGCAGCGAAAGCCGAAGGGGAGGGCGACTGAGGCGCTGGGGTAGCTCCTTAGCCAGGGGCGTGCGTGGACGCGTGTGTGTTTGGGGCGGCAGGCGGCGACGCTCGCAACTTCGGGCAGCGCTTCTGCTCGCTCGTCTGGCGGCGGCTTCTTTTCTGGAGAGAGCGCGCGGCGGAGCTCCAGCTCCGGGGCTTGTTTGCAGAGGCTGCCAGGCAGGCAGGCAGGCGAGCGAGCGAGCGAGCGGCCCGAACTTTCCCTCCTCTTTCTCGAGCAACGGGTGTGCGCGCGCGAGAGAGAGCCTTCCACATTTCGCCGCAGCGTGGAGCCGTGTTCGGCGTGGAGAACCGGCCGTGTTTGGTGAGATGAGGGCGAGGAGGGCGCGCTGGTCTTCCAGTCGGAAATAATAATAATAATAATAATAGAATGGGTGGTTGTGGTGATAATAATAGTAGTAGTCATAGCGTGGTCGCTGGCTCCTCTCCTTCGACGGAGAGGTTCCGTAGCTCAGGCTGCCGGTTGTGCTCGGCCCGTTTGGCTGCTTCTTGGTGACACGGGGGGGATCGGGACGTCTCTCTTTTCAGACACAGCCGAGGGTGCAGTGCGCCTTCCGTGGGACTCGGGGCGCGCGCGGGTGAGATGAGGCGCAGGCAGTGGTGGGATTCTGGGTACGGTGCAGTGCCAAAGGTGACCCGGGATCGAGGCGCCTTCCTTGATTCGCCTCCGTTCGCTGCCTGGGGATGCTTTCTCAAGGAGAGTTCTGTGGGCTGCCCGCCCTGTGCTTCTTAGCTGCAGGTCATGGGCTCCAGATGAGGTGCGTGGCTGGGGGAGATAAAGGACAGCTCGATTCGTGATGCCTCTCTGTCTCTCCCTCCCACTTCATTCCTGAGTGATTGTTGGTGTGAAGGGATTTTGCGACTCTAAAAGGATGCTTCTCTTCACGACCGGTTCAGATCGCCACTCATGTTTAACGATGAGCAAGGAGATAGATACAGAGAGTTAGAAAATGTTCAGAACTAAGGGCTCGGCTGGCATATAATATGAAGGATGAGCCTTTTAATGGAGGGGTTCAGCCTTGGGATGTGTGCAAGAGGAGCTCTGAAGTATGCCTAAAGTGCCTTCTCCCACATTAATGGAGAACCATTATTGGCCTTTGTTGGTATGAGATCTGGTGCAGAATACTCAGATTAGATGTTCTTCCACACACAGAGATGCTTGAACTACCAGACTTTTCATTTATAAAAATGAATCACTTGGTTTGCCTTAATATTCTCCCATTGCCCTTTAAATATTTTGTGTGCAGTTGCTCCTTGGCTTCCTGTTACTTGACAAAATAAGGGGCACTGTCTCCAATACAACCCCATGGGGGGGGGAGTATGTACTAAAGGCATTTGTGAAGGATGCAAAATCTTAGCCAAGAATATCATTGCCTTTAGAAATATGACTCTGTACGTTTCTAACATGTTTTGTGAATCTTGTATGCACTTAACTCTTGTGCAAAGCCTAGATGGCTTGTATATATATTCCACACATAGACCCAAATCCCAATGGAGCTAAGTGTGTTTGGGATTGCAGAAAGATTCTATGTACGCTTGGTTGAAACTGATTGCAGTACTGAGTATTCTTCCTTCAGAGTCAGCTCCAGTAGGATTCACCCCTGAGCAAGCGTGCAGAAATCTCTCTAAACTGCAATTCTGTAGAGTCTTTTTGAATGTGGTGAGACTTCCTTCTTTCTTTTTATTTCAAAGCAAGCATGCATAAGTTCAGGGTATCTGTCTCCCTTTCCCCTCACCGATGAAAAGCCAAAATTTCTGTAACATCTTCAAGACCACTTTCGTGCCCACAGTTATAGAAGAGTTAGAACAGAAAATAAGTTTGGTGTTTCAAAGTCATGGTAGATGATAGAGGTACTTCAGAGTCATGGTAGGTGGCATATATTGTTCTAAGTGAGCCTCTGGGAATATGGTACACAGCAAGAAATTTGTGTAAAAATCAATGATCTGAAACAATATTTGGCTGAATATAAAGTTTCACCTACTAGCAATAGCTCGAGGGATGCAACATTCAGACTGCGGGAAGCTGGGAAACTCTTTTCATCAAACTACTTGGATCTTATACTGATTCATTGTTTCACAAAAGAAATAAAGCTTGAAATACTTTTTTCTGAAAATTGATTGTAAAGCAGACACATGCTGACATGTGTTGCTTAGATATTGTTGTAGAATTCTCATTTTACTACTGTTTCTTTACTACCTTATTTTTCCCCCTATAAAAAAACCTTTCATTTTGACTGGATTTCTTTTTAAGAATAGATTTCTTTGCCATAGGAAGGTGCCAAGATCAAAGCATTCTATGAGTGCTAGACAGCAAATCTGGGTTTGAATATGAATATTGAGTCTATCATTAGTCTTGAGGAAATGTAGCATAATGATAAAACAGAATATTATATATCTGGTCTTGGAGGAGAGTCATGCAAGGAGTCAGAACAGAAACTGCTACCCTTTAGGAGAATAAAGCTGGAAATAAGAATGATGTGTCATGCGCTGTTTTGTTCAACACACACTTTCAGCTTAAGGCTTCCAAGAAAATATAGTTTATCTGTGTTGATTGTATGGTGGGTACCATAGGTTTGATTTGTGGCTCTTAAGCTGCCAAGGGGTAGAGGGAGCTGCCAGGGCAGAGTGAGGTTGCTGCTTCAGGTAGTCAAGAAAAGTCTGCAGATGGTTGGAGGAAGAGGCATTTGTGGGCTGTTCTGCCTCAACTGCTAAAATAACTTGATTGGCCTTGGGTACTGTGCACCTTGACTTGGGGAGAAGTACATGATTTGCCGCACAACCACAGGCAACTAAATGATTTGGGTTGGCTCTAGGGGTTGCTCATTCGAGCGAATATTTAAGGGTATGTGTGCTATAGACTTTAAGAGCATGTTATACCAGGCTAACATATATTTCATGTTTGTTTGACAGCTTATGACTTAATCATTTTTAATTTCATTGCATTCTTCCACCATGGAACCCACAGTGGACCAGAGGTAGTGACCAAACCAGATACTGACCAGGCCTGTTTAGGCTCAGCAGGATAGTGGCTTTGTGTGCCTTCAGAAACATACCCTGGAGCCTAGAGTGTGAGATTTACTGGATGAGATCTAGTGGAGCACGATGGATTTGAGTTTGAAGCCTTTAACAGCCATAGTCTACCTCCAGGAGAGGGAGGGAGGTGGACATGATCCATCATTTCCATCAGTGCCCTCCTTCATATGATGACAGTTTCAACTTGCAAAGTTTCACAAGAAGGCTACTGATACAAGAATAACAGAGGACCAAGCATGGTAACAGTGCCTGGATAGAGGAGAGACTTCACATTGCCTTGGTGTCTGAAACCAGGATGCTACATTTCAGTTTTTGTATGCCCCTTGAAATGAAACATTCTGGCTACAATGGCAAGGCTGGAGTAACATTGAATTAGTGGGACTTGCTTCTAAGTAAGCATGCTTAGGCCTGCTATCACTTTGTCCCTTTTTATGCAAATGGTTCAGAAACAAAATATTTCTAACAGCAATCTTCTTAACCTAGAATTCTACCTTTGAATGGAAACTAGTGGAATTTATATTTCCAAAAGTTCTGTGGTTCTTCATCCCAGTATCTGTAGATGTAGCCTGAAGTCTGCATAGTAAAGTTAAAGGGACCCCTGACCGTTAGGTCCAGTTGTGACCGACTTTGGGGTTGCGGTGCTCATCTCGCTTTATTGGCCGAGGGAGCCGGCGTACAGCTTCCGGGTCATGACTAAGCTGCTTCTGGCGAACCAGAGCAGCTCACAGAAACGCCTTTTATCTTCCCGCCAGAGCAGTACCTATTTATCTACTTGCACTTTGACATGCTTTCGAACTGCTAGGTTGGAGGAGCAGGGACCAAGCAACAGGAGCTCACCCCGTTGCGGGGATTCAAACCATCACCCTGTTGCAAGGATTCAAACCGTCACCCCGTTGCGGGGATTCAAACCGTCACCCCATTGCGGGGATTCAAACCGTCAACCTTCTGATCGGCAAGTCCCAGGCTCTGTGGTTTAACCCACAGTGCCACCCACGTCCCTTGAAATCTGCAATAGCATTCAGGAAAACCTCCGGGAAAGTCTGCTACTTCTTTTCATGCTCCATCTTGAGGTAGATCCCAGTGCAGTTTTTATTCCAAGGCAGCCCGATGGAAGATTTCTGAAGCCTTAGAACATCTGCAAACTCAAAGCGTCACAGGAATGCAGGATACAAATGCAATACTAAGGAGGGAAATGGGATAGGCTATCCTTTGTTGGGTGTGCACTTGTTGTCAAACCCATGGTTAGGTTTCACATTTAATGTGGATTATCCATTCAGTAGGTATCACTTAACATCCACAGGTCATTAAGGAGGGTCTTTTTTTGCATCCTGCAACCATCTGAAGTTCAGTTGGTGGATATGTGTGAGAGGACCTTGTCCACAGAGGTGTCCATAGAATCATAATAGAATCGGAGTGTTGGAAGGGACCTCAAGACTCATCAAGTCCAACCCCCTGCAGTGCAGGAATATGCAGGTGGCCCATATGGCGATCGAACCTGCCATCTTGGTGTTATAAGCAGTACTCTCTAACCAACTGAGCTGATTGTCAGCAGTCCAGAGTTTGGGTATCTCAGAAGGTCTGCTTTGCGCTCTCCCTGATCGCCAGGTGGTTTTTATCTTTATTTCAATGGGACTTTGAGCTTAGCTGAACCCTGCTTTTTTAAAATTTCTACTGCTTCCTTAGTTTATGTATTAGGTTTTAATCTAGTTAAAAATACACCATCTCGGGCACTATTCTGCAATGGGAAGGCAATATATGTGCTATTAATAAATGTGTCTCCCATATGTTTAAATTTGAAATCTTACATTCAGATTCCCCGAAGGTTACACCTCTTCCACTAAGATTCATGATCATTCATGGGTAGTTATAAAAAAAAAAAATAGTTTATACTTCTGTTAGACATATGGTATTGAATAGCAGAATCAGCCGCTGAATCTCTCATTAAACTTCATTTGTTGCAAAATGAAAAGCTGAATATTTGGGAATATTACTAATCACCTGAAAATACTGAGTGAAAAATGATTAATGAAACAGGAATAATCAGGATAAACCTATAGAAAAGGGGTGTGTGAATAATAGTTATTAGGTGACTACTGCATTTTGAACATGCCCTCTTCTGGTGTGTGTGTGTGTGTGTGTGTAGGATTCATTTTGGTTTGCAAGTAGTTCAGCCTGAGCAGTATTGTGTTCACTGGTAATAACCACGGGATATCAACATAGGAAAATGTGTGTACTGTTATTTTTATTTCAGCAGACAGTTTTTTTTTTTTGGGGGGGGGGTGTTGAAAACCCATGTATTTCTATAGAGTTGCCAAACTTCTGTGCATTTATATAGGTGAACTTTCCCCTCCCTCCTTCCTTTTTAAGGTGAAAGTGCTAGGGTGGGAACAGCACCTGGCTGTTAATCTTGGAAAATTCAACACTAGTTGTGCATTTTCTTGTCATGCAGCTAAGAACAACTGTGAAATAGACATGCTTTTCCCTGCAACCTCTGTAGCACCTTGGGAGAAGTGCTTTCACGGTAGATGTGAAAATGATCATTGAGTTTAAAGCCCCTTTGGCAATTGCACCTTTGCAGACTCTAACCCCCCTCCCCGTCACTGCATGTTCATTGACAAAACATTTTCTTTTGCTTTGAAATGAAGTTTACATATGGCTTTTACTGACTTCTGCTCTGGGTAGGTGGTGCCTACCTGTGCATGTGCGGCCAACTCCCCCCCTTCTCTTTAAAAGGCTTCTGCTTCAAATTCTTGATCTCTAATTGCTCTAATTAGGCTGATCATGGGGGACACAGGTGGCACTGTGAGTTAAACCACAGAGCCTAGGAACTTGCCGATCAGAAGGTCAGCGGTTCGAATCCCTGCAAAGGGGTGAGCTCCCATTGCTCGGTCCCTGCTCCTGCCAACCTAGCAGTTCAAAAGCACATCAAAGTGCAAGTAGATAGATAGGTACTGCTCCAGCGGGAAGGTAAACGGCATTTCCGTGTGCTCCTGTGGTTCACCAGAAGCAGCTTAGTCATGCTGGCCACATGACCCGGAAGCTGTACGCCGGCTCCCTCGGCCAATAAAGCGAGATGAGCGCTGCAACCCCAGAGTCGGTCATGACTGGACCTAATGGTCAGGGGTCCCTTTACCTTTAGGCCGATCATATACAATGTGTTGGGAAGAGGGTTCTTAAATCTTAACATCTGTGGGACAGGGATGGGAAAATCTACAGCTGCTGAAGCTGTCTTTTTGACAGACATTCATAGAATCATAGAACTGTAAAGTTGGAAGGGACCCCAAGGGTCATCTTAGTCCAGCCCTCTGGGGTGCAGGAATCTTCTGCTAAACGTGTCTCAAGCCCATAACTCTGAAATCAAGATTCTCATGCTCTGCTGACTGAACTAGCAAAAGCCCAGCGAAAAGCCACAGGAGCGTTCTCTTCTTCTTCTTAGGTATCTCATCACTATGAAGGAACTTTGGCTAAAGTTTATAGTTTAACAAATCTCTCTGTCTGCACATGCTGCCAATAGAAGGAAGATACTTTTTTTAAAAAAAAGGTTAACATGTTTCATTATTATCAACTTTATCAACTCAGTTGCTACATTTTTTTTTTTTAAAAAAAGGATTAACATGTTTCATTATCATCATCAACTCAATTGCTACATATTATAATTGTTTCCAAAGCTTTTGAAATGACAATATTAGTGTAAAAAGAAGTAACTGTATTTGGTTGAGGCATTTACAGGACATCGTGCCAATAACATTAATAGTCAGGGATTTCTGTTTTCTTCTTAAAACAAGCTTATATATTTACGTGGAAATTTTTTTTAAAAAATGTCTTTCTTACTCTTGATGTTTACAGGCTTGAAACGTTTTTGCTAAAGCCGCTGCTCTTTGAAGCAGTTTTCCTTTACATGTTCACTTTAGATCTAGGTACTCTTTCTTTTTGTTTTGGACGACATAGGATTGTGGAAAGGCATTTGGATCTGCATTGATGGTTATAGAACCTTATGTGTGTACCAGTATCAAAAGAACATTGATTTTCTTTTCTTTTTTTTAAAAAAAGGAATGAACTTTATTTCATTCTGAAAAATGAGATGGGCATTAAATGCAAGGCAATAACTTGGTTTATTGAATGGAATCACATATCTAACTGAGACAATGCTTTATCCAAACCTTGAATACATTGCTGCAGGTAAAACCTGCAAACTAGTTGAATTACTAAGCAGGAATTAAACATTGTGGTAAGGCAATAATTTCAACCTTGCACAGTTTATGGGGCTCAGTAGTCGACTCCCAATCCCTTGAGTCTAATAGGCAACTTTAGTTGGAGGCAGGAACATGGTAGCATGTAGCCCTCTCCTGCCTCTCTTTTTCCTTTCCATTTAGCTTTGCACATGTGGCATTGAGACAAATTAGCTGCAACATTATGAAGCAAGACTTGTCTGAGGTACAGTAGGTGTGGCTGCAATGTGAACTAATGGTTTTGAGTTAAATATGTTGTGGAATCAACAGCAGCGTCCCTTCACAACTTGATATTTTTGCTTATAGTGAATGCCAGTTATTGAATGTTAGCTTTAAAAGCAGGGATGGGGAACCTTTGGCTTTCCAGATGTTGTATGAGGATTGCATGCAGTGTTCGGTATATGGTCCTGTTGCTGGTTATTCCACATTCTACATGGTGTTCTTTCCCCATGAAATGGGTGGAACCATGGCTGGACCTAACAGTCAGGGGTACCTTTACCTTTATAAGGGATTTGGGCATTTAACATTGATGTAATATACTTACAGGGACGCGGGTGGCGCTGTGGGTTAAACCACAGAGCCTAGGACTTGCCAATCAGAAGGTCGGTAGTTCGAATCCCCGTGACAGGGTGAGTTCCCGTTGCTCAGTCCCAGCTCCTGCCAACCTAGCAGTTCGAAAGCACATCAAAGTACAAGTAGATAAATAGGTACCACTCCAGCAGAAAGGTAAATGGCGTTTCTGTGCGCTGCTCTGGTCGCCAGAAGCGGCTTAGTCATGCTGGCCACATGACCCAGAAGCTGTACGCCGGCTCCCTCGGCCAATAAAGCGAGATGAGTGCCACAGCCCAGAGTCGGCCACGACTGGACCTTATGGTCAGCAGTCCCTTTACCTAATATACTTACCTCACCAGAATTTGAAAAATCTAGAAAGAGAGTTTTTCCAGGAAATCATGTTTGCTTCTTGGTGCGCATGCCTTTTGACATAATGTCATGGCCTCCTCAAGCTTCGTGTGAGCTTCTGTAGAAGATGTTTGCTGTGTGCAAAGTGTGGCAGGTTGTGTAATAAGCCTTTAAAAAACAAAAAACACACTTCTTTTCTAAAGTTAGTCTTTCTGTAATGTAAGAGTAATGCAAACCATACAGCAACTGGGATGTCATTCATGTGTAAAAGATGCAAAATCTACTCGATAGGCATGTGCATTCTAACCACATTCTATTTTCTCTTCAATTCTGCATTTTTGTTGGTTTTCCTTTTTTTTTTAAAGAGAACTCATTGCACATGCTTCATACACAGAGAAGCCCCCCACCCCCCAGGCAGCTTAAATTCAAATATTTGGAGATTGTATCGTGGAATTGAATAGTTGTAGAGTGGAATTGTAGAGGCTCATCGTCCAACCCCTTGCAATATAGGAATCTTTTGCCCAACATGGTGCTCAAACCCACAACCCTGAGATTAAGAGTCTCATGCTCTACTGCCTGAGCTATCCACAGGGCTTTAGTTACAAAACATCCTGAGTGTTTCAAAGATTGCAGCCTATGGAAGTTGCAGTGTCTGTTGAAGATACTGCATTTTCATTGCTTCTTGGAGTAGCTTTGATGGGAAAAAGCCTGTTGACAGTATGACAACAGACCATCTTGTGGAATAAAATTAAGGCAATATCCTGCACTTTTGAAAAAAATAGCTGATTCCTACGTACTTTGGCTGCAGGTTAAATTACCAAAGGCAGCAATATGTGTATCACAGCAATCATAAATGGAATAAGTGCACCACCTTAACAATGGTTTTTTATGGACAGAAAACTTATTGGTAGAATATCTCAAGCTGAGCAATGGTGACATGTTTATGTAGCCTGATCTATCTTGTGTTTTTTTTTTAATGGTCTTTAGAAATACAAAATATATGTAGCTGTAGTATGCTTGCATTTATTGAAAAGTATCTTAAGGAGATTTCCCCCCCACCCCGACTGTTTTTGACAACTCATTTTCTGTGAATTGTGAAATACTTTAAAAGTTTAAAATCTGTTATAAAGCTGAAAAACTGCACAATGGAAGTGTCAGAGATTCATCTTCAACAGGGGTCAGCAAACTTTTTCAGCAGGGGGCCGGTCCACTGTCCCTCAGACCTTGTGGGGGGCCAGACTATTTTTTTTTGGGGGGGGGGAGAAGAACAAACTCCTATGCCCCACAAATAACCCAGAGATGCATTTTAAATAAAAGCACATATTCTACGCCTGTAAAAACACGTTGATTCCTGGACCGTCCACGGGCGGGATTTAGAAGGCGATTGGGCCGGATCTGGCCGCGGGGCCTTAGTTTGCCTAGCCATGATCTTCATGCATCCACCTGCAAGGGGATAAAGCCCCACCCATAGATCTAAGTTACTGTCTTTGAAAATTATTTCTGCTTCTCTCCAATTCTGGCTAAAATTCATTTTCACTTTAAAACTTCCTCTTTTTTCTCATTCCCATGTGAAAAGCGCGACATATGAATTCAAATTGCTCATAGGGGAAGATCTAAGGCCCTTTAAGTGTTGTGTGAGGGAACACCTTACTAGTAAGGACACAGGTGGGGTGGTAGAGTGGCTGCTAGGCTTCTAAAGCAGAGGCAGATGGTCGTGTCTCGCTTGTCAAGTGCAAGATCTTACTTTAGCTGCAGCTGCATAAGCTGTGCTTTGCGTTGCTGCAGCTTAAATGGAGAAATAAGATTGGAGCTGTACAACATTATTTTGCCAAGTTGTGAGGTTTTTAGGAAGTGTGTTCTGTTTTCTGTGAGGTATCACTTAATCAATTAGAGTTGCTGCTTTTAAAAATAGCACTCCAAAGTGAGGTGGGACAACTATCTTATTCTTAAGCCCTTAGGTGGAAAAACCTGTAAGGATTGCCGTTATATCCAGAGCATCAGTGGAAAGTAGTTGAGTTGCACTACAGCACTAAAATGGGCAGTTGACTTGAAAGAGAGATAATGTTAAGGTTGTGTTAGTGGTGACATTCTGTTGTGCATGTCAACCTGCATATTTTCGAGCAGTGTTCTAAATTAGCCACGTGCATTTTTCACCTGTGGGACGCAGGTGGCGCTGTGGGTTAAAGCCTCAGCGCCTAGGGCTTGCCGATCGAAAGGTCGGCGGTTCGAATCCCTGCGGCGGGGTGCGCTCCCGCTGCTCGGTCCCAGCGCCTGCCAACCTAGCAGTTCGAAAGCACCTCCGGGTGCAAGTAGATAAATAGGGACCGCTTACCAGCGGGAAGGTAAACGGCGTTTCCGTGTGCGGCTCTGGCTCTGGCTCTGGCTCTGGCTCTGGCCAGAGCAGCGATGTCACGCTGGCCACGTGACCTGGAAGTGTCTCCGGACAGCGCTGTCCCCTGGCCTCTTAAGTGAGATGGGCGCACAACCCCAGAGTCTGTCAAGACTGGCCCGTACGGGCAGGGGTACCTTTACCTTTACCTTTACCTATTTTTCACCTGGCTATCGGCTACTTGTAACCAAGTGAAGAGGCCTCTGCACCAAGATGACACCTGACATCTCCACCTGACACCTGACATGGAGATGCATGCCTGGGAATCATTGGATCTTGACTGTTTTCACACACTAATATCACATCCTGTAGAATTCTATCAGTTATATTTCATCTGCACAATCAGAATGAATTTCAGGAACCAAAATGGTTTTTTTTCTGTGCAGCCTGAGCAGGAGCAGTGAACAACATTTTAGTTAATTGTTATAGTTTGTCTTCACTTAACCCATCCCACTGCCTTGCTCACAGTTGTATAGAATATTCTTAGGTGGTGAATGAGCTGTGCCACCATTAAGAAAAGGAGCTCAGAATAGCCCAGTACAGTATATATGTGAACTGTCCCTGGATGAAGTGACTTTTCTTCTTTAAGCTCTCAAAGTTCTTAACTTAGCTCAAGGTTGTCATCTGAACTAGCCAGATATTTAACCGATAACCAATCACTGTCAGTCCATCATTTGAAAAATTAGAATTTAGAGGCATCTTTCCCAAAAATGGCAGCTGGACATTCAGTTTTGGCCATTGTAACGTTGGTTTACATAGCTGTTTGGTTCCTAGCTTATATATATTGAGTTTCTAACATTGCATCAGAGAGTCTTGTGGCACCTAAAATACTAACACATTAAGATCTGGCAAGTATAGCTTTACTTCCGTATGCTAAAAGGATAGTTTCTATTAAACTAATTTAAGCTGGCTGTGGAAATAAATGACTAAAATATCATCCATTAGAAGATGATTTTCACCTCTTTGCTGCCAGAAATCTTGGGAACAGAGATTTGACAATTGTTCTTAGCGTTATATATTCACTCTTTAACCCTGAGTACTAAATTCCAGATAAAATAAGAGATCTATTTTAGATATAGTCTTTAGATACCTTAAAGGAAAGCTACAGTAACCTTCTCATGAAAATGTTGGAAGGAACTTGCGAGGAAGAACCACTAATACTTTTTTGTGTATGAATTCACACTGTTGTGTAGTATTTGTGTGTATCTCAGTGGTGCTCAGGGCAGCTAGCAACAACAGCAATGGGTAGGTTCTATAGCTTTTCTTACATTTCCAAGAAATTGTGCAAATGGAAGCACATCTGTGGCTTTAGTTTTACTTTTCTCTCACAGTGCTCTAGTGCAGTTTTTCCAAATCTGCAGTTTCCAGATATTGTACTACAGCCCTAATTATTGGCCACCCTGGCTGGGGATGATGGGGGCTGTAGTCCTACAATATCTGGGGGCCAAAGTTTGTCAAAGGCTGCTGTCATGTAACCTTCCAACAGGTATGGAATTGCAGCTTTTGGATCAAACACATTATTATGCATAGCCTTTCCATAGTTAACATACATTTCTCAGTAGCCCTAAGAACAACACTACCAGGTAGGTTAGTACCATTATCCTCATGTTGCACATTTGTTTGGTGTGGGTGTGTAAGAGAGAAGGCGGGATGGAATATTGTCTTGCCCAAGGCCTGTAAGTGATATTGTGCCAGAGGTAATATCTGGGGATTTCCTTGTTAAATGGAACATGCTCCCAAGTAAATGTGCATAGGTTTGCAGCCTCAGTTTCTTAGCTTCTAATTTACACTAGTTCCTATTAGCTTTTTAAAAAGTTTTTCAGTCCTTTGCACACTTCCTCGGGCAACTCCATTTCCGACTGTTTCATATAGAATATGTTATATTCCCAGTGAAATGAAGTTATTATACCATATGTATTAGAAGTGCCACAGAATTCTACAAAAAAAAAATCTGAGAATGCTTGGCACTGCAGGTACTATGGAGAGGACTACTAATTTTGTTGCCAAGCAACTGCTGTCAAATGCAGTGGCTCACAGTCAAGCTGTTGATGGATTCAGCTGGGGAAACTTAAATGCATACAGAGGAAGGTGATAACATTGTTGAATTGAATTCAATAGTACTTCACAGGCATATGTGCTACATAGGTTTTGCAAAAACAATAAGGCCAGGAAAGGCACCTAAGATGTTGGGATAGGGGGAGAAATGGATAATTACTATTAAAAAATGGAGCATCCTGACATTGTTCAACACTGTCCATTCCTAACTCAGTGCTAGATAGATAATATATTGTCAACGGTAAGAAATCAGTTTTGGTATTTGGTTTCCATAGTAAGGAGCAGAAAATGGATTCATTCTCAAAAACCTATTGCAGTAGAACATGACTAGTAGGAATGTTTGCAGAAGGTATTCTTACATGTTGGATATTGGTGTGCATCCAGCATGGGGATGAGAACACACAGTCAGGGCCTCAATCAGAGGTAGTGCTAAACCAGAGTTGAATGTTGCAAGAGCGTGGTGAGCTTTGAGCTTGCATGCTCCTTCTCCTAGCACCACCTGGTGTGGCTGTGAGGAGGCATTCAGAAGCTTTTACTTCAGATTTAGATTAAACATGGTTGATCAAAACACAGAAAAGCTATGATTCATCCAATGTTAACTATGGTTTGTTGAACCAAGACAAATTCAACCCCTAGATATGACTACTATCAAAACAAACTGAAACTTTGAAGTCCTTTTATATAGTTTCTTCCTCGGGTCATGTGACTTTGAGCCAGATCTAACTGGAATTGTGTGGGGCTTGTTCTAGGGTAGCAGCTGGGGTTGAAGGGAGGAGGGTTCACAAAACCATTACCCCAAAGTCTCCTACAGTGTTCTTTTGGCCAAGAGTGGCAGTCATTTTGGTGGCTGGCAGTCACATTTCCTCCTCGAAGACAGAATGACTTTACATCATTGTGATAGTTTCATTTTGGAGGACTTTCTTTTTGGGATGGTGGCTGTCTTCTCCTCGCCACGGCATAAATACAGTTGCTTTTGATGATTGTGAAAATGAAAGGTGAACTTAAAAAACCTAAAAACCACAACAAAAAAATACGCCAACATTATGAGCCAAGAGGAAGATAACTGAGGAACTGATGTTGTTTTTTTAGAGTCTTTTGAGAATACTCTTGAATACAAAGCCAGTGGGAAGCTTGAATGTAGCCCATGAAAAGTAGCTAGATGTATTGGATAACCACGACCTAGTCATGAATTCCCATGTATGATGGTCCTGTGTTACAGCTGAAGGGCTTCTGTGAAGCTGAATAGTTGTGAGGCTGGAAAAAACTAACTTAGGAGGATTATACCCTGCTTTAACCCAGGAGGTACATTTTCTCTATTAAAATATTACTAAATCATGAATACAGAACAATTATAATCCTCTTCAATGGCAGTACAGTGAGAAGTAATTTATTTCTGTAATTCTCCTTGTCCTTGGTTCAGGATTCATGATGTACATGATCTTTATAGTTGGCCATACTTCCTGCAAATTGATTTCTCTTAAAAGGAAGAGCCATTTTTACAGATATTACTTATTTCTTCTTTATAATGCACATTTCAGCTTTTTACCTTGTTAACAACTCCTTTAACTAGTAATGTTTTTATAGCTCTTCAATAATGAGATCCATAAAAGCACCACTTCAGGTAGTTTTTGTGTGTGTTCACTTCTCCAAATATGCAGCACCAAATTCCCATGTCGTATTCTGCTTTGAGTTCAGCAGTTAAATTGCAAGTCCAGACTCAGCCTTCCCCTCCCCTTCAAATCTCCTATGTGATGGTTAGAATAGCCTGACTAATAATCATAATAGTAAATACATTTTATTAATACCCCACCCATCTGACTGGGTTTCCCCAGTCACTCTGGACGGCTTACAACATATCTAAAGCCATGATAAAAACACCAATCCTTTAAAATATGTTCAGAATCTCTTGTGTCTGGCAGTGAGCTGGTGAATTTGCAACCCCCTACCTGTCCAAATCATAACATTCTGCATTACAATTCAATTAGAATGTATTTTAAAAGCATTGGGGAGGGGATTGTTTCAGGCCAAAGACTGGATATATTGAACTTTTTGGGATAGCAGCCAATGTATCTTGGGATGCTGGCCCTGGGCATCTAATAATATAGTGAGGAGGAAATTAAAGAGTCGTGAACCTAACAAACTGCATGCTGTTCTGAAATTTCTCAGGCACCTAGTAGTCTGGTCAGGCATTCCTTCCTCCTGCTCAGTCTTTTTCAAGAATATATGTGTCTCAGTATAATACTCTTATGGTAAGACTATTACACTGAGAACTCTTAAAACCTTAGTGAAATTCTCGAGATGTTAAGGAATATTCAGAAAGAGATGAATTTCCAGTACTACAAAATCTACTGCTTCAGCCAAAAGCATCATGAGCCCTGAGCCCTTTGCTGTATTCTTTACCCCTTGAGGTCTTTTCCCAGTTGTTTCTTGGGTGCCTGGGGTGAGATCAGGCATGGGTATTGAAACTGCAAGCTCCTTCTTATGTACTTCTCACTGCAGGGAACAGGATGCAACTGAGCTGTTTGTTTGGGGGACAGGATTTCTTTATGGCTGTGAGAGAGACCTCATCTAACCGGCTCAGGAGCATGCTGTCTCGAAATTTGTGCAGAATTTATCTCCCACTCCAGTCACTTCAAATTCTCTGTAGAGAACATTGAGGGAGAGAGGCACATGTTCAAAAGTCCACCATTGAGCTTACCCCAGATAGAAACAAAGCAACTGCTAAATAAAATGATAGTTGTTGGCTTAGTTGTCGGATTGTTACTTGCCTGGCCTTAAATGTTTAGTCGTTATTTTGCTTATTATATTTTAATTCTCATTCTTTCAGAAGGAGTCCAGGGCAATGTACAATGGGGGAAAAACAGAAAAGAATGTGTCAAATAAAATTCATACAAATAACCACAAACATCTATACATTTTCAAAACCATTACATTTCAGAAATTGCTTACAACTCTTATCAGTATAATTATCCTGAAATCAATTATTTGAACAGATCGATGCAGTTGTATGTTTTCAAAAGAAGAATGGTTTTCAAAAGATGTTAGTGTATGCTTGGTGTTGGTTAGATCCAGTTATGGGCTGATCAGCAATACTGGAGATGATATTTTTGTGTGTAAATCTGATCGAGTATGGCAAATGCCATTTAAGGGAGTTGTGTCATACCTCCCCATTTTCACATAATCAGCAAAAAATAAGAAATAAATACAAATGTGTGTGTGGGAAAGAGATGCATCTAGATTGGCACTTCTTATCAAATCTGGTGAAAATGCTCTAAAATCTAGCCATCTTGGTTACATGGCCAGGTGTCACTGTGACAAGTACTTCTACTTGAGAGATCTCATTTAGATTGTACGGTTATGCTTGTTTGATACCTATGAGGAGCTCCTCTTCTGAACCAGCATAGATTTATAAAGATTTGTTATTGCTGCTTTTGTCATGTTCATTGCTTAGTAGGGTGGAAAGGAGTTCTCCTTTGTTGGTTGAGCGCTTAAGGAATTCTGTTTATTGGATCTTGTTTTATTTTTGTATCTGATTTCTAGCATGTTTTTGTTGTTCATATTTTATTGATTTGTAAATCACTTGCAGACACATTTCTTTGTAGAAAATGACTAATGAATGTAATTGTAGTAAAAAAAAATACGCATAGCCTGAAAACTGAAAGCTTCAAAGCAATCATTGATAAGACACCTGCTCTGTATGTTGTTTGAAAGTTTCTTTCTGAAAACATTTAGGTCTGTTATGTGATCTCATTTTCTTACATTTTATGGAAAGCAACAGAAATCAATAATTTATTCAAAAGGCAAACAATAAAAAAGCAAAGAAATGAATGTGATCATTTATTGTTTACTCGCTATTTAATTTGAATCCCCCTTTCTCTTAATTTTCAGTGGGATGTTCTCAACATTGCGCTCATGCTGGCATCTTTGGCTTGGATACAGCATCAAAGCAGTACCCATCTTTACTACTAATAACTGAACAAAGAATGAGGAGATTTGTCTACTGCAAGGTGGTTCTTGCCACTTCTCTGATGTGGGTGCTTGTGGATGTCTTTCTGCTTTTATACTTCAGTGAATGTAACAAATGTGATGACAAGAAAGAGAGATCCCTGCTGCCTGCTTTAAGGGGTAAGGTAAAGTTTGAGGTGTCTGCAATCACAATTTCTTCTTCATAGTAACTGTTGACCTGTGCTTCTAAGTGTGGCTGTCATCTGAGAGCACGATTCCTTAAATCATTGAATTTGAGTCGTTTGCCGACAGCTACACAACGATGTCTCCCCCCCCTTTTTAAATCTCATACCCACTTCCTAAAGAGTTTTGTTGATACATGGGCATTCCTAAAAAGATTTATGTGTAGCTTACTATCTTTACAGTTAGATGCTAACCATAAGATCCGGCAAAAAAGCAACTCTTCAGAGTTGAGTTTCCAGTCTCAGTCTGGTCATTCTGTAATGTTTGTCAACTGTGGAAGGGGTGTGGGGAGACAATGTGTACTAAGATCACATTACTGTAGCATGATAAAGCTATGCCCTTGAAGAGACTATTATTTTGTAAGTTAAAAGTATTGATGGGTGCAGATGCATTCCAATATGCTTAAAAAAGATATTGTTCCATCAATTATGCTTTTAATCCTAGTAAATTTATTAAAGGATTTCCCATTCGGACTCTGTAAGGGTCAAGTTTAAGGAAAAAGCAATTGCACAGAAGCAATAATTACTTAAAAGACTCCCCACAATGAATGCCTGCTGGCTTGCTTGCTATTATCCTGTTGTACTGAAAATGCAAACGTTCTAGAAAAGTTTTAGAAAGCAGTTCTAGAAAAGGTGTACTATCTCATTAAAACTTATTGGCATAAATCACAGATGGGGGACGTGTGGCCCTCCAGATGCCTGACCCATTGGACATGCTGCCTGGGGTTGATGCGAGTTGGGGTCCAACAACATCTGAAGTGCTTTAGCTTTCCTACCTTTGATACGGATTATTTAGAATAGTATTCATGTGTCCATCTGTAGTGTTTCTGTTTGACTTCAAGTAGCCAAGTTAGCACAGTTGAATTCTTGGATATCGCAGGTGCTAAACAGCTCCTATGAAAAAAAGAGAGAAAATGTAATTAGGAAACAATTTTCATCAATGAGTAGTGAAAAATAATTATACAACTCACAACCTAAAAGAAGGAAGTAAAACTTGTTTAATAAATTAGTCATGGTCAATTGTTTTTCCTAGCTCTTAATACAGTGTTTATAAAAAGGAGGAAAAGTACTTTGAGCCTCTAATGGGATTAGGACATGTCGTATCTAACTGGCCCCATTTAACTCCTGCATTTACACATCCTTGGAGTGTATACAGGAGAAGGAGAATGTAAAAGCTCATCATCGTTTATGATAAATGTTCGCTTCAATTGATCTACTGATTTGTAGTCCAAACCTGAGAATAAATCAGTCCTCCCTCCCGTTTTGTATTGTATGTAGCTGCATCAAGTTGCTGTCTCTGCTAAAAGTTGAAGTGGCTGATGGATCGTTTCAGTATGGAATGATCAGTTTGTCATCTCCTGAACTGATTCAGCCAGCTTAGTTGGCAAGGCAAGAGAAGCCTGATTCAGCAAAAGAAAGAAAAGAGTTTGCTTCTGGGGAAGGAAAGGGAAATGCAGAGTTTTGTGTGTGTTCCTCTTTGCTGAGCCTTAAACAACCCCCCCCCCCCATTATGTTGAATTGCATATATGGCTAAGAATTCTAAATGCTAATATATTGGAGTGGGTTCCTTCTAAACTAAACCGAGAAGTTACTTCATGTGCTGTGTTAATAAAGATCCTTGCAAAATAGTTCCTGACAGAATATTAATTTGTATTTATTCTTAAATATTCTTAGAAGCACCGATTCTGTGCTGTACTTTGTACTTGGGTAGTGTGCACATTCTCTCGTATTCATGAGTTTCTCTCATTTCTTGAAAAGCATTGTGTTGGGAGATTACAATTTAAGTATTGCTTTTAACCAATTGTGGCACTTTTCTGTTATAGTATTAGCCTTGCAAATATTTGTCTGTTGTAAAACCTATGATACCTTTGCTTAAGAATGTTTTAGTTTCCAAGAAGTTCTTCAAATGATGATTCCCCCCCCCCCCACTGAAATTGAGCCAAAATTTAAGACTTCCACCAGTCTTGGAAGTGAAGTTAGCCATCTTTATTTGTGCCTCAGGCAGATTGTATTCTTTTGTTTAAAGGTAACAAAATTAGGTGTGTTGCAAACCTTTGGCCATTGGTGTTTGATAAGATAGACGGCCCTGTTGAAATGTTAGATTAAAAGTTCAATTGAGGTAAGCACAGGTCCCCTAATAGGTCCTCCTCAAATGGCCCACACTGATTAGACCAATCTATCTTTTCTGCTGCTCAGAACTGACTGGAAGGTGCCTCTCCTCTGTGTTCATTCTGACATTACCAGATTTTAGGTGGTGTGAGCAGTTCCCCTGCAGAGGGCATCAAGCTGTGGAGTTGATCCATAACTGGAAGATCCATTTGGGGGTGCCAAATTTTATTCTCACTCAGGGTGCCTTGTCTCCAAGGCTTTTTGTCATGGTGAGAGAATGTCCTCAGGAGTGACTGGAACACATATTTCAAGGACTGGCGAGGAAGACAATGTGTGACATGAACCTTCTGAGTGACTTTGTGTATTCAGATTATTAAATTGTTTCTTGCATGGTTGGCTTGTTGCCACCATTTTGTGGAACTAAAGTGGTACAAGCAACTGAACAGTGGCTGTCTTGGATCTGGGATAGGATAGACCCTGTCAGGTGTGCCTTGATTTGAAAATATTGTTAATGAACCCTTTGAGGGTCATGGCTGTTGTTGTTTAGTCGTTTAGTCATGTCCGACTCTTCGTGACCATGGACCAAAGCAAGCCAGGCACTTCTGTCTTCCACTGCCTCCCGCAGTTTGGTCAAACTCATGCTGGTAGCTTCGAGAACACTATCCAACCATCTCGTCCTCTGTCGTCCCCTTCTCCTTGTGCCCTCCATCTTTCCCAACATCAGGGTCTTTTCCAGGGAGTCTTCTCTTCTCATGAGGTGGCCAAAGTATTGGAGCCTCAGCTTCAGGATCTGTCCTTCCAGTGAGCACTCAGGGCTGTTATGGTAGTAATGGGTTAATTTGAACAGAACAATGTTTGCAAGGCTTTAAGTAGAAAGAAAGCTGTTACCTTGGTGAGATTTGAGGAGAAATACTGAACTGTACTGCAAAATGGGTTGGGATTATCTATGGTGGAATTGTCTCAGAGACAGAAGAAGAGACTTGGCTTTGGAGATAAGCTGAACTTGATTTTAAACCTTGGCTGAGAAAACATTGCTGAGATCTTAACTTTGCACATGGAGCAAACATGTGCATTTGATCATATGAACTCATTACATTGTGATCAAATGGTACTTCAAAGGGTGAAGTGAGGGAAACCAAAGGAAAGGATTTCCCTAAGCTCCACATTATTTGCTGTGAAATGTGAAGCATCTTAGCTCGCTCTCCTGAGATATTATCTGTGATATCATTTACACTGTTAATTAGTTAGAGCTGGATTTGGAGATGGGTATAGAGCCATTAGTTTTTTATTTATTTATTTATTTATTTAGCTGAATGCTGCTGCCATTACTTTTTTTTTTTTTTTGCCTTTTTGAAAAGCATCAGATATTTTTCTATCTTGGAGGTAGCATTTTAAAAAAATACATTATGCTATCAAGTATTTTTTTTTTTAAGAAAAGCTATACAAATGCCCTTACCAGCTCCACGCCATACTGTGAAAGGCAGACTATTATTCTCCCCTGACTAAGAGGTTTGATATGCTGCTATATCTCCTTGATACTCTTTCAAAGTGATTCCAGCTCTAAGAAATGAAGAAATTAAAGGTGTCTTATCGCAATTCCCTGGCATTCTGGGGGAGAAAACACATTTGTAGTATTTTATCAGTTTAGACAAGTGTAACATTAAGAATCAAAGTGATAGGCTTACAGAGTGGTTATTACACCACTGATAAAACTTTATGATCCATTTACAAAGATGAAAATGAAAACATAACTCTGCTCATCTTGGTAAGCTAGCAGTGCTAGATGTGGGGAAATATTGATCTGTTTGGCTGCTCAAGGCATTAATGAATTGAGCATTTTCTGTATGTCAGAAATGCTGAAACCTGTGTAAACAACGTGCTGCTACACTTTCCTTAACCTTTATGTGTTCATGTGTTGAATGACACTCCCATAGCTGAAGCTCTGAAATGAAGAACATTGACTTTATTGGAACTACCTTTGAACCAACAGTCTCAAATGCCAGTATTATCATTCCTCCATCTTTTCCCCAAGCGGATTAAACATTGCCCATTTTACTGAAAGGTGTAACTAATTTTTTTACACATTAATTTATTTTCAGCACTTGCCTTCTGTGTTTCTAACGAATATTTACAATGAAAGATAAACAATGAAAACAAAACAAAAACTCAGTGGAACCAACAGCATCCTTTTAAAAATAGAAAAGGGAAAGCAACATAAACCAAGCTGAGGAAGAGGATTTACAAAAGTTCACTGAAATATAACAGTCTTTGTCACCATCTAAAAGTAAGCAACAAAAGGACCAGGCAAACTCAAACCTTCACAGATAAATTTCCTGAGCAACTCTTTCTTCTCCACTCCCCACAGTGTTGTGAATTTGGTTATCTTATTTCTGCAGGGCTAGCCCAAAGGCTTACTGCCCAAGGAGGACCTTGACTTGTTGGGAAGGGTGCCATGAGCGGCTCCATCTCAGGCTGGTCCAGTAATCTTGTCAACTGTGACAGAAACCCCCCCACAAACACCTCTTCCATTCCCTGGTGGTTTAGAAGCTTATAACATCCACTAGATTTAATATAACTATAAATAAGTTCTAGTTACAGGCAGGTAGGTATGTTGGTCTGCCGTAATCGAAACAAAATAAAAAAGAGAAAGAGAAAGAGACTGGAAAGAGATGTTGCTTCAGAAGAGAAGTTGCTGAATTGCAACTTATTGTTGTTGTTTAGTCGTTTAGTTATGTCCGACTCTTCGTGACCCCATGGACCAGAGCACGCCAGGCACTTCTGTCTTCCACTGCCTCCCGCAGTTTGGTCAAACTCATGCTGGTAGCTTCGAGAACACTATCCAACCATCTCATCCTCTGTCGTCCCCTTCTCCTTGTGTCCTCCATCTTTCCCAACATCAGGGTCTTTTCCAGGGAGTCTTCTCTTCTCATGAGGTAGCCAAAGTATTGGAGCCTCAGCTTCACAATCTGTCCTTCCAGTGAGCACTCAGGGCTGATTTCCTTAAGAATGGATAGGTTTGATCTTCTTGCAGTCCATGGGACTCTCAAGAGTCTCCTCCAGACCATAATTGCAACTTATTACCAAACTTAAAACCATGGAAATACCTGGTCTGAATAGAGACATTGGATTCTTATCTCATTATACATGATAAAGCTATTTTTAGCCATCTCACCTCTTGCTTTTTCCTGTAAGACCAATTGCAGTTGTTAACAGTTGTCAACAGGTTTACCACACCTATCAGCCAATCACCCATTCCCACCACCCTTCTGAATAATACCCCTCCCCACCCTCTCACTATATATAAGGGTCTAGTGACTTCTGTTTCAGTGTATCTGAAGAAGTGTGCATGCACATGAAAGCTAATACCAATAACAAACTTAGTTGGTCTCTAAGGTGCTACTGGAGGAATTTTTATTATTATAGATAAGTTAACTGTTAACTGAAAGAATTCTATCTCCTGACACAACCTTTGTTTTATCAACTTCGTACTGTTAAATAAAACTTTCTTATTTGCTCAGCTTCTGCCTGAGTCTCCAAGTATGAAAGTTTTACCTTGCACAAAAACCATAAGACAACTTGTGATGGTTAAAGAGTATATAGAATTATACGGAGGTGGGATCTGCCACAATTAGTATACAGAGCAGTGGGATCTACTTCAACTATTGACTAGACCAGTCAATCACCTCAGTGATTTTTTAAAAGTCTGGTTAAGACTGGCAAAATGTCATACCTGAGTGCTCAGTTCATTTTTGCTGTGTTATGCTTTTAAATTTGTTTTAGCCACTCTGTGAGTCTTATGGGTGAGAAGTGGGATGTGAAATGTTTTAAATAAAATAAAATGTCACTTTAAAGCTCCTATAAGATTAACAGTATTTGGCTACTGGAATACAGAAATGGCCTTGATTTAAAAATCCTCTCAGTATTAATCTATTTTATAAGTTAGGACCACTTGAAAGGACTATTTAAAGTTAAATGATAGAATAATGAATACTATTGCTCTTAAACAGCCCTTGTTTCTCGAGTACCCACTTCATTTGATTCGTCTTAATTTGTTACTACCCCACATTTTGATTCATATTAAACCTGTCCTGTGAGACTTATGAATATGTATACATTTAAACAAGGGATGGAGAATCTGTCTTGATGGACTATAACTCCCATCAACCTTGACCACTGGCCTTGCTGGTTAGGCCTAGAGATTGAAGCTACCTTGATTGCCATGATCAATGATCTTTGTCAGCTGAGAAGTTGTGGGATGCACAACCCTCTTGATTCTCCTTGCCTTTTCAGGAGCTTTTGATATCATTGACCATGGTATCTTCCTGGACGGCTTACAGGATTTGGAAGTGCTTTGCTGTGGCTTCACTCCATGGGCTGCTCGAAAGAATATTTGGATGAGTTTTATTTGCCCTACAGGGAGTTATACTCCGGGAATAAATCTTGTTACCCATGCAATTTAACTATTGTATATGAAGCGGTTGGTAGCAGGCATGAGGGGATTTGGAGCTATGTGTCATCAATAAATTCAGGACGCAAAAGGAACAATGACATTTGCTGAAAGATGAAGGGGGATTCACATGACACCCCTCGTGTGATGAAAATGCATAGGAGGGGGTTGAATTGTCTTGCTGTGTTCCCCCTATTCTACACCAGCGGTTTGTGCTGCCCATGCCTACAGGTGTTTGGTGGCTATGTGATGAAGGGGTTCTTTCCACCTGTGTGCATATAGGGCTCCTCCATGGAATGAGGAATATGGACATAGATTAAACCTTGTGTGGAGGAGCTCTATGCACATATTATGGTCCATGTGACAACCAGGCACATGAGATACAGGTTGGTGTCAGGGAACATAGTAGCTGTCGTGATTTCAAAGGTGTGTTCAACATGCGACTCCCCCTGGTGAAATTTACTCATCCATACTAATTTATTTTCTCAGAAAAATTTGTTGTTGTGGGATAAGAGGCCAGGTTATCTCAATGCATCAGAAACTGATTAAAGAACAAGAAGCAGAGCAGGAATAAACTCAGATTCATCACAGCAGGGGGAAAGAAAGCAGTTGGGTTCCTAAGAGATTTGTTTTAGGCTCAATGCAATTACATAAATTATCTGAGTCAAGGGCAAGCAATGAGAGAGCCAAATCATTCTGGTGACGAAAGAGCTCTCCCTCTCTCCCTCAAACCTCCACACCTCTTCAGACAGGGGAATGGCAAATGAGGTTCAATGTAAGCAAATGTACAATGAGTGCTTGAATTGTTTGTACCTTCCAGCAAAGGCTGGAGGGACCCAGTGATGATGCTGGGTGGGGGGGGAGAGATGAAATAATAGTTGAAGGATCCTAGCAACTACTGAGGTTAGCTTTTGTCTTGGGCTATCTCAGAGATTACAGAACTCTCTCGATCCTGGGAACTACAGACCTTCCAATTTTCCCTATTTTCTAGGGACATCCCTAATTTAGAGAAGCCGTCATGGTTTCTGATTTGATCCCAGAATGTCCTAATTTCCTTAGGATATCCCTATTTTCATTGGAGAAATGTTGGAGGGTATGGAACTGAGCTTTTTTGTTATTGCTTTTCCTTTCAACAGATTCCTATGTTGTTGTGGAAACATGACCCTGTTTAGGTGTGAGGTCCCCCCCCCCCTACAGAAATGGATGCTTTCATTGAGATTCCTGCATTGCAAGATGTTGGACTAGATGGCCCATAGGGTCCCTTCCAACTCTACCATTCCATGATTCTATAAGTGATTGGTTTTGCTTGTCTGTTTCTGGGAGCTCCAGCATAAAATCTAAAACCGGTCTAGTTGTGTCATTGAATATGAACGAGGCCATTCCTTTTGAGAAAGCACTTGCTTCTCTAAGGATTGCTTCGGAATAATTTTTGTCTTTCGTCCTGTTTGAAGAATGCCTGCAAGTCATTCCTGTGATGAGAATAAGTAAAATTCTACTCTTGTCATATTTGTTTCTCCTGTGTGTCATGTTCAAGTCTTTCTGATTTTAGGGTTTCCGTAAAGGGACATTTTCGTGAGTTCTCCCATGAAGAAAAGAAATAATAGGCTTCGGGTCTGGATTGAGAAACCCCCTTTTAGTTGATGTGAGAATTGCTCACATTTCAACCTCTCTTCTGAAATGCAATACTTGTAGGCTGGACAAAACTGATCTTGTCCGTGGTTAGGTCTCCACCTTCAAATGAACTCCTGAAGCACATGGATTCCACTGGATGATATTGGTGTATCAGAGTGAGTTTTGCACTAGAATTGTGCTTAATCGCTTGGGGATGCACAGTCATTGGGTTGTCTGCAATGAATGGAAGTTTAGATAAGATGGTGACTCGAATGAACAGGTTTTTCCCCCTTTTTAATCACAATATGAAAATCGCCAGTAAGTTGCTTTCCCTTGTCCAGCTTCAGTTCGACAAAAAAGTTTCTTTAATGAAATAATAAAGTATCAAAGTGCAATGCCAGCCAGGAAATCAGATCTTATACGGCTGATACTTATATCCATACTGCACAGAGCTTTGTGACAAAGCAACAGCTTGCTTTGAACAGAAACACTTATGTAACGTTCTGTTTAGAGTAGACATTTACAAGTGCTCCAACCCCATACAAACACAGTACAGTGGTACCTCTGGTTACGGATTTAATTCGTTTCGGGGTAACTAGAGGCGCTGCTTCTGCTCACACATGCGGCGTGATAGAGCACTTCTGCACACGTGCAGAGTACAGAGCGCTCCTGCACATGCGCACAACATGGGGAGTGCTTCTGTGCATGCGTGAGCAGCAAAACCCAGAAGTATACACTTCCAGGTTTGCCATGGCCGTAACCTGAAGATTCCGTAACCTGGAGGTTACGCAACACGAGATACTGCTGTATGTGGTCTAGGTGGAATTCTTGTCGTGAGCTCTTTGTAGGTCTGACACATGAACTCAACTGGGATGGCCTGAAAAAGGAAGCAGGGTGTCTAGCATATCTTTAATGGTTCTCCAGTTTGGTTTATTCTCCAGTTAGATAGGCCAACGGGGGGGGGGGGAAAGCATTGCTCCCCATGAGCAGATGAACGGAATAGCATTCTCTCTTTTGTCACTCATTGGAAAATCTTGGATATCTCTCTGCTAAGCAAGTGATGAGGTTCATGGTAGCAACCTGGTTTCTGCTACCTCTAGCTGTGGTTGCAAAACAATGGATTTGAGTAGTGGTTAGAGTGTCAGACTAAAACCTGGGAGACCAGGGTTCAAATCCTCACTCAGCCTTGAAGCTCACTGGGTGGCTTTGGGTCAGTCACTGCCCCTCAGCTTAAGCAACCTCAGGGTTGTTGTGGGGATTAATGGGTATGTGTGTGAGAATCATATATACCACCTTGAGCTCCTTGGAGAAGAAGGTGGGATATTAATGCAATAAATATATAATAAAAGTAGTTGGGGAATATTTTGCCTTGGTCAGAGCCTGGTTTAAGAGCAGTTTAGGTTTCCCATTGCGGAATGTTGCTGTGACCTTTGTCAAATCTCATGCATAATGGATGCTAAGAGAGTGAATGCTGCGTTTGCTACTCCATGTGAAACAGGCCTGACTCCCTGTTTAGTTTCTCCTGCTCACCTGCTTTGCAAGATTGTTGTAAGGGCTACAGTGCAGAATACAAGGACATTATTTTGGAAAAACTTGTGTTTACGTAGTGTATTTCCAACCATTAAATAGGTGTGCTGCCTGATCAATGCTTGTAACTGCAAAGTTTGGGTTGACTGTAAGTAGCAAACATTTTTTCGTTAAGACAGTTTCATGTGCTACACTCTAAGTACAGACTGTTTCATGATACTCATATATTTTAAAAATTCGAGAAACTATGTGGAATTGAATTTTTAAAAGGTGAGATGTAAGCTGCAAACTTTGCCATGCTGATACTTTGATAACATATTCTGTTTAACTTGTGCAAAATTTATGGTATGATTGAGAGCCTCTGAAAGAAGTGTTCCACCACAAATAATTCATGCATTTAAATTCTTGGCTCTTTTTAAAGATCTGCTTTGGTGTATTATTGATTAATGTTGGTGAACAGTTTTCAGCGGCTAGAGTGTGTGGAAATGTATTAAAAATAATTCTATCAGTAAATGAAGTGGACATCTTTCAGGTTCTAGTTTTCTTCGTTACATGAAAATTCTTTGGGTACCTATCAAGTATCGTTTAACATAAATATTGGCCATATTCCTCTTCCACACAGACCACACCTATTCTAAATAATCATTCTAAATAGATCTTCCATGTATCCAAGGTACAATATTTGAATTCACACTTGGTTTTATAGCTGAGTTTCCATTTATATACCATGCACAAGAATACTTCTCAAAACAAAGCAGTTTTGCAGTGTAGTTCATATGCGTCACTCATCCAATATCCAGTGGTGTAGCGTGGGGGGTGCAGGGGGGGCCAGCCGCACCGGGCACAACATCTGGGGTTAGGGCAAATCCACGGGTTAGAGGGCGCAAATCCACAGGTTAGGGGGCGCAAATCCATGGGTTAGGGGGCGCAAATTACTTGCCTTGCCCCGGGTGCTGACAACCCACGCTACGCCACTGCCAATATCCATTGTGTGTGTGTGTGTGTGTGTGTGTGTGTGTGTGTGTGTCTGAGTCTAAGTAGACAGGTATAAGACTGCTCTGTCAGAATTGTAGTTTTAAAAAAGGCATATAGGGTGAACATTTTGTAAATGTATAGCTACTGGGATACAGTATTTACACTGAAGTGGGACCCAGACCTCATTGGCTCCTTCTTTTAACATTCTACTGCCCGCCTTGTGCTGTGATACAGTTGTAGCCACTCTGATAATTGCTTTTGGGCAACATATAAACGTAGGAAATAAACTGCAGCATACATTGCCATCTGTTTTGCTGCAGTCTCAACAGGCTTTGTTCCTTATGAATGAAGTGATACTTTGATCAATGGAACTGAAGTTGCCACACATACCTTTGCCTAAAGTTATCTTTCAGCTTTGAAAAAAAATATGCATTATCTGATAAACAACTTTATTTACAACATTATTAACTTCTCTTTCTCTTTCTCTCGTGCCCCTTTGTCCGTTTGCTTCAGACTCCATGTTTTATCCTCTTTCCCATCACCAACTGATTTTGTTTCCATGAATGTGCTTTCCAAGTTATTGTTGCACTACTTCTTTTTATTTTTGCATTTAATAAAAAGGAAAATCTGATCACATTTCAGTTCTACCCAAGTGCATGTGTGCCTGTTTTTGTAAAAATGGCACCTATCTTACTACTCATTCTCATGGGATTTTTTTTATCCCTGCTGTGAGTTTTTTTCCCTTGTTTGCTTGTGTAAGTGTGCTGTGAATCTCAAATATGTCAGCTTCCATTTTCAAGCTGTGATGCTGTGCTCTCAAAATCTATCATCACTCGTTGACTGGGCCGTGAAGGCAACAAAGCAAAAAGCAACTCTTGAAAAGCAAACACATGATCCTTAAACAATATACTGTTGCAAACATTAGGGGATTTATAAAAGTATCAAAAGCCAGCCAACCAGAAGATTAGCCATGGGATTTGTCTTTGATAACAAATACAAGTCATTTTTAAGCAAGGGTTTCATATTGTGCAGTATTGTCTTTAAGAAAGCACCTGTTGTTCTATCAAAGCACAACATTGGCTCTGTACAGATATGCGCACTTGTGCAGAAACCATTAACAATTGCAGGGCAGGGAGTTGGGATCATGCCTCCATCCTCCACCCCTGACTTCTATACATCCAAGGTTCCCTTTACACTACTGTGATCAACATGCATGACTCATACCTGGAAAATGTTAGGGGGACAGGCCATTTGTAAAGCTGCATTGAACAGACTCTGTGCAAATGGCAACTTGAACATGTGCAAGTCAAGGATAAGGTCAATGAGTGCATTTCTATTCCCTGCTAATGTATGTGTCACCACTTTCAGCTATAGAGAGGTTCCAATGAAGGATGTGCATGTATTGTTCATTGTTGCTTTGTCAAGATGTTTCTCATGACTGGCTTTTCTGCTGTGCGGTTTTGTGTAACCATTCATGGAATCCAGACAAAATATGGTCTTGTAAAGGGGTATGTTTTGGCTTACTTGGTCAAGGTGTGCCCAGAAAGCTTCAACAATGGGTGATACCTAGTTGTTTTGGTTACGCAGCCAATACACATGTGATGCACCTTTCAGTACACACACACACACACACACACACACACACACACACATCCCAACCTTGAGGGTGGCCTGAATGGGATCACACAATAAAGGGAGAAAATCAACATGGGAAGAAATGCAAGAAAGGCTGGGGATAATTTTTTATATTTTTATTGATTAAATTTGTATGCCCCCCTTTTCCCAGAGATCACAGGGCAGTTCACAACATTAAAATACAAAATTTAAGACCACGGGATTTAAGACTATAGTGAAGCATTGTACCAAATAGTAGCAGTGGCAGAAAAAACTAGCATGCAAAATACATATGGCTTAGGAGAAGGGCAAGCCCCTGTTCTTTCTACATGGCACAGCAAATGTTTATATCTTATATGAGACAGGAAGAGCAGGCAAAGACTCCTCCACAGACTCATGGTGGACTGGGGACTGATTCCTTGATTAGAATGTTTTTGTATGTTATTTGTATGGTGTGACAATGTATTATCTTGTCATGCATGATACCTTGTATGCTCTTATAGGTGAACAATGCAAAGACAGTCAAGATATTTGTAATGATTCTTATTTCTTTTTTATTTTATTATATTTTTATTTATTATATTGCAAAATGAAAAAACAACAACATTAAAAATAAAATAAAATAAAGGCTATGGCTCACTGGCGGAGGAACAGGGGTGCGGGGGGAGCGCATCGCCCCGGCGGCATGATCCCAGTGGGGTACCATCGTGGCTAACCCCCCCCCCCATACGCTGGGTGCCATGCCCCCACCTGCTCTCCGCACCCCCCACCAGAGCTTGAAGCTCCGCCACTGCTATGGGTAAGAGCCAGTGTAACGTAATGGAAGTTACATTTCCTCTTGCAGCCTTCATCGCTTGTACTCCCAAAATCCACTCCGGAAGGTTTAGGGCACTCTTCAGAGCATATTTTGGGGGCATGTGGGTGAATGGAGGATGGACAAAAATCCCATTTCACAAATGGCGGCACTACATTGGAAGTTGCTTTTTATATATAGGCCTGGTTGATGATTCTCCCTCTCCCCTTCCTCCAGCTCAGCAGTGCTCTTGCACAGCAAGACTGTCTCCCCATGAGGACACGTTGCTTTAACTAAGCCAGCCAAATTCTTACATGGTCAAATAATTTTGCAGTTTGCACAGAAGGCTTACTAGTTTTCCTGTTATGGCTTGCCAGATTCGTTGTGGGGTCTGTATTCATTCTGTCTTCTCCAGTAATGCCAGAAGCAAATAGGCAGTTCTCTGCTTGAGCTACTGTGACTATAGCACATTAAAACACTAGTTTCCTTTATATCTAAATATAATTGTTCTAAGGATGCCTGTAAAAATGAGTAGTCTGCATTTTAGGGTGAAGTGTTTGTTTTGCTCTGCTGAGAGAACACTAATTACTAGCATACTAATAAATGTGGAAACAAACGCAGCTTGTGTACTTGGATGCTGTAATGTTTCTTTTTTTGTTTGAATATAGAATTCAAGATGATGATTCGTAGTAGCGGTAATGAGTTTATTAGAATAAGGCCTTGCAGCTGGGCATGTTTTCTTAGTGTTGTACACTGTTATAGTTTTGTTGCACGTAGACCATGTATTACCTGTATTTTTCTATTTCCCTTTATCTAAAAGGTCTATACGCTTTATGAAGTAAGCTGCAGGGTTGACAGAAGCTGACTTACCATTGTGCAGAGCTCATTTAAGACTGAATAATGCCATTTTTATTTTTATACATATAACACATTGCTCTTTGTTTCTGTCAAAAGAAGAATGGCAAAGTATGCTGTTGAGTCTGCTGTTTGTTTGGAGTAGTTGCTATAAACATTTTTATATGCCAGTCTAACAGCAGAGTCCACTTAACATTGTTCAGCAACAGAGGTCTTTAAACTGTCTTGTGGTATTGATTGCTTTAGGGTAGGGTCAACCTTGACTTCTCAAGTGAAAAGGCTGATGTGAACTTAACAGCAGTTTATGTGTAGTGTCCTCATTCTGTTGTCATTTGGTGGTGAGGTAATGCTTGGTAATCTGGAGCATTCTGTTTTGTATTGTGCTTTGATTATAAAATCAGCCAGCCCAAAACCTCTGAGCCAACACTGTATGCCCCTTGCCATGGCTGGTACTGCATGGAGGCTTTCAGCTTTATACTGCTGACTTGCATTATCAGCACAATGCAAATGCCCCTTCTGTGGAGCACTACAATGTAGAAGTATTTGCAGTGACATGCATGCGAGGATGGGAACTATGAAGGACTTAGTAGTGTTTGATTGTTTATCCAGATACCTGTGTTGTTGTTGTGTGTTTTTTTGAATGTCCATTATCTTGGTGCACCAGTCACATCTAGACAAGTCATGCAGTAGCAACGAAACGTTACAAGATGAGATGGTTGGTTTGATATCATCAAAACTTCTGTGGGCAACATCATCTATAAGTTTGTCATGGCAAAGATTTTCTGGTTGGTAACAGGCCCAGCCCACTTGCTGGACAACCATGAGACGTTTTTTAGACCCACCACAGCATGGGCCATTCCTTGTGGGACCCAACTTGAGTTTATGGCAACCTACCCCAGCCCCTGTCCCTTGAGCTACGACCAAGACATTAAGAAGCAAATTCAAAGCCCTTACAGGGATCCAACTATGGATCCTTCTCAATGCAACCAGCACCCTTGTAAATTGTTGTTGTTGTTATTGTTATTACTATAGGCCATTTGTAGCGAGGAGAAAAAAATCATTCCCAGCCCTGACACCTGGTGACTAACTTCTCTTCAAACCAAGCACGTTAAATAGAAGGAGAGAAGGTGGGTAGGGAAGTTGGCAACAGCAGTGCTGAACCTATTGCCTGGGCTGGCTTAAATAGCCTGGGCCATGGAACAGAAGCGGAAATCTTCCCTGTGGTCTGTACCTGAGGCCCTGCCCACCAGTATAAACCGAGCACTTTGATTGGTCCATACAGGCTTAGAACCATCCCTGGGCACAAGTCATGGTATATCAGCATTGCCTGATTGGGAGTTGAGTTTGCTTACTGCCTCCCCATGCATGCAAAGTTGGTCTGCCATCGAATGGCAGGCAGTATGACGTTGCTAGAATTATATGTCAGGTGTTCTTTTGACAGTATTCAGAAGCTGCCTCCATCAGTCTTCTCAAACCCAGGTTTGTTTGAGATAGAAGACCCAGCCCCATCTACATATAGTGAAACGATAATTGCCAGCATAATGTTTAGAAGTACTAGTAGCAGTAAATAACCTATTAGATTTCTGTCCTACCCGTCTCTGGTGTAAATGCTATTTCCCAAAGCGTAGAATGTTAAGAGTGCATGGAAATTACCATTACTTAGTCAAAGAAGACTCTTGTCTTATCTACCCTCATCCGATTCTATGTTTACTCAGAAGTAAGTCCCACTAGGTTAAATGTGATATGCTGCCAGCTGCATAGGATTTCAGCCTTGCTCAAAAGCAGTGTTTGTCTATGGAAGCAATGCATCAGAAATAATGGACTATGTATACTCTGTTAGGAAAACCTCATTTCTCATTTTGGAAAGGAGTGCCTTGACTGAGACATCTACTTATCTTTTCTGCACAACCTTTCCCTATTTTCATTTACACCAATTCTAATAACAAAAATGATAAAAACAACTATCTAAAACAATAGCAGAAATGTTTACTAATCCATAAGCACCCAGAAAGGATATCAATTATTCAAAGCTTTTCTGAATACATGTGCCTTAAATAACTGTTTAAGCTAGGCATCCCCAAACTCGGCCACCAGATGTTTTGGGACTACAACTCCCATGATCCCTAATAGGACCAGTGGTCAGAGTTGATGGGAATTGTAGTCCCAAAACAGCTGGAGGGCCGAGTTTGGGGATGCCTGGTTAAGCAAAGGGATAGAGGTTTCTGAAAACCTCCTGTGAAAGGTCATTCTACAAGCCTTGGCTCACAATTGTGGGAGCCATGCTCTTTGCTGTAGATGACTTTCCTTCCCATTCTATTTGGATACAGAGCAGGGCCTTAAATATAATGTCATCAGTATGGTATGCTCATATAGGGAGTCATGTTTGCTTAAGATATGCAGATCCAGTTCTAGATGTGATATAGACAGAAACTTCAGTAGCGTGTGCTTGAAAATATTTTAGTTATCAATGTAACCTTCACCATTCCAAGCTAAAACCATTTCTTTTATTCAAAGAATTGCAATTTTGTGGATCTACTGCATAAGGTGACGGTTGTACTGCACTGAAAGCTAATTAAGTGCTGTTTTGAGAATTCAGGTTTATTGATTTTACAATGACTAGTGTCTACTTTAATACACGCTAGTCTAATAATTAGGCTAATTTTAAAAAGCAGTAGTAGCTGCCAGGGGAACAGAATATATATCTGTGTGCTGGGCAAAATAAAGTTAAGACCTAGAACAATCAGAATCGCTTGTGGCTCTGATCTGAATTTGTTCTACATGGTGTTTGGACAGGGTTGCACTCCCTCTAAAGGACTTTACAGCTTCTGTCTTCCAACTTGATCATAGAGAGCCTGGCCATAGTTACCTGTGCTTTGGTAACCTCTAGATTAGATTTCTGCAATGAGTTGTGTGTAGGGCTGCTTTTGAAGACTTCTTTGAAACTTCAGTTTGTTCAAAACACATCTGCTAAGCTACTGACTTGGAGTGTGTGTGTGTTTGTGTTTGTTAAAAAACCAACTACACAGGAGCATAAAGGTCTCAATCGCATTTCTTCAGCATATTACGTAAACTGCTTAGAGATTTTTGTTGATTAAGTGGTGGTGAATGATGATGATTAAATTTTCTATACCACCTTCATTTGAAGGTCACAAGGCAGTTTATGATACAATGAATATGAATCTTGCCAAATAAATACATATTCTTGGGATTCTTTTCTTCTACTTGTCACCCCCGTTTATTTTCACTTTGCCTTTTGACTACATGTCATGGGGTGATGGAAATCAACCTTTCCATCTTCCAGTGACTTACCACTTGGGGGTGGGGGTGGGTGTTTTAAATTAAAATGAAGGAGAAGAGATGTAGGTCAGTGGTATAGAATCTGTTTTGCATGCAGAAGATTTGATTCCTGCCATCTCCAGGTAGGCTGGTAGAGACGCTTGCTTGAAGCCATGGGTAACCGCTGCTAGTCAGTGTAGACCAGTGTTTTCCAAACTTTTGGACTACAACTCCCATCATTCTTAGCTAGCTAGCAAGACCAGTGGTCAAGGATGATGGGAATTGTAGTCCAAAAGCAGCTGGAGACCCTAGTTTGGGAAACACTGGTGTAGACAGTGGCGAGTTGGATGGACCACTAGCGTGACTCAGTGTAAGGCAGCTTCCTATGTAAATAGTTGTGTAAATAATATGTGTTCTGACTTGCCATATGGTTTTGCTATATTTTACTCAGACGTTTCAGCCTTGGGCAGGCATTCATGCTAGATGGCATCTGTTAATCCAGTATGGAAGTCATTCTCAGCTATTTTGCGGAAGAGAAACAACAACTGTGGTTTCTCCAACAGAGAATGCAAGTGCATTTGTGAGTGTTTTACCTACTGTGTATTTGATATGACATAGAAAAGAGACTGAGTGGAACACAACCTTTGTTTGATTAATAAAACTTAGACTTAATTACAGAGAGGAGTATTAAAAATTAATACAATGGAAGACAAGTATTGCAGCTTGATTCTGCTTGTGTTGTAGTACATCTGCACATAAATCTGGCATTTTTCCTAAGCTATATTTGCCTTTTCATATTTTAAAAAAGATGTTACTGTATCTGTTAGACCACGCATAGGCAAACTCAGCCCTCCAGATGTTTTGGGACAACTCCCATGATCCCTAGCTAACAGGACCAGTGGTCAGGGATGATGGGAATTGTAGTCTCAAAACATGGAGGGCCAAGTTTGCCTATGCCTCTGTTAGACTTAAACAGTCTTTGTGGAGCCAGTCTTGATTTGTTCCACCTGACAGGATGTTAATGTGAGTTTGTTTGTCCTCTTTGGGGATCTTTCCTACCATTTTGATGCCATTGTGGTAAGTCACAATTAATTCTGTGTGGAGTGAGTGTCCTGTGAGCAGGTTGATTTATTAGCATCTCCATGTGGTTGGGTAGTGGAAGTGGCATCTCGGCAACCTGGATTTCAACTAACCTGGCGTGCTAGGGGAAGCCAGAGAAGACTTCTGCTGTTGCAGTGGGACTCCCCTGCCTTCTCTTATATGACCCACATCTCACCCAAATCTATTCAGGAGGCTCAGGACACCCACTCAGAACAATGCATGGAGGTGGGAGGAGAGGGGGATTGTGTCACCAGACAAGCAGAAATGCTTGCACTGATAGAGCGATCAGAAGAGCATGGCATTAAATGCCTAAGCATTTAAACCATGAATGAAATACCGTATTTTTCACTCCATAAGACGCACTGGACCATACGGCGCACCTAGTTTTTAGAGGGGGAAATCAAGAAAAAATATATTATTCCCCCCCAGCCCCAAAGAGCAGCTTCTCCCAGAGCTTCTGGGGCTGCCGAGAGAAGCCCGGCCCCCCCCCAGCCCCAAAGAGCAAAGAAGCCAAGACAGTGAGCGGGATCCATCCCGCTCGCTGTCTTGGCTTCTGCCATAGCCACGCGCAGCCTCTCCTGCCTGGAGAGGTTGCGCGTGGCTATGGCTTCTTGTGCGCCAAGAGGTTGTGCTCCAAGACGTTGTGCACGGCTATGGGAGAAGGCAAGGCAGCGAGCAGGATCCATCCGCTCTTTAACGGCTTCCTCTTTAACAGCGTGCAACCTCTCCAGGTGCGGCTATGGCAGAAGCCGAGACAGCGAGCGGGATGGATCCCACTCGCTGTCTCGGCTTCCTCTTTAGCAGTGCGCAACCTCTCCTGGCTGGAGAGGCTGTGCGTGGCTATGGGAGAAGCCAAGACAGCAAGCAGGATCCATCCCGCTCGCTGTCTCGGCTTCCTCTTTAGCAGTGTGCAACCTCTCCAGGCTGGAGGGGCTGTGCGCGGCTATGGCAATACGCCTGCAAAACCCCACAGGAGCCGCGCACCCTTTAAGGAGCGTGCGGCTCCTGCGGGTTTTCAACAAGGAGGGAGAAGGGACTGACTGGCCGCATCAGTCCCTTCTCCCTCCTGGGGAAAAGCCTGCAAGAGCCACGCAGAGCTTGTGTGCGGCTCTTGGGGGCTTTTCCTGCCTGCCCCCCCTGCATTCGTTCCATAAGACGCACACACATTTCCCCTTACCTTTTAGGAGGGAAATAGTGCGTCTTATGGAGAGAAAAATACGGTAAGTCAGGCTTCCTCAACCTCGGCCCTCCAGATGTTTTGGGCCTACCACTCCCATGATCCCTAGCTAGCAGGACCAGTGGTCAGGGATGATGGGAATTGTAGTCTCAAAATATCTGGAGGGCCGAGAATGAGGAAGCCTGAAATAAGTCACTTGGCAAGCTGGAAATGGGATCGTGTGGAATTGAAAATGGGATACTAGAGACCTACTGATGATTAGCTTTTTTGCAGATTTGTACTGGTAACTAAAAATACCTTTAAAAAAACCAAGTTGTAAGAAGCCTTCCTTTCAAGTTACCATTAATCAAAATTCATCCAATGGAGCTCAAGTAGTAATATTTCCACTGGGGTGGGCAGACTTCAAGACTGCATAATTTAATTCTTTTTACTTTTACTTGAACCCCAAGATCCACTGGAGCCACGTAGAAGGAGAGGAGATCATATTCTTAGACATAAGTAACATGGAGAGAACTGAGTTCATAGTTCTCTCACACAAAAATCCACTCAGTTTTATTCATTTGGAGGAGAGCCTTAATTGTTGTTGCTGCTGTTATCCTTACTGATCTACTATAAACTGCCCATAGATTTTTCCAGTAGCTCCAGATTTCCCTTCTGGTAACACCACACCTGCTTTGCATACTCAATGCTGATTTTGAAGACTGCACACTCTGTAGCAATCTGCTGTACAATGTACCTATTGCAACAAGGATGGCCTTATTCAATTTAGCACTCTATGGAAGTGATGCATACAATTTTCTCCTCCTCCTCCATCCTCTCCGCCCACTGCATTAATTTGACAGCTGCTTGTCACTCCTCCTATCAGGCCTTGAAATCTGATAAGCCTCAGGCTGGGACAAATATAGGGAGAAGCAGTATGTTCACCATGTTGCAAGGCTGGCTTCACAAGTAAATTGACTGAGGTGCATGCCAGTGAATTCAGGGTTGGCCGAAGCTCCTCACCCTTGTGCAGGCCCGCTGAGTCCCTTCTGCCAGTGCCATCTCTACTCAGGAATGTGCAGTACCAGTTCTATTAGGGTTGATGGCTAGAGCAAAGTGGCATAAATCTTAGTCTGAACCTCACTTAACACCTGTATCCACAAGCAGCCATCTGGCACACACAGTATCCTTCTGAATACAGTATGCTCCTGAATACCAGTTGCTCAGAACTGTAGGTGGGCAGAGTGTTCTTGTGCAGTCTTCCTACAGGCATCTCTGGGAACAGAATACTAGGTTAGATGGGCCACTGGCCTGATTCAGCAGGCTCTTCTTATATTCAGAGTTCTTCTGTGTGGTGAATGGGCTTTTTCTTCTTCATCTTCTGGCCAAGAGTTCATTGCTCTGATGCCATTGGTAACCTGCTGCTTTTTGAGTCACTTTAGGAACAAAGTCACTTCGATTTGGACAGAATTGGATGCCACAGTTTGAGCAAGTTCCCTGGAGCCATGTTTGATCCATTTGTACCGTACCAGTTTAAATTTGTTGCAGCTGGAGGATTTAGACAAGTTGCTTGAAGAAGTATGGCCAACTGCCTTTCCCTTTTCACTCTTTCCCCAACTTGACTTCTTACAGCTAGGCATTGGGAATTGGCTGAGTGGATCCTGGCAGGGGTGGACCTCAGTAAATTGCCATTCTGTGCAAGGCCATTTGATGCCCTATCCCCAGCCCTCATGGTGCCGGCTTAGGCAAGAGGCTCTGGCAGGGTCCTAGAGCTCTTCCACCTCCTTCCCAGAACCTTGTAAGAGCTTGCATAGCATTGTGAAGGATATAGGATGACTCTAGGACCCTGCCAGAGCCCTCCCACCTCCTTCCTGAAGCCTGACAAGCACTTACTGGGCTTTGAGAAGGCACCCTCTATGTTTGTGCACCCGGTGCGACTGCACCGCTTGTCTAGCATTAAATCCATGTCTGGTCCAGGGAGTGATCAGTGTTTCCTGAGGCACTTAGAGCTGCAAAGCTGTTTCCCTTACGACTCTCTCAGATGTCTACTTTTCTAACAAAAAGCACATCTTTGTTGAAACGACAATAGATTATGGAGGTTGAAACTGACAGCCACCTGGGCCCTAATGGTTAAATTTTATATAAGCACACACTCACACCCCAGTCCCTGAAGCATGGCTGTGTGAAGTTCTCTGGTAATGTGGGGCAGAGGCTGACAGTTTAATTTTTTTTGGGTTGTATTCAAAGGGCAACCGTTCTGTCGGGGAAAGAATTTCTGCTTTTGCTATGGTACATCCTTCCTTCTGAAAACTGGATGCTTCCCCAACCCTCGGGAGCAGATTTGGAGATGATGCAGAGCACATGGGTGGGTGGCGGTGGGGAATTCCTATTCCACTTGCACAGTTATTTAGTTGAATGCTGCCTCTTTTTTCTTTGCAGTTGGGGGAAAAAAACCCATCCGGGTTTTCAGCAAGAAAGGATTGATTTTGTGCCTCATATTAGTGTTGGGATAAAATGAAATAAGTCAGTGATGATAATTAGGAATTGCATTATGCATAAGCTGTGTCAAGAAAGACACAGTGCTGGTAATGACAGAAAGGCAACCGGGAAATAGGAAAGCTAAAATAAAAGCTAGCATTCAATATTGCATTAACGTTTCTTGACATGCTTCATCACTACGAGTTTAATTTATGAACAAAAAATCCAGTTTAATTCTAGTTGGTGTATATGTGCTGAAATTATTTTCAGTTCATTTCATCAGTTATTTGCCAATTAAAGATGAAATATTGATTAACTGTGTGGAATGAGAAATTTTTAAATACCTTACCTAATAAATAAACATGTGTACACTATCCAAATAGCATGGCCACGATATTGGTATCAGTTTGTCTGATATGCATATAACACAAGTCCATATACTATTTCACACGATTCTGGGGTCTGGTCATTTGACCACTACATCATTGTGGATATAAAGAACAAATTGAGCTTATATACATATTGCTGCATTGTGCTTCAAAACTTCTCAACTGAATTTCTCCCTGGATATCAGTTCTTTTAAAGTACCTAGCCTTAATATAATCATAGGTATAATCATATTGAGTACATCAAGCCAGAAAAAAACCCCTCCTCTCTATTCCCTATACAGCCTTCCAAATCTAAAGGAAGACCAATGCAACTGCGAGTCATTATCTTTGCAGCTTCCTACAGGCATCTGGTTGGCCATTGTGACAACAGGGTGCTGTACAAGTTTGGCCCCATTAGTCTGTTTCAACAGGCTCCTCTAGGGGGTGGGATTCAACTAAGTTGTTGTGTGCACAGAATGAGATCTGCTTGCACAATGGGACTTTTTCCTCCATCCCCTAACACTCCCACCCCCACCCCCGTGCCACCTAAATCTGCTCTGGAGGTGGTGTTTTTTGGTGGGCAGATGGCCCAGAACAGGTTTAGAGTATGTGTGTGAGGGTGTGGACAGAGGGAGGATAGGGAAATGTCTTATTGTTAGGGTGGACCTCATTCCACTTGCCCATATCCCACTTGGAGTTACATTGAATTCTATCCCATGTTCTTATGGGTTGTGTTCAGTTAAGTCCTGCTCAGGGTAGGCCCATTGAAATTAATGACCTTAAGTTAAGTCATGTCTATGAATGGCATGCTAGATCCTCAGATTGTAGCATCACTTCTGAATGGAAAATCTGCTTCTAATTCTAATGTCAATAAGAGAAGAGAAAACCAGGTATCCTCAAGGCTTGATCTGAGTGTGCCACAGAAGGCTTGTTAGAAATGATTGAAACAGAAAGGAGACTCTTTTTCACAGAGAAACAATGGCCTCAGTTCTGCAGGAGATTTGTAGTTGTTTACTTATTGGGTTCCAGTTAGTTTCTGTCATTTATCTATTTTATAGCCTTGAAGGTCCCATTTGGGCTGGAAGAGCAAGATGTATTTTTTTTATTAAATAAAATCTATAATCATCTTAATCTCCTGCTGTTGCTATTTTCCCTTCTCTGAATGTCTCAGTAGCCTTAATCAACCTATAATAGAAACATAAATAAATGGCCTTGCAGCCTGGAAAGTCTGAGGAGGCAGGACTGCAGCCTGGAAATCCTCTCTCCTCCATGTTTTGCCTGTATCGTGTGTGTTCTCATTGACTGAACAAAAATGAATGTGCCACTAGCATCCCTTTGTCTCCTTTAGTTTCCAGCTGCCTTTTCTGCCTTAGTTATCTGCTCTCTAAAAACATTTGGCTGAAAGGGGAAAGTTGTTGTTGTTAGGAGTAGTACCCAAAGGTTCCGAGCAATTTACAACACATTAAATAACAAAAACATTATACCATTAACAATTTCATACAAAAAACCTACCGTTCATACACACACGCACACACACACACCCCCTCAGGAAGCTTTGGCAACACACTAACAACACTTATGAGTCCTGTGTCTCTCCATTCTCTATGAGATTTCCATATGCCTTAGTAAGATTAATGCATATTAATGTTGGGGAGTGCAATTCTCTTGGTTGACATGGACACATTATCTCTGTTTTGCATTAAATAGTTAAGCAGCCTGAATAGCTAAGTTGGTTATAGCATGCTACTGATAGCTCTAGGGTTGCAGGTTTGATCCCTCTATGGGATAGCTGTATATTTCTGCCTTGCAGGGGTTGTAGTAGATCAGACATCCCCAACCTGCGGCTCTCCAGATGTTTTGGCTTGCAACTCCCATGATCCCTAGCTAACAGGACCAGTGGTCAGGGATGATGGGAATTGTAGTCCAAAACATCTGGAGGGCCAAAGGTTGGGGGTGCCTGGAGTAGATGAACCTCAGTGTCCCTTCCAACTCCACAATTCTAAGTCACAGCTGAACATCTGAGATTAGTTCCTTCCAATGCATTGCAAATATTTTCTAGGGCATACTTTTAATATTCCAACTCACCCATCTCTCAGAAGGTACCTACATTTTGTACATTCTCCTCAACATTTCCAGTGTTAGGCCTTGCCTTTTAATCTCATATCTTGGCTCTGGGAATGTTCAGAAAGGTTCTCGTAGCCCTGTTTGCTGCTCTGAACTCACAGAGTTTGCTGCTCTGAATTCACATTCCCTTATGTTGGGCACCAAGTTCTGTAGGGGTGGTGGTGGTGGTTCCTAAGCATGTTTGGCTGAACTTCGAAACTATTAGCATCCTCACATGGTTCCCACTCTGAGGGAGGCTTAGAAACTCTCTTCAGAACTTGGTACTAAACATTTATAGATCTTCCCCACATTGTAGGGGATATTGTAGGCAGCACACACCCTCTGCCCCGTCCCTATTTTGACACCTCATGTTCTAAGGCAGATACATGTCTTCTGCCTTCTACAAGCTGCAGGATGTAAGCACTGCCAACTTTCTCTCTTTTCCCCTCCCATCCAAATGTGAGGAAGGGCACAGCTTGTCCAAAGGACTCCTTATTTCTACATATACCAATCTAACATACCCTTGAAAAAAAAACATTGTTTGTTCCTCTCAGCCTTTTAATTCTTTCTCTTTCAGTTCAAAAGTATCTTCTTGTATTGGCAGGTGGCTCAGAAATTGGATTAAGGGAGCTTATCAGGTCACATGGACCTGAGAAAAGCTTTGCAGGATCAGGCTTAAAAGTCTATCTTGTTCAGCATCCTGAATCCTATACTGCTCTACCAGAGCCTCCTGGGAAGGCCACAAAGGCAGTCACCTTTTCCTGCTGTTGCTTCTTGACACTTGGCATTCATTGGCATGTTGCCACTGAACATAAAAGTTCCATATAGTGATTGTGGCTAATAGCCACTGACAGGTAATAGTAAGGTTCCTCTCCAAATGGAGAGTTGCCACGTTAGCAGCATATGGACAGTGGCTCCACTTTTTGGGGAGGGACTATCTTCCAGTTAGGACAGGCTTTGTCATTGCAGGCTTTTAAGTGGGCACTGAAATCTTATATTTGTTTACCATTGCTTTTTCATAATGCTTAGGATTTTGATTGGGGTGCTGTTACTGTGCTGCTGCTTTATTTTGTGATCTCTGGTTTCATTGGACTCTGTGCTTGTTGTTGTTGTTTAGTCGTTTAGTCGTTTAGTCATGTCCGACTCTTCATGGCCCCATGGACCAGAGCACGCCAGGCACTCCTGTCTTCCACTGCCTCCCGCAGTTTGGTCAAACTCATGCTGGTAGCTTCGAGAACACTGTCCAACCATCTCGTCCTCTGTCGTCCCCTTCTCCTTGTGCTCTCCATCTTTACCAACATCAGGGTCTTTTCCAGGGAGTCTTCTCTTCTCATGAGGTGGCCAAAGTATTGGAGCCTCAGCTTCACGATCTGTCCTTCCATTGAGCACTCAGGGCTGATTTCCTTAAGAATGGATAGGTTTGATCTTCTTGCAGTCCATAGGACTCTCAAGAGTTCAAAAAGCATCAATTCAAAGCATCAGAATTCAAAAGCATCAATTCTTCGGCGATCAGCCTTCTTTATGGTCCAGCTCTCACTTCCATACATCACTACTGGGAAAACCATAGCTTTAACTATATGGACCTTTGTTGGCAAGGTGATGTCTCTGCTTTTTAAGATGCTGTCTAGGTTTGTCATTGCTTTCCTCCCAAGAAGCAGGCGTGACTGCTGTCACCATCTGCAGTGATCATGGAGCCCAAGAAAGTAAAATCTCTTACTGCCTCCATTTCTTCCCCTTCTATTTGCCAAGAGGTGATGGGACCAGAGACTCCGTGCTATTTTAATGTTGTCACCTGCTGCCATTTTTTTTAATACTGTGGTTCTATTTCAGTTTTACTGTAATCGTGTTTACATTGTTATAAATGTGTTTTGATTCATATATTACTGTAAGCAGCATTGTAAGAAAGGTTCTTTCCCAAAACTTCGGGATACATCTGAGACTTGGTACCTAATCTGGTATAAAGCATATTGGGATCCACCCGAAAGATATACTGCTCTTCAGCATCCTAAAAGTGAAGGCTGCAGCACTCCAGCATAGCTGGGGAAAGGCAATTTTGTCTTGTTGGTGAATTCCCAGTGGAATGAATACATAGTTCTTCTGGGGTTTTAGGCTAGGCAGAATCTTGGGGGTAAACTTATTTAATGCCTTCTCTATTTTCTCTTTCAAAGTATTCTGTGGCTTTTAAAATAGCAGTTTCACTGTCTGTAAGTGTTTTGTAGGGCTTGGTGTGCAGCCTACAGTCCTTTTCTGTAGGGGCTACATGTTCAGGGCTACCTGCTGCAGCAAATTCTATTCCATCTTCTGGCACGGCCTGATGTCTATGGGAACCACTCTGCTTGATGCCTGAGTTTGCCTCTGCCCAAGAGGAGGGGCTTTCCCAAAAGAGAAGGCTGCCATGCCTTAGTCCCACAGAAAGTGAAAATTCACAGGTGAGACAAATTTTCCCTTTCAGCCCCTATAACTCTCTCCTCCTACAACTTGCCAAAAATCTCAGCGCTTGTAATAAGCCCTTGTGAATGTGATATTTCATCTTCAAAGGAAGCCTCTCTCCTGTGACAGATGATGAAATGTGTCTCCAGGCAGAGAACATGGAAAGTTACATTTTCATCCTTTGTAGACATGCTTTGAGTCAGCTCTGTTATCCCTGCATGAACTGAAAGGTCATTGAAGAGATGAACCATTAATTTTTTGTTGTTCCTTTGAGGTTGTTTTTAATAGACAAATACATCCAAAAATCGTACTATTTTGAACGTGCCTGAAGCATGTTTGAAGATATGCTTAGTTAGAATTTTAGTTTTGCAGTGATCTTATATAAATGATATATCTGTCGATTTTAGTGATAGCTGATACAAATTTATTGAACCTCAGTAACAACGTGACTGTTCGCCTGTTCAGCATTTCTTTGTTCCCAACATGATGACTCTCCTGAATGTAGAGATACAAGGGAAAAAAAATCACTTTGTGTGTTCGGGACATATTTCTGTTTCAGGTTCTTATCCCAACTTTATACTGCATCTCTTTGATGTTAGTTAAAGGGAGAAGTTGCAAAATTTATCATAATTGGCTTGAGGCTTATAGCTTGTATGCAACAGGGGCTTTACACTAAGGGAAAACACTTACACTCTTTCAAGGTTGGGCACCTGGTTTCACCTTTCCTTCGTACCCAGTAAAGCCTTCCGGGCCTCCTGAAAAGCTGCTTCTGAGCATTGGGAAATTCTGTGGAACAGCACAGGATGAGCGCATGAGTTAGGGCTGCCATACACCTGTATTTCTCTGGACATTACCAGTATTTCAAAGGCAGAAGTGACGTCCAGGGGGAATTTCTGAAATGTCGTGCGTTTCCAACCCTAGCATGAGGCTATATTCCAGATGTGCAAAAGTCAGAGGTGTGTGTACACCCACACAAACACCCCTTTTCAAGGAAGTAGATGACATCACAGTTGAAGGATGCATTCCAGCCAAGCCAAAACCATCAAGGAGGTTAAGCGGTTCGCCAAGGGAAGGCCATGAGGGCCAGAGCAGCTTGGAGGGCTGCATTTAGGCTCGGAGCCTGAGGTTCTCCACCCCTACTGTAGGACTTTAGGAAGAACCCCGACGGAGAAGGAAAAAAGCTAGCTTCCAGCAGCATGACCACCATCACTGCTGCAGTAGCAATGTGTGTGCATATGTAAAACAGATATGTATTTAACAGTGGCCATGTCAAAGCACCTGTTTCTATTCACGTTATCTAGCGTTGCCTTAGTAGTATTTGTAGAGGGTTTTTTATTTTTTTTTTTAAAAAGGGTGGGTGCCTCTTCATATAGAGATACATCTGCATGCATTGTGCTTTAAAAAAAGAGGGGGGGGGGAATAGTGCAAGGCTCCCTCTTTCTCTCAGCTATGCCCCCTGGTACAGTGGTACCTTGGGTTACATACGCTTCAGGTTACAGACACTTCAGGTTACAGACTCCGCTAACCCAGGAATAGTACCTCGGGTTAAGAACTTTGCTTCAGGATGAGAACAGAAATTGCACGGCGGTGGCAGGAGGCCCCATTAGCTAAAGTGGTACCTCAGGTTAAGAACAGACCTCCAGAACAAATTAAGTTCTTAACCCGAGGTACCACTGTATTCTTAAAAGAAAAAGAAAAAAAAAAGGTTTCCCTTGACAGTAAATTGACCTGGCAAGAAGATGCTTGCAATCAAGTCGAGTCAATTTCACATTCCACTGACTTTGTGTAGGATGAAGGGAAGCAACTACAATTAGGAATGAGAATGAATTTACTGTCCCCCTACAGTGAGCCTTCTGCATCAGTTATCAATCTATGAGGGGTAGATACTGTGTCATTTAGTAGCACTAAGAGGGAATTTGTTCAGTTGTTCTATGGGGGAGAAAGATAACCAGAACACTGAGAAAAACTGGGATCTTCTGGAGACCAACCATTGAATTCCATGAATGAGCAGGAATTTGAACCTGCACTTCCAATATCTGAACCTCGTCATCTGTGCATACACTACATTGAAGCGATGGGAGCAGCAGCATATATTTAGTGAGCAGATGCTGCCAGATAATGGTGTAATATGCAGGGTTAAAAACTGTTGTTTCATCTTGAATGGAAATAATACAAATTGCTTTGATATGGGGTATCTGTGCTTTAACCTGCACTGCTTCCACATTCGCATCGTAATCCATTATGATAAGCTTTCATACATTTTCTTTTATTCCTGACCTCAAGCACCCTTATTTGCCAGATAATCCTGTTGCATTCGAGAGGATGCAGATAATTGATCTGCCTCCTCTGAAATTGCTGTTGTCATGTGAATGCCATGCAAGGTTGCTTGTGAAAGTTTGTTTTCCACTGCTCCCAGGGGGCAAGACATGAACCAGTGGATTCAAACGATGAGAAAGGAGATTCTGACTCAACATGAGGAATAGTTTTCCGATGGTAAGAGCTGTTTGGCAGTACAATGGAAAGCCTTGGAAGATCGTGGACTCTTCTTCTTTGGAGGTTTTGAAACAGAGGTTGGGCAGCCATTTGCCAGGGATTCTTTAGCTGTGAAAGTCTACAATCCTATGATTCTGTAATTACTTGTAGCAGAAGGGGAGGCTGAAGTGCTGGGGAAGGCTGTTTATTTGCTACTGATGAAATGGGGCAAAATTATTCACTTGTGTGTAGTTTTTAGACTAGGCATAGGCAAACTCTTGCCCTCCAGATGTCTGGGACTACAATTCCCATCATCCATGACCACTGGTCCTGTTAGCTAGGGATGATGGGAATTGTAGTCCTAAACATCTGGAGGGCCAGAGTTTGCCTATGCTTGTTTTAGACCATTGACTTTTTAAATATATATATATATTAAGATAAAGAAGCTTACTTGGGAAAGGAAATGTAGATTTGAAACTGAGAACAATGCTGCTTTAAAGATTTACTTTTCTGGCTTCAGCAAACTAGCTACTGATAAGTTCCATAAATAATGTCTTTACTATGTCATTATGAAAGCCTGGGGAGTAGTTAATGTGTAACAGTTTATTTAACTGTGCAGGAAATTCTGGGCATTCAGCTCTAAAATTATTTTACATGCTGTTCACGTCCATAGTGAGCATTCTGAGGGTTAGAGATTTCAGAATGTGTTAAATATAAACAGTTCCTTTAAATAAAATCCTTGCAACTTTAGTGTTTGTTTATAAAAACTACAAACCTTACAGACATCTTGAGGATTACATAACCATATTAGATAAATCTTTGCCTCATCATTACCATTCACATGACACTCAAACTATGGTTAATTCTAAAATAGAAGCCTTTGATTTGCTCCTAAAGGTGGAAGAAAATGAGCCTAATGCAGGCGCTTTCCCATAAACCGTATTTTAGCTGTTTGGTCTGGTTCAGATATAAACATCTTGATAAACTATAAAGACCAAATCCAGGTATGAATTTGACCATACTTGAGCTGGAGCTCCTAGCCTATTGACCTTTACTGTTTTGTACTTGATGCTGTGACTCCTCTCCTATTGACCAACCTACTCAGAGGGAGCACTCTGGGGAAAACAGCACAGGTCTTAAGGTCAGGAGGGGCTGTATGATATGGAATATAAGGTACAGAGACACTGTGCTAATGAAATTGGTCAAGACATAGGATGGCTAAAGGAAGTTTTTGCTAGGTCTACAACAGGGTAGCTAACCTTTAGATGTTGTTTGACTCCAACTCTCATCAGCCTCAGGCAGCACATCCCGTTGTGAATCCAACAATATCTGTCTAGCAACCAAAATTTCTAAATTATTGGAAGCAGCAGTGCACTCCCCTAAATCTTCCTGGAGTTTTCACCCAGAGCTGCATGGCTGAGGGGGGATTTGAAACTCCAGCCACTACACCACACTAGCCCTGGGTTAGGGTTGCTCTGTGAGAATACAATTCTTATGGCTATCAAAATATCGGTCTCAGCTCTGCTTTCTCTCCCCCTCCCCACTTAAAATATAATGAAAGCCCTCACTGGAGCTTATTCTCACCCAGCAACTCACCTACTCCCTTGCTACTAAGTAAGTAAGAGCTTTCCGCTCAGTGTAGAAATACACTTTACCAGAAATTACCCCAACCCTCCAGAGCAGATTTAGGGGGTATGCAAGGAGGGGGGGAGGTCTTGTTGCACAAGTGGACCTTGTCCCACACATGCAACAACTTAGTTGAATCCTACCCAATATCCCGCTGCTGCCATTCTAGTGGTTGTTGGGGGGTGCCACAGGGTTCTGTCTTGGGCCTGGTCTTATTCAACATCTTTATCAATGACTTGGATGATGGACTCAAGGGCATCCTGATCAAATCTGCAGATGACACCAAACTGGGAGGGGTGGCTAACACCCCAGAGGACAGGATCACACTTCAAAACGACCTTGACAGATTAGAGAACTGGGCCAAAACAAACAAGATGAATTTTAACAGGGAGAAATGTAAAGTATTGCACTTGGGCAAAAAAAATGAGAGGCACAAATACAAGATGGGTGACACCTGGCTTGAGAGCAGTACATGTGAAAAGGATCTAGGAGTCTTGGTTGACCACAAACTTGACATGAGCCAACAGTGTGACGCAGCAACTAAAAAAGCCAATGCAATTCTGGGCTGCATCAATAGGAGTATAGCAGCTAGATCAAGGGAAGTAATAGTGCCACTGTATTCTGCTCTGGTCAGACCTCACCTGGAGTACTGTGTCCAGTTCTGGGCACCACAGTTCAAGAAGGACACTGACAAACTGGAACGTGTCCAGAGGAGGGCAACCAAAATGGTCAAAGGCCTGGAAACGATGCCTTATGAGGAATGGCTAAGGGAGCTGGGCATGTTTAGCCTGGACAAGAGGTTAAGGGGTGGTATGATAGCCATGTTCAAATATATAAAAGGATGTCACATAGGGGAGGGAGAAAGGTTGTTTTCTGCTGCTCCAGAGAAGCGGACACGGAGCAATGGATCCAAATTACAAGAAAGAAGATTCCACCTAAACATTAGGAAGAACTTCCTGACAGTAAGAGCTGTTCGACAGTGGAATTTGCTGCCAAGGTGTGTGGTGGAGTCTCCTTCTTTGGAGGTCTTTAAGCAGAGGCTTGACAACCATATGTCAGGAGTGCTCTGATGGTGTTTCCTGCTTGGCAGGGGGTTGGATTCGATGGCCCTTGTGGTCTCTTCCAACTCTATGATTCTATGATTCTACATAGCAGGACACATGGTGATGCATATTTTCAGAGGCTGATAGCATGGCATGGGGCTCACACTTATGGTTAATCCTTCCCCCTATTTGTTACACAAAAAAAACCCTTTTATCACTTTATGATCTCGGAGACCCATCAAGAAAAACCACAGGCAGAGTGAGCCTGTGGCCGTGGGACTCGGCGGGCACCAGAAGCCCCCCCAGAAACGAAGAAGGAACCCCGTAAGGGGCTCCGGAGCGTGGAAGGGGGAGCGGTGCTGTGAGTTCATCGCTCTTTCTGCGGAAGTGAAGCCGCGCGGCTGCTGCCGATGAGCGCCGACCTTTTTTCCTGGAACATCAGACTCTAAACTACAAACCCGTGAGTAGGGGATTTAAAAATTTTGGGACTAAAGTGATTGAAATTTGGCTAAAAGCGGGAGACGTAACCAGGAAGTCCGTCTCCTTACTGTGCTTAAAGGATTAAAGCAAAGACTTTGACAAGCTGGAAGCATTTAAAAAAGGCTGTAAAAAGTGTGGAATTTCATGCAACAATTGAACTTTGTTTTTAACAATAACAATTTGAAAAGAGACAATCTTGCTTTAATTTTGTTGGCTTTTGATTGGACCTCTCCTTTCCTTTGTGGATTTACAAATAACTGAGAAACCCAAAGTCCCGGACTGCCGGGGCAACAAAGAGCTGTCAAATTGCTGATAACGTATTGAATTCTGAAAGTGCTACATTTGAGCGTTACAGTTTAGCTACAAATTGGGGAACTGTATCTTGCACATCTTTTAAGATTTGTTTCTACATTGTGGAAGCTCTGCAATTCAAAGGTAATTCAAAGGGAATCTGAAGGCTCTCTTTAAATCTGTTTTTAACTGCTGGGATGTTAATGGCGGAACAGCTCTTTCTTTCTACTGAAGTACAATTGTACTCCCCCTAGAGGACTTTGGATTTACAATTCTTTGGGAACTGTATTTTGCTTTGACTTTCTGCTGCCTTGTTGTTTACTCTTTGGAAATGTCTTTCCCACGGGACTGTATATAACTTAACCTTGGCACGTAGTCAGGATTGGAATGAGTGGCACAGGGAAAGCAAGAGCGGCTAAAACGAAAGCTAAACAACTAGTACAAACAACTTTGACTTCTCAGCCACGCAGATCCTCTGTCCCAGCTGTTCTAGTACAAGAAGAGGCAGTTGCGCAAACTGCACCAAAAGATATGGCATCAGGACAATCTGAGACAGTTTTAAATCAAATTTTGGAACAACTGGCAATTTTGAATAAAAAGGCAGATGAGCATTCGTCCAAAATTGACCAAGCAACAGCCACTATTAGCAAATTGACTGAACAAGTTGCTCAACATACACAAGCAATTGGGAATATTCAGGAAGCAACTGTGGAAAATCGTAAATTGGCTGAGGAAGCCAATCAGAAAGCAGAGGCAGCCAATCAGAAAGTTGATGTATTAAAAGTGCAGGTAAACCCCTTGCACAAACAGATCAAGGAACAGCAGGTTTACCTGGCTATGACAGAACTGAAGAATAGGGAAAACAATCTTAGGTTGAGAGCTATCCCAGAACTTGAACAGGAAGACCTGATTGGCTATTTGACATCAGAAATTACAAAGTTCTGGGGTATAGAAGAAGATAAGGACTTTAAAATTGTAACTGCTTTTAGATTGGGAAGAGTGGTGAGGAAGGACAGATCCAGAGACTGTTTGATCATCTTGAGATCTAAGCAAGAGAGAGATAAAATACTAGGCCTTCATTCTGGAAAATCACTTGTTATTCAAGGCATCAAGGCAGAATTCTACAAAGATATCCCGAAACAACTTTTGGACCTTAGAGATACTTATGTAGAATTAACAAGACTATTGAGAAGCAATTCAATTCCCTTTAGGTGGGAGTTCCCTCAAGGACTATCCTTCAACTTCAAAGGAAAGAAAGTTAAAATCAAAACAGCAGAGGATCAACAAAAGTTTTTGAACGACCATGAAGAGGACCTACAGAAAGGAACAACAGGATCTTGGCCACCACCTCCACCTATACCTACACCTGCACCTACACCCTCGGGACCAGAGGACCAAAAGAAAGAGACGCCACCACAGGACTAACAGACTGATCCAGGATGTCTCTGCAGCTTCTTAGTTGGAATATAAATGGCGGAAATTCCCCAGAAAAAAGAAGAAGAATTTTTCATATATTGAAAAAAGAACAATTGGACATTATTTGCTTGCAGGAAACACATGTGACTAGGCTTCATAGAAAAGTATTAATTAATAAAAGACTAGGTCAAGAATTTATTTCATCGGACAAAGTTAAGAAAAGAGGAGTCGTGATTTATGCAAAAGAGAGCCTGTCACCAAAACTCTTATTTAAAGACGAGCAAGGAAGAATTTTGGCAATTGAAATACAGGTCCAAGGAGAAAAGTTTTTGATATTAGGAATTTATGCGCCGAATGAGGGGAAATCAGAATTTTACAGGAAACTGCATGAGACAATTTTGGACTATATGGACTATACCAACATCATTATGATGGGAGATATGAATGGAGTCGTCTCTACAAATATGGATAAGTCACAAAATCAAAATTTAACAAATGACGGCAGACTACCTAAAACTTTTTTTGAATTAACTGACAATATGGATTTGATTGATATATGGAGGACAAAGAACCCCTTAGGCAGAGAAGGAACTTTCTTTTCTGAAGCCCACCTGTCATGGACAAGAATCGACCAAATATGGATAACTAGAGGACTGGCACCTAAGACTAGAAAAGTGGAAATCTGCCCGACCATAATGCTATGAAAGTGGAAATGAGACTTATTCCAACCGGTTCCTTCAGATGGAAAATGAATGACACCCTATTAAGAGATCAGGAGATTGTTAAGAAGGCCCAAAAAACTTTAAAAGACTATTTTGAAATAAATTTGAATACTACGGTGGAAAAAAGAATAATCTGGGACGCAAGTAAAGCAGTTATGAGAGGGTTTTTGATACAACAGAACACAATAAAGAAAAGACTTTGGAATGAAAAAAAGAATAAGATAATAGACAAGATAAGAGATGGTGAGAAAAAATTGAGATCAAAACCTAAATCACAGGAGGTTCTGAGAGAAATTAAATTTCATCAAGCACAATATGCTAAATTGATAAATCAAGAAGTTGAGTGGAAAATTAAACAGATGAAACAAAGATCATTTGAATCAGCGAATAAGTGTGGGAAACTGCTGGCATGGCAGTTGAAAAAGAGACAAAAATTGAACACGGTTACCAATTTAGAGATTGAAGGGAGGAATTTCCAGAAACCAGAGGAAATTAGAAAGTGCTTCCAGAGATACTTCAAACAACTTTATATGCAAGGGCCGCAGGAAGAGACTGAGATAGACCATTTCCTAAAAATTTATGGACTACCAAAACTATCCCAGGAAAAGAGAACAATCCTAAATGATAAAATAACGCAACAAGAAATTGAGGGTGCCATTCAGAATATGCAACTAGGCAAATCTCCAGGACCTGATGGTCTTACCTCCAAGTATTACAAGACATTGAAAGATTTCTTGACACAACCACTAATGGAGGTCTGTAACCAGATTATGGAGGGGAAGAAGGCACCTGAATCGTGGAAAGAAGCTTTCATCACATTGATACCTAAAGTGGAATCTGAAAAGACTCAACTTAAGAACTACCGTCCCATCTCACTCCTAAATGTGGATTATAAATTTTTTGCGGATATTTTGGCAAGTAGATTTAAAAAAGTGCTAAATGAAGTAATTCATAAAGATCAGGCAGGCTTTCTTCCAGGTAGACATTTATTTGATAATACCAGGAACATCATAGACATTTTGGAACTTTTGCAAACCAATATTAATACAAAAGCAGTGTTAATTTTTATTGATGCGGAGAAGGCCTTTGACAATATCTCTTGGAGGTTTATGAAGAAAAATTTGGAAGGGATGGGAGTGGGACGGGGGTTTGAAAATGGAATAGAGGCAATTTATTCAGAGCAAAAAGCTAAATTGATAGTTAACAATGTGGTGACAGAAGAGTTTAAAATTGAAAAAGGAACACGACAAGGTTGCCCCTTATCTCCTCTGTTATTTATTTCAGTCCTAGAGGTGCTTTTGAACATGATTAGGGAGGACCGGTTGGTGCAAGGAATACAGGTCGGAGTGAAACAGTATAAATTGAAAGCTTTTGCAGATGACTTGGTAATAACATTACAGGAGCCAGAATCTAGTACGAAAAGAGTTTTGGAATTGATTTATGAGTTTGGTCGGGTGGCGGGATTCAAACAGAATAAGCAAAAAACTAAGGTTTTGGTAAAAAATCTGACATCTTCGGAAGCAGAAAGGTTTCAGAATGAGACAGAGTTAAATGTGGTTAAAAAAGTGAAGTACCTAGGGGTAAATTTGACTGCTAAAAATTTGAATTTATTTAAAGATAATTATGAAAAATGTTGGTCAGAAATTAAAAAGGATTTAGAAATTTGGTCAAGATTGAATCTTTCCTTGCTGGGTCGAATTGCAGCTATAAAGATGAATGTATTGCCAAAGATGTTGTTTTTGTTTCAGACTCTACAGATTGTGGACAGAGTGGAATGTTTTGGAAAATGGCAGAAAGATATCTCTAAGTTTGTCTGGCAGGACAAAAAGCCCCGAATAAAATTTAAAATATTGACTGATGCAAAGGAAAGAGGGGGGTTTGCCCTGCCGGATTTAAAGTTATATTATGAAGCTGCAGCTTTCTGCTGGATGAAAGATTGGTTATTGCTTGAAAACACTGATGTCCTAAGATCTGGAAGGGTTTAACAATGCTTTTGGTTGGCATGCATACTTGTGGTACGACAAGGTAAAGATTCATAAAATGTTCAAAAATCATATTGTCAGAAAAGCAATATTTATTGTTTGGACAAAAATATAAAGACTTATTAGAAAGTAAGACCCCGAGATGGTTATCACCAATGGAGGCTAAGGCCCGGAAGAGACTCAATATGGAGGCCGGTTGGCCGAAATATTGGGAATTAATAGAAAAAATTGGAGACAAATGGAGGTTGCAGAGCTTGGAGAAATTAAAGAACAAGGTGCAAAATTGGTTACACTATGCCCAAATTAAAGAGGTTTTTAAATTGGACAAAAAGATAGGATTCCAGGTGGAGAAGTCGAAATTAGAGACAGAACTGTTGGAACCAAAGACCAAGGTATTGTCGAGAATGTATAACTTGCTGCTTAAATGGAATACACAGGATGAGACTGTTAAATCAGCCATGATAAAATGGGCTCAGGATATAGGGTATAACATTATGTTTGATGACTGGGAAAGGTTATGGACCACCGGAATAAAATTCACGGCATGTAATGCCTTGAAGGAGAATATTATGAAAATGATATATAGGTGGTACATGACCCCAGTCAAGCTTGCAAAAATGTTTCACCTATCCGATAATAAATGTTGGAAATGTAGAGAGGCTGAGGGGACATTCTTTTACCTCTGGTGGACATGCCCTAAAGTGAAAGCCTTCTGGGAAATGATCTATAATGAACTAAAAAAGGTATTTAAATATACCTTTGTTAAGAAACCGGAGGCCTTCCTTTTGGGCATCGTCGGCCAGAAAGTGTTAAAGAAGGACAGAAGCTTTTTTATGTACGCGACAACAGCAGCAAGAATACTCATTGCAAAGTACTGGAAGACACAAGACTTGCCCACACTGGAAGAGTGGCAGACGCAATTGATAGACTATATGGAACTGGCTGAAATGACTGGCAGAATCCGAGACTTGGGAGAAGAAACAATGGAAGAGGACTGGAAGAAGTTTAAGGATTATCTACAAAAATATTATAAGTTGTATGAATGTTAAGTATTTGCATGATTTAGAAAATACCAGCTCCAGCGAATAGGCTTTGTAAAATAGAAAATTAAGTTATGAGTAAGAAAAGATCAAAATTTAGGGCAATATTTTGTTTAATTTTAAAGCATGAGCAATTGGTAAAAATTATCTTAAATTTAGAAGTATAATATTTGGAAAGTACAAAATAAGGTATGAAATAAGGTAATAATTTGCTGACATTATGATTATAAATAATGCAGGGTAAGGAGATGCGAGGAAGTCCAGTTGGTTATATCTTTGTATCTTTTTTTTTATGTATTTTGAAAATTTAATAAAATATTTATAAAAAAAAAAAATCACTTTATGATCTCAGGGCAGGGTACATTAAAATTTTAAAACCAAGAGCTACAACTGACCAAAATACAAGTACAGATAAGAGGAGTAGATAAAACCACAACATAATTAGTAACAGAAATTATCATCAAAACCCCATACAAGGTGATTAAGCCCCTAGAAATGTCTGCTGAAATAGCACAGTTTAAAAAAAAAAACTGGTGCAAAAAACTCACTGTGATCAGGGGCTGGAAAGGGGTTAGTTTAACCTCCAGTTTGCTAGTAAAACTTCATTAATGTAAAGGGACCCTTGACCATTAGGTCCAGTCGTGGCCGACTGTGGGGTTGTGGCACTCATCTGGCTTTATTGGCCAAGGGAGCCGGTGTACAGTTTCCGGGTCATGTGGCCAGCATGACTAAGCTGCTTCTGGCGAACCAGAGCAGTACATGGAAACGCCGTGTACCTTCCTGCTGGAGCGGTACCTATTTATCTACTTGCACTTTGATGTGCTTTCGAACTGCTAGGTTGGCAGGAGCAGGGACCGAGCAATGGGAGCTCACCCCTTCATGGGGATTCGAACCGCCGACCTTCTGATCGGCAAGTCCTAGGCTCTGTGGTTTAACCCACAGTGCCATCCGCATCCCAAAACTTCATTACTGTGTCGCAAAATGATGCATGTCTAAGAAGTGTGTCACTGACATGAGAAGTTTGGAAAGCTTTGTGATGGGGCATTCCACAGCTGGAATGCCATGGCAAAATAAGTCTTTTCTCTGATTGTCACATTATAGATGTCCCTTAAATGTGGCACAACCAGATGAACCTCAACTGTTGATCTTAATACTCTGCTCACTCAAAACATTGCACAAAGCACAATCTTGGTATAGATTTAATCAAACGTATTCAATGGGTCTGACTTGGGTTGGCGTGAATTGGATTGTGCCCAGCTCATAGGATATGATATGTGATGGAGATCGTTGTATATTTACCTTGCTGGATGATATAAATCAGTATTTGTATTCAATATATTCTACTGTGAACTGCAATTAATGTCAGTTGCCTGTGCCCTGTCTAGGATCACTGCTTTATAGGGACTCTCTGGACACATAGTCAATTTATCTATTTATGAAAAAGTAAAGTAACAATAGTGGGACGCAGGTGGCGCTGTGGGTTAAAGCACTTCACTTATCAAACCTTTATTAGGCATTATGCAGGTAAAACCATAAAAGGAAAATAACATATAAAAGCCTTGAGATATATATAAAAAGGCAGGAGTTGGCTACATACAAATATAAATATATACATATAGAATCAGTGGTTTTCCTTGTTAACCTGCTCCTTGGAGGACTGCTGCCAAAAACTCGGCTACCCCCGCCGTTACCCTTTGGTCAGCGTCGGATAGGTAGAGTCCCACACATTCAGCTTGCTGGGGTTCCAGACCACCCGAAAGGGGGGACAGCACGCGTTGACGGAGCGTACTGTACAATGGGCAATGAAAGAGGATATGCTCTACAGTGTCCGGGACATTCATAGAACATCTGCAGAATCTCTTGCTTCTGGGAATGTTTTGATATCTTCCCCAGACAAATGCTGAGGGAAAAACATTCAAACGGGCCAGCATAAAAGCCCTACGTTGGGCTGGGATTATTAATTTAGAGACGTAATTGGCTCTGCAATCTAAGATATTTAAATCGTAGAATCTGGGGGAGCAAATTTTGTTTACAGCTGCCATAATATTTTGTCTCTCGACATCCTTTAGTCTAGTTAGGATATTATGGAGAATATATTGCTCATTAGAATTGTACAGGAGCTCCAGCTCGATGCCTAAAGATTCAATTTTTTTTTCAAGGTGCTGATACCATCTTGATTTATAAGGGTCTTTGAGCAAATCAGCGAGCAGACTTGATGGAGGGCAGCGAAAATGGCAGCGTAACCAATACTTTATTGAGGTGGACCATGCCCAATATTCCATTGTGTGTATGCCTATTTCTGCACACATTGTTTCATATTTGATCATAAGAGGGGGTTAAAGCCTCAGCGCCTAGGGCTTGCCGATCGAAAGGTCGGCGGTTCGAATCCCTGCGGCGGGGTGCGCTCCCGCTGCTCGGTCCCAGCGCCTGCCAACCTAGCAGTTCGAAAGCACCTCCGGGTGCAAGTAGATAAATAGGGACCGCTTACCAGCGGGAAGGTAAACGGCGTTTCCGTGTGCGGCTCTGGCTCGCCAGAGCAGCGATGTCACGCTGGCCACGTGACCCGGAAGTGTCTCCGGACAGCGCTGGCCCCTGGCCTCTTAAGTGAGATGGGCGCACAACCCCAGAGTCTGTCAAGACTGGCCCGTACGGGCAGGGGTACCTTTACCTTTACCTTTAAAGTAACAATGAAAAGTATATGCTTCAGGATGACAGATGCAGTATATGCATACTCTGTGTGCACACAATTAAAATAATGCAATTGCTTCTTTGCTCTTTTAAGGTTGCATCCCTTAACAGTCACAACATGTTTGTTTTAATTATCCAAGAGTTGATTGGTATAGGATTCATCACCAGTAAGCATAGATTTAGGCAGTTAGCTTTACTGTGGAAAATGCCCAGCAAAAAAGGAAAAACAGGTGACAAAGCACACACACTTCTTTGTGCTCTTCAGCAATGAAAACACTGCATTATTATGAAGGTATGTTTTCAGAGGATTTGGTGGTTATATGTGCAAAGCCACATTGAAAAGTGCCAAGAAGGCTCCTACGTCTGAGGGAAGATGCAGAAATTCTGTTTGGGGAGAAATAAAAGAGGGGGAAACAGCACAGCTATCTCAGTTTGTTCTGTGCTTTGAATATTTTTATCTGCGCGGTGCTTTCTACAAGACAGAGTACCAATGGGCTTGGAGGCATTTGGAGCACTCCATTATTATTCATCCTTCTTCACCAGAGCCAGGTGAAAAGATCTATTCTCACTAGACAGAGGGGGATCTGTTTTTTAAAAAAGAAAAGGTCAAGTATGCATTTAGTAATGGTTCCTGTGCCAAGATGTATACATATGAGGGATGACAGTCCTCTTGACTCTTTAACAGTGAACATGTTCTCTAGTTTAAGTGGGTTTTACTTTGGGGTTTTTTTACCAGAACCTTGAGACCCACCCACCAGACCGTGGTGCAGAAGACACAAGGAATCCCAAGCCCAGGAATTTGTTTCAAGAACCAGAACTGAATGGAGCTCACAGTGCTCCCACACAAAAAATCTACTTCTGGTTACCCACAGATTTCTAAATTTCAGCAGTTTGATTTGGGAGAATGGAGTGATTTTGCTGATGCTATAGTTCAGAGTTGGAAATATTTTTCTGTTCATCCAGAGATCTACCAATAGATTTAGATTCCCATCTCTCATCAGCCCCAGCTAACATGACCAATCGCCGGAGTTATGAGAGTTGTGGTCCAGCAAAATTATGGAGGGCCACAGGTTCCATAACCCTGTTCTCTATCTACCCAACTAGGTCTGGCATGGATAGTAGAAATAAATTATGAGGGTTTTTTTTTGCAGGGAGGGGGAATCAGAATTGGCCTTTTTCTGTGCTATACTGGCTTGATAAAGGATCCACCTCCTTGATTATAGCTCCTTTTTATGGCTAGGGTTGCTATGGAAGTGCTTCACTGCTTTTCCATTAGCAATGCACTGAAGATTGCTGAGACTCTATTTTAATATGTGAAGTAGACCATTTAGAATGATTGTTTATTTATCCATTAAGGTATAAAGATGAAAACATAAGAGTCCTACTAGATCAGGCTAACGACCCATATAGTCCAGTGTCCTGTTCTCACAGTGGCCAGCAAGATGATCATGGGACGCTCTCAGGCAGAACCTGAGCACAACAGCACTTAAACAAAAGCCTTTTCACTTGTATCACACATATGTGATCAGCACATCTAGAGGTTTTTCTCCTTCAGTACTGAACAACTGAATCTTCCTTTCTCTTCATGAGGCAAGTGCTTTCTGAAAATCAAGATGATTGGAGGTTGGGGGACATCAGCTTACTCAAGTGACTGTTTAAGGAAATAATGCTTTTTAATATTATAGTCAGTTCTGCCAACCAGAGTTGCATCTGTTTTGCCTCCTTGCAACAGAATACCACTCCCTCTCATAGGATTGCATGAATTTCTACAATGTGTACTAAAACTGTGACGTTACCATTGCACTAAATGGGCCAAAGTTGTAGACAAAGACTACCTCTTTTTTTCACCTTTTGAGCAGGGAGGCACTGAAAATAAAATGTGTGTGTTTTGCTACATGTATTTTTCACTTCAATGTCACATTGAACACTCTGTGTGGAGCCACACACAGATCTTTAAAATGAAAGAATGTGGTAATTACGGTTGCAGTTTATCAATACTACTACATAGTCTGCTTAGCAAAATGATAGTGTGTTTCATTTACTGCATTCATTTCATCTAGGTAATTCACAGCTCATTTAGATCATTACTGGAGAAATAGCTTCACTTTCCTACTGTTATATTTATTGTAATCTGTAAGTACCAGCAGACAAAAGGTTGTGCTCTGGGTTTTCAGTATCGACCTGCATGAGTCTTTTTAAGAGGCTGAAAATATGTATCACAGTTTAAATCAGTGTGGTCTGCTTAAAAACACAATGATTATTTAACTACCCAATAAATTTCATTTGTCTGCAGTGCAGTAGTCAAAATGCATACTTTTATAGACATGGTCATTACTAATGAGCAGATTTGGAAAGCTAAAGACACAGTAATTATCTAGGCAGACCCCCAGCTGTTTAAAAGTTGGCTTAAAGTTTACTCATTTATTTGGCACACATCTAAAACATAACTGCGTTTTGCTAAAATGTGCTCTGTCAGTTTAGTATAATTTTAGTACCACGGTTAATATTGCAAATGTTGCTTAAGCTCTTCTTTGCATAACTTTATTAGATGATTGTTCATTAGTATATAGTAATAACCCTATTGTTACCAGCATGAGTCTGACCAAGCTGCGGGGGGCAGTGGAGGACAGGAGTGCCTGGCGTTCTCTGGTCCATGGGGTCACGAAGAGTCGGACACGACTAAACAACAACAACAACAACAACAACCTTATTTATATGTTATTCCTGTGTTTGCAAATGCTTTACTGCTTAAGCTCAATGTAATTGCTGCAGTTAGATCAGACTGCTGTGGGAGCAACACAGTCTTGGTGCAATCTCAGTGACAATTGTTGCTACGACAAAATTTGCACAAAGAATGTCAAGTATTCAGTACATATGAATATGTTGCACACATGCATCATCTCAGCAAAGCTTACAACAACCTTATTGGGTTGTTGTTGTTGCTTCTGCTGCTATTACCACCAACGTTGTCAACTGTATCTAGACTTAAACTAGAATTTGTCATGCAATCAACATTGGTTTCAGTCAATAAAGTTGACTGAATGTTGAGATTTGGTATAATTATCTAATTGGTCTCATTTTTAAAGGAATGCATTAGGCTCTCAAATGAATAGACAATTTGAAAACTATATTGAAGAACTAACAAATTTTGTTAAATAATGATGTTAATGTCCAGCCTGGACCCTTTGTGAAATGCCCTTTTTTATTTAGGGTGAGGTTCATGATAGGTTTTTCCTATAGTTGTCTGCATGTTGCATCCCCAGTTTGTTCAGCTTTTGGGGAACATTCCATGCTTCTTTTTTCAGATACCTATCTCCATTGACAGCTGCTACAGTTAGCTCATTTCCCTCTTTTTCTTTAAATAGCTTAGTTACAGCCTTCCCTATTTGTTATTTTCTTCAGAATTAGTCAAGACTTCTGATGTGCCTTTCTAAAGGGGAAGAGCTGATGGTTGACGATAAGGGAGAGTCACCCTGAGGTTGGATGATGAGCCACTCTGGTTGGAGCATGCCGCTTTTGACAGACGGAAGGATTATCTAAAATGATAAGCCCCTGTCAATTCCATCTAGCCTTGCTATAGTTCTTCATGTAGTGTTATAAGTCTCAGCAGAACTAGAGTTTGTGTTGCCTCTGTTTCCTTCCTACCACCAGACAAGTAAATATAGCAGTTCTCTAGCTTCATGTTGACTCCTTTATTTTCCCAATTTCACTCTCTTGCTAGACCAGGAAAGTATGTGCTTTGCAAATGATCTTTTCTCTTTCTGTTTCTATCTATCTCTGCCTTCAGTTATTCTGGGTCCTTAGGACTCCACCTTGTCTCTCTGTATATAAGGCAATTCTCTGCCTTCAGACTTCTCTTTTCCTATTTCCTTAATACTAAGAAAATAGTCCTGACAACATGGGTGGGCTGCCTGTGTAATGCGTGCGCGCACGCACACACACACACACACACACACACTGTATATGCTTTTTGATCTGTGTATGTATGCATCTGCATTTCCCACAGCAAAAGCCATTATTTTCCCTCATAAATAAATATTTCAGTTCTCGTGTGATTGTTGCTAACTCTCAGCAGATGCACACACTAATGCTTGTTGGTCAGTTAGCAAAACAGTTATAGTCAACACAAACCTGCCTGCCGTACTCAGTTGTCTAGGATAATTTCATCTAGTAAATATCCCAGAGTAGTATCGCTAATTAACCAAAATTAGCTTTTTCTGTGGATACCAGTGCAAGGTATATGCCCATGCACGTAAGTGCACTGGTATGTGAACAAATTATTATGAGCTGGCTGGGTTGGCCTTATATGAAATATTTGCAGCATGAATGTGCTGGCATTGGTTTGGAGCTCTTTTATCACATGTAACATTATCCATTTGGCCCTGAAAGTGAAGAAGAAGAAGAAGAAGAAGAAGAAGAAGAAGAAGAAGAAGAAGAAGAAGAGTAGTAGTAGTAGTAGTAGTAGTTTGGATTCGATATCCCGCTTTATCACTACCCGAAGGAGTCTCAAAGTGGCTAACATTCTCCTTTCCCTTCCTCCCTCACAACAAACACTCTGTGAGGTGAGTGGGGCTGAGAGACTTCAAAGAAGTGTGACTGGCCCAAGGTCACCCAGCAGCTGCATGTGGAGGAGCAGGGACACGAACCCGGTTCCCCAGATTACGAGACTACCGCTCTTAACCACTACACCGCACACATCAAGAAGATACTCCAGTAACACTCCAAATGTTCCTTTTCAGCTATGGCTTCACCCCACACATGACATCATATGATGTCAGGTGTGGTACAGGTTTGCATGGCAGGGGAAAACAGCCCCATGGGACAAATTAGGAACACTTGCAGGCCAGATTTTACTCCATGGGTCAAAGGTTCCTCATACCTGCTATACAGGATGATTAGTTGCAACTATTCTATGATAAGTAAGTTATGTACAACTGATTTTGTCATGTACGTACAAACTGTCAATAGTAAGGAAGCTGCTCACTAAACAAGCCTGAAAAGATAAAAAGAATAAGTTGCATGCTGATGCTCAGTTTCTCATTAGCTGCACTGTTCATTAGCTGATAATGATGTATCTATGCATTGTAATTCTGTTTGCAGCGTTATTTAACAAGCAAGCCAGGAGTGGATGAAAATGAACAAAAACTAAGCTGTTGAATGTCTGGGCTGAATGTCATATATGAGAACAATTAAATTTAGTTCGTGATATCAATGAAATTATGGCTGTCTGTTTTTTAGTAATCGATTTATAGTGTGCATGTATTACGGAAAAATTAATAAAATATAATATTTGTTAAAATGTAAAGAACTGTAGCTCATGCAAAACTCTCAATCTGTTTTCAGGATTGTTTTTTCTCTCCTACTCTTGTTTGGCTGCCTCTGCTTCTTTTGAAATATGTGAATTTGCTCCCCATCCAAGTCCCAGAAAGCACTGTTCCCAGGATCCTATGCAACGCTCACTCAATGAACACTCCAACAACTTCTGTGGATGTTGCCAAAGGGGCATTTTGGAGGTTCCAAGGAATAGTGCAGCCCTTAACACCTTTTTGTATAAGTCCCCTCTCTCCGCCCTGTCCGCATGAGCAGGGAGGCGCAAGGCTCTTAGCACTTCTTTCAAGCCAATCATGTGCAACTAGTTTGATACTGGAAGCTGCATTGCAAATGTGGCATGAAACGGGGGGGGGGGGGACTAGAACTAACAGGTGGTGGAAGCATAAACTCAGCAAATTCCAAACATGCTACAGTTACTTATTTATATCATAAAGTTTATGTATATCCCTTGATTGTGTATATACAAAGCCCTAAATAACTTGGGGGCCCAAATATCTGAAGGAGCTCCTCCTCCCATAGAAGCCTACCTGAATGTTCAGGTCAGCAGGGGAAGCCCTTTGTTGATTAAGTGGTTGTGGCACATTGAAAGGCCTTTTCTGTGGTGGCTCCCCTGTTATTGGAAATCCTTCCCCTTGGAGATGCATCTGGCATTGTCATTGCATTCTTGTTATTTCATCAAGATGAGCCTTTTTGCCCCCCCCCTTTTTAATAGGGCAGAAGAATCAGTTTCGATTGGCTTCCACTGTAATATTTTGTGTGTGTTTCTTTCTTTCTTTTTTAATAATATTTATTGAAATTTCCAGAAAAATAAAAGAAAAAAGAAAGAGAAAAAGAAGAAAAAAGAAACATTTGCGTTTAGGCCTTACTTTCATTAACATCCTTCCAGGACTTCCCCACCCCACCCCCTCTTGTATTCCATTTCCATTAAATTAGTTCAACAAGTTCTTACCCCAACTTTTAAGCTTATTATCATTGATCCAATATTCAAACCGTTCTTCAACTTAAAAATATTCCCCCCCCCTAAGATCGACCCCTGTTTCCTTCCACGAATTCCCCTCTTTAATACGCAGAACAGAACAAAGAAAAAGAATAAAGAACATAATATAATTTTACACCCTTTGGATTCCGAATTTCCCTCCCCCCTTTCCCGGTTTCGATCCCCAATGTCCATCAAGTCTGCTGTCAGCCTGGAAACCCCACATCCATGTCCAAATCTCTCTCTACTCCACTTTGCCGTCTTTTTGATAGTCTTTGCCATCTTTTTGATAGTCTTTAGTTTCAAACGCCCCATCTTGGAAAAACTCTATCTCAAGAAGGTCCATTTTTTCCATCCAGATCTCTATGTTTAAGAATAAAACTCAAATTTTGTTTCTTAGTCCTTTTAAATCTGAATGTCCCAAATGTTCCCACTTCCAACTTTGTCCAATTCTTGTTGTTCTCTTTCCTCACTTTCCTCTGGTTTCTTTTCCTGTTCCGCTGCAAAAACGTTCTAATTCCAAAAGCTTCTAGTTCCTCTACAGAGGCTTTATTTGTTCAGAAACAAAAACTTGTGTCAAGTCCCTTCCATTCTTCAATAGATATATCTATTGTCTCCTTTAGTGTAGAGACCTCTGTAGACAAAACAATGTTTCATTTTTGCAGCTTTCCCAGGAGATAAAAAGTCCTATTCAATTCCATGAGTATTTTTCCACTTGCATCAATTCTTGTAGTGTCCCAAAACCCCCTCTAGAGGGATTATGGTAACTCAGTTTCCTTCCAGATCACGCCCAAAAGTCAAAGTAACTTGTTATCCCTTGTTTTCAACAATTTATATCCAGATTGTAACGAATCTAACCGGCAAAGTCATCGTAACAAAGTTGTCTTTTTATTCTCCAACTTTGACAGCTACTTTGACAGCTGTCAAAATCTCTATATCTCCTCACCAGGCACTCTCACGGATCACTCCCGGTTCCCGGGGGGGTTGCACTTTAGTCCACACAATCCACTTTTCTCCTCCAGCACAATCTTATAATTTTCCATTGTGAAATTAATAACTTTTCTCAATAAAAAACAAACTCTTCTCTCGATCTTAATTATCAAATCCTTGCTTTAAATCCTCTACAACAGGGGGGAGATGGACTTCCTTTTTGCACCTCCCCCGCTCGTTCCAAATTTTTTTAAAAAAAATTCCTTTTAAATCCGATTTTCCAATTAGTCACGGGTTATTATTTTCAGTCCAAATTTTCAATAGAAGAAGTCAGCGCTCTCCGTCGAATGGCATGCGGCTTCGCTCGCCAGGGGAAGCGGAGGACTCATAGCACCACACCACCCCCATCCCCCACTCCGAAGCCTTTAAAAAGGCTTCTTCGCGGGTTGGGGGGGCGCAAATGGTGCCCGCCGAGTCACCAAGTCCATGGGCTTCTGCGCCCATGGTTTTTGAGGGTCCCCGCATCGCCGGCGCGGTGGGACCCAACCCCTGCCGAGCAGGCTCCCTCCGGAGCTCGGAGGGAGTCCGCCATTCGGCAATGGCGCCAACCCGGAAGTCCCTATTTTGTGTGTGTTTCAATTATGGTTTTAAGTAGGGTTGCCATACATTGGTGATTTGGCCATCAGAAACAGAAAGTGCTGAAATGTCCAGACGTATGGCAACCCATGTCGGAAATGTATTTTTTTTTTTGCGAATTTCCTTAAGCTTAAAAACTTTTTTCTTTTTTTTTCTTTTTTCTTTTTAGTTTATGTTTTCTGTTTAGTTTTTTTTAGTTTTTAGTTTCCCTATTTTAAGTGATGCTTTATTGTTTTTAAATCTGTTTTATTGAATGTATGTATGCTGTCGTAGGTCCTTGCAGTGCATAAATAAATTCAAACAAAGACAAATATCTTTTTGCAATAAATGGTCCCTTGCACCATATCACAAACAATTCTGGTGAGTTCCTCAGTCGTCAGGTACAGCTGCACTTGGTAGAGGGAACTGGTGAAAAATTGGGGGTACAGCCTTTGGGCAAGCAGAAATGTTCTCTGTTCACAATACAGTGGTACCTCGGGTTACAGACGCTTCAGGTTACAGACTCCGCTAACCCAGAAATAGTACCTTGGGTTAAAAACTTTACTTCAGGATGAGAACAGAAATCGTGCTCTGGTGACACAGCATCAGTGGGAGACCCCATTAGCTAAAGTGGTACCTCAGGTTAAGAACAGCTTCAGGTTAAGAATGGACCTCCAGAATGAATTAAGTTCTTAACCCGAGGTACCACTGTATAAAGAAGACAACTCCTAGGGATATTTTCAAACATTTCCCTTCACATTGTCTATGCCCAAGAAACTTGTGGGTGCGGACGTGAAGTCATATTGAATATGTTGGTATTGATTGCTTGAAGCACCAAACTACTACTGGAGTAACACACTTTGAAGTTGCATTGTGTTTTCCCCCTCCTCCTTTAAAATTAGAACCCAGCAGGTGCAGGTGTGTCAATACTTTATTGTTCCTTTGGAGAGGCACTGTGCTTTTGTACTGTTGTCCTTGCAGGAGGTGACGTTTTATGGTTCACTGTTTTGATTCTTTGTGTTCATTCTTTTTGTTATGTTGGTGCTTCTTGACTAATCAATAAAAATATTATAACTAAAGGGAGAGAGATATAAATGGTAGGTGCATGGGGACCTGGGGGGGGGGGGTTGAGGAGGATGAGGATGGATTCAACCCTTTCATCCTTTGTCATGGTTCCAGCACCCCACCCCTAGAAGTTGCTGTTAGTCTTTGAAGCAAAGCTCCCATTGGGACCAGTGGAGGCTTCCCTTCTAGGGCTGCCACAGGTGGGGATTTCTGTTGGGGCTGTGACATCACATGGTTGCTGCAAGGATAACATGAGATGAAATTATGCATATAAACCTGAGCTCCTTGAAGGGATGGAATGTGAATAAGTAGTTTAAGTAATGACTTCATCACAGAATGCTGGTAATAGAAAATGTGTTCCCCAAACTCTCATTTTTATTGATCTGACTGCAGCCTTATGAAATATGGACCTGAATGTACATGAAGAAGAATTAAACTCATGGCTTCTTATCTTTAGACCCAGAAAACAATAGATTGGAAGTTTCTGCATAATGAGAATAATGCAGAATGGTTAAGAATGTGCTTTTTCTTGATGTCTTCTGTTACAGCTGTTATGTCAAGAAGCCAAGAGGGACCTGGAGAGATGGGAAAGGCAGTTGTCATCCCCAAAGATGATCAGGAAAAAATGAAAGAACTCTTTAAAATCAACCAGTTTAATCTTATGGCCAGTGACATGATTGCATTCAACAGAAGTTTGCCTGATGTAAGACTAGAGGGGTAAGTTTACACATCTGGCTTGGTTTTGCACTGTGTTGCATTGACATTCCCAATATTTCTAATCTGTTTTATTTTATTATCATATTTATTTTGTATATTTTTAAACCGCCTTTCTAGAAAATGCCCATCAAATCAAAATCATGAAGTATCATTCATCCAACAAAGATAAAAACATAAGAACAACCAATAAAAAATAGCCAGCCAGCCAATTAGAGGAGCTTCTCACAGCAGTGACAAATCACAATCCAGGCTGTAAAAAACACTTGAATATGTTAGTTGGAATAGGTATGTAGTTATGACCTTCTGAAACCCGGACATATGGCAGCCCTAGTGATGTTGCAGAAGCTAACTGGGAAAATCTGACAACTTCTAGGTCAGTACTCTTAATTGACCTAGGGTAGGGTCCACTTCACAGTCTACAAAATTTCTCTAGAATAGAAATTGCAAGCTGTAGGGATTTTGTGTGTGTGTTGTTTCGCATGAACGTAGCAGCTATGTCCTTGCCTATGATGGGTTATGGTAGCACTAGCTTAGCTGGGACGAGCTAAAAGGAGCAGATCTGGGCTGGAGAGGAGACTGAAGCCCAGTTGAGAGGTTGTAAGAGCTGCAAGAGATGAGTAGCACTCAGTTGAGGGGCTAGAAAATGCCATATATGCCTGGCAAGCAGAGCCAGATGTTAAGTGTAAATGCTGAGGTAGTCAGAAGATTAGAGCATACCTGCAGATATTATCATACAGGCATCTTGAAGGAACTGCAGCAGGTAATTTGCTGATGAATGGTTAGCCAGCATGTGTATTCATTTGGATTATGCAGACCTGGGAATGGAAGTGAGGTTGCAGAGAATGCTTGTTGATTATTCCATACTGAGTTGGGGCTTTGCATTGCTTTCAGTGGTTGACTGGAACTGTTAATTGAAGCCAGAGGAGTGTGCACAATCCATCTGTAAACTTGTAAACATGCAAATGTGTATTAACAGTGTCCTGCAACTTCAAAACATTCAAGGTTTTTAAGGCTTTCTATATTCTGTTGTGATACATAACTGAGAATTAAAGCGCCTTCCATTTTGAGGTGACAACACCTCTAGCAGCCCTGTCCAGTTCTGCTTTGCTGTCATTACAATCTGACACTTCTTGTAATGCATGGAACACATTTTGCATGCTCTTCCCATTTAGATATAGCAATGTCACTGTAGGTGTTCTGCATCTGCAGAGAAAGATAATTCTGGCAATTTCTAGTAATTAAATAGGTGTCACAGAAAACATTCCTTCTAACTAATACACACAGAGATATTGAATATTAGTATGATCAGCATGAAGAAAGAGAGGGGGAGATATTTTTTAATTGCCTTGATGTGTCATGTGCTATCAGTCGCACTATGTAATACGTGTTGTCGGCACGTATTAAAGCATTACAATAGTAAATTAGATTTTTTCAGGGAAGAAATGACACACTTTACTCATGTCAGAGGCTGCTGTATCATCTTCAAGGCAATTCTTCACTTACATAGCCCTTAGGGTTTGACCAGCAGACAAGTCAAGACAAATCTAGAGCCCTTTGGTGTGGGATGGGCCTCCTGTCTCCAAACAGCTAACTTAGTTATTGAAAAAGCTGGTGCTCTGCTCTTGCTACCACCCAGGTGGCCCTCAAGATGTTGCTGGACTACAACTCACTTCCTCCACAACCATTTGCCCTGGTGCCCGGGGCTGGTACGAGTTGTACCAACATCTGGAGGGCCACAGGTTCCCCATCCTGTTTTATAGCCTAATCTTATAGCACAATGCTTCACCCCAGGGGTAATATGGCTCCTGTTTCTTTCTGGCTACCACAGGAAGTGGATGGTGGCACATGAATGGTAGCCTTGATTGTGTTTGTCCCACCCATAGTGTCTCTACTCCAGCTGCCACTATGCCACCTATAAATACTAGGGTGGCAACATACTGTAGGAGGAGGCTGGCTGGCTGGCAGCTTTTCTGAAGGTGGGCATGGCATGGAATCCTTATACCAGGATAGAATTCCAGCACCCAGAAGGGTTCCAATGATACATGAACAACACAGAGATTTTGGCATTTGAAGCTACTTGTTGTGGTTATAGTGTTGGGTTTGGTCCCGGGAATAACCTTCAAATCTCCTCTAAGGCTATCAACTAGTTTTGGGCACAGCACATTTTCTCAGTCTAGTCTACTAACTGGCTTCATTGTTAGCATGAAGTGTCACTCTTGAGTTCTTTGTTATACATATTAGCTTTTTTGTAACTGGTTTTTCCCCATTGACTTTTGGAAATGTAACCCCAGCAAGAGCAGGAGATCTCCCACCCATCTGGTCTAGGGAACCACCCACTACAAGTGCCTCTGGATTGAGTTTCAGTTTATTGGCTCTCATCCAGTCCATTACTGAGGCAAGACACTGGTCCAGCACTTCCACTGCCTCACCTGCATATGTAAAGGAGAAATAGAGGTGGGTGTCATTAGCATACTGCTGACAACGTACTCCAAACTTCTGCAGAACCCCACCCAGCAGTTTCATGTAGATGTTAAACAATGTGGGGGATAGGATTGAGCCCCGCGGAACCCCACAACTGGGGACCTTGACTAGTATTTACTGTTTTTCTCTCTGGGTTCTATCTCTACTGTCAGGAAAGGCTGAATCTTCCAGTTTTTGGTTTAATAGGATTCTGTCTTATTTCCTTTAGATACGGGAGCATTGGAGTGAGATGGTGTGGAGATATTGAGACGGATTTTATATATTATCCACAAGAGACACAGATATGCTTTTGGCAGAAATTTTTATATTTGTAAACAGAGGAGAGTTATCTTCTCTAGACTGTTGCAGTATTCTACTCTGCCTAATTTCTCCCCCTGAGTTTTGGAATTTTGAATTAATGAAACTTCACAACCAATGGTTCTTTCTGTTTCGTTTTTTTTTTTGTTTTTTTTAATAAATTTCTAGAATTTCAGTTCTTTCAGAAAGGCAACATTAAAAAAAAATTTAAGTTTCTATGAGGAAGTGGTAGGTGAGAGAGAGTTTGTGTACATGCTTGTGCATACATGCATAAAATATATTGTTTCAACATTCCAGAAGACAACTGGAGCAGAACCCAAGGCATAGTGAAATGGTGGGATAAGAGGGATCCACTTATCTCTAATCGAAACCAAAAGCCTTTCCTTCTTCACACTGCATTCATGTGATCAAAAAAATTCATCACAGCAGACAATCTGTATTGATTTACAGTCCCTACTCTGCTTGTAGGTAACTCAAATTTGAGGCACAGAGAACCACAGTCAATATAAAGATTCTGTATTTTTATCTTGCCTTGTCTGCTTTTGACTGCACCAGGCTGTTTGCTTCAGTTCATTGCTCAGATTGCAGGTGAACTTTATGTGCATCACTTGCATTTGTTATTTGTCAGAACTGTAATAATATCCAGAAAAGCCTCCAGCCTATTCAGGCTGAAATCAGCCAGTTTCAGCAAATGAAGAATTAGCAGCACAGCCTGGTGACAGATGAAACAATCTTATGAGGGCATTTCTCAATGTGCACATCAAAGACAGCTGGATTCATAAAGGGCTGCCCTTGACCAGCTGCGGGAAAATCAGACTTGTCTAATAGTGGCTTGACAGTGGAGGACAGCCTGTCTCTGGAGGATAAGCAAGCACCTGGATTTTAGACACTAGTATGGTGCTCCATATGTTAGTTTATTTTTGAAGTTCTCTGTCTGAAGATTGGCCTGTGCAGCTAGAACCAATGGATGTGCATCTTAAATATAAGAAGTGTCTTTGCATTTAAAAAATTGTTCTGAACTTGTAATTTAGCTACCACAGCACCTTTTTTAATTGGGATGGGCAAATTGTTTTGCAAAGAAGCCCAAATTCCATGTATTGGATGGCTGCAGCTCCTTTGCATATTTCCATTCTATTTATAGGATACATCACTATGATTTAACCTGGATAATATCAGGGTATGATTAGTGTACACATACACCCAGTGTTTTTTTCTGGGGGGATGCAGTGGTACACAAACCCCATAGCATTTTGTGAATCTTTGTACTTTTGTTCATTTACTGTATTTATTTTCCCCAATCTGAACTATAAAAAGGTGATTTTCTTGAGTCAAAATGACATTACCCTTAAACCCCCCTTTTTTTAAAGAAGAAAAGCACTGCATACATCTATTTTTCTGTATTCTTGCTGAGGAAGAATTCTTGAAAGAGGAAGTCACTGGTTCAAATTTCACCACTGCCATGAACTCACTGGACAAGACAGGCATCCTCAATCACTAGCTCATGTTTGAAGAAATATGAAGCATTTCAGCCTGGAGTATCACCAAATAAAACAGCTTGGCAAATAGTTATCTCACAGCAGAGGTCTTAATACTCTCTCTCTCTCTGCACCCACTATTTAATACATGAATACTGATGATGATACTGGCTTTGCCACTGTAACTATTACCAAGACGAAATAAATACTATTCTTCATCATCATCATCATCATCATTTCCACCCTAGGATTGACATTATGACAATATATGTGCTAGGAGAATAGGTTATTCCTACTGGATTGCTTGTAGAGTTTTAGATACAACCCATGCAATCTTTTTTACAGGTTTTAAAGGGTTGTGTTGTGTTGGAAAGGGAGCAATTTTTCTCTCCTATGCCCACTGATTTTTTTGATTTTTAAATTTATTTTTACTCCCCATGTGCACAGAGGAAGTTTATAGTGATCATCCATTGGTAGCAAAGCCCACCTTGTGAGCTGAGTGTAGCTCTATTTTCTGACTCAATGGTGCAAGGCTGTTCAGCCATGAAATTGCTTCTTTCATGCATTCCTGTACATTTTTGCCTGGACAGTCACAGTTTAGAAAACTTGATTGTGACAGTGAATAGAGCAGCTGGGCAATCGGTTGATGCTAGAGATGAAGTTTAGCTTTCATGTGTGATACCATTTGCCTCATGTTTGGTTTGGGGTCAGAGGCAGTAATTATGGAGGGCAGTGTGCAGCCTGATCAGTCAGTAATATCTAAAACTGATGCAATTTCTTTACCTAATTATTATTTTTATTGAGGATACAACAAAAGTAAGTCATTTACTTACTTTATTTATATATTTGCTTTTGTTCACCATGGCTGGCTATATAGCTCCATTGTAGGGAACCTTGCCCTTCCAGATGTGGTTGTACTATCAGATTCCATCAGATTCAGGCAGCACGGCTAATTGTCATGGGAGCTACAGTCCAACCATATTTGGAAGACTACAGATTCCTGTTTCTCAAAGGCTCAAGAGTAAGACAATCATCTTACTCTTCCTACTTATGGTTCAAAACAAAAAAAATTCCTTTTTGTTTTGACTATGGCAGACCAACACGGCTACCTATCTGTAACTACTTATGGTTCAATCATCTTTGGTTCAGGACTCAAAGTTTAGCAAACATCACACCAAGTTTGCAAATGCATATGAAAAGCTTATCATTCTGCAACCACCTTGCAACAAGGTTCTAGACAGTGTGAACAATGAGGACAGAATATTGGTGACAATATTGATGTTGATGATGATTTAAATTTGTATCCTGCCATTCTTTTGTAGATCTCAGGGCTGTTCACAGCATAAAAATACAAGATGAAAACACAAAATACATAATAAAAACAAACCAATAACACCCCTCTCTCTACCCCCCTCCCACAAACACATTTAAAAGGGTACAGTTTAGGATGTTAGTCAGCCAAAGGCCTGGTTAAAGAGGAATGTTTTTACCTGGCACCTAAAGTTGTATATTGAAGGCGCCAGGAGAGTCTCCCTGGGGAGAGCATTCCACAAATGGGGAGCCACTTCATAAAAATTTAATTCTCTTGTTGCAACCTTCATGGAGGAGGTGCACGAAGATGGGCATCAAATGATGATCACAGGGTCTGGGTAGGTTCATGTGGAGAGAAGTGGTCCTTAAGGTATTGCAGTCCTGAGGTCTGATGGTGACTCTGCTTTGGGTCTACTTGGCAATTGCAAAAGCACTGATGTGTGTGTGTATAATATTACTTACTTTGCACCAATCCTCTAGATCAGCTGCCAAGGCAATGGTCAGGGATGATGGGAGATGTAATTCCAGTAGCATCTGAAGGGTATCCCATTGACAACATCTGCAGTGGATGATCCAGTTCCTGTTTCCTTCTTTACAGGGCCCAACACAAAGTTGGGAGAAATTCAGATTTTCTTAAAACACTAGATTATGAAAAAAACCCAACCCCCACTTTTAAGAACTGTGGAACTTATATTTGGCCCAAACTCAAGGACACAAAGAATGTTCAAAGTCCCAGGTCTGCATATGGCTTGTCATCAGGATGTCCAGTCTTATTATGCCTGGAATTTTAAAATGTCATCTCTTTCCCCATTAGACCATTTCATTTTTTTGCGTGGAACATAAGGCAGCACAAATCTGAACTGTTAACTACTTTGCTTATAAGCATTATCAATTATGCCAACACAAGATGTTTTAGTTAGCTAATGATCCCCCAACTGGCAGGTAATTTGGACCTGCAACAGCAAAGCAAACATGACATATGGTATGGTCACAAGCATTGCCAGTATGCATGAAGCTCACTGCAAAGCCTTCTGGACTTGGGACAAAAGCAGGAAGAGTTGCTTTGAAACAATCTTGGTCAGCTAATTTATAGTAGTTTGCATCTCTGATGTCTGACAATTGTGAAGTTCTTTTTCCCATGCCCAAAGGTGTAAAGGAATTTCAGTATGACTTTTTCCTTAAGCATATCTGTCTTCAAGATACATATCTGACAGTATTCATGAAAACATAATTGATGTTTTGGTTGAGTATTTCTAAGGCAAATGTGGAATCATTCAGCCTGAAGAACACCAGGTATTAGATGAATGACTTTGTCCTGTGTCAGGCATGCTATTCCTAGAAGATAACATTTCCTTCCATCCCTGGTGTATTTCTTTCAGAGTTAAGGGAAATAACGCTCATTGATACAATGTTTGCAGTCTAGCTAATTTTGCGAAGTAAAGACAATAGGCAATAACTTTGAATGGAAACATGCAACCGAGTATGGAAGCAACAATTTCCTCCCTTCACAGGCTGAAAATCTCACTTGTCACAGAGTCTTTCTTTGATTGTTGCTTTTGCACTCCTGACAGAAATCCAATTTAGGAAGGAAGCTCTGAGACCAACACATCTGTTACCTGCTTTGTGAAGTGCAACGCTGAAGTCTGCCTTAAACCTATTAGTAAATTCTGATGGGGAGGGGTGGGTAAACATCTATGACACAAAAAGTGTGTTGCCATATTCTAGCTTTATTTAGAATGCCCCTTAGCTAATTGCTCCTAAACTAGCTTCTTAACATGACTGGAATACTAAAAAGCATTCATGAAGGACCAAGTCTGTAGCAAAGAAAGAAAGAAAGAAAGAAAGAAAGAAAGAAAGAAAGAAAGAACCATGTGGTAGTTCATTAGGTAGCATTTTCTTATCAACAGTTTTTCTTTATTATTATAATAATTTAATTATAATTATCACTAAAACTGCATCAAAGGATATTGTGTTACAGTAGGAGAGAAAACCTCAGAACATGGTGGCAGTGGCCCTTAGGAGATGGGGAAACTTGACATAGACACACTGTTTCCAATATTATACTGTGCTCTAGAAATACAGTGGTACCTCAGGTTACATACACTTCAGGTTATATACGCTTCAGGTTACAGACTCTGCTAACCCAGAAATAGTGCTTCAGGTTAAGAACTTTGCTTCAGGCTGAGAACAGAAATCGTGCTCCGGCGGCGCGGGAGCAGCAGGAGGCCCCATTAGCTAAAGTGGTGCTTCAGGTCAAGAACAGTTTCAGGTTAAGTACGGACCTCCAGAACGAATTAAGTACTTAACCCGAGGTACCACTGTAGAATGTAAGGCAGGGCTATGGAAAGGAGGAGACAATATCATTGTGAGATTGGTTCTCAGTGTTATCCATTCTGTTCCATTGGACAAAGTAAATAGGGATGCAGGAGGCGCAATTTCCACACACACCCTCCTTCAGATTCTGAGTGTCATCAGTCTCTCCAGTGGGATGGAGCCATTGCTTTCCTCAACCTTATCTTGGATTGCAGCTTCTTTTCATCATCTTCTATACAAACCGAGGCTCCCATTCAGGTGTGCTACACAGTATACAGGCTGTGGATAATAAGACTGGAGGAGGAAATCTGTCCCTCAGCTTTACATTTTTTAATATCTTGAAACATGGAGTTACAGAATTTTAAAACACCTGTGTTTTCCTAACAGTTTACTAGCCTGAAACACTACTAGGGTTGGGGAGCAAGATAAACTCCCTCCCTCTTAACTACGTGCCTCATTGTTGATGATGATTTCCCTTTCTCTCTCTCCCCCCTCCCTTACACATGGATGTGTTCTACTCTTTTAGAGTAGAAAAAGGATCTCTACTGGCTTCATTGTTATTGGGATTAAGGGCCAATTCTTATTTTATGGAGCAGTATGATTGGGGAAATATTGAAAAACTGCACATTATCCACTTGAGTTGCTTTGGAGATGGAGAGAAAGATTAGCCTCTTAAAAACCTGCACTTTGTGTGTGTGTTTTTTTTAAAAAAGTTTTTTTTTTTTTAAATACTCCTTCATCTGCTACTTTGTTCCTACTCTGGCACAAAAGCTTTTTGAGCTTTTAACTAAATGAAATTCTTGCGCAGAGGCAACTTTTGAAAAATTAATGCTCTATTTAGAGTTCTAAATCCCTAAGGAAAGCTTGATATTCAAGCCCACATTCTGAGTATGTCATTGTTATGAACAGTGACAGCTGAAGGTGTGAGTGAAGTCTCTTTGTTCTTGCAAACTGCAGACCTATTTATATTGTATAATATAACACGATAGAGACATTTTCAAGACACATTTCCCCATCTATCACCAGATAGATAGATAGATATAAGATTGGATATAGTGTATTTTGGTTCAGCAAAATTCAGCAAGGCAGTGTCAACAGAGTTGTTTTTAAAGTGTTACTTCTGGCTAAGTAGGGAGAAAATTATAAATTATTTGTTGGCGCAAATTACTGCTTTTGAGTAATATACAGAGGGATTTTATATTACTGTACATTTGAAAATTTCATATCTGAAACAGTGCATCAACCTTCTATTATATACTGTAATAAACATTAACTCTAGTATCGAGTTACTGCTTGAAATAGATGGTTCATTCTGTAATGCTGCTCTAAGGAACATACAGCTGTGTCCAAAACCTTGAATGTTGCACACAAATATAAAAGGAGAAAACATGTAATTTACCAAACTGGCATCTCTGAGAATTTAAATTCTGATCTGCATTTCAAAATGCTTTGCATTCAGCTTTGCATTCTTGCAGTTTCCACAGCTGCTTCGATATGAATGAAATGCATATGGTTAGGATCTAAAGCATTGCATACAAACCACCGATCACATCAGCTTAGCTCCTCTACAGTGGCATTCCATGGGGTGCAAGACTGCTCTGCTTCCCAAAGCAGAAAATGAAAGCTTCCATGTATGGGAGCACTTTGCATGCACTCCTGTACTTAGAAGAAAATGAGGCTGCTTTACACTAAGTCAAGACTATTGCTCCATCTAGCAGATTGTTGGCTGCACTGGCTGGCAGTAGCTCTCCAGGATGTTAGCAGAAGACATTCCTAATTATACCTGGGAAGACCAGGTGATCTGTCTGCCTGTCCAGTGTGTTTCTGAGGTGCTGTTTAAGGTCCTGACAACTTTAAGGTCCCTGTTCTCATTACTTTTTGTTTTTTATCTGGGATCAGATCATTGGTCTATAAGATACACCAATATCTCAAGCCATTTAGGACTTTAAAGCCAACACTTTGAATTGAGCCTGGAAACAAATAGGCAACCACTATAGATGATTAAACAAAATGAGTATAAAGTTCTAGAGTTGAAGATCTCCTTAAAAAACTCTTGAACCTTGTGCCCCCCCCAACTCTGATTTTTAAGTTCTTATATTTCCATGATGAATTTGGGTAGGATTACCCTACCCCCCCATCTTTGACGCATACTTAGTATTGTTGTTTCCTAGTTCTGCTGGATCTCTCAGTGGCGTTTGATACCATCGACCATAACATCCTTCTGGACCGTCTTGAGGGGCTGGGAGCTGGGGGCACTGTCATACAGTGGTTCTGCTCCTTTCTCCTGGGCCGTGTTCAGAAAGTGGGGGGGATGAGTGTTCAGACCCCTGGGCTCTCATTTGTGGGGTGGCTCAGGGTTCTGTCCTCTCCCCCATGCTTTTTAACATCTATATGCAGCCGCTGGGAGAGATCATCAGGGGGTTTGGGCTGCGTGTTCATCAGTATGCGGATGATACCCAGCTCTACCTCTCTTTCAAATCAGAACCAGTGAAGGCAGTGAAGGTCCTGTGTGAGTGTCTGGAGGTGGTTGGAGGTTGGATGGCGGCTAACAGATTGAGGTTGAATCCTGACAAGACAGAAGTACTGTTTTTGGGGGACAGGAGGCGGGGAGGTGTGGAGGATTCCCTGGTCCTGAATGGGGTAACTGTGCCTCTGAAGGACCAGGTGCGCAGCCTGGGAGTCATTTTGACTCGCAGCTGTCCATGGAGGCACAAGTCAAATCTGTGTCCAGGGCAGCTGTTTACCAGCTCCATCTGGTACGCAGGCTGAGACCCTATCTGCCTGCGGACTGCCTCGCCAGAGTGGTGCATGCTCTGGTTATCTCCCGCTTGGACTACTGCAATGCGCTCTACGTGGGGCTACCTTTGAAGGTGACCCGGAAACTACAACTAATCCAGAATGCGGCAGCTAGACTGGTGACTGAGAGCGGCCGCCGAGACCACATAACACCCATCTTAAAAGACCTACATTGGCTCCCAGTACGTTGCCGAGCACAATTCAAAGTATTGGTGCTGACCTTTAAAGCCCTAAACGGCCTCGGCCCAGTATACCTGAAGGAGCGTCTCCACCCCCATTGTTCTGCCCGTACACTGAGGTCCAGTGCCGAGGGCCTTCTGGCGGTTCCCTCATTGCGAGAAGCAAAGCTACAGGGAACCAGGCAGAGGGCCTTCTCGGTAGTGGCGCCCACCCTGTGGAACGCCCTCCCATCAGATGTCAAAGCGATCAACAATTACCTGACATTCAGAAGACATCTTAAGGCAGCCCTGTTCAGGGAAGTTTTTAATGTGTGTTTTTAGTGTATTTTTGGTTTCTGTGGAAGCCGCCCAGAGTGGCTGGGGAAACCCAGCCAGATGGGCGGGGTACAAATAATAAATTATTGTTGTTGTTGTTGCTGCTGCTGCTGCTGCTGCTGCTGCTGTTGTTGTTATGGAATTGGGGGTTGGGGAGGAGTAGGCTGTATGCTGAGGACAGGAGTGCCTGGCGTTCTCTGGTCCATGGGGTCACGAAGAGTCGGACACGACTAAACGACTAAACAACAACAAACAAGGCTGTATGCTACAGCAGGTGTTAAAATTTAAGCAATGATTCAAATTCCTGGAGTAGCCAAGCTAGCTTCCTGGTGAAGTGATAGCCCAGGTAATGGGCCATTAAGGGAACAAAGAAAATGACTCTTTGCTACACAGATAATGGTTAGGGCCTCCTTCCCCAACTGGTTGGTCGAAAAACAAAGAGAAGAGTGGAGTTATGTGAACTAGAAGCTGAAGAGTGGCTGGCTGGCTGGCTGGGAAATGAGAGAACCATGCCTGATTTCTGCTGGAACCCAAGGCTGCAGCTATGGGAGAAACAAAGGCCTTTTGGAGTGTTAACTCTTTGGACCCCTCCATTGCAGGCTGTGTGTGTGTGTGTGTGTGTGTGTAAATAGACCATATATCATAAAGACACCACAGTCTCCACTGTACCTCATTTCCAAAAGCAAGCACGAGCCTGGAACCCCTGGAATCACCACCTGGAGATTGGGGTGGAATACAGTGGTGCCCCGCAAGACGAATGCCTCGCTAGACAAAAAACGCGCAAGATGAAAGGGTTTTTCGTTTCTTGAGTTGCTTCGCATGACGAATTTCCCTATGGGCTTGCTTCGCAAGATGAAAACGTCTTGCAGGTTTGCTTCCTTTTTCTTAAAGCCGTTAATACCCGGGGAATCCGCGCTCTGCAAGACGAAAAAATCGCAAGACGAAGCACCACTGTACAACAATATACTACTATATGTGTCCCATATATGCAAAGACCACTTTTGGATAACACTGGCTTGTGCTTTCCACAAGTGTCTGGTCTAATCAACAAACATGTTAATAATAATTATTGCATCAGTCTTGTCGTAAGGCAAATTTTTCACTGTAAAACTTGTATCTGTTTTTCTTTCATTTCCTGAAATCTTAATTAAGAAGGAATATCAACAATAATTTCTGATTTTGGTCACAGTCTTCTGGAGAGTTCTATACAAGTCCTGTTGGAATGAATGAAAATACCCTTCCTTTCCCCCTTTTCCCCTTCCTTTGAATGGAACTTTTGTACAGGAAAAATTCAAAGTATATTTTTTCATTGCTTTCGATTATAAACACATCTTAACCAAGGGTGATTTTTGTTATCTGATCCCAAGTCAGAAAAGTGTGCTGTTCATAGTTATACTTAGCTCTTGAGTTAAGTATATTGTTGCCCAACAGGTACAGAATGTTGCAAGCTCTTAATCGTGGCTAAGAAATACGGAGTAAGCAGTGGGCACGTGTTCCATTTCCCTCTTGTTATAATCCTTACTTGGTTTGTTAGTCGGCTTAGTGTGAATTTGCACTGCTGCAATCGAGCATGGTTAATGCTGATCAAGGTTGCCATCATATTTGAATTAGGTCTACAGATCCTTTAGCTAAAAGCATCTGTGGAGATGTAACACCAAACTAGGGCTTGGCAAGGCTTACCGGGTATGGGCTGGATCACTCCCACGTAGATCCTCCGTAGGCTGGGCCAGTGCAGTGCAACGCTGGAAATCATGTCTGTGCATGTCCGTGGTCCTGGAAATCACTTCTGCGCATTCCCAGATGCTGAAAATTGTGCCTGCACAGAAGCAATTTCTGGAGCTGTGGAAGAGAGTCCCCAAGCTGTGCTTCGCCGGTTCAGTGCAGCACGCAGGGACTCGCTGAGTGGGCAGCTCGGTTCAGGGGCAACTCGTGGGCGGGTTAAATGGCCTCCGTGGACCGCAGGTTGGGGACCCCTGACCTAAACCCTACATTAAGGCAACAATATGGGGCTGGGAATAACACATGCCAAGGAGGGGAAGAGGGAGAGAGTGCCTACAGGATTGGTAGCCTTATGCCTGCAGTGAATCTACATGGTAGGCAGTACAATGGTCACTCCTCTTCTTCTTTTTCACAGAAAGCAAGAAGGATTTTCCATTTACTGTAGTTGTATAAATTCTAACAGTTGTGAAATAGTGGGAACTGGCCATTGTTTCAGAAGATTCATCAAGTCCTTTGATGACTGAATAGTAGCTTTGGTAGTTGTAAAATACAAAAGGCACCCAAATAACGAATGCATCAAGCTTTTTTATTTTACGCCATACTTTTTGATTGCTGCTGTTAACTTTCTTAATGTAGAGCAATAAATAGTAACTGCTAAATTATCCCGTTACAATCCGTAAAGTCACCTAAGCCACTGTGTTTGGATTTGGTCCTAAATGATAACTGTTGCCTCTTAAATCGCCCGTAGTCACTGCAGTTTCTCATCTCGTCTGACTGCTTTGCTTCTATTCATGTGATGTATTATCTACCCTTGCATTGCTGAAATCAATACAATCCTGAAAGGGATAAAGCCACAGTGGAACAGTTTATGGTCACATAATTTGTACATAGCCAAAGGGAACAATAGTAAATAGGTATGTAGTGCACTCTGTTTTCATGTTATTGATCTTGGAAAGTGTGTTTTCATCACATTTAAACAGCTGTACTTACTTCATGCGTATTCATAAATCTAGATTTGACAAATGCATGATTTCCAAAGGAAAACATTTCACTCACTAGAATATTGCCAGCAATCAAAATTATTGTAATGTCCCGAGGAAGATGAAAACAGGGTTTTCTTTTATTTGTTTGTTTACAGCTCCTGTAATTGTAGTCGTGTTTCTTTTAATGTGGCATAGTTTTGAACAGGAAGAATAAATGGCACTGCTGTTTTAAGTATGCAATATAAAATGTAAAGGTGTTTTTATGGGCCTATATGTAAATCATCCTGGGGGGAAATGCTTAGACACACTGGCGGAGGAAGAGGGGGGCGGGGGGAGTGCACTGCCCCCGGCACCACGACCCCGGTGGGGTGCCATCGCAGCTGCACGCCATGCCCCCAGAATGCGCACCATGCCCCTGCGGACTAGCGCACAACGCCCCCAGGGGCGCCAGCCACGCCCCCGCCTGCTCTTTGCCCCTGGTGCCAGAGCATGAAGTTCTGCCACTGCTTAGACAGTAGCATCAGATTTTTAGGTGCAAGTGCTGCATAGTATCAAAAGAACATTTTTGAGACCTGTAGCTAGACATATTGGGGTGGGAATGTTGGGTTTTCCCCGCCAGCAGAGACTCTACTGCTGTGTCTCTGCCTCACCAGTTTAGCTGCTCATGATTTTTCAGTAGCAAGGATACTAAGCATAGATCAAGGAGATATTGTTTACATTTTGAGGAGGTTTAATAATCCAGCCATCGGTAAGATGTGGGAAGGAGAACAATGCTGAAATGCTGTTTTATTTGTGCATGTGAACATACCGGTAGATGTATGTGTGTGAGTGTAGGCATGTAAGGCTAAATGAGAAATACCTTTTGATGTTTTGTTTTCTCTCTGTGTGCAGATGCTTGGTGCTGAGTTTATTATTTGCTATTTTTAAAACATTGATTCTTGTTATTTTCACTGTTTTGAGAGCAATGAAATGTCTTTAGAAGGTGGATTTCATGAGTCTTAATACTAATATCCCTGTTACCCACAGCATAGATTCATTTGTTACCAGCAGGAATCTTTCTTGCAGGTTTAGGGAGATTAATATTCTGCTTTCATTCTGCTTTCAGTGCAGCAACCTTGGGGCCTGGCTTCTGGAACCTGATTAACTTGTATGCCATTATTTAGTGCCATGGAATGAATTTCTGAATAAATCAACTTCCTTTTTGTCTTTGACAGATGCAAGACAAAAGTCTACCCTGATGAACTACCAAACACAAGTGTGGTCATAGTATTTCATAATGAAGCCTGGAGCACTCTGCTTCGTACTATTTACAGTGTTATAAATCGGTCTCCACACTATCTACTTTCTGAGATTATCTTGGTAGACGACGCCAGTGAAAGAGGTATGAGTGAACAGAAAACAAATTATGATAAGGAATAAATAATTCCAGAGTAATGTTGTGGCAAGGCGATAAGAATGTAAAATACTTTTAAAAAGAAAATGAAATCTGTTTACTCTGAAAATCTTGCATTACTGTTAATCCTAGGTTTTATGGGGACAATGGCTAGAGTGGTGAAAAATGTGTACTCAAGTCTATCAGATGCAGGTGAGATTCCCTTTTGCCTGCTCAGTGGTAGTGAGGGAAAGTATCACCATTGCATCTGGGCAATGTTGTGGAGTGTCACTGTTCAGAGCAGGTTGGGGTTTGTTGAATGCTGACCCCTGGAGTGAGCCAGAGAGACCCACTGTAGCCCATGGTGAACACGTACTTTTACAGACAAAATGAACCATACCTGCTCTGTGTACAGCTTCAATTTATAACTGACAATTGCTTGTCAAGTTTATATGGATACTTTTCAGTGTGTGCATGCAGAGAATGTGGACAGAATACTTGCAGAAGTGAGGGTTGCCACATGCACACCCAGGCTTAGTAAATTTACCCAGTGGGACTTGCTCAGCAGGTAACAGATTGTTAATGCCACTCAGAAAAGGGGATTAACAGTTTTAAAAGATCTGTAGTAGGATAAATATTACAGAAACTCCTGCTATATCCTGCTGAGGTGAACTTTGGACCAGTTGACCCATAGCTGACCAGCTACAGGCTGGGCACTCCTTATGAGTGGCTGGGGAAACCCAGCCAGATGGGTGGGGTATAAATAAATTATTATTATTATTATTATTATTATTATTATTATTATTATTACTGACCATTCTCAAATGTACTATTTTGTGGGAGGGTTATGAATGATGTAGTAGTAAGCCTGGCTACAGGTATTTCTGGATGAAATCAGTTATCTAGATCCTTTTCTAGGAATTCTGTCCTGTTTTCGTGATACATACTAGGTATGCATGTCCTTGTATGGTTCTCCTGGACCTCTCAACAGACTTCCCTCTAGGATGGGAAGAGGAAGTCCCATTTTATGTGGTTTCCAAAGGTCTAAATTGTGTACAGGGCCAATGCTGCCAAAATCATTATTCTCAATCACTCAGGTCACCTAAGGCCTTACTGTGCTCTGCAGTGTATTTGTGAGAGAAATTATATTGCTGTATAGGAAAGAATTACTCCTGAACTTTAGAATTCCTTTTTCCAGAAAACCTGCCCATGCACATTTTTCTTTTGGCCTTTTGGAACATGGTGAAAACTGTATTAAGTAGGCATTTGAAAATGTGGTAATTCCGTCTGCTTCCATCTCATAGGATCATATTGCTTTTTGTTACATATCAAATATGGAATATTTATTGTTTGGCTTGGATGTCTTAATGACAGAAAGACAGAGTAGGAATGTTTTAATAGATAAATAGGATATATGTCAAATACTTCTTTTATTAATTTTTCCTCTTCTGTTCTATCATAATGCCTTGCTCTTCCAAAGGAAGTGCTTTCAGCAGCCAGCAACACTGATTATATCTCTCTTTACATAGCTAAGGAAACATTATTATTTTGAAAAGTCAGTTGTTTCAAGTCTTCAAAAACCTATTAAAGTGCTGCCTAAGATGGGCGGGGGAAGTAATTATGACCAGGAAAAGTATTTTCAAGTGCTCCATCCAGTGTGGGTGAGAGGCATAATTCCTTGTAGCTTCCCCCCACCCAAAAAAAGACAGTAGCTATCTATTGTCTCACCATAAAAATATGACCAGCATTTAGTTTGCTTCTTTCCTAGAAGTGTTCTTTATCATGCACTGGAAGGATTTTGGAGTCTATTATGGACTTATGTGAGCCAAAGTATATTCTCTCTGTCTCTCATACAAGAAGCAGAGAAGGAGTCTGTATGTGTAGGATAAAGATAAAGGTACCCCTGACCATTAGGTTCAGTCGCAGACGACTCTGGGGTTGCGCGCTCATCTCGCATCCGAGGGAGCCAGCGTTTGTCTGCAGACAGCTTCTGGGTCATGTGCCCAGCATAACTAAGCTGCTTCTGGCGAGCCAGAGCAGTGCACGGAAACGCCGTTTACCTTCCCACCAGAGAGGTACCTATTTATCTACTTACACTTTGACGTACTTTCGAACTGCTAGGTGGGCAGGAGCTGGGACCAAACAACGGGCACGCACCCCATCACGGGGTTTTGAACCACCAACCTTCTGATCGGCAAGCCCTAGGCTCTGTGGTTTAGACCACAGCGCCATTCGCATCCCACTATGTGTAGGATACCCATACTATTTACACTGCACAGCTGCAAGACAGTTCCACTTGGTGCTCTTTTTCAGGCTGTTACCCCACATGTTTATTCTCAATGACCTATGAAACAAATAGTTGCTGTATTCACCTCAGCATTCACATACTGCTCTTTCTCTTTCTCTGCTGGCCTTATTTCCCTCCTTTATTCTGTGAATTGTCAATATGTCTCTCAGTAGCTTTTTGTTTCCTTCTTCAGAATCTTTTGACCTCTGCAAATGCGTTTATTAGAGTGTTGCAAGGAAGTCATCCTTTCAGAAAGCAGTGTGTGGCATCTTAACAACACAGTTTCTATCCTGTGTTCCTTTGGTCTCCAAATTTCATTTGAATGAACACTTTGTTGTATCCCCCCCCCAATTTGCATTTGGCAGATTTTCTGAAGGTCCCATTAGAGAATTATGTGAAAAGTTTGCAAGTGCCAGTAAAAATCATTAGGATGGAACAGCGATCAGGACTCATCCGAGCTCGGCTTAGAGGAGCAGCAGCTTCCAAGGGCCAAGTCATAACTTTTCTGGATGCACACTGTGAATGCACTTTAGGCTGGCTGGAGCCCCTGCTGGCAAGAATCAAGGAAGACAGGTGAGAATTCAGAACTAATGCTGTATAGCTTTTGCACTGTGATAGCGTCTACCAGGAGAGCTTTAATTAGAAGTAAGTTTATTATAAACTACTTCTTTCATAGTATTTCAGTTAGTTATGGGAAATGTCTTATGAGCTGATACTGAAAATATAAGTCTCAGCCAAGGCCTTTCTAGTCTTTTCTAGAACAAAAGTAGGCCCACACATTTTTTATTTGCCTCCATTGTTCAGCAAATTGGTCTAACGAGACATGTCCTCCTGATTAATGTGACAGATCTGATTGGCCCCATTGTTAATTATTTTATTTATGGATTTAGAAAATGTATACCTCACTTGTCACAATCCTGAAGGTAGTTACAACAATTCACACACACACACATCATAGTCTTTATGATGTGCAATAACTGTTGTTTTATCTTCACCCAGATTGGGGTTCAAAAATCCAATTGACAAATACAGTTGGGAATTATGAACCGGAAGAAAATAATAATGCTAACTCGCCCTAACTCACTACATATCATAGAGCATCGATCCTAAAATATCTAGCCCATAGCACAAAAAGTATTATCTCTCCAAAGAGTTATTGCAAAGAGGCAAGGTAATAGAAGCAGAGATAACAACAGAAAAGGCTAGCTTTATAATGAAATGCATACTAACGGGGGTGAATCCCCTGAACTAGTCAGAAGCCTTCAAAGCTAGAACTTTCTGGCACAGTTGAAACAACTTCCCTGTTAGTAGGCCCTGACCTTGGAGCACAGTAGAAACAGATAATCGGGTGCCTCAACCCAATGAGGTCATTCCAACTGCTGAGAAGTAGCTTCTATCCCAAGGCCAGTTTTCACCTAGATCTTTTGCTACCCTTCCACTTCACCTTCACCAGCTACACGCCTTCAAAACAATATTGCTTTCAAGTCATACATGCAGACTCTCCAAGTGTTTCTATTTTCTAGGGACATCCCTGATTTAGAGAAGTTGTCCCGGTTTCTGTTTGGATCCCGGAATGTCCCACTTTTCCTTATTTTCCTATTTTCATTGGAGAAATGTTGGAGGGTATGGAGTAATCCGAACCCCGAGCCATCTGAAGACAATCCTGTATAGGGAAGTTTTTAAAAATGTTTTGTTATGTTTTTTATATATGTTGGAAGCTGCCAAGAGTGGCTGGGGCAACCCAGTAAGATGTGTGGGGTGTAAATAGTAAAATTATCATTATGGAATGGGACGTCCCTATTTTCATTGGAGAAATGTTGGAGCGGATGTACATGGAGTCCATAATCCTTGGCTCCATCCAATCTCAATAATTTTTGGATCCACCCTACAAAGCACAAATAACATTTCTCGCTCTTCTTCCTGTGGCTTCCTACTGTGAATTACATTGTCAGACTAATTTGTCATCCTTGTTTTCACTTTTACAGTTTGTATTATACACACACTATTTCTCTGGTTTGTATTCTTCTCATTAGGTTAAAGATGACAGAAATGTATGTTTCTGGTTGTTTTCTAGCTGATAGACTTGCACACACACAAATTATTTCATTTTCTGTCCAGACCAATACAGCTGGAATTTAGACATTTATTGACCACCCATTAACAGTGCCCTCTGGGCTGTTCACACAAACTCCAAACAATAACGAAGTTGAAACATTAAAATCAATGCAATATCCACAGAAAAGCTGGCACAAGCAGCATAAAATCATTCTTGAATTAATGAGTTTAAAAGCCAGAGAAACAAATACCAATTTTTTATTAAACTGATGCGGGAGGGATGGAAGCTGTACAGTTTGCTTTGTTAGCTGCACAGAACTATTCATTAGTAATATGTGATCACAGCAGATTATTTTAAAGGCGGAGTGGAAAGCACATAATGTGGAGGAAGTTACGTGTGTTGGAATCCCATTGAACTCAAAGGAACATGGTAGTGCTTTAATGTGCTGTGGATAGTATGTATAGCATATGCACTTCTAAACAGCAGCCTTGTTCATGAGGGCTTTCTGCCTCTAGAACATGCATAAGGAATCTGTAGCATTCCAACTCTCATCAACCCCAGCCAACATAGCCAGTGTTGAAGTATGGTGGGAGCTGCTGTCTCACAACATCTGGAGGACCACACATTATCCATTCCTGCTCTAGAAGGAAGGCTCTGTGTGTGTACTTCTAGCTGGTTGACAAATCCTATGTCCAAATGGGTGCTTCATACATTGGTCATCTCCCTGTTCCAGCTGCCATATATCCCTCTTCAAAGAAAGCAGCAATCAGTTGTTCCAAAAGGGGAGAGGCAGCAGCTGGATTTAACCATCTAGATCCCTTTATTCTACCAAATGGATGATTATTGAGGGCTCTGTGAATAGTGCACATCTGTATTTGGGGCCGGAGAGACTTTCTTGCATGGAAAATTACCTGCTTGCATATTTACTTTTTCTTTTGTAGAAAGATTGTTGTTTGCCCAATTATTGATGTGATCAGCGATGACACTTTTGAGTATATGGCTGGGTCAGACATGACTTACGGAGGTTTTAACTGGAAACTTAATTTTCGTTGGTATCCTGTTCCCCAGAGAGAGATGGACAGAAGAAAAGGAGACAGAACATTGCCAGTGAGGTAAGAGGTAGGGACAAAGAATGTTTTTTGTTTTTGTTTTTATCATTTGTTGTGTACGTACAAGAAGTATCAGTATGTGGACTTGTAATTCAGGTTAGATTCATGCAAAAGGCTTAATGTATCACGTAGATTAGAAGAATATAAGATTCACTTCAATGTGATAGTCCATGAAACACAATAAGAACCAAGAATATAGTTACGGTTGTCTTATACTCTTGACATTTTAAAGCTATTTTCTTTGAGCATTCTTGGAAAAGGGTACAGTTCAACAGCAGAACACCTGCTTTGCGTGCAGAAGACCCTAGATTCAGTCCCTGGCATTTCTAAATTGAGCTGGGAAATAAATTATGGACAGTAGCGTCCACTTTGGTCAGTGTTGACGGAACTTAGATATACCAATGTACTGTTTTAGTTAGCTGTTTCCTGTGTTCTTGTATTAGAGGGACACAGGTAGCGCTGTGGGTTAAACCACAGAGCCTAGGACTTGCCGATCAGAAGGTCGGCGGTTTGAATCCCTGCGACAGGGTGAGCTCCTGTTGCTCGGTCCCTGCTCCTGCCAACCTAGCAGTTCGAAAGCACGTCAAAGTGAAAGTAGATAAATATGTGCCGCTCCGGCGGGAAGGTAAACGGCATTTCCGTGCGCTGCTCTGGTTTGCCGGAAGTGGCTTAGTCATGCTGGCCACATGACCCGGAAGCTGTACGCCAGCTCCCTCGGCCAGTAAAGTGAGATGAGCGCCGCAACCCCAGAGTCGGTCACGACTGGACCTAATGGTCAGAGGTCCCTTTACCTTTACCTTTTATGTTCTTGTATTTGAGGGCATGTTCTTTTTGCTAGTTTAAAAACAGGAACGTTAGGAAGAGGATATATTCCTTTAAGCAAACATAATCTGAAAGATACAGATTTTGAATGTATAAGTTTCTCCTGAGAATCTTAATTGATAGCCCTTTGCCTGACTCTGCAAGGAGTAAGTTCATTTGTGGAAAAATGATTTTATAATGTTTTTGCTAGTGGAGGAACCTGAAGAAGAATTTCTGAAGATGATTTCACAACATAAATTGGCTTGTAGGTGGTCCATCAGTGAAATATACTCAGAGTCGCAAAGTGATTTCATGCTCTTTATTCAGCTCATAGTGGTGAGGAGGAATGAATGAAAATCCCCTCAAAGTATCTGCTTTATATACATTATTTACACAATGGGCTGCACATGATTGGCTAATTCTGGAATTCTACTGTAAGCCAATCAGGTTGTGGATTCACTTATATCTGGAGCATGATTGGGTGGTTCCTGCCAACCAATCATACTGCTGCATTGTTCTAGTACCAATCAGACTACTGCAATTTGGATCCTATTGTTCTAGGACCAATCAGACTGCTGCAGTTTGGATCCTATTCAACTCAGTACATAACAATCAGATACTCTGATCCCAAGCTGAGAAGCACTTTAAGGTCAGTAGCAGCACATTGAAAATGGACCGATAGCCGGTTCAGATGTTGCAGCACTGGTGAGATGTGTTGCCCACTCATCCCCAAGTTAGCATTCTCATAGCTGAACACTTCAATGTTTGAACCATAGACAAAATATACTCATATATTGGCCCAGCTGGAGAATTATAGTGCATAGATAACTGGGGCTAGGGATGATCCAGGTCAGGGCCACAATTGGGGTCAGAAGGTTAAATGCCATTACACACACACACACTCTGCTGGGATTTCGATATTTGTTCAAAAACAACAACCCTGCACTTTAGGATGGAGCTCCATGATTAATGCTTTGCATTGCTTCACCCATAACTACTGAGGGTTGTATTCATCCAACCTTCACTCAGCATGCACCTATTGAAATTGATGGCCATGACTAACTTAAATCCATTAATTTCAGTAGGTCTACTCTGTGTTAAAGTTAGTTGAATACTGTCCTGTGCTCCTACTCTAGTCACACTGGGGAAAGGGAAAAAACAGTACATTATATTCCTTGGAGAGAGGGGAGAGGAAAGTGCTTGGTGAGCAGTCTTGCACTCAACCAGACCTGGATAAGACCTTTTATCTTTAATTGGCAGTCTTGCATAATCCCTAAAGTAATCAACTTCCAATTTTAAGGGATTTAATACATTCAGTATATGGCTGCCTCCATAAGCTTTCATTTTAAAAAAGCAATTTTTTAGTCCTCAACATTCCAGGGAAATTATTTGAAAACATAACTACGCTAAGAAGTCTGTAACCAAACCACAGCAAAATAACCCAAGGGTACTTAAAAATGTCAATATTTTCATCAAAATGATATGTGCTCGTGGACCTGGCTAATGATTTTGTGTATTTGGGGCTGTCATCTCTGTGTTGTTATTGCCTTTTTAATGTTGACGTTTTTCAGTGAACTTCTGACAAGCATTGGAAAGAACGTAATTAGTCAAAGTATGGGTAACTTCAGTGTGCACTGAAAAAAGCTATTTAATCTGTGTAGCCTGTGATCTGTAAGGAATTAATTAGATGTATATTTTTAAATGTGTTTGTGAATCCCGTTCCCCCCAGCTCAAGTAGTTTATCGTGACTTTCATTTGGGAGCAGTTTTTGAGCCCAGTTCCAATAGTTTCCCCAGAGTATGCATGCATATACACAAACACACACATGTTGTTGGAAGGAAGGTGGGGTTACACAAATGTTCACTGACAAAAGGTGAAATTTGCATTTGAGCACATGTTGTGTACATGGACTGATAGGAGAGAAGAGAGGACTGGTAATTAAGGCTTTATCATACACCTTCAGCTCTCTTAAAATTTCCCATCCTTGTGTTGTCTATTCATCAGTGATGGTGCATGAGGGGAAGATGGAGAGGGAATGGCACCCTACTGACATTTGCCAGAATAAGGAAGGGCATTGGTGAATTCAGAGGTGATCTGGTGGTTTGGAGGCATCTGTGCCACCCAGAATACCAACTCATAGGTTTCCTGACCTTGCTAACAGTTCTCCCCATCCCAGCAAATGCAATTCCACTTGCCTTCATGTGCTTCTGCTGATATTCATGAAAACTCATGGCTTTAGGTCATGGGTAGGCAAACTAAGGCCCGTGGGCCAGATCAGGCCCAATTGCCTTCTGGATCCAGCCCTCAGACGGTCTGGGAATTGCCACGTGGATTGCCAGTGCACACATTCTTTCCCTCTCCCTCATATGGGGGCGGTGGTGGTGCCTCCTCCCTCCTCCCTCCTTCCTTCTCCCTGCCCTGCCTAGAGGAGGAAGGGGGCTGGGCTTTGTTGGTGCCAGCATCAGCAGCACTCGAGTGGCTGCCATTTTAAGCAGCCCCTCTCCGAAGACCTTTCGCTTGCTGTTCATCATCTCCCCGCCGCTGCCAGCCCCTGCTGCTCACAAGACACAGGTAAGCAGCCACCGGGGCTCGTGGTGCTCTTGCATCATCCCCCCCTTCAAAATTTAGTCCAGCCCCCTCAAGGTCTGAGGGGCAGTGGACTGGCCCCCTGCTGAAAAAGTTTGCTGACCCCTGTTTTAGGTGGTCTGGAAGACCCTGTAGGTCAGATTTAATAAAGACATACTGCAGCTAGTTTAACTGCACAAGTAACTGTTACTTGCATGTCCAGGGAACTCTGGATGATGTCATTGGTTCTATGAATGAAAACCACTAGAGAGGAGACGTGGTCTTCCTCAAGTCTCCTCTTCCCATGTTACACACAGATTGCTTTCATGAGCAATTATTTGCACAGCTAAGCTAGCAGCAGTGATCCCTGCAATGGTTCTGTCAATCAGTCCCTAGCAGGTTCATATTGCAGTATTTTATACATCCCTAATTTGCAACAATATAGGAGTATCGAAATGTGCTCAATTTTAAGAAGCACAGTTCTGGTTCTATATGCCCACTTGTGGAGACAATGAGTTATATCCAATGAAGTAATAAACAAAGTAGTCCAGTGGGTCTTTTCTGAGTATGACTAACGTTGGCTTTCACCCAATGGAATTCAGTTTCATGGGGGGGGAGGGGAATCGTGCAGAAGTCGTCATTGTGTGCCTTAGGAATAACAAGCAGCTGATTTGTCATCTTGTATTGTGAGATTATTAAGGAGCTGAAGCAATAGAAGTATCAGCCTTTGCTAGAGTTGCTATAATTTATGGCAAAGGTTAATTAATTCAGTGTCTGTATTGTAAAAGCCTGCAGGTAATTGTCATCTAAGATAGTTGTAAGAGAGAACTCTGAGTATAATCTGTTCCTTTGAAAGGAACTTGATATATAGAACATTTATCATATCTGCTTTGAACAGAAGCTATGGGGAGTCATTTTAAAGAGTAATTAGTGGTACTTAATGTTGCAAACAAAGATTCAGAATTCAGTTCAAGCAAATTAAATGCTATTTCAAATTAAATTCAAGCCTATATGGTCCATTGCTATTTAACATCAATTTTGCCTTATCGTATTCTTCTTTACCTGGAAACAAAGTCTGCAGTCACCAAATCATGTATGTTTTAAATAGCCTTATTATAGGCACTGGGCCTTCTCTGAAGGATGCTGCTTATTTTTTCCTGAAATAGCTGCAAAGCAGTCAATTGAAGCGTAAACAGAAGAACCTTATCTCAACTTGCTCTGGTCAGAACCTGGGCATATATTACTGATTTAGAAGTCAGGATTGCACAGTCTCAGAGCATAATGTGAATGTGGTGAAGGGGCATCTGTGGATATGTTCAATAAACGAGGTCAGTACCTGAAAAAAGTGCCTGTTTAGCAGATTGTATGGTTTCTTATTCAGCCCTGACATAAACCCATATTGTTTATAGACAGATGGACACTTGGCCTTACTGTCCATGGATCGTGGATAAAACATCATATTATTAACTTAGAAACCAAAAGGTGAGAATACTAGAATCTGAATCGCCCATTCTGATATAAAATGAATGCCACATCGATATCTCAGTGTAGTAACATTTTAAAATAGTTTCTCATTGTGAATAAGCCATCCAGACAATGAGATGGTTCTTTCTGCCCTTTCAATATCTGTAAGTCTGTCTTTCTCTTCCAGGATTCCATTTCCCCAGGCTTTCCATTTTCTCCCTTTCTCAATAGCAGTCATTGGCCTGTTTTCTGTTTTCTTTTCTTTTCTTTTCTTTTCTACCTGCTTAGCCAGGCATGGTTTATGGAAGCTATAAGGCATGTCTAAGAAGGCTCCCTGTTCCAGTTGAGCCTTGCTTGAGCATCACAGTTTTCCTGGGCTCTGGCATGTTCTTACATTTTGGTTACTCCTTAGTCCGGATTCTGGCTTGCACCTTTCTCCTCCCTCCTGTTTTGTGTCATGGTGCTGTCACTGTCTCCATTCCTGGCTGGTTCCACATCTCTTAGTTCCAGGGTCACTTCAGGTTGCTGCCACTAGCCCAGCCCTTACAGGGCCACAGCAGGAATCGTCACCATCATGATTTTGTTTGCATCCTACCTTTCCACAAAAAAGAATCATGCTCAAAGCAGCTTACAGCAAAGAAACCAGAACTAAATCTCAAAAAGTACTCAGAGGTAATAAGCCCAGCCTGGGGAATGCCTTCTGCTCTCTGAGAGTAATATGACCCTATATATTTAAAATGACAAGTGAAGTAAAAACAAGCCCATCAAAATGCAGCATGTAAGTTCAGTTGCATCACCCTATGGTTATTGGCTGTGATGGTGTTTTTAGAGCAGCAGAAATAAAATGAGCAGTTCCCTCTGCCTGACCACTGTCCCATTGGGACAGAAACTGAAGGGCTTGAGGCATACTGTCAGAGCTCCAGTTTTGAGACTTCTTGTACCTTACATCCTCTCATTCACATGCATGAGCCTTTTGCTTTTATTACTTCGGATCAACATGTACAATGAAGGGTCAGTGTATACACCTAAGACCAAAGTGCTAAGACATAGGCGGTATGCTTTGCATCCATTGGTCTTTGGTTTCATTGTTGCTTCCCTGTAGGCCCATTTCATGGCTATATGCTGGTAGGTTATATGTAGTGGAAGAGTAGCTTGGCTGCCCTTCTCTTTACCATAGAGAGAATGTCACTTGTGAGCAGAGGGCCCCCATGCATACAAGTCATCCCTCTCAAAAAAGGAGGGAAGCAATCATGCAAATAAGATTTATCTGTGACTGGTTATTCATGGGAAGCACCAGCTCCTAAATGCCATTATCTGAATGGTGTGTGTGTGTGTGTGAGAGAGAGAGAGAGAGAGAGAGAGAGAATGGTGCCCATGTCTTCAAGCCAGCAAACAGTTCCACCATTGGGTACTGCTGCTGCATAAACCATAGCTCAAAATCTTCTAGAGCTCTCATCTAGGAGAAAAGTGCTTCCCCCCGTTCTATCAGCTACAGCGTTGTGGTTTTAGATCCATGTACAAGAAATTCCTTTGCTGATTAATCTAGAAAATAGAACTCTGTGGCCATGTAACTTATCAAAAGCCTACAACCCAAGGAACTCCGTTCAAGCTTAAGACATAGAGGAAAATACTTGCATGCAGTTCCCAGTTATGAATCAAAAATAATGAGCAGAATTAAGTGGAATAATACATGTTATTGGGGAAAATCTGAGTGCATATGTTCCATTGAAACCATTGAATAATTCACAAGAAGTAATTATTCATCTTGCATGTGTGCTTGCATGCACACACACATTTGCAATAGAAGTCTTTTGACTTCAACTATCATGCAGAGAAGGAAAACAGCACATTTCTCACTCCCTACATCCTGCTTGGTTTCTGCTTCCTGCATACCACTTTAAACAGTGGATACCTGAAAAAAAATTGCTTCCTGCATACCCACTTTAAACAGTGGATACCTGAAGTCTTTTGACTTCAACTATCATGCAGAGAAGGAAAACAGCACATTTCTCACTCCCTACATCCTGCTTGGTTTCTGCTTCCTGCATATCCACTTTAAACAGTGGATACCTGAAAAAAAATTGCCTAGGCAGTTATGGAGACAAAAGAAGAAACCAGTCTAACCTGCTCTGGTATCAAATATACAGTGCATAAAGGTAAAGGTAAAGGTACCCCTGCCCGTACGGGCCAGTCTTGACAGACTCTGGGGTTGTGCGCCCATCTCACTTAAGAGGCCAGGGGCCAGCGCTGTCCGGAGACACTTCCGAGTCACGTGGCCAGCGTGACATCGCTGCTCTGGCGAGCCAGAGCTGCACACGGAAACGCCGTTTACCTTCCCGCTGGTAAGCGGTCCCTATTTATCTACTTGCACCCGGAGGTGCTTTTGAACTGCTAGGTTGGCAGGCGCTGGGACCGAGCAGCGGGAGCGCACCCCGCCGCAGGGATTCGAACCGCCGACCTTTCGATCGGCAAGTCCTAGGCGCTGAGGCTTTAACCCACAGCGCCACCTGCGTCCCTATACAATGCATACATTGTGATAAATCAATGGAATATATTCAATAACAATCAAATGATTTAAGGTTTAGTACTGCATTCTCAGCTCCTCAGTTAGGCACTTTAGAGTACATGTTTATAATACCCAATAGAATCAAGTAATCAGATCATTGAAATAAAGCATCCATCCTTCATTCTAATGCTTCTATGATGGGTTTTTGTTTTTTTAAAGTGGAACCATTATATTTATTGCAGAGTATACATCTCTAAACAGATTTTAAAGAAAATGAACTGATTTAAACTTTTTAAAATATACAGAGAGAGTATAATGGATAATTTCAAGGATTCGGACAGTATTGTTTGTATAAAACAGCACACTAACTGGATTTGTCTCTTGCAAAATTTTACAATCCTGTAAAGTGATTGTGCCCACCAGTTTTATGAGCACTCTCAAGATGGAGTCAAATACATCAAAAGTCTTGGCCCTAAATATGTCATATTTTATTTAGGTTATTTTAGAAGAGGAATATAGAAACCCAATACAGTATTCCATTGGCATAAAATATAAGATGATATACATATACAAATTTAAAGCAGCTTTTATCATGCATGCAGGATTTGGCCAGTTTTTGGAATGTATTCTAAATGCATGCATCATTTAGATGTATATTGAAGTATGAAGATTTCTGTTTTTTGTGTACACTGCCCTGGAACCCATATGTGGATAAAGGTGCAGTTTAGGTGTCTTAAATAAAGAAATAAATGACCAGAAATTGCATGTGCAGGCAATCAAAACTATGATGCCTAATTATGCACCTTCAGCTTCTAGTAAATAGAATATAATTATGTTTAAAGTATATGAAGAATATGTGCTATAGTTTCACCTATAAAATTCCACAAAGCATACATTTTTTTAAAAAATCATTTTCCTTTCTGTTTTTGTTTTGTTTTTCAACTAGGACCCCTACTATGGCTGGTGGCCTATTTTCTATTGACAGAAACTACTTTGAAGAGATAGGAACTTACGATGCAGGAATGGATATCTGGGGTGGAGAGAATCTTGAAATGTCTTTTAGGGTAACTTTCTATTTTACTTCCTTTTCTGATATCTGGCACAATTATTCTGTTTTTAAAAAAATGTTATTGTATACAATAAGGGTACTTTTTACTTGTTTTATCCACATTGCAATTTTTGGTTTGAAGCTAAATTTTTAGAGTTGTGGGTTTTTATTTTCTTTGAATGCGATATATGACTATTTGGAAGCTCTGCCTTCTTGAAAATTGCATTTTATTAATTCATTTGTTTATATTATCAAAGCTTTCATTCAAATAATTAATGATAGCAACATATTGAAAAGCATCAAGCTTCTTTGGCTGGAGCTTCCAAATGTTTTTTGTCATGAATTTGCAAAGATAATAATAACGGGGTTCTAAAATTGTGCTTTCCAAATGAGGATCATTATTACAAAGGAATTTAATTTCATTCATGTCCTGGAGCAAACTGACTTAATCTCAGTCATTTGTATGTTTACTGCCCAGAACAAAAACGAAATGGAAATTTTCATGGAAATTTCTTTATTTTGTAAATAACTTTAGCAAATGCATGAAAACTAGAAAACTGAACTCTAGTAGATAACCTGGAAAGTGGAAAGATATGATAAATGATTCAATATACAATCTTGTGCTGCATTATTTAGAATTGGTTTGCATCTGATAGGATAGGTTAGCCCTCATACATGCCTCTCATAGCAGAACTAATTGCCTATTATATCTAGAGGAAGACTAAGGAACCTTTCTGAGCCCAAGGGCCAGATTCCAGCATGGGTGGGACCAATAAAAAGTACACACATACACTCCCCATCTCTCCAATGATTTTCTCATGGCAGAGTGGAATACACACACAACCTAACTCATTGCTTGGAAGGCAGTATCTGTCCACCCCTCCTGACTGCTGATAACTCAAAATCTCTCTTATTTATCCCCTGCATGCTTCTTTCTGGGACACAAAGACAGCACAATTTCATCTTCCATGAAAGGCACAAATCTCATCCTTTTTAATTTCTTACACCTCTGTTTTATGGAGCCAGGAAAGGCACGGGAACATGGAGCATTTGGTGCCGCCACTCCTCTCTCCTGCCATCGGCTCCTGCCTAGTAAATGGGGCAGCACTACATTAGACGAGTTGGGAAAGGATGGAAACATCCACTCCATCTTAAAGTTTCTGACAACCTGTGGAAACTTCCAGTGGCTTGAAATTTATTGCAAGCAATGTTGCCAGAGATAGAAAGGCGTCATATTCTAGCACAGCTGATGGTGCTGATGAGAATCAATATCATAAGGCAGATCAAAATAAAGATCACACAGGTAGGAGAGATAGATCCCATCCGCCCACAAGCCATACTTGGGGGAGGACATAGCAGCCAACCTCTCACCCCATATCAGCTTTGGACATGCACCAAAGTAGTAGGAGTGTCTTTTGGCTTTCCAGTGTCTCCCAGCTTAGCCCAAAGCAAGTGGATAATCCTTTCCTTTAGAGGGAGGACACAATAATTCACCTAGTTCATACTCGGGAGCACTGGAAATCTGCTTCTGAGTAACACCCAACCCACTGTAAGGTGAGTGCATGGCCAGAACGTTGTGTATGTTTAATTCTCACGGAAAGCAATAGAATTAAAAATGCTTTGTATTTGGGCTGTTCTTTTAATAGATTCTGAATGTTTGCAACTGACATTTTTGCTAATGTGTGGGCGAGAAATTCTGAATGTAACTATTATGTAGGTTTAAACTCTTAACCAGAGATCATCCATGGGGAAACCTAGACATTCAGCAAACCCCTCTTAATCACTCTAATGTAGGGCAGTACACACACACACACACACACACACACACACACATTATTGCATTGAATGTTGCTGTTAAATCTTCCTTTAATTTAAAAAGCTTTGCTGTGTATAGGCCTAAATCCATATTCCTGGTTATGTTCCCTGTTAATCACTTGATTGGTAGATCCCCTGGCTTTAGAGGAAGAACTGTGCTTTTGATAGGCAGAGAGTGTTACAGTAGGATAGGTTCCCAAGGATTATCTCTTGGAACTAGCAATGAGAAGCAGTGACTCATCTATTCTTCGGCTACGTTTTTTCCCCTCCTTGTCACAAGATGTAGCTAATCCTGTATCTTATTATAGCTAATCCTAAACTGATGTGCTTGGAAGGTTAGACTTTATATCCTGGTGTTGAGCTTTTTTACTGAGGTTCAGAATTCTTGCAGCACAATTATTCACATAATTTTTACTCTATTTCAGATTCTGTACTTAAAACAAAATAACTGGCATTTTAGGGTTTGCTTTTTAAGAGGACTTTAGGATGCAAAACAGTTTCTGAAAGATGTGTGCAAACGTGTGTTCCTTTTTTAAAAAAATCCTACCTAAGAGACAATGGAAATTATTTGCAAAACTTAACACTGTATAGGATGCATGCATAAAGCATCTGAATTAGGATGGATTATTTTACTAAACTATTAACTGAAAGGGGCATGCAGCTCTGGTATGTGTAGCCTTGCTTATTCACAGTCTAATGCAAGGTAAGACTGGATAGGCTACTATTATTTTAAAAAAATAAATTTCTATACTGCCCTTCAAAGATCACAGGACTGTTTACAACATAAAATGCTTAGAGAAGCCTATTTTAGAGTAAAGATTGAACTGGACAGGTTTATTTTGTGAGTGTGTGCCTGACCTCATGGCCATTGTGGACCTAGGCTGCATAGAGGGCAGATGAATACCAAGAGGCATGTATTGGGTTCAAATTAGACCTCAGCTTGATTGAGTACAGATGAAACAGGTTTGGCACAGGCATTGGGCATGTAGTCAATGATCAACCAGCCTGCCCATTGGCAGATGGACATTTGTGGTTGACCAATGTTATGGGTCCCTCTATAGTGTGAACCGCATCTGGTGAATCCCTCTTGGTCACTGGCAGGGTGCTGAATGGCCCTTCAGCCCCTGAATTGGGCATCTGGACAGGAAGTGCCATCTTCCACAATCCTTTAAGGATTGCCCTATGGTATGGGGGGCATCCCTGCCCATCCCCACTAGGGACTCAGCCCAGGGCTTCTTACACCCCAAAGTTGTGATGGTTGCTGTGAGGCAGGCAAAACCTGCAGACACAGCCAATCAGTCTATAGGCAAACAGCGATCTACACTAACTCATAAGAAGGTCTGAAACTTCGGTTGTCTCATTCCCTTTGGACAACTATACAACCACAACAAAGTAGGAAGTGTGGGAGGGGAAGGCACACAAAGATTGGAATGACAAATCCACTGCTCACCCCACCTTTATGCTCTCAGAACGGACCAGGATTGGTGAAGTCTTCACTCAGGTCTGCTGTGAAACCCCAACTGGCCCCTGAGGTTTTGTGTGTTTTTCCTGGCCCCTGGTATGGCTGTGAGAGCTGGAAAACCACCCCACCTACCACGCCAAGGTGAGGAACACCATCAGCACATCACTGCAGTGTGCTACAGCTGCTACTCCCAGCAAAGCAGTGGTAACAGGAGTTCTGTCCCATCCCATTCCAACTACAAAATCATGTTGGAAAGACACAGGTTGGTACTGTGAATTCTACAGGATAATTGTGCACTACTTGTTAAAGGGCAAATAACTTCCATCTCTGTAGCTTACATGGAAAATAATAAGGGCATAACTATTTCATCTTAACAAACTCTTTTTGTGGTGTGATTTATATTACGTTTGCCTGTTGTTTTAGGCACACAATATATCTGCAGGGAGATTGTATTATCTTTGTGACTTAAGACAGCTGAATGTGGTGTGTGATCCATAGATTGGTCCCTCTAAGTGTGTTCTGTTTGTGATGAAAGGAAGGGAATGGAGTTGGCGTTGTATGGGTGAATTCACCACTGACAAGTTATCCAACCACTACATGAATTTGAGTACATTGGTATTGAAAATCTTCACTAGGATTTACAGGGGGGGGAAATCTCCTTGCAAATTTATATTTAGTGATATTCTGGGCCTACAATTTGCAGTACAATGCTAGCTTATCTACTGAGATAAGTTCTGTTGTATTCATTGAAGCGTAATAACTGCTAATTGAGTATAGGATTGTAGCCTTAGTCTATATTCATGGAATTGCAGATAACATAGGGTCCCTTCATATATCATCAGATATATATATATTTTTAGTCAGAACTCACCGGCACTCAGTTCCAGCATCTCTCAGGTGGACACCATTTCCATTATAAGAGAACAAAAGAATACTGACACGCCTTTTTCTAGAAAAACAGCACTGGATATTATATAATACATTGTCTACAGCAGGCATGTTCAACAGGTAGATCGTGATCTACTGGTAGATCACTGGACGTCTGTGGTAGATCACTGGCTCCCCCCCAAAGAAGCTCAACATCTTTGGCTCCCCTATAAAAAGCTACATATCTTTGACCTGAGCCCCTAAAAAGAGGGTAGATCACTGCCAGTTTTTAACTCTGTGAGTAGATTGTCTTGGGAGTGGCCACCCCTGGTCTACAGCATCTTAGTCATGCTTTTCTTATCCGGATTCTTCAATAAGCACTGTTGTGATTTCCACCCTTAAAAAAAAATTAACTATGTCATTTGCGATGTTTTGCTACATATTTTGTCTGCCATGCTGGTACCTTCATTAGATGCTTATAGCTAAAACATGTCCATGGTGCAATTAGATGATATTCAAGGATTCTTATTGTGAAACATAAAACCACTGTGTTTGGGTGAAGTATGTAGTCTGAGCCCTTTTAGGATGGATGGAGAGCCCAAATAGTGTTAAATTTTCAAAAATACTGGAGTTTGTAAACATTTACAAGGTGGTTATTTTTTTAATTAAAAAAAACCTGAAGACACGATAGATTTTCCATGTTCTAAATATATTCTGTGTGGGTTTAATGATTCCAAATTATATACTGTAGTCTGTCACTTTCCGCTTTGCATTGTATAGTCTGCGACAGAGTGAGCTGCTGGCAGGACGTGAAAATCTGAAGCCTAGCTGTGCTTTCGCTTGACTAGGGGAATCTAAGTAACAAATTGGCTTGAAAGGAAATTCTTCCCCTCCCCCACTGCTTGCACAGTTGCCAGGTTTTTGCTTTTGTCTCTTGTTTTGTTTTTTGTTTTTTAAATAAGGACAGTGACTTGTACCAGCAAAACAAAAAAGTACATTGCCCAGCTCCTGGAGAGGAAAACAGATTAATAATCAAATGAAAGGGGAAGGCAAGACGGCAGATTCATTTTGCAACTAATAAAATACACCTTGTAGACATATCTGTGAAGTGTGCATGTTTTTAGGGATTGGTGTGGCATTGAGAAGAAACAGCAACAATGTGGAAGAGTAAAAGCATGGTTCTGATCTAAAAAGCTGAGAACCTAGAACAGGAGATCTTCCAGGTCATGATGCGTCTTCATCAAGACACTTGTAGGAAATGGTATACTGAGGATCATGTTTTGCGTTCCAGCCCCCCCAAATATTCCTGTAAAAAAGAAAAAAGAAAATGGTGGTGGACAAAATGTTCTTAATCTGGTTTGTGGCATTTCACAAGTGTTGACCATCAAGCCCATCCCATTCTGTTTTTGTGCAGACTTTTCAAAGGGGTGGGTGGGAAATCCTTTGAAAATTTGCACACGCCTTTTCTTCTCTAAACCAGCATTTACCTGACCGTGTGAGCTGGTTGCATATTAGGGAAAATTATGGATCCAGGCCCTACCACAGCACCAGAAGTTAATCTTGAAAGTATATTGAGGGGAAGAGGCAGAGAAAACATAGATGGAAGCCTGGCAGCTTGCTTTGATCTTTCTTGGTTGGGAACGGCAGGGTATGGTTGAGGTTTTTTATTGCAGGCATGAAGTGTGGTTTGAGGGGTGTCCTTAGGGGGGAAATGCTCAAATTTATTTTATTTCAAGAAAACAGCTTTTAATCATATTTCAGGAGCAGTACAGCAGCAAACTTTGGAAACCCTATTAAGGCATCGCATTGGCTAGCCCTGCAATAATAATAATAATAATAATAATAATAATAATAATAATAATAATAATAATTTATTATTTATATCCCGCCCATCTGGCTGGGCCTTCCCAGCCACTCTGGGCGGCTTCCATAAAAACCAAAAATACAGTAAAATCACACGTTAAAAACTTCCCTGAACAGGGCTGCCTTAAGATGTCTTCTGAATGTAATGCAACTATCCTTACCATGGATAAGTGTAGCACCCAAAGGGAGAGTCACTCATATTCACTGGGGAGCAATATACAAGTTCCAAATGTGTCTCTAAATTGCCTATTTCACTGCCAGCTATCTGTAAAATTTCCTCAAGCAAAAACTGCTTTTCAGCACAATGCATTCTGCAGGGTTTGCACTCATAGACTTTTCAAATAATTCTTTCTGATTTAGTTCCATCTAACCCCACTGAACTTCTTGGTGGGAGCATATGTTAAGTCTACCAGCCTACTGGAATTAAACTGTTAATTAAATCCGTAGCAAATTAGACTATTGGCAAGCAGCAGTCACATTAATGTCTGCATATAGTGAGGGGATTTGAAGATCTCTGAACAAATTGGGCTGAAGCCTTGGAGTCATTTGTTTTAGTACATGGATCACCATATTCTCTCTTTGAAATAAAAGCGCTCTACAGATTCATACCCATGTCCATTTTGACTTGGTCATCTCAAATTGCTACAGTGAGGCAGTGGGATATCTAAGATTAAAACTGATCTCTAAAATACTCCTATGTCTCAACTGATTACTTGCAATCTGTATCAATTAGTCATTTCCCCCTCACATTTGTAATTTATTCTGCAATTTATTTGTTTTGGTTTGTTTGTTTTATATAGACTGGTTTTTGTTAGTCATAGGGGAAAGTGATGCACTTTTTCAAGCTTCTTTCCTTAGTCATAAGAGCTAAGCCCTTTTTCCTTTTAGAAAATGAAAGCGAAGATATTCTGTAACCTGGATTCTGAGCCAAATGCCGCATTCTGTGCTTTTTACACTTCCCTTTTAGAATTACTGGTGTCTGCTGAGCTTTCTTAGTAGTAGGACTATTCTTGTCAAACAGCTATAGGACCAAGTCTGCTGGATCAGGCCAATGACCCATCTAGTCCCATGGGAAACCTACAAACTGGACTTGATTATGGCAGCACTCTGCCCACCTGCAGTTTCCAGCAATTGGTATTCAGAAGCATAATGTGTCTAACAACAGAGGGAGAACATAGCCATCATGGCTAGTACCCATTGACAGTCTTGTCCTCCATGAATTTGTCTAGTACTTTTTAAAAGTTGGTGGCCATTACTGCCTCCTGTGGGAACAAGTTCCACATTTTAACAATGTGCTGCATGAAGAACTTTTATCTGTCCTGAATCCTCCAACATTCAGCTTCATTGGAAGACCTTGAGTTTTCTTTAAAGGGAGAGGAACAGGTGGCGCTGTGGTCTAAACCACTGAACCTCTTGGGCTTGCCGATCAGGTTAGCGGTTCAAATCCCCATGACGGGGAGAGCTCTCGTTGCTTTGTCCCAGCTCCCGCCAACTTAGCAGTTCGAAAGCACACCAGTGCAAGTAGATAATTAGGTACCGCTGTGGTGGGAAGGTAAATGGCATTTCCATGTGCTCTGGTTTTCATCACGGTGTTCTGCTTCACCAGAAATGGTTTAGTCCTGCTGGCCTCATGACCCAGAAAGCTATCTGTGGATAGATGCCGGCTCCTTCAGCCTGAAAGTGAGATGAGTGCTACAACCCCATAGTCGCCTTTGACTGGACTTAACTGTCCAGGGTCCTTTACTTTTTTACCTCTTTAAAGAGAGGGGTTGGTGGTTGTTGATAGTTACATTTTTATTTTTATTTTAAAAACAACAACACACAAGCGCACACCCCCAGAACAATGCTGTGTCATTTTTCAAATTTTGCTATGCTCTTGACTTGGCTACTTGCCCTTGAACTGTGAAAGTTTTTTTGATATTGTCATGGATGATCTCAACTTGTTTACATATATATACACACACATACACCAATATAACCATGCATAATTGCTTTAGAACTAATTAAACTCTGCAATCAGTTTCTATAGCAACCTTTCCACTAATACAAATAATCTTTAAATGCTCGACTCTGTTCTTACTTAACAAAAATGTAGCCATGTTCAGTTGGAATGCCGAGGACTTTAATAGAGATTCATTTTCTTTAGAACAGATGCTTGGCCAAGTTCAGCCTTTTAATAGAAGTTTAAGTGATAGTCTGGTAGGATGGTGTGGGAGCAGTTGGAACCAGATTTTTAAAATGTTAATCTCCAGTCCCTTTGTGACAAAAAAAGCACTTTAACATACAACCAGATTTCATTAATCAGGGTCAGAGTGAGAGATGCAATATTTAAAGCACCACACAATTTGAGAGAGCACAAATAGAAATCTATTAACACATATGCCTGGATCACCTAAAAAGATGCAGGTACTTTAGGCCCTTCACAACAGTCTTGCAAGACAAATGGATTCATTGTCCTTGGGGTTTTCCCTTTAACTATTGTGCTATGAAAAATTCATTGCTAGCATGGAGAAGCAGCCAAAAATTGTGGTGCTACTTAAGCCATGTGAGGATCCCTCTCTGAATCCTATCACCCAATTACAATAATTAAGCCAGATACTAACTTATCAGTGCCTTGGTTTAGTGATTAAATCTGTCTATATGCCAATACATTTAGACGGTGTGTGTTTGTGAAAGAGAGAAGATTGCACCCGCTAGCTAGCAAGGTCTATCCAGCTTGCTGTGTGGTGTATTAGGCTGTGGAACAAGCCATTTGCTTGTGTCTCTGCAGATTTTCTTTCTAAGCTCCATAGGACAGTTTAGCAGTGCTGTGATCACAGACACATTTCCCATGAGCCAAGAGCTGATGTATATGACTTGTATTTGATATGGTGACCTTTCATTTTCTGGTGAAAATGGATGTTGTGATATATATCCCTCACGCTTTAACTCCGGTACAGAAGGCAATTATTGGTTTGTGTGAGACAAAATCAAATCAGCATGAAATGTCAGTTGTCTGAAGGCTAGATGACATGTTACAGAAGGCAATGGGGAAACATGTGCAAATCTTCTGTGTCTGCTTCTGCAATAATATGAAACTCATTGTTTTGACCTACGGTGAGATTTGTGAGCTGCAGTCTCATAGGTCTGAGATCTGTGAATGACTCCTGCAATTGATAGCACTTCCCAATAGAAGTGGGTAGAAACACCTTATTTTGGTGTTTCTCAATTCATTCATCCAACCATTCTGTCCCATTCCATCATCATTAAAAACACTCAAAGAGTTGCATTTGAATAATATTTAAATATGTATTTTTGAAAGTGCTTTCTCACAAGATGCACATTTCTACGTTTGCTTCCGAAAATACAAATTTCTAATCATTTTTTATGTAAGGATAACTACATCTAATTCCATGAGATGAGATCAGTGCATATCAGGGTTTGCAGAGAATGAGTTGATCAGGGCCCTCCCTACTTCTGGTATTCAGGTCTCTGTGCCACCTGTGACTGAGATCAGATTGGGCCACCATATCTGGAGAGTTCAACAGTTTAATAACAGCCGTGTCAAGAATTTGCTGTCATGTACCCCCCAAGTTGTGACCTGAGTTGTCCTAAACTCTGCTGAAATCAGTGGGACATCTCCCAAGTAAATCAATTTGGTAAAGGCACCTGCAGTTTTACATAGCTGAAATTCAGGGGTGACATGTTGCCTGAGCTTCAACTTCTCACCCTGTGGTCCTGGTACAGTAAATAAGTAGCAGCCTAAAATTTAATTTGGTGTCTGAAAACAAGCTGATTAATTTTGATTTCCTGTTTGCATTTCAGATCTGGCAGTGTGGAGGCTCATTGGAGATTGTAACATGTTCACATGTTGGTCACGTCTTTCGAAAAGCTACGCCTTATACATTTCCTGGGGGTACCGGTCATGTAATTAACAAGAACAATAGACGGCTTGCAGAAGTATGGATGGATGAATTTAAAGATTTCTTCTATATAATATCCCCAGGTAAGGAAGTATTTCATGATAATTTTGTCACAAGCATGGCATAGTAGAAATGTCGTGTGTGTGTGTGTGTGTGTATAGTTTAATGGATAACTCTGTGTTGAGGGTTAATTGTACTACCTAATTCAGTCTTAGCACATCAGGAGGAGGTACATTCTTTAATAATAAAACCAGAACCATTTCAGGATTGCTTTGTAAAACAGTGGCTTTAGCAAGCTTCCAAATTGCCAAGATGTCTTTGGCTTTTTCTGTGTTTATACAAGACTATGTAGAATGTAAAAGAGCTCCATTGGTCTTGCATAGCTCTTTTGCATATTAGTTCTGGGGTACACATGCAAAGTAGGAAATATTTTAAAAGATTTTAAATGCTATTCTTCTACAGCTGAATCCAATCTTTTCCCTTTTCAGTTTCCAATACAAAGGCATTATTTTAGTAGGGTAGACAACTTTATTTAAAAACAATTACCGGTATTGTGGAAATAACTTAAAAAAAAAAATTAAATCCCAACAACAAATCCCATTGGCACCATTTTTGAATCCAATGTTGACATGATATCAGCAAGGCTGAGGATATTGTAAATTGTGAAGGATGCAATCCTTTGCCCTCATCCCTGGGACTAAACCCCTTTAAACCCAATGGATCTTACCTCTGAGTAGAAGGTATAGGGGTTGTGCTGTAAGTGAACACTTTTACACAGTGCTGATTGAAAGCTAGAGATAAGCAAAGTATACTCATACCTGGGAATAGTTTTGGTTCAATTTTAACTTAACATGCTGTCAGGGGCTCAGGAGCAGAGGCACAGGGGAGAGAGGAAATGGAGAGCGAAGGGGAAGAATCTGAGGGCAGCGTAGGGGAGTATGAGAGTGGCCCGAGAGATTCCATGAGCTTCTCCAGCGAATCAGAAGATTCCCAGAGGGGGGCGCCGACGGCCAGGGCAAGGGGGGTCCCAGGGGGGACACACCAGAAGCAAGGGGCCAGCGGGGACTCCCAAAGCAGCAGCGAGAGATCAGGACCAGCTCCTCCACCAGAGCGTAGTGGGGGGGAAGAGTCCCATGTATCAGGACCAGCTTCTCCTCCAGCAGGGAGAGAAGATGAATCAGGGCTGGCCACGCCTCCATCGCAGAGTGAGGGAATGGAGGGGAGGTCAGGTCCAGCTAGCCTCTCTGAAGGGGGAAGCAGTGACAGGAGCAGTGTAACGGTCAGGAGGAAGGTTGCCAGCTGGGCGCGCGCGCCAAGTTTGAATGTACAGGCGCGCGGCACAGCAGGTAACCCGGATTGGGAACCAGGTCCTAAAGCCCGCCGGAGGGAGGGGAAGACTCAGGGGACTCAGTGTCAGAAGAGTCTAGAAAGGGCAAGACCCCAGCGGACAGGCGGACCCAGAGGAGGAAAGAGCAAAGCAAGAGGTGGAGCAAGGCTAGAGTCTTAAACTGGTGTCTGGGGGGAGGAGATTCAGACGGAGCTTCAGCGGTCTAGGGTTTAAGACGTAGGGCTGCACGCCACGGCTTTGAAATCGAAACTGCGTTTCAATAAAGACTTTTGTACATAACAACGGACTGGCATTGGTCCTTTGTGAGCTGGGACCTCGGGCAGCTCTGACACATGCAAATGTGGAGCAGTTCCAAAGCTGGATAAAGCCTAGTTGAGTGACTGTTGGGGACAATGTAAAGTCTGTTCTGCTTTCTGAAAGGGATGCCCATCAGTAGGGTGGCATTCATACTGTCAATACCCCTCCCTCAGTACACCTATGGAAAGCTCCATGGTTATAGATGTTCCATCAGCAGTGTTATCCTAGTGATGCGTGTGGTGAGGAAGGGGTGGTGTGTAGGGTGATGCAGAGGATCCTGAGCTCCCTAATTCACTCAACACCCCCACCTCAGAAGGGCCCAAATGTATGCCAGTTCCAAAGTTGGTATAGTAAGTTCCCTTCCACAGGGGTCAATGGGAAGATAAATCTCTTTTTTAATGGTGGAGACAAGGGAAAAGCCACTCCAACCACCCTGCCTTTGGCCATCTGGAAGGACATTGAATGTGACAGTTGTTCTGTCACGGAATTGCTCCTCCACCACAGAATTCTTCCTAAATGTAATTTTCATTTAATATTCTTCTTTTGATAAGTTTATATTACATTAAACTGGTAGTTATTTTTTTAAAATAATAATAATCTAGAATTTCCTTTGCATATTCTTGATAAAGTTTAAGATTATTGGGAAAACTGTTCTTTTTGCTTCAAGATACCTAATCTTGCAGATAACTTGAAGTAAGGCTGAAACCATTCTTTAGTAAGTTTTCAACGTTTTGAATGGAAAGTGTGTGGTTCTTTCCTTGATCAAAGACAAGAATTGAAAACTTCAAATTGTAGCTTTGATCAGGAATAAAATAACTGTATTTATCTGAAGTGCCGGTTCTCTGGTAATCGTTGCTTTCTTCCCTATATTTCAAAAGGACACTTGATTGGAGGAAGCTAGGTTTTCTGGCGGGGTTGTAAGATGTTATCAGCTTCATGAGTCAAGGCCTTTAAAGGAGAGAAAGGAGAGAAAGAGATGAGGCTTTGTTACGTTTGTCTGTAGTTATTCATGAAGATATGCTACAGATTAACATAATAAGGCCACAAGCTTCTTCCATGTAGTTAAAAACCTGTCACATACCTTTCTTCACAAAAGGAAGCTTAAAATGTCAAATGCAAAAACATGCAGTTCTATGTGTCTGTTTTATTTTACTATGGATGGCATATATACCTTTCATTTTTGTACTGAAAAAATAAAATAATAATCCTTAAAGATAGGGATAGGCAATGTGGTACCATCCAGATGTTGTAGATTCCAGCTCCATCAGTTCCAGCCAGCATAGCCAATGGGATTATGGGAGTAATAATTATAATTATAAATTATAAATTCTATACTGCCCTTCATCCATAGGAGCCAACTCCTTAGGCCAAGGTTCCTTCACACACACATACCCCTAAAATATTTGAGGGGCAGCCCCCCCCCCAGTATTTTATTCAAGTTTCTTCATCTATCCTGCCTTCATCTGAGGAACACAGGGTGGTTTACAACATAAAAATACATACCGGAGTAACAAACAAAAACAATAGCCCCTGCAGTTTTAAAGGCCGTAGATTGTTTAATTAGCTGAAGCCCTGGGAGAAGAGGAATGTTTTTGCCTGGTGCCTAAAGATATGCAATGAAGGTTATGCAATGAATAAAGATATGTAACAAATGAACTTTATTAGTTGCCTTTCTTTATGTGCACATTCTAGGGCTTGCATCATACAGGGTGAGGCAACCATCTTTAGACAGCAGATTGTAGGCATCAGTAGAGGGTGTTGAATCATCAGATACTTGGATTCATGTTTTTAATCAGAGTGCAGAGGGCGCTTCCAATTGGATTTTCTGCTACAGGTGTCAAAATGCGTGGAGTCCTTGGAAATACTGTTTAAAACTGAATCATAATTCTTTCTCTGCCTTGTCTATAATTAGCTTCCCGCTTTACCTGTGTTTGCCTCCTGTCTTTGGCTTCAATAAATGTAGGCATCATTCTGTTATTCAGGCTGTTATCACAAAAATTTCCCATTTAATATTAATTTGGTGCTTGGAAAGTAGGATGAGCTTACAACTCCGCATGTTGTATAATGCAAAGTTTAATTGTAATTGCTTTTGTGATGGTTTTCTATTTTGATTAAGTTTTTAATTATGTGTGGTTTAGAACAGTGTCAGGTTTCTAAAGCAGGGGGTAAAGGTCAGATTCAATAATTACTTCAGAAACAAAGCAAATGCTTTAGGCTAACAAAGCAGATATTGAATTTTTTTTTCTAAAACAAAAAGCTTTCAGGATTATTAAGAGACAATGATTAATTATAAAGCTATGTTCCTTTGTAAGTGTTTACCGCGAGCAAATTAAAGGAAATGTCACTCACTTTTAAACTTCCTCCTTGTTTAACCATTTTACAGCACAATCCTATACATGTTTATTTAGAAGTACACCTCACTTAGTTCAGCTCGGTGTGCTCCCAAATGAAAGTGCAGAGGATTGAATTCCTAAACACACAGAGTAGGGAGTAAGCTCCATTGGAAGCCTGGGATAGCTCAGTTGGTAAAGCATGAGACTCTTAATTTCAGGGTCGTGGGTTTGAGCCCTACGTTGGGCAAAAGATTCCTGCACTGAAATGCACCAACTTCAGCTAGGCACTTTAAGGAGCGTTTGTTGCCAAAATATTCCAGGGCAGGGAGTGCAGGTCTATTCCCCCCCTACAGTTTACATGCCTGCTCCTTGGGAGAAACCTAGACAGCATCTTAAAAAGCAGAGACATCACCTTGCCAACAAAGGTCCGTATAGTTAAAGCCTTGGTTTTCCCAGTAGTGATGTATGGAAGTGAGAGCTGGACCATAAAGAAGGCTGATCGCCAAAGAATTGATGTTTTTTAATTATGGTCCTGGAGGAGACTCTTGAGAGTCCCATGGACTGCAAGAAGATTAAACGTATCCATTCTTAAGGAAATCAGCCCTGAGTGCTCACTGGAAGGACAGATCGTGAAGCTGAGGCTCCAATACTTTGGCCACCTCATGAGAAGAGAAGACTCCCTGGAAAAGACCCTGATGTTGGGAAAGATGGAGGGCACAAGGAGAAGGGGATGACAGAGGATGAGATGGTTGGACAGTGTTCTTGAAGCTACCAGCATGAGTTTGACCAAACTGCGGGAGGCAGTGGAAGGCAGGAGTGCCTGGCGTGCTCTGGTCCATGGGGTCACGAAGAGTCGGACACGACTAAACGACTAAACAACAACATATCTGCTGGTGGCTTTGGTGGTAGCAGCAGTATCAACTCTGACCCTTGTCATGCTTCTTCTCTAGTTCACAGGAATGACACAAGAGTTAGAATGCTGGGGGAGAGGGAGGGAGGAATACATTTGCCGTAATTGACAGAGTTCTCCACTTAGCACTAGAGGATAGTATAATTCTCAAGGCACTCTGGGGGAGTGAAACATGGCAGCAGCTGGAATCACTTTTAAATGATAAATGTGTCTCCACCCAATATATATGGGGGGACAAAATCACCATTTGAAATGGTCGCTGAAATTCCCATACCAAATTCACCAACTGCAAGTAAGCATATTGTCAGGGAACTGCCATCGGAGCCAGAGGAGGAGGGAGGGTTCCAGAGGGATGCCGGAGAGCGTCCCAGGAGGGAGAGAGGCAGCCCATCTGCTGGGGAAGGAAATCAGTGTAGCACCAGTGGAGAAGGGGGGCAGATGGGGGAATCGGCGAGGGGGCTCCATGACTCCTCGCTGGAGACCAGCGGGGAGAGCACGGGTCCTCCGCTGCCCACACCCTCCCTGTGCAGAAGACTTCCGCGCAGGGAGAGTAAGTGGAGACTAGGCGTCAAAGAGCTTCTTTGCTGGAAGAAGTTCAAGAAACACCCACTGACGGATTCTGCCAGCGATTGAGACAGCCACGGATGAGTGGCTGTCCGGACAGAAAGGGTTCACCCAGGTAACCCAGCCAGGTGTGGCGACAACTTACGCACGAGCAACCCCTAGAACCATTACAGCAATCCGTCAGTCACTGATGTTGCTTGTGCGAAGCCCCAGAGAGGCAGCACGGTGAGCCGAACAGGGACAGCCGGAGAGCCGGAGCAACCAGCTGCAATGCAGAGTCTGGTAGAGAGGAACCAAGACTTGGAACAGCATGTAGCTATCCTGACGGCACGGCTGGACAAAAGATGGGCTCAGGATGCACAGGTCAGACCCACCCCCATCGCAAGGAAGGTACCGGGGCTGGTACACAAGTTTGGTGGGAAGCCCCAGGACTACAATGCTTTCCGAACGGAAGTACAGTATGCTTTGGAACTGCATAGTGATGATTTTGCTGATGACAAGGAGAGGGTGGCTTACATTGTGGGGCATCTGCAGGATGGGGCGCGCGAATGGATCAGGCCCCTAATGGCAACGCAAAATGATGCCTTGAAGGACCTTAAGAAATTCTTCCAGGCAATGGATGCGATGTACTCCGGCAAAGTGGAGCAAAGTGTGACTCGGTGGGAATTGATGGGGTGCAGGCAGGGGAGCCAGTCCGTCAGAGACTACTGGTCGCGTTTTGCGATGTTAATCCACCGGCTCGGGTGGGATCTGGACTCTGAACCGATACAAATGTTCTTTGAGGAGGGTCTGTCCCCAGCAGTGAAAGACGAGTTGTCCCCCCCGCCCCGCCCACGGTCGATGGATGAGCTCACCAAAGCTGTGCTTGCTATTGGCGTACGCCAGGAAGCGCGGGCTCAGGAGAAGCACGAAGTGAGAGGCGAAATTTTTTACCAAGCTGGACCTCAGGGGAGCGTACAATTTGATTAGGATAAGGGAGGGGGACAAATGGAAAACTACCATGTTCACCCCCCTAGGGGCTTTTGAGTACTTATTCATGCCATTTGTATTACAATCAGGCTCCGCCTGCTTTCAAGCATTCATGCACCACGTGTTGGGGCCCCTGCTGTACAAGAATTGCATAGCCTTTTTGGATGACATCTTAATCTATTCAGACAATGAGAAGCAACACGTCAGAGACGTCAGGGAAGTACTACAGAGACTGCAGAAGCACCAGTTGTGGGTCAAGCTGGAGAAATGCCAATTTCATGCCAGAGAGGTCGAGTTTCTGGGGTACAAGTTGTCAGACAAGGGCCTAGCTATGGACCCAAGCAAGGTGAAGGCAGTGCTGGAATGGAAGCCCCCCCCAAACCCGGAAGGATGTGCAGAGGTTCTTAGGGTTCAGCAACTTCTACAGGAAGTTCATAAAGAACTTCACTCACTTGACCGTGCCCATCACAGATTGTCTCAGTAGCAAAAAGAAGTTCGCGTGGACAGAAAGTGCCCAGCAATCCTTTGAAAGACTGAAGAAGGCGTTTGCTTCGGAGGAGCAGCTCCTGCACATTGATCTGGAGAAGCCCATGAGACTGGAGACGGATGCGTCTGACCGAGCCGTCGGAGCGGTCCTTTTGCAGCCAGGGGCCAAGCAGGACTGGAGGCCGTGTGCCTTTTTCTCAAGGAAGCTGAGCAAGTCGGAGCAAAACTATCCCGTGTATGACCGCGAACTGCTTCCGCGCAGGGAGAGTAGGCAGAGACTAGGTGTCAAAGAGCTTCTTTACTGGAAGAAGTTCAAGAAACACCCACTGACGGATTCTGCCAGCGATTGAGACAGCCATGGATGAGTGGCTGTCCAGACAGAAAGGGTTCACCCAGGTAACCCAGCCAGGTGTAGCGATGACTTACGCACGAGCAACCCCTAGAACCATTACACATATGTTGCCTTTTTTATGCCTCAGTAAGATTCTCCAAATCCCTCCAAAGTGACTCCCTCAGTGGTGACTCGAATAATAGGAAGCAAAATAATTTGGGGAGAAAATGAGTCACTGCTGATTATTTTTGTCACACACCCTCAGAATTCATGCACAAAGCCAATTTGGGGGGGGGGAGGATGTATACCATGCATATTTTATGTTTAAGTGGGTATTTTATTTCAGATTTTTTTAAAAAAATGTTATTATGGACTACCAGGCTTTTGAAATAAGCAGGCAAACAACTGAATAAATAATTGATGGCACTGCCAATTTCCTCTTTGAATGGTAGGCAGAAAATGCATAAAAGACAACTTTTCTGTTAGAAAACATACTGAATAGAAGCTATTTGGAATGTTTTCGTGGAGCCTTTCCACAGGAATACTTTCCATTTTGTGTCACGGAACTTTCCGAGTAAGAAGAAACAGAAGTATTGTTCGAATGCCTTTTTGAACAGATTTATACAGACTCTAGGTAATATAATCCTCAGTTTAGGCATCATGGCAACTATGGTTAGAACAAACGAGACTGGGAGGAGGAAATCTGTGCTCACAGCAGGAGAGGAGATTACCATCGTTCATTCCCAGCCTCAAAACTATGGTTAGAGGACTGGAAATACGATACCTGGATTTCATTTTGTTTTTTTTCTGTCTTTAGTCTACTTTTATTTTAACATTTTGATACATGGATTTCTGTGCATCAATTCCTATGAGCACTTGAAAAGTTAAATATATTTGGAAAAACTTGCACATAGTTTTATTAATTTATGGTTGTTGTTTTTGTGGCTACTATTATATGCTTATAACTTCTGTGTTTTTGAAGCTGCTGTAAACTTGTTGAGGAAGCAGCATATTAATAAATCACATTTGACGTTTAAACGTTACACTTTCTCTGGCTTTCTGTGAGACGCTTCCAGAAGCAAGGATTGTATGGGAAGGCAGAAATATTTTCTTTAGTTTGTTTACTACTGCTTGCTCATTCTTTCAAATCTTTTCCGAGGCAAGCAACACTATTATACTGGATGGTGAAAAGAGGAAAGGAATTGAAGCTATTACTCAAGGGGGAAATGGTGCTTAGAATAATTGTACCCTTCTGCCTATATCTGTTCTATTTTCTGCTGGAGAATGTGCATAGGCATATCTTTCCCTTCATTACTTGCATGTAACACAATGTACTCTTCTGGGAAGCCTTATGCCTATCTCAGGGCAATGCCTGCTCACATAGCTTGTATCTATATATTTTATTTAAAAGTTCTCATGAAAAGCTTTCCGAAGAGCACGTGATTTTTGAAGCCATCGTCTTTGCTAGGAATATTCTGTATGTGGTGATGGCTTCATTGCATAAAAACCTGAGGCAAGCAGCTGTAGAGTAGCCAATCTCTTTTTCTTTTCTTTTTTGAAATTGCATTTGTATACCATGATGAAGTATATACATCCAGCAGCCAACCTGAGACATCTGTATTGCAATCACATGGAACTCAATACACTTGCTCCCAAAAGTTGTCCTTGCAAGTTCAAGTTGAGGCAGATGTCTCTTTAGGGCATAATCAAGGTTTTAAAAGCTAGCCCTTTATTGCAGCTCAGGAAGAGAACTTCTAACACTGAGAACAGATGGGCAGTTGGACACATTACCTAGAAATATGAGTATTCTGCATTTCTAGACCTTCTAAACAATAGCAAGGAAAAATATCATGCACTGAAATGTTTCACTATATTGGAAAGTGGACTTGATTACCTTAGAGAAAGCATTTTAAAGAACCATGATTCTGGGAAAGAAGCTGCTGAGGGCCGTTTTTACATTGCTTAGTTTGCACGAGAACGAAGCAGTAACCTTGCCTAGCATGATAGTCTATATTTAACATTGTCTCGGAAATGTGTGCTAACTCCTGGTTAGTGTGATTAAGCTGGCCAGAGGAAGGATATTTTGATTAGCTGAATAGCAAAGATCCGTTTTAACTGAAATTTATCCTGCTGCAGTGTGTATTAAGGAAAAAAAATTGAAATTACTGATGTTCGTTTTTAAAAGTGGTTATGAAGACATGTGTGAATGGAAATGACCTTTTGGTTTGTTGATATTATATTGATTGAAAGAGTAATAATGGATGGCTTATTCTTGATTGCTTGTAAGGGATTTCTAGCTGGAAACCTACCTATTTCTTGAAATTTCATATAGTGCCAAGGCTTGTACAATCTAAAGACATTTTGCAGCATTTAGATGAAGCACATCTACACTGGCTTCATCAAATATTCCTGAACTTCACTGTAGATATGTTGGTTTAGGAGTCACTGGTATAGGCAACGAAAGGAGTGCTAGGCTTGCACACAAGGATTTTGAATTTGCTGCTGGTGCCAGTAATTACCCCAATATCAGCACATGGAAAACCAATTTCTTTTTGCCTCAGACTTGTTGCATAGTCCTTTACCTAGTAGTAGCAAAACCCTGTGTGCTTCAGATCACTGAATGTGCCCTATGTGGTGAAATAGAGGTGCAACAGCGGAACAGGGGCTGTTATGCTTTAAATGGAAGGAAATCTGTTCTACCGCAAAGTTGGCGGGGGGGGGGGGGACGACTATATACAGCCATGAGACTCACTAGCTGACATTGGAACAGTAACAGTAAGAACACTAAAAGAACAATTAGAAGTCCTGTTCAAACCTTGTAGTGAGCAGTTTGGGAGGAAATGAAGTTGGAAAACCCAGTGTAAAAGACCAATTCATACAATATTTGCTGACACAAACATCTTCAGGTACATGCTCACTTAGAAAGAGATGCTATGGATCTTTCATGTATGTAACTTGTATAAATTCATATGGTTCCAGTGGCTTTTCAAAAACTGTTATTGTGATAATGGGACTTGCTACTATGCAAAAACGAGAAACTAGCATTTAGTGGTTCACGTATCATTTGCACATGCTAAATATGTGTCGGAAGGGTATTTATAATGAGGTAGAGTCTCTTATTGATTCATTTATGAGAACATATTAAATTAGGTTTGCTTTCTTTCAAAAAAAAAAAAAACCACTCCAAAACATTAAAAGTGTATTTATCTTAAATTATGGTGTAAGTTAGTGGTACGTCACTTACATTATGATGTAGCACAGTTTTTGCTGTAGTTTTCAAAGGTTCACAAACTGTAAGTAACGACAAAAAGAAGAAAGAGCCATTCTAGAGAGAAAGAGGATTTGGTCTCAAGGGTCTCAATACTTTAAAAGCTGCAGAGAAAGTAAATAAAGATGAATCTGAAGGCAGAGGAGGTAGCTGGGAGAGAGAGGTGATGTTGCAAGGGAGCACCGGTGGGATATATAGTTTGATATCCATGCAGCTAGAACTGGAGATTGATTCTGGAACAGGTTTTATTTACCAGTATTCAGCTTGCTGGAAAAAAATAGATGGGAGGAAGCTGAAACACTGCAGTCTTCTGAAGTCTAAAAGTCTATTATTCGCCTTCGCAGAATGGATTGGAGATAAGAGATAAGAACGCATTAATACAAATAAAAAGCTACCACTTTCTTTTCAGGGAGAAAAGGGAGGGTTAGATTATTTTCTGTTTGAGACTGCTTTTTTCTCGGAAAGCAACATTTCATTTCAAGTTTTTTGGGGGACAGAAAACATAGAGTTGTGAGAGTGGCAGGGGGATAAATTGTATTTTCTGCTGGTGCGGAAAGGAGGGAGGGGCTTCTGCTGTCACTGAGAGCCTTCAGTTTGTTCCTGTGAGGTGCTGCTGTTGGTGCACTGGCTTGTTGATTTGGGACAATTGGTCATAAAAGAGAGACTGATTTCAGAGTAAACATGTTTGGGATCAGATTGTATATCTTTGATTGTTTTCACAAATGGTGTTTAAAGTGTTTTGTAATGCAAATGTGAATGCGATGTTACATTTAATGCCTATTCAAATTGCTCTCCTACACTTTCTGTTTCATGTTAACAAACAACAGACATATATTTCAGTAAATAGGGTAAGAGAATCTCAGCTTATCCCTAATTTCAGTTAATTTTGAGGAACTGTGCTGTAGCTGATTTTCAACTCCTTTCTGCAACTGTGTTTTTCAAAACATATGAAAGATCTGTGTGTTGATTTGGCCCTTCATAAACTTCATATGCTGTGTAAACCACAAAATGACACACACACATAGCCTTGTAGTAGTTCCCTGAGATATAGAAAAGGCCAGTTTGGGTTCAGTCTAAGCCCAGCACCCATGCAGCATTTGCGCTTAACAGCACCCTGTTTTTGTTGTTGCCTCCACCCCACAGTTTACTTATTTTATTTATTTATTGCTCTTATATACCAATATTTTCTCCCTAGAGCTCAATGTGGTTTACATGGTTCTCCCTGTCCTCCTTTAATCCCACAACAACACTGTGAGGTAGGTTAGGCTGTGAGTGAGTGAGGCTGGGCTAAGGTCACCCAATGAGCTCCATGGCTGAGTGGGGATTCAGAATCCAGTCTCCTGGGTCCTAGTCCAACACTCTAACCACTCCAAGGGATGGGAGTTCTGTGTGCACTTCCCACATCTCAAACTCCCATTAGCTCAAACTCTCATTAGCCAGAACTAGCACAGACAGTGGTCAAGGATGATGGGCGGTCAAGGATGAAGTACTACAACACCTGGAGAGCCACGGGTTTCCCATACCTGCCTTAAGCAGTTGGGGCCCAGGTTATCGGAAGGACTGCAAGAACGGCTGCTCTCTGGCTTGCCGTCAGGATCTATTAGATTGAGAGGCACCAGAGAAAAGAGCTTTTCAACCTTTCATTCCATTTTTATGGAGGCTGGTATTTTAGCTGCTGATTTTTTTATGGGTTTAGCATTGACTGGCTCTAATTGTATTTTAAATACTGTATAGTTCCCTGTTGTCTTAATTTTGTAAGCTGTGTTGGAAGGATTTTGCCCTCAAAAGGCATACAGTGGTACCTCGGGTTAAGAACTTAATTCGTTCTGGAGGTCCGTTCTTAACCTGAAACTGTGCTTAACCTGAGGTACCACTTTAGCTAATGGGGCCTCCTGCTGCCGCCGTGCCACCTCTGTGCGATTTCTGTTCTCATCCTGAAGCAAAGTTCTTAACCCGAGGTAATATTTCTGGGTTAGCGGAGTCTGTAACCTGAAGCATCTGTAACCTGAACCGTCTGTAACCCGAGGTACCACTGTACACACATTTGAGTTACAAGTAAATAGGAAAAGCCTGTGTTCTGTAATGGTTGTACACACGATCGAATCCTCACTCAGCCATGAAATGCGCCTGGTTGCTGTCTCTGGCCTAACCTATCTCACATGAGTGTTGTGTTAAAGGTATTCCACCTAAGTATCAAAATCCAGTGAAATGTTTGCTTTCTTTCTCCCCCACCATTTTGTTTTATCCGGTTTTACTTTCTGTTTTATATTCAAATACCTCATTAGATACATGTGTGTTGTTGGTTTGTGTGTGTGTTTGCATGCTCCATTGCTATGAACTGGATTATTTTTTTCACAGCATTATTTACTTCCTCCTTCTTGCATTCTCCCCCTCTGGCTCCTAAATGTAAATTTTGTCTTTACTAACTTGAAATGTTCCCCAAGCCAGGGATTTGCAGTAAGTTTGAATATTGTGCTTGGGAATGAGGGGAGTTTAAAACAGGTTTTCTTCAAGCAATTGCTTTCAAATCATGTCTCAAATGCGCTTGTCCTTTAGGCTTCATGAAAATTATCTCTCAAAGGCCACCCATGTCACCTACTATAAGCTGCACTGAATACTTCCTTCTGCTTCTTTCTTGAACAACTTATATATTGCTAACCGCATTTGCCCCGGAATTTCCCCCGCATGTTTTTAATTCCTTTCACCTTATGAAGCAGTGAAATCAGTGGGGTGCGTTTGAAGGCTTTTGAAGTTTTTATTTTCTCTTGCAGCCTTACTCCCGAGAGTAAGCTGCCTTTGAAGTAAATGGTAAAAGTGAAATCAGAACCTACTTTCTGCATTAATATATTTGTATCCACACATAACTTAAAAGTACTTATGATAATCAGGACTTCTTGTAATAGTGAATGAACTGAACAGCACAAGGAAGGCCAGTCTAAATTTAGCTTTGGTTAGTTCCTGAAGCCATGACATGACAATGTGACCAGGCACAGTGACACAGAGTCAGGATAGTACTAAACACTTAAGAAAAAGAATACGCTGGCCTAGAATCAGTACTTAATCTAGGTGTGATGAACACTTTGTACTTGAACTGTATTAGCTTTGCTATTCTGTTTCCTACTCTGAGAAAAAGTGCATTGAACAAAGACTTTGATCACGCTTTACTGTAATAGAGTTTCAGAGGGAATGAAAAGTGGAAATAGAAATCCACTTTTACTTCTTAGTCAACACCCTGCTCAGTATATCATTGTGTTGATGTAATACTGTGCATACGACCCCAGGTTTCTCCTACGGTTGACAGCACATGGTTTGCCTGGGAGAGCTAAACCACAATCCTAGATTCAGTTGCCATGCTGAGCCAAACTATGGCTTTGCGAAGCAGCAGGATGACTGAGAAAGAGCGAAGCAGCCACCATCTCCTCTCTGGAAGCTCACTTGCTCACGTGTTCATGCTAAGCCATGACACCCAGATCAGCCTGTTCTCACCTTTTTTGTCTGTCTCATGAGAATGGAAAGCCAATATCTGGGTTCCTAATTGCACTAATGTATGAGACCCATATGCTGGCTGCATAGTTCTTGTAGGAGAAAAGTTTTTAAAAGTTGGATCTCACAGGTAGAATGGTAATAGTATAGTCTTCGATATGCATGTTCTTGCCCCCACCATTATACAAGCAAACCAGACCAGAAAGCAGAGGAGCTACAGCATTTACTGAATATTAAAATACAATAGTCTATTAAACATTAAAAGCTTCCCTAAACAGGGCTGCCTTCAGATGCCTTCTAAAAGTGTGGTAGTTGTTTTTCTCTTTGAAATCTGATGGGAGGGCATTCCACAGGGCGGGTGCCAATACCGAGAAGGCCCTCTGCCTGGTTCCCTGTAACTTGGCTTCTTGCAGGGAGGGAACCGCTAGAAGGCCCTTGGAGGTGGACCTCAGTGTCCTGGCAGAACGATGGGGGTGGAGATGCTCCTTCAGGTATACTGGGACGAGGGTACGGATATGGACCCAAATTTTACCCTTGTATGAGCAGAAGACACTTTTGCTCACACAAAGTGGGGTTCTGAATTCCCTTTCCACAAGTGCAGTGGGCCTTTCCCTCTCTCCTACTGCTTCTTTCGCTCCCTGAAAGTCACTCCTGATCAAGTCAAAAAAACCTTTTCAGAGGTCTGTAGCAGAAAGGAATAGAGAAACACCTGTTGCACAAGTAAAACTTGTGGAGTTTTTGAATCTGAACCATTGTTTAACTAGTATCTTTTGAGATTTCCTTGTGTGTGTTTTTCACTCAGTGATGGGGCCTCCCCCACCCGATTTTTTTCTTCTCAGATAACAAAATGATTTATAGGTCCACTGCAGGGGAAAGCAAGAATGGGGGATATGTTTGTGTGCCTATGTAAGCAAGAATTTTGCACAAACAAATCTTAGAAACATATTTCTTGAACTTAATTCTGGAAGAGCTGAGCTATAGCCCTTTCTCGCTGTTAAAAGCAAAGCTATTAACATCTTCTGATATAGATGGGTAGACTTTTCAATTTGCGGGTAGGATCACACTGAGAATGTAGTTAATTGGAGATTAGCGGGTCACAGGATGAAAATACGCAGCATGAAGCAGAAACAGAATGTCGTTCTTCCAAACTGCAGGGTGTTTGAATTAAAAGCCTTTATTTCCTGCCTCAGATATTGTGTGTGTGTGTGTGTGTGTGTGTGTGTGTTTACACTCCAGGATACCATGTCACGATACCTTGAGATCATACAAAAACCTGCAATCATTTTAATGTGTTTGATCCCTGCTGTTCAGTTTTAATACTGATATCTATGTGAATGGTTTTGCTCCTCCCAAGAAGATTGGCAGGGTTAAAGATAATTATGTCAAAATCACATATGACAAATATGTCTGGTATTCAGACCAAGGAGTTTCAACCACTTACCCATAGCACTTCCATCTTATCAGGATTCAGCCTTAGTTTTTTGCCCCCATCCCAGCACTGCCTCCAGACACCTGTCCATCACCTTCCCAACCTCTCCTGATTTTAATGGAGTGGAGAGAGAAAGAGCTGCCATGTCTTCAGCATACTGACGACATTGTGCACCAAATCCCCAGATGGTTTATATCGGGTGCACAACCTGCAGTCCTCCAGATGTTGTTGGACTACACCTCCCATCATCCCTGATCACTGGCTATGCTGGCTGGGACTGATGGGAGTTGTAATCCAGAAACAACTGGAGGGCTGCAGGTTGTGCACCCCTGGTTTACATAGATGTTAAATAATGCAGGAGGCAGAATGGGCAGCCCAGAAGCCATGGCCCCAGAAGCCATGGGGTTCATTCAAATCTGTTGCACAGCCCCAATTGTGGACAGCAGTTGTGCTGCAGGTAGGAATGGGGGAGAAATTAGATTCAGTTTGCATGTAAAGGTGTGCTTACTAAATCAGCACTTTCCAAAACAATACAAGAAATGAAACAAAACCATTTTTTGAAATTTGCACTTCTTCAAATTTTGCAGTCCAGCTCTCTACCCAGGTAATGTATACAGAAGTACTTGCACATATTAATGAAATTAACATACAAAAATGTCTTATATTACTTTGCAAAAATGTGCATATTAGAATAAATTTGCACTAAAATGTTGGTAATATTTTCTGGGATTTTTAAATTTTTTTTAAGAAACGCTAACGGATGTGGAAATGTGGATAACTGAAGTTAAGATTGGAAAAAACACACGAGAGAAACTGAAACCAACAGATTTACCCATCCTTGTTGCAGGCTAGCTGTGTGCTAAAAAATGGCACTTTGTCACAGTTGCTTGGATTAACTGCAGAAAATGACAAAACACAGTATTTTACATTATGAGGAAAAGTTCAGACTGTCAAAAATTGAGAGGGATGCTATTGCCCTGTTTTTACTTCTTTCTAAAGGCTTTTATAATTTACAAATCAAAATTATATATGGTGTTGGAAGTGACAAACGTAGAGGTTGTTATAATGGGTTTCTTGGGGAGAGGCTTACGAAATTTATTGTTACATACAGTACAAGTTGTGAGGTTCCAGGAGGTTACCCAGAGTTCCTTTGGAAATGCGGCACAGCACAGACAGTGGTGTCTTTATGATATATGGTCTATTTACACATGTATACAACCCAAACCCAGGACGGAATAGTTCAAAGCATTAACACTCCAAAAGGTTCATGCTTCTCCCATAGCTGTAGCCTGGGATCTGAAAAGACCTCAACCATCACTCTGACCCTCCTTCCAGCTTGCCTCTTAGAGGCCGAAACCCTTTCCCCAAGAATACGCCACAGCAAATTTAAATCCTAAAAACTCCAAACTCCTTTTGTCTCTGCCCACTTGGGCTCCACCCATTTGCGTCTGGCACAGAGTCCCCACTTTCTTAATGGCTCATTGCCTTGCCTTTGTTAGATTAATGACTCATACTTCACAGCCATTATCAGGCTGGCCTGGCTATTCCAGCAATTGAATCCCTACTGGATCTGGAAATTCAGGGGTTTTAATTAAATTCTAACCCTTTACTGGTTCCAGGAATTTAGGGGAGTCTTTCCTCACATAAACAGGGGGGGGAACACAATACATCAGTCAACACATGATAATTAACCATATGCCTCAGATGTGTGCTTACCCTGTACGAGAAACCAGGCTTTTAGCATTACAGCTTCTGTTCCCTGAGATCAATTACCGATATCCGCCACAATCAGGCATCTGCTGTCATGATATTTAGGCACCTACTGAATACCTTGTTGTTGTTGTTGTTGTTGTTGTTGTTGTTGTTGTTGTTGTTGTTGTTGTTGTTAAAGAAGGCTTTCCCTGAGGTGCAGCACAATCATTTATGGAAGATCAATTTTATATTTGATTAGATGGTTTTTGTTGTTTTTAGAGTTTGCATGGATGGGTTTTTTTTATTGTTTTAGCATTTGCTGAATTGATTTTACTGCTTGTCTTTTGTCAGAGCTTGTCTTTTGGCATTTTATCCTGTTTTTACTGTGTACACAACTTTGATGGTTTTATGCCATGAAGCGGTCTATATAGAAGAAGAAGAAGAAGAAGAAGAAGAAGAAGAAGAAGAAGAAGAAGAAGAAGAAGAAGATCATCATAAAGTTAGGCAGCAGGAATGACTCCCATGCTGCATGTGAAAGCTGCAGTTTTGTAAATGTGGTGCCCACCTTGTGGAACACCTTCGTGTCAGATGTCATAAAGATAACCAGTTATATGACCTTCTGTGGAAAGATTTTCTGTTTTATTGACCTGTTCGAAACAGCACCATTAGTATGGATAAATTTTTTTCTGTGTGAATGTATTAGCTTACTCCTTCCCTAAACAAAGACCCAGGAAACAGCGAGAAAGCACTGTGACAATGCACTGAGGGATAAGTCCTCATTTCTGTCCTGACAACAGAACAGGTTTGTAACTGGAGATAGAGCAACAGCAATTGCTCAAAGTCAGCCATAGTGATTGACACTGCTGTACTTTATCAGAGTTCTGAGAAGCAAGCAAACTTTCAGCATTAACCACTTGGTGAGCTGGTGGATTCCTAGTTGTTCTCTCTTAATCCCTGGACTTGTGTTAATTATCCTACTTTACACTTTCCTATCATATATTTTCTCATCCAATAAATCAACCCACCTGAGTGGGTCATCGGTTTCTGTCAGGGAACTGCCATCGGCTCAGAGGTGAGAGGGGAAAAGCCGGATGGATTACAGAGAGCCCCCAAAGATCGTGGGAAGCAGCTCCTCCTCAGCGGAGGAGAGTAACCACACCTCCAGTGGAGAGGAGCTTCAGGGGTCAGATAAGGTGAGGCGGTGCCAGGACACCTTGCCTGGGCAAAGCGGGGAGGAGAGAGGTCCTCCGTTACCCACGCCCTCCTTGCGCAGTAAGCTTCCGCGCCGAGAGGGGTCAAGAAACTACTCTGCTGGGGAAGGTTTAAGGACCGCCCACTCACAGATTCTGCCAGTGAATGAGCCAGCCATGGGAGAGGGGCGCTCTGGACAGATAAAGTTTATTTTGGCATCAAAAGCAAGGCTTCACAGCCAAGCAGGGAGGCATTTGCCTGCTTGCTCTCGAGCAACCCCTTGGAACCCTAACAGTTTCTATAAAGAGCTTTTGCATAGTAATTCTGCTTTCCAGGGCCACTTTTCACTTGACATTTTGTGGCAGAGATGGGAGACTACAGACTCGGGGACAAAATGTGGCCCTCCATATGTCTCAGTCTGACCCTCAAGACTCTTCCTAGGCCACACCTACTTCCTAGTTACAACCCTCATTGGTCCTCCTTTGCACCCACCTTGAGTGGTTTTGCCTGGCTGGAACGTGTCTGTGAACTCTGCTTCTTGCTTGTCTGGATGGAGGGTAGAGAGGGATGTCTTAGTGTTTATAGAAGCAAACTTATCCTGTAATTGTAACATTAGCATTCTTTGCCCTGCCTGTGTCTGCTTCTGACTCCAACCACCACTGGCTTGTAGCTTTCAGAAGGCTGCCTATGAGGAAATGTGAGCTTTGAACTGACAAATGTGCTGCACCCTCTCCCATAAGATATTAAGGAGGAGTGGACATGGTACTAAATACCCAGATTTAGGGACTCTAGAACCTGGATACAGAGCTGCAGAGCTGCAGAATAAGTTCTGAGTCACACTGTAAGTAGGTACTGTTCAGACTTCAAAATGTATTTGGTCATATGAACATGATTGAATTAACATTCTACAGCAAGGCCATCACTCATCTTATTAGTGCCTGAACCTTTCTACCCTCACCTCTCTGTCTATTTCCAAATCGTGTCAGTTTCAGATTGTCCCTTAATAATATTAATTCTTTCCCATTGCTTCATAAATCTTAAATTAACCCCCCCCATGAAGATTCATATTTGAACGTATTTTTCCACAATATATGCCAATAGGTTCCATTCCAGAATCCCGCACACGTTGGCAGAGTGTGTGTTAGCCTGCTGTATCCCTGCTCCACCCCTTTTCATGACGTCTTTAGGATGTTCTGGGGCTACTTCCTTGTTCGGCGCTGTGTGCATGTGTGCAACCCTGCATCATTCAGACACACCTAAATCAGGATTTGCTTGTTTGTTGTTGTTGAGCTTTCACTGAGGTGTTGTTTTGCTGGCATAGCAAAGGCAAACAGCAGCAGCATTGGAGAGCTCAGAGCTGACAGCATAAAGTCTTCAGAGTAGCTTTGGATGTTATGATTAAGCAGCCACACTGGATAAGCAACTGATATTTGTGCATATGTTTTGGAGTGTGTTCCTAGCGCAATGTGTCTGCTCTGTGCTTAGATGGATGAGCCCTATCTGTTTGGACGCCCACACATTTCCATAGTTAAGTTAGGCTACTTCTCTTTTTGCACAAATCGGCTCCACCTCTTTGTGGGGATGCATTGCAGACAAGCCACCAAGCCTCCCCCCTCAGTGTGGGGGGTGGAACTGCGTCCCGCCTTATGCTGGGGAGGCCCGGCAATGCCAGTTAGCCAAGCGGCCAATCAGGTGGCTTGGGGGCATGGCCGGGGCCGATTTAAACCACAGCGTGACGCTGAGTTGCCCCTTTTCAGCCTCACGCCATGGATCTCCCACCCTCCTGCCCTTTCTCAGGTTGCGCCTTTCGCCTTTCTATGGACTTTGGTTGGTCACTGTTGAGGGGCCTGGCAGAACTTTTGCCACTTGGCAAATTGGCACTGGCCACTTGGTTTTTGCTGACTTCGTAGCAATCGCCACAACTTTGTAAGGTTTGGTGGTTAGGCATTGGAATAGCAATGTGGGGGGGGGGAGGGAGGTGCGGCCCTCACCTGCCCAAGGGTATTCCGTTAAAGGAATCCAGGGGTGTGGATCTCATCCAAAGCCCGGGGAGGGGCTAGGGCCATGCCATGACCCCAGCGGGAAGCGAGGGGATGCTCAAGTGGATCCACATTGGCGGGGCTCTCCCTACTGGTGATTTACCCTTACCAGGCTCCTTGCAAGGCGGGCAGGAGTCAGATATAGTCTGTTGATGCCAATGCCTAAGCCAATACTGCTCACATTCTGTAACCAATAAAGTTGTGGCCTAAATTTTGCCCATTAACATTAACCTAAAATTCTGTGTCCTTGTGTCTTCATTCTCATGGGGGTGGCTTGGGGCTTTGACACGCAATATTCAAGGAAGCATGAAAAGCAGGTGTATGGGTCAGGTGCGCATCCACTGTTGCCTATTGATTGCACTGTCTGACACTATCCAAAGTGTCATTATTGATAGCATTTACAAGGCTAAGTATTTGAATCTAAAATCTGTAAATGTTTGTGTATACGATGACAATATTTTTTTTCTTTCAAAGAGCAATATTGAAATTTAGACAAAATCATCTGCACAGCTTAGCATAATGATTTCACTGAACCCGCGTTCACATGAGTAAGATGTGGACATTTTTGTGTGTGAGTCTCTCTCTGTGTGGGTTTTGCATTCCTTGCTGGGAGCAGATTTGTTCTATTTGAAAATTCATCGAAAGATTTATATATTGTTGAGTCTTGGCTTTTTGTGGGAAAACAGTTCCACCTGCTGGATGCTGTGTGTAAAAGTCAGCATTTCAGCAAACGTATTTAAGCTACCAGTTAATTTCTCTTTTAACTAGCACCGAGGGGGGGGGGGACCCTATTTAGTCTTAGCTTTGCCGCTGCTGCTGCTGCTGCTGTTATTTAAACTAAAACAAAAAACCCTATACTTTGAGTTTGCTTTTTGGTCTCCCCTCAAAATTCGTCTGTGCCTTGTGATCATTTAACTCAGGCTTTCCAAGTAGTGACACTAGAAATCTGAAACACTGTTCCTATTGAAACCAGAAAGGCAACTGTCGGCTGCTGAAAACAGTTCTGCCCACCATTTTTTATTTTATTTTTTGCAAAAAAAAAGCAAGTATTTCCCAAACTTTCCTCCCTGTGAACCACTTAGAAATTGCAGCAGGTCTCAACTGACCACATAATGATATTTCTACCTGCTGTAGCAATTGTAATGTGCTGTGATAGATGCCGTGTGGTTTTTTAAATTGTGCATTGCAGATTGCAGTATAAATAAATTATATATGCCCTTTTTCTGAAAATAAAGGGGAGTAAGTTACATTAACTATTCCTTGCACTTTGATACCACTGAAAAGTACATTGCGAGATCATTTTTATCAAATGCTGCTTTTTTATATGACAGGCCTCCTCCTAATACATGGTTTAAACCAGTGCTCACAAGATAAGAAAAAGGCCTGCGAAAAGCTGCCATCTATTCTTTGATTATATATAGGGAACAGTTATCGCAGGCTTAATGAATGTGATGGCAATTACCTGGAGGCTGCCCAAATCACCCATTCATGGTCAGTATGCCACAAGGTCAACTCTAAAGGGCTCTTAGCCATACTCATGCTTCTACACTGTAGTGTGGCTAGCATCTAGCATCGGTGGTGTGTGGCATGTTGCACAGGTCAAGAGCCCTTGAAATTGTACAGCTGTTGTTAAGCTGATAACAGCCTTCATGCATCTGCAGCTATCTTTCAGTGATGCATGCTCCTTGCATCTTTGTTTATTGACCTAACAGTATGAAACTAGCAACCACATGCATATATACTTTTCCAATTTCCATCACATTTTTTTTTCTCCCCTTAGCTCAGCTAGTCTACAATTGTATCTGCCATACTTTCGTTTTTCATCAGGGTTCACAAACTGTCAGAAGACTGATCTGGTGAAACGTACATAAATGTAAAAAGAACTGATTCATTTATGCTAACAACACCTGATGGTATAAAGGCTACAATAATTGCCTGTCTATACTGGTACAGTACCATCACTTCTGTAACACTTTTCCAGATAAGAAATTAAACAGTACTGGCAACTGCAGTGCAAATGTGCATGTAGGCAAAGTTTTTTCTAAAGTCTTTTTTAAGATAGCAGGCTAGTTAGTAATCTCTTCTCCATTTCATGACACTTTAGTGTTGCAACAGATACAGGGAATTGTTTCCCCCCCAACAAATGGGGAATTCAATCTATAATATAATATATTCATTCTATAAATAAAACATTTGTTTATGAAGTGCCTGCCTGAAAGTTATGCATGTACAATAACAAAAATAGGGAAACGGAGGTAGGTAAATTGGGAATATCATTAGTGTACTGTAAGCTTTTTAAAAAATGTAATTAACTACTCATTGTCATTGGGGATGGTTTAAAAGAATATGAATATTAATTACTATTTTTCCTCCGATTTTTTTTTTACAGGCGTTGTCAAAGTGGATTATGGAGACGTATCAGTCAGAAAAGCACTGAGAGAGAACTTAAAATGCAAACCGTTTTCATGGTACCTAGAAAATGTCTATCCAGACTCCCAGATTCCCCGACGATATTACTCCCTTGGAGAGGTATGAATTATTTATTTTGCATAAGGATGGTTTTTGGTTGTTGCTGTTTTTTTTTTTTTAAAAAAAAAGATCATCTGAAATGAGCCCAAGGCTTTTTAATTGTTCCCTGTGTAGCCCTTGACACTTTAAATGTTATACATTTAGGTAACTTTTAAGTAACATTTTCTGAAAATATGTTAACATTTTGTTTTTCATGTGATGAGGGAGAAGGTTGAGCGTGTGAGCTCTAACTCCACTATCAATATTGCTCTTCACAAGTTGGAGGAGTAACTTCTGAAGCTGTGTGTAGGTGCTTTGTGTAATTTGGAGGCCTGGGAAATCAAGGATTTAATGTGTGAAAGTGGGCTCCACACATTGGAAATGTTCTTCAATGTAGAATTTATCCTTGGATGCTGTGGAGTCCACGGCAGAGCTAGTGTGCTTATCCTAACTCTCTCTCTCTCATTGCATGAGAGGATTAGAGCTAAATCTCCCAGTTCAGCCTAGAGTGTCTCGTGCCTGAGGCCTCTCTACTGTCCTTCCTCCTGCCAAGCATAAAGTTTAAGAAAGGAGAACTTGAGGAGAAATTGCAGGTGACTTGAAGGATTGTACCCCCCCCCCAAAAAAAACTTCACTTTCTTGATTCTTCACAATACAAAAACCTAAACAAAGATGGTTGCCCAGTATCATGATTTGCATTGCATATGTGCCGTAACTAAAAAAAAAGAAAGGAGGGCTTTTATTTCTACTTTAGACAAATCAATTGCTTAGTCGCATCTCCAAAGATCTGTTTGCGTTGTGAGTCATGGGAAATCATTTCCATGTTCACTGACATGAGATCTCCTCCTGAATCTGGCTAAAACTTTTGAAATCTGCTTCCAAGTGTCCCGTCCCGTCCCACCCCACCCCGGCACCAGAATTTAGAGATTTGGTGCAGTCCAAATTGTCAGATAATTTGCTATTGTAATCTTTCCTTGTCTTTCATCTCGTTTAATTCTTAAATGCTGTACATTTTTTTGTTTGAAACATCTGGCAGTGATGTATTGAAAAAGTGGAGTAGGAGGGGTTAAATTTGCTTTACAAATGACATTCATCTCCACTTTTAGAATTATAAATTACAATGCCAGATCAGGTTTCACTCCAAGGCTTGTCAGTCGAAACCAGGTTTAGAGAAAGAAACCTAATAATAATTCTAGGACATTTTTTAAACGGCACACTTAATAGGCGTGAAATAATGAGAGTTTTGCCACGTAACTGACAGTTCAGGGAAACTAAGGTAAGTGAAGTTACGAAACAATCATTAAAAACACATTATTTTCACCAATAAGTGCTAGGTTTCTATGGAAACAAGAGGAGAATTTCAAGCAGCAGCTGTGAAATAAATATTGCTTGTCAGTTTCAGCTTCTAGCTGTCCACTGAGCTTATGAGGACATCCCACCCCCTAGATTCCTGCAGATAGAGCTATGAGGTTTGTTGCAGGGATGGGAGACCAGGTGTTTTTGGATTCCAGCCAGCTCTAGCAACAGCAGGAGATTCCAGCAACACTTGGAGGTCCACATGTTTCCCATCCCAGCTTTACAGGGAATAGCAATAGTAACTGTTGGCACAAAACTTTCATCGACGCAAGCAAGTCTTGTACGTTCTTCAACAGCAGGATTTTATTTTTTTTTAAAGAGAGTGGAGAGAAACAAGTTCGAGGAAAAAGCCAAGTCTAAACTTAAAATACAGCAGCAATAGAAGATACAGTGGTACTTCGGATTACAAACGCTTTGGGTTACAAATGCTTCAGGTTATAGACTCCGCTAACCCGGAAGTAGTACCTCGGGTTAAGAACTTTACCTCAGGATGAGAACAGAAATTGTGTGGTGGCGGTGCAGCAGCAGCAGGAGGCCCCATTAGCTAAAGTGGTACCTCAGGTTAAGAACAGTTTCAGGTTAAGAACAGACCTCTGGAACAAATTAAGTTCGTAACCAGAAGTGCCACTGTATAACAGTTATGCAGAAATATGCAGTATGCTAAGCATGTCTGTTTTTTTAGGGACACGGGTGGTGCTGTGGGTTAAACCACTGAGCCACTTGGGCTTGCCGATCAGGAGGTCGGCGGTTCGAATCCCCGCAACGGGGTGAGCTCCCGTTGCTCAGTCCCTGCTCCTGCCAACCTAGCAGTTCAAAAGCACATCAAAGTGCAAGTAGATAAATAGGTACCGCTCCGGTGGGGAGGTAAACGTCGTTTCCGTGCTCTGCTCTGGTTCGCCAGAAGCGGCTTAGTCATGCTGGCCGCATGACCCAGAAGCTGTACGCCGGCTTCCTCAGCCAATAAAGTGAGATGAGCGCCGCAACCCCAGAGTCAGTCACGACTGGACCTAATGGTCAGGGGTCCCTTTACCTTTACCTTTAAGCATGTCTGTTTAGAAGTTAGCCTAAGCAAGTGTGTTTAGGGTTGCAGCCTTCATTGATTTAGTCTGTTTGTCATGCAAAACAAACAAACAAACAAACAAACTCACTGCACCAAAGGCCTCCAGGAACAGAGAAGCACGTCTGCTCACCATCTGGGGATTATATTCCCATTGCTTCCTTGCAAGGCAGAGAACAGGAGTGAAGAAAATCATGACATTTCTTATTTCGCAAAGCTTAAAATTAGTGGGCACACAATGTATAATGTCTGTTATTACAAACTAGAGACTTCAGTTGTTCACATCAGCATTTATTTATATTTCCCTTTCCTTTTTATTTGATTTCTTTTCTTTACTTGCTACTTATGAAAATAAAAATGAAATTTTAAGCTTTATTATGACTTTCTGTCATAATGAGGACTGAGCATCCTTGGTGGTCAGGGAATGCTGATTGGTTGTTTGAGATAGAAGTAAAACCATGGGAGAAGGAATGGGATGAGCAGCAGGTTTGTTTGTTGTTGCTTTTTTTGTTCTTTTGCCTATCTTATGTATCTGTGCGTTTGTTTATCAAAAGCTACTGAGGGGGTCTAGCAGAACAGTAAGTGATTCACTTCCCCTGATGTAAATCACCCACCAAATTGAGCAAGGCTATTTCCACCTAAAATCAGATTTAAATAGATCTAGATCAGAGGTAGCCAATGCGTTGCCTTCTAGATCTTGTTGGACTCCAGCTCCATTAATCCCGAAGAAGCCTAGTTAATTGTCAAACCATGGGAGTTGTAGTCTAAAAACTTATGGGGGAAACCACATTGGCTACCTCTGACCTAGATAATTCCTGTCATCCAGGGAAAAAACCTGAAACTACCCTGACTTTGAGCACCTTGAGGAATATTAGAGACTGGCTAGATTCCGCCCCCACCCCCAAACACAATGGGACTAAGGGAACTTTCACTACTACCTCTTTCAGGCTTGCTAGGGCTACAACTACCTGCAAGAAGGCATCTACCAGTCCCACTGCTTACTCGGCCAGTCTTTCCCTGGCACCTCTTATTAGCAAGGAAGTGCAAGGTCTTAGTCTCATCTTTCCAAGAAATATGTCCACGTTCTTAGGCTCCACAAGTTGAAACGTTTCCAATATAGCTGCATAAGCAGCTGCCAAAGGTACATCTGCTACCACTGCTCAAATTACAGCATCCAAGTTGGAATGAATACAGTCATAGAATCATAGAATCATAGAGTTGGAAGAGACCACAAGGGCCATCGAGTCCAACCCCCTGCCAAGCAGGAAACACCATCAGAGCACTCCTGACAAGCCTCTGCTTAAAGACCTCCAAAGAAGGAGACTCCACCACACTCCTTGGCAGCAAATTCCACTGTCGAACAGCTCTTACTGTCAGGAAGTTCTTCCTAATGTTTAGGTGGAATCTTCTTTCTTGTAGTTTGGATCCATTGCTCCGTGTCCGCTTCTCTGGAGCAGCAGAAAACAACCTTTCTCCCTCCTCTATGTGACATCCTTTTATATATTTGAACATGGCTATCATATCACCCCTTAACCTCCTCTTCTCCAGGCTAAACATGCCCAGCTCCCTTAGCCGTTCCTCATAAGGCATCGTTTCCAGGCCTTTGACCATTTTGGTTGCCCTCCTCTGGACACGTTCCAGTTTGTCAGTGTCCTTCTTGAACTGTGGTGCCCAGAACTGGACACAGTACTCCAGGTGAGGTCTGACCAGAGCAGAATACAGTGGCACTATTACGTCCCTTGATCTAGATGCTATACTCCTATTGATGCAGCCCAGAATTGCATTGGCTTTTTTAGCTGCCGCGTCACACTGTTGGCTCATGTCAAGTTTGTGGTCAACCAAGACTCCTAGATCCTTTTCACATGTATTGCTTTCAAGCCAGGTGTCACCCATCTTGTATTTGTGCCTGCCTCTCATTTTTTTTGCCCAAGTGCAATACTTTACATTTCTCCCTGTTAAAATTCATCTTGTTTGTTTTGGCCCAGTTCTCTAATCTGTCAAGGTTGTTTTGAAGTGTGATCCTGTCCTCTGGGGTGTTAGCCACCCCTCCCAGTTTGGTGTCATCTGCAAATTTGATCAGGATGCCCTTGAGTCCATCATCCAAGTCGTTGATAAAGATGTCTCAGCAGGCCACTGGGTAGTCCTCCTCTCCATTCTGAAGCCCAAGATGTTTAAGCCCTCTGACTACTCTGAACTGCTCAGCTGACTGACTTTTGAGCAGTTGTAATGGAAAGTAACATTTCTATATCATCATTTGGAGTAGGCTCTAAACTGAGTTATAGGTTGTGACCCACTGGATTAATTGCAAGTCTTCTCCCACCAATGGTCTTAATTGTGAACCATGCTGTTTCACTGCTGTCAGTTTCTCAAACAACTAAGGAGCTAAATTCACTCCACGATCAGGTAAAAGGATGTTCACAGGAGCAATCTTGAAAACTGCCTGGACCATTTCCCCATTTCTGAGGTCATATGGGGCTCAGCAGGATTACTAGCCTGAGTGACAGGGAAATCTCAAGAGTCATGGGCAATGTTTTGGCTCTATTAGTCTTCTGAGATGGACCGTCTTCATGGTATTCTCACTCCACAATAATCTAGGGTACTGGGAAGCCTAAAGCTGACCAGGTAAGCAAGCGTTAGGAAAAGACCCCACTGGAAACAGCTGTTTTAGGTAGATGATGGTGGGCTCTTTCTCCAGGCTGCTAATCTCTCCCCAAATATTTTGTCATAAAATAGTGAACAAGTGTTCAAGTTCTCTAGGACTCTTCATCATGCTTTATATGAAGCAAAGTCAGAGGCAGGGAGTGAGAAGTAAAAAAAATAGCTGTCTTGATGCTGAAGCCACAAAATCTATGTTTAAGACAGACTTAAGATTGATAATTATTAGAGTATTACTTTGTTTATCTAATGTATTTTTTTCTCTCCACCATAAAATATTTGCTAAGCAAAACTTAATATAAGATTGGTCTCATTCTCTCTCCTGGCAGTTTCCTTCTGATAAAAGCTGCTTGAAATGCTAACTATAGCTGACAGGCATAACAATAAAGACTAATATAGCACAGTCTTAGGCCACCCTCTGTCAAATGCTGCTTCATCAACACATTTTTTTGCTTTTTTGGGGGATGCTGGTCCAGCGATATTAGATTATAAAAACAAAATTATCCTATAAGTAGAATGCAACATTGCATAAATTAGGGCAGTAATATTGTGCGTCTTTATCATAGTCGTTTTCCTGTCCAACAAATCGTAAGCTGGCTTCGCTTTTTCATATCCGCTTCCAATTTCCCTTTATCAAATTATAAAAAATATTCTTTTTATCTCCACCTATTTTACTCTGGAACTAAAAATCTGGCTAAATTTAGTGTCTAATTATTTTTCCTCTGGAATCCAATAATTCAGATGTCCCCTGGTTTACTTCATAATCATACCAAATGATTACAGCTAAGAAAAATAAATAATCAACTCCTGACAGGATTTAAGTGAATAGGAATGGATTAGAAAAAAGTGAGGGCTTACATTGTCTGGATAAAATCAGTTTTAAATTCTGTCATTCAATCCTTCTGAATTCCAATTAGATTTCCCCCCTATTATTGTTGAAGGTTCAATAGCTTTGCAAATAATAAGGGGAAAGGGGTGCATTGCTTTCGGTATCCTCTGTAGAATCAACATGGAAATACTCCTGGAGGAGCCTTTTGGACCATGTAGGTGTGCTGGCACAGCTTCTAAAGAAACAGCCAGAAGAGAAAGCAGCTAATAGGAGCCTTGCATGTGTATCTCTTTATTCTTCCACATCCTGGTGCACTCTGTTCAAAAGATCCTATGTCACACCTCCAAACACTCCATGGATAATACAAGACAAAGTCTAGCTAGTTATGTCTTTTGAACCCAGCTTGTGGTTTATTTATCTCCAAAAAAGCAAACACTGAGTGGTTGCAATGGTTTGTTTTTGACTTTCTGCTCCTGCTTTGTTTGAGGAAAATAAACCATGTGCCCAGGTTCCAAGCATGGCAAGGGAGGAGCTCCTTAGCAGTGTGCACCTACCCTTTTTCTTGTTCCCATTAAGCCATAGTTTGAGTATACCACTGTCTGATATATGAACTGGGCTACTGGCATCTCCTGAGGATCTCAGAATTGGGAGGTGGCAATCATTATGTACATCAACTGGGTGAAAAGAGATTTCCATGTGGCAACGTTCCTTAATGTTTAATAGATTCATTAATTAGATTCAAAACTAATTAATCAATTCATAACATTTTAATTAACTTAAAAGGTGTTCCTGATTGATTAATTAATTAAGAGTGCTTTCATCTCACTCTTCATTATATGATTGCAGGGCAGGATGCAGTGGAATTAAAACACATTTTAAAAAGCATACCAAAAGAGCAGATAAAACACAGCAAATTATTAAAAACTGCCAATTTCTACCAATATAGAACCCATAGCCTCTTTATTTGCAGTAGCACCCAACACTAATACCTAGCAAAGGCCTAGGTAAAGGTAAAGGTACCCCTGCCCGTACGGGCCAGTCGTGTCCGACTCTAGGGTTGTGCGCCCATCTCACTTAAGAGGCCGGGGGCCAGCGCTGTCCGGAGACACTTCCGGGTCACGTGGCCAGCGTGACGAAGCTGCTCTGGCAAACCAGCACCAGCGCAGCACACGGAAACACCGTTTACCTTCCCACTATAAAGCGGTCCCTATTTATCTACTTGCACTTTTGAGGTGCTTTCGAACTGCTAGGTGGGCAGGAGCTGGGACCGAACAACGGGAGCTCACCCCGCCACGGGGATTCGAACCGCCGACCATGTGATCGGCAAGCCCTAGGCACTGAGGTTTTACCCACAGCGCCACCCGCGTCAGCAAAGGCCTAGGCAAACAGAAATAACATAGGCTGTGGCACCAGTTGTGCTTTCCTAGGAAGGACATTCTGTCACTGGGGGGCCACTGTACAGAAAACACAGTCCTGGGTCACACATCATTGGATCACTGACTTTTAATGCTGAAAAACATTTTTTTTTAAAAGTACTTACAAATACTGTAGCTAGATGGCAACATCTTCAGAGCATTCTCTCATCTTCAGAGAGGAGAGGGGATGCCTTTCCTAAGACAGTATCTGTTAAAATAAACTCATGCCTTATCTAAAAACAAGGTGTCATTTTTTCTTTCTTTCATAATATTCTCCCCACTTGAGGGAACGCGGGTGGTGCTGTGGTCTAAACCACTGAGCCACTTGGGCTTGCCAGTCGGAAGGTCAGTGGTTCGAATCCCCGTGATGGGGTGAGCTTCCGTTGCTCTGTCCCAGCTCCTGCCAACCTAGCAGTTTGAAAACACGCCAGTGTAAGTAGATAAATAGGTACTGCTGCAGCAGGAAGGTAAATGGTGTTTCCGTGCACTCTGGTTTCCATCACGGTGTTCTGTTGCACCAGAAGCGGTTTAGTCACGCTGGCCACATGACCCAGAAAGCTGTCTGTGGACAAACACCAGCTCCCTCAGCCTAAAAGCTAGATGAGTGCCGCACCTCATAGTCGCCTTTGACTGGACTTAACCATCCAGAGTCCTTTACCTTTTACCTTTTTTACCCCACTTGGAAATTTATGCAGCTATAATTTAATGAATTTAACAAATTAGTTGTTTAATCGACTAACATCCACACTGTTAATTGCCTAGGACTATGGTCCTAATCTATAAGGAGTTTACTTACTAAAGAATAAATCGCATTGAGCTCAGAGGTACTTACCTTCAGGTAAATATTTTTTAATATTGTGCTGTCAGGTTTCTATAATCTGATGCTGTTCCTAATCTTAAATAATTTTCTTCTTTTTTTTCAGTGACATGTGGATTATTATTTATTTAATTATTTTAAGCAATCTTTCAACAATTTTTACCCTTCGGTTTTCTTGTTTGTGTTATTACCCCTAGATCAGAAATGTTGAGACGAACCAGTGCTTAGATAACATGGGACGCAAGGAAAATGAAAAAGTTGGCATATTCAACTGCCACGGTATGGGAGGAAACCAGGTAAAAATGAAGCTCACTTTATTGTCAAAACAATTTTGGGAAAGAATTTTTTTTTTAAGACTGAGCACATTGTAACAATTGTGAAATCAAGCCAGTGTTTATTACACACATTACTCTTTCCACACTTTCCAGTCTGGATGGCTTTAAAAGGGGTGGTTAGACCAGTTAAAGATAGGCACGACAACAACAACAACAACAATAATAATTTATTATTTATACCCTGCCCATCTGGCTGGATTCCCCAGCCACTCTGGGCGGCTTCCAACAGAATATTAAAATGCAATAATCTATTAAACATTAAAAGCTTCCCTAAACAGGGCTGCCTTCACATGTCTTCGAAAAGTCTGCTAGTTGTTTTTCTCTTTGACATCTGGTGGGAGGGTGTTCCAAAGGGTGGGTGCCACTACCGAGAAGGCCCTCTGCCTGGTTCCCTGTAACTTGGCTCCTCGCACCAAGGGAACTGCCAGAAGGCCCTCGGCACTGGACCTCAGTGTCCGGGCAGAATGATGGGGGTGGAGACCATCAATGGTTGCTAGCTGTGCTGGTATGTACTGCCTCCAGTATCAGAGGTCGTATGCCCATCCTCTTCTGCTTCACTCCACCTGCCAAAAGGCAGGGGAAGGTGTACAGCTACAGCCTCCTGCTCAGTTAGGCAACACCTCTGAGCATGCCCAGCCCAGTGAGCTGCAGAAAAACTCATAGGCACCTCCTGGAGAAACCACTGCTTCCCTGCTGTGGCTTCCTTCCTTCCTTCCTTCCAGGAGCAGCAAAGGCCTTGAAACGTTTGGAGCAAGACACCTCATGAAGTATATGCTGTTTCAAGTTTCAAGCAAGACCTAAGGCAGTAATTCCGCTTAAAGGCTTTATTGAGGCACCAAGAACAACAAACAGGGGCAAAGCAACTGCATATATATATATATATATATATATATATATATATATATATATCTGAAGGCTTGGGCCACTCCCACTCTCAACATGATTGGCTGTCTAAACCCCCAAGCTGCGAATCGTAGCCCAGTGCTTAAGAGCCAATGCTGGTAGCCCAAACCCTGACCATGTTACGTGATTGAATATAATCAAATCAGAACACGGACTCGAAATCCAAGTCCAAACTCAAGCTCAGGTGAACACAGACCACTGCAGACGTAACACCTCATTTTGCCGTTTGTTGCTTCCTTGACTGGGTAGGCTCCCAAAGATGAGAGAGGGCATGGGAGTCAGTGGGAGAGGGGCAGCAGTGCAGACTTTTGCCCTATAGAGCAAAATTTGTAAATCCAGCACAGTTTAAAGGTATAAAGGTCCTTTTATTGCTGGACCTTATAACTAGCTTAGAAATCCAAAAAAGATGAGGCTGGAATTGTAACATTCAGCACTGTGTTTGCCATTCTAAAATCAGTTGCTAGTTGCCAATGTAATGCTGCACATGTGTATTTTGGGTTTAACCATATGTAAAAATGCCTTGCAAACAGCTCTAGGGCATTGTATCTAAATATTAGAACACGTGGAAGTAAAACATGCTTGAATCTGCTTTTAATAATCTTTTCCCCTTTTAAAACACCCTAATTGGTAACTTAGTATGATTTGCATGCATTCCCTAATTGGTAATGCAATCAAGTTCAATTTGCATGCTTTGCCAAAGGCTTTCAACAATTAATTGGCGAAAGGTTGCTTTCAACAATTAAGAGAAGCTACTTTTCCTGTAGATTTCATTAGAATACTTTAAATCAATTGGGAGGTGAATTCTAAGTAATTGGGAGTCTTGTAAATAATTAAAATAGCTGCCACATAGGTTGCTTTAATTTGTCTTCATTGTTTTTCTGACCTGGGACTACCTTAATCCCATCTGGCAGTGTGGAATTCATAACTTTTCCTCCCTTGTACGCATATTTTTCCCCTTCTCTCTTATCTTCCCCTCACCCTCCTTTCTCCCTAAAGAACAAAGAACAGAAGGTTGTGGTGATATTGCTACCAGGATTCAGTGTAGTGCTAAGCCTAATGTTCCATCAGTGCAACAGATTATTATTATTATTATTATTATTATTATTATTATTATTATTTTATTAACTTCCACATTATAATGTGTGCATTTTATTTAAAAAGGGGGCACGAAGCAGTCACAATTTAAGTACTTAAAAATCCACGTTTCCTGAAACCAGTGACACTTCAAAAGCAGAGCAGGCTAACCTTTGGCGCTCCAGATATTGCTGAACTACAACTCCCATAATCCCTAATCAGTGGCCATACTGACTGGGGCTCAGGAGGGTGCAGAACAGAATGCAGAAGTAGCTTCAGAAACAGCGTTAAGAAGATGAAAATGGGACTCCGTAATTGCTCAGGGTGAAAAGGAGAGGGTGTTATTGTGGGGTGAGAATGGGGCAGGAAGTCCCTTAGTAATACAGACTTTAAAAAAAAATAATGCCAATACCTATCTCTTCCAGGTATTTTCATACACGGCTGACAAGGAGATTCGTACAGATGATTTGTGTTTGGATGTGTCTAGACTCAATGGTCCTGTGATCATGTTAAAGTGCCACCACATGAGAGGAAACCAACTCTGGGAGTATGATGCTGAGGTATTTATTCAAACACAGAAGGAAACCAAACGTAGTGTTACTAATCATGTTCAACTTTTATTGCCAGGGTCTCAAGATGAACAGGCAAAACCTGTCACATGTCCTAGAATGTGTTGCTGCTTTCAATTTGGCAAAAGATCTTTTGGCCATGGCTGGAGTTGGTGTTTCCTGTAATTTGTCCACAGACCTATGAGCCTTTCAACTTTATTCAGAATATCTGGGGGAAACAAACCTTGCCTGCACCCACCACCCCACCACTGACTTTTAACTCCCGATGTCACACAAACTTGAAATATTCCAGGATACATCTAACACAGTTAAGTGTGGTGAGGAGGTGTATATTGGTTGAGTATGTGCATACGAAGTCCAAGGTATGTGTGTGCATATATGTACATGTGCGCACACACACATCATGGTAAAATTAGTAAGGCTTGGTAGGCCAGTTGTGCAGGTCATGTGATCAAAGAAAGCAACGAGAAATGTTTATGCATTTGCAGGTATACATAAAATATTAAATTAAGTGGCAATGTTGTATTAGAAGGTAGAAGAGCTGGTGCTCAGTTAGCTAAGTTTGTGGCTTATGTCAGGAACATTTTCTTCGTTGTATCTGGCATGAAGTTTTCAGTCCTTTTTCCAACTTCAGATCCAGATCCAGAAACTGTAACTTAGGATTTCACACACACACACACACACACACACACACACGTGAGAGCTCAAATTGTGTTTGGAGTCTGGGTCGTAACCAGGGGCTAGTTAGGTTGGATCCTGCCAAGGGCTCAGAGTAGCTAGGAGCCTGCACATCTGTGCACTATTAGAATTGTTCAGTGGCAGAGCATGAAAGACAATGAAAAGCAAACTTTTGAGTTTCTGGTCTGGGGGGCGTTGATACAGGTCCTTGCTACGGGTGCAAGAGACCTTGGGTCCATCTCTGTTTGAAGTGCCCTCTGTAGACCTACCCACTATCCCAGCCACCTCCTCTCCTGATCGTCAAATGTTCATCATGAAGCTCTTCAGGGCGATTCCAACCAGGGTTCCCAGTTGCAGGGAGAATTCTAACTCTGATCAACTGAATGCAGTTAGAATCCCCCTTTCGGACCTTGGTGCAAAATACATAAAGGCTAGGAAATAAGACAACACACTAGGGAACTTGGGGTGGGATTTTCCACCTCCCCATTTCTAGCCTACACATGCTGTTTTGAATGCCTAAAGAGAGATAATTTATCACTGTAGTGTTTTCTTTGTTGGGCTCAACTGTTCAGAAACTACATCAGGAGTGGATCTTAGTGCTCCCATCTTCTAATGGCAGTGAGTCACTAGGTATAAATTATACCAGTGCCCCAGGGTCTATTATAGTCTTCTTATAACTTTGGGGACTGTGGAAGACAGTGCTTTTGACTTACTATGAATGGCCCCAAACCTTCCTATGTACAAGACTGACATTTCTCCTACATTCCACAACAAGCTCTTAAATTGACTGAAGGCACCATTTGGGCTATATCTTTCATATACCCACATGATGAGATTGCAAATAGAAGTGTTTTCGGCAACTGGTGCTAGAGAATGACTGAACTGCAAGCTTGAGTGCAGAAGGAATGGGGGGGCGGACAGGGATACACTTTCTGGTTCACCTTGAAAATAGATTTATATAGTAATTTTTGAAACTTATAATTTCTGCAGTAATCTGCTTCCCAACATGCCAATAATATACAAGCCCTCGCTCATTATTCCAAGGCTGCTTTCATTCTTGGGGAATGATATACAGGACGATAAAATATGCAGTACTGTAAATTACTGTGACTCGATCCATGATTGTACATCCATAAATACTGCTGCTGTAGAATATTTGGGATGCAAAAAGAGAAGATGATGATAGTTTCATCATTGTAAAAAGGCATATTATAAGAAGTATATGGGTACTGGAAAGCTGTAGAACTAGTCGGAGCAGTGCAAATCATTATTTTGCAAATACTTGAATGTAGCTTGTTAGGAAAATATTCAGCAATTGAATGTACTCACTGAACTAGTTCACCCAAGTGTATTTTGCACTTGACAATGATAGCATCAGATGGTAGCGTTTGTGCGTGTGAGCACAGACCATTTGCAGATTGAATTCATATGAAAGTTCCCACAGCCACAGAGGAACATTTCATTCAACCAGCACCTGTATATGATTTTAAAAATCCACCAGTGGCATCATTCACTCTCTTAAAGCATGTAAAGGCACAAGGTGAGTGGACTTGTGTTCTAAAGTCAAGTGCTGATAAATCAAATGCTGTATCTGCGTGGAGCAGCCCAGTATCCCCTCAGCAAACGGCGTTTGCACTGACATCACCTCTCTGAAAGCACATGATAGGGCCATTACCTTGCTTAAGCTAAACACATCTGGGTCTGGTCAGTACCTAAATGAGAGACCTGCTAGGAATCCCATGTATACTGCCACTTTCCATAATGGAAAAAGCAAGGAATAAATGATAGAAAATAAATAAATATCTGAGCTATTGTAGGGGAAATTTCCATACAAACCATTTGTGGGTGCAAGTAACTTCTTTGGATAGGTTGGGAGTGGTTTTTGCATTTGTTTTATTTTACTTCCAGTTCAGTAATACATTTTTGGGGTCCTCCTGTTCAGATTAGTGCTTCCATTTTGACGTCATACAGTGGTACCTCGGGTTACATACGCTTCAGGTTACAGACTCCGCTAACCCAGAAATAGTACCTTGGGTTAAGAACTTTACCTCAGGATGAGAACAGAAATTGTGCGGCGGAGGCGGCGCAGCAGCAGCAGGAGGTCCCATTAGCTAAAGTGGTACCTCAGGTTAAGAACAGTTTCAGGATAAGAACAGACCTCCAGAACGAATTAAGTTCTTAACCCGAGGTACCACTGTATTTGAAATGTTCAATGGATTTCTTTTTAAATAAAAATGCTTTTTCTTCTGCAGTTATGGTTCCACAAGTGGAGAACCACTACCGAAAAGGCCCTTGTGCTGCCCCTCCGACCTCTCATGGAGGAGGCACAAGAAAAAGGGCCTCAGATGATGATTGCAGGATCATCCTATGGAGAAAGGCAGTCCTTGAAAGGAGGAGAACGATTTTCCCAACTCCCCCTCCTCTTCATGGTCCCATAAAACCTGTTATTGAAGGTTCCCCCAGTGCATATTTTCAAGGGATGGTGTGGGCTCCAGGAGAAAGGGGGAGTCAGCAAAAATATTACCATCTCCTCCTCTGTTAAAAGATGTCTCCCACTGGAACAATAGCACTAGTAAGACCAACTGGATTCTGGTCTGTGAATTCAACTTTTCCTCAGTGAATTAGAAAAATACATATTCACACCACAGAATATATATCTGTGATATATGTGTCACCCATTAACAGAATATTTTTCAGTTAAGAACTGCTGTTCTCTTAAGATGGAAATACATGGATATATTATCAATTAGTGAACGAAACTTCTAGTAATCTAGTAAGATTAATCTAGTAATCTAGTAATCTAGCAAGTTTTTCTAATAAATTGGCAAAATTGCTAGTTTTACAACATTTGTAAAATTTATTTGATAACATTTTAATGTTAGGTTCAGCTGAAACTAACTCATGCTTGGGTTAGACACACTGAAATTAAATGGACATAATTAACTTACGGCCCATTGATTTCAACAGGCCTAACTCCCAAACATAATAAAATATGGATACAATCCTATGTTCAGAAATGGTCCACAAAAAAATGCCTAATCAAAAACATGTTTTGCTGTAGATTGAGGGCTTTTTTGTTTTTAATAGCTTGCAAAAACGTGTAGAAGCATCTTGTAAAATCTGTGTTGGCCATTAGATGGAGCCAGCAAAAAAGAAATATTTTATGGCTCAGCTCCTATATTAAGAAACTCTGTTAAGAAGACAGCTTGTCATTATTTTAATCTGTAAGTTTTGTTATGATGTTATTAATTTACATTCATACAGAAAATAATTTTAATAAAAATTGCAGCTACTCCATGCTGAAATGTATGCTGCTTGATTGTAGAGATGCTATCAATTCTTTTTCCACTTTTGCAATATTAGTCCTGGGTTTAAGCTTTAGATAGATGATTGATAGATAGAGATAGAGATAGAGATAGAGATAGAGATAGAGATAGAGATAGAGAGATAGAGAGATAGAGAGATAGATAGGTGATAGATGGATGATTGATAGATAGAGAGATAGAGCTTTCAGTTTTACTTTTAAAGGACTGGAAATGAACACTGAATTTTTTTGCTATATAAGAGGTTTGCAGAGCTGTGGGTTTTTTGTTTTTTTGTTTTTTGTTTTCTCTTCTCCCCCCACCCTATCTGCATATTTGTGCTTCAAAATACAATAAATAGCAAATTTCTTGTTCTTACAGTAGTGTGTTCATACATTATGTATTGTATCCAGTGATTTTTGTGCACAAATGAAATAGAAGTTATATGCAAGCATAACTGCAGACACAGTGGACCTTGTGTTTCTTCTCTTCCTCGTGTGCAGTGTATTCCCCAAATTGCTCTACAGCAGGGATGTCCAACAGGTCGATCGCGATCTACTGGTAGATCCCCAGGAGGTTTGGGTAGATCGTGGTCGATCGCTGGGTGCCTTTCCTTAGCGTTGGTAAAATAGAATCTGGCTCTGCCCCCTCGCCCCACCCTCCATTGTTGTATGATCTTCAGAACGGAAGACAGAGCTTACTCAGTTTGTTTCCCTAGTGATCTGTTGGTGAGTGGCTGGTGGCTGTTCTTTCTCCCTTGAACTTAGGCTTGAATTCTCAAAAATCGGGGCTTTGCTCCTCCCTAAAAAAGCTCAACAACTTTTACCTGAACCCCCCCAAAATGAGGCTTCCCTTCCTAAAAAAAGCTGAACAACCCTGACCTGAACCCCGCCTAAAAAAAGGGGGTAGATCACTGCCAGTTTTTAATTCTGTGAGTAGATTGCAGTCTCTTGGGCGTTGGCCACCCCTGCTTTAGAGGGTTGAGTGGTCTTCCAGGGCAGATTTGCAAAGCGTGGAGAAAGGAGAATAAGGAGAAGTTCTATTGCAGAAAGAACTTGCTCCTGCAATGTTTGATTCGACTCTTATGAAAATAAGGTTTTAAAACTTCCATCCAATTTCCGCATCAGCACAGCTGTAGGATCCCTTTTCGTTTAGTATTTTGCATAGTTATTTGTTTACGGAGCAACACAAATAGCTAAAATACTGGGATAATCCTGCCAAATTTAAGCACTCTTAATTCTGATTCATTTAAATGCTACAGCTAATTTTGTGTGTAACTGAGGGTCAAAAGAGACATGACACAGAAGAGTCATCATTCTAGCTGTCTCTTTAAGGATCTGAGGGGAGTGCCAATTTTGATCAGAGTTGCAACACTGGGTGGGTTTAACCCTTCTATGGTATTTTCCTATTCTGAATCATCTGTGTCCCCAGCTGCTATTATTCCACAGTGGAAAGACAGGAGAAGGGAACAGGGGTGTACAATTGTTTTGAAAACAAATACAAAACAAAATGAATGAGCCCAATTTGTCGTCTTTGCTGTTGAATTAAAATGAGTGGAAAAGCAGAATAAGCAGAATGTCACCCATTTCATTTTCCCATTTCAATTTCAATTGCCTTCCTCTTGAGGCACTCTTTTGTGTTATCTGGAACACAGTATACAGTTCGTGGAAAGGTCACAATGGGGAGAGAGGGCAGTGAAACTTGCAGATTAGAAAGTTGCATTTAGTTTACATAGGTTATGTCTGTGTGCTTTATTTTTTAAATTGCCTTTGATTGAGGACTCTTTGTGGAAGCTGCCTAAAATTTGGCAGTTCCATTGGCCTTAGTGGTGAAAGAATGCCATAAATATTTCATACTGTTAGTGAATAAAACTTAGAAGTTACAAGCAGGAATTTAATGTTGAATGGAAGGCTTAGAGAATGCCTGCTTCTTCTTTTTTTAATTGATTCCACTTTGTCCAACATAACTAATGTTCAGTCATGTAGTAGGATATTGGTTGAAAAAGTTCAAGGTTCTCACAAATAGTATCTGAGATGGTAAACCTTTCCATGGGACTAAAAGGGGGGGGGGAATCCCCCATGTAAAAAAAACTTATACAGTATGTCAACCAGAAGACTATGCTGCCACCCTTCTTAATGATCTAGTAGTTTTCAGTAAGCAAGAAAGTTTCTCCGTTTAGGGTTAACCTTTTTTAGTTTGTTTACTGCATCTGGATGTTTGGGGTTTTAATTTACTCTTTGTTGACAATTTAGAGCTATTCCAAGTTGAAGAATATGCAAGTTTTAGGAGAGAGCTTTTACATTTCTTGTATCAGCAAAGCACACACTCCTCTTGTGTTATGAAAGATCATAAACTCTTTAGACGTTCACTGTGCTGGTTTAGTGCATGCAACAGCCTGACAGTCAAAACTTTGATGAAGCAATTTGTAATATATCTCTAGCATTGCTAAATATACCAATGTGAAGTCTGAGAGTATTTCTGTTGCTTGTTGCTTCCCTGAGGAAAATGTGACTATGGATTTTTAAAAGGGGGAAAACGATCCCTTTTCATCTTTTATGAACTTATTACTGATGAAAGTTCAAACCTCTATAGAAATTTAGCTTTGGGTTAAAGAAGAAGCATGAAAATTGTTTTCCTCAAGCTGAACTGTGAGCATATGGAAGACCGAAGACTCATAATAAATACTAATAGCTGATGGGTTAAGAAATTTGTAATATATGTCAACAAATCAAATAAATACAGGCTTACTCTAGGAGTACCAAAATGCACTGTCATCCACTCACAAGAGTTAGCATCTGACTTGGGGAAACCTCAAAGTTTGCAGAAGTGTACTCTAGAATAAACACCCTAAGGGTAGGGTGAAGGACACAAAAGAGCCCAGTGATGATTGAATATTTTCATTGGCCACACTGTCTGTTTGCAGGGGCAGTGCAATGGAATATCCTGGAGATATGACTGGCTGTAACCCTGAACACAGCTCCACATTACAATGTTTTGTTTCAGGTCCTTCTTGCTATCACTTCCTAAATCCAAGTATTGCCCATGCCTGCCTGGTACCTCTTTCTTGCCCCAACTCAAATGCCCTAAAATGGTATCCCCTCACCTGCTAAGGCTGAGCAGGCATCCCACCTCTTCCTTCTCTCCCCAGAGTACATAGACCAGGTTTCCTCAAACTTGGCCCTCCAGATGTTTTGAGACTACAGTTCCCATCATCCCTGACTACTGGTCCTGCTAGCTAGGGATCATGGGAGTTGTAGGCCAAACACATCTGGATGGCTGAGTTTGAGGAAGCCTGACATAGACAGTTCTCCTGCTACTGTACGTTTCCATCTCCTTTGTTTGCCTAGTCATGAGATCTCCCTCTGCAAAATGGGAAACTATCAAAGCATGAGACTCCACACCCTTCACAAACTCTACTCAGATTTAGTAATCCGACTCCCTGGATGTTGTGCCCTGTCTTCTGCTCTCCAACACTCCACTCCATTTCAGGGTCCCTGGCGATGGAGGTATGGGAGAAGAGAGTTCTTCAACACCTCCTCTTGTCTCTCATCCAAATAAGATGGCTAGCTTCTCAAGATCTTTGTGCCCCCATGATTGCTGAATAACACTGGGCAACAATTTTTTACTTTTTGAATGTTGTCTAGATTTCTACAACTGATTTAGGGTATTTTTGCACTGCTGAATCAGGAAATGGCATCCGTTTCTCTCCATCAGGTCAGGTTTTCTGTAAACTGAATGGTGGGCATTGATAAAGGTAAGTACATGTAAATTGCATGTTGCTTCACCATTTTTCAAACTTCAGGGCTTGAACTTCTGTTTCTTGGAACGCCTGGAATGCTCAGCAGCACGGAGGTCTCTCTTCAGAGTCCAACAGTAGTCAGCCATCATGACTGTGTCCCAGCGACCCTGATACCTGGTCTCCATCTCTTTAATGTCCTGATGTAATCTCTCCCCCTGCTCGTCACTCATTGAACCCAGGTTCTCAGGAGACCGGTCCATATGTGAAAATAGGTAGTGCTCATGTTGCAGCCCAGGTTTCTGAAAGCAGTCAGCATGTTGTTGACAAGTTCTGTGTAGTTTCTGGCCTTATTGTTGCCAAGAAAGTTCTTCACTACCAGAACAAATGCCTTCCACGCTTCCAGTTCCACTTCATTCATTGAGTTTCCGAACTCTGGATCTCTGATGAGCTGACGGATCTGAGGACCGTCAAAGATGCCAGCTTTCAACTTCTCCATGGTCAATCCTGGAAAGGCCTGGCACAAGTAAATGAAGCAGTCACCATCCTTGTCCAGAGCCTTGGTGAACTGCTTGATTAAGCCGAGCTTGATGTGCAGCGGTGGGAAGAGTATTCTGTCTCTGTCCACCAGAGGGTCGTTGATGACGTTCCTTTCTTTGCAAGGCACCAATTCCTCCCGCACAGGCCAGTTCTTCTTTGTGTAATGCTGAGCACGGTCCTTACTATCCCACATGCACAGAAAACATGGGTACTTGGTGAAGCCAGACTGTTGTCCCAACAAAAAGTTCACCATCTTCAGGTCAACACAAATAAACCACTTATGCTGATCATAACCAATTTTCTCCAGCACATACTTCACCGCTTCATAGTTCTCCTTCAGTGTACTCGAGTGAGCCAGGGGTATAGAGGCAAACTGGTTGCCATTGTGTAGCAGAACACATTTCAGTGATCGCTTGCTGCTGTCAATGAACAGTCTCCAATCTTTGGGTTCATACTGTGGCACTCCAAGCTTGAGCAGAAGCTGCGCAATATCTGCACAGTACACCAAGTCCTTCTCTTCCGAGAAAAAACGGAGATACTCTTGATGCCTGTTGCACAAGAAGCTGATGCGAGCACTGTCAGAGAGGAGGTTTTTTCCCTTCATTCTAGATGCCAACAGTTCGGCAGAGTCCTTTGACAAGCTGAGGTCACGAACTAGATCATTCAACTCCTTTTGGGAAAATGGATGTGGAGCATCATCTTCAAGAACCACTTCTTCTTCTTCATGTCCTTCAACACTGGAGGCATCTTCATCACTAATGTCAGGAAGTTCTCCGAAGATAGGCACTGGAATTTCATCACAATGAGCTACAGGATGACGTGCTGATTTAAGATCAGGATACTTCGTGGGGCGGCTGCCCCATTAACTTAGTTTTGATCCCCCAACTTTATGCTTTGCTGGACCAATTTATGGAAGATTTCGAGGTTTTATGACTTCAAACTGATCCCTTTTCAACATAATCACCCAGAACTATCGGACCTGAATACTTCTTGTCATTAAAATAATCATTTCCAATCAAAACAATTATTTGACAAGGCATTTTACCCCCACCAACTTCTTCTAAAATGCTCCACACAAGCGTACATGTGAAAAAAAACTTTAAAAAGACATGTGGCCATAGCTCAAAACTTGACCTGATTGAGCAAAACCAATGTGATTTTTGGATTCAGTGCATCAGATTCATCCTAAATCAGCTGAAAAAATGCAGACAACAAATTTGTTGTTGACCAGTGTAATCAGACAAGATGGGGCAGAGAGACAATAAACGCCCAGCTCTATATTAGTACATGGAGGAACAGACGCTTCATCTTCCTCCCATTGTATTCAAGTCTGAAGAGAACCTACATGTGTACAACTGGAGCAGACAGAGCACCCAATAACTTAACAAAAGCCAGTATTCCTGATAATGCATACAGACGCTATATGAGTATGCTCTGTTCAGAGCTTCAAATGAATGAATAGAAATCAGAAACATGGAGATCAGACATTGTTCCAATTTATCTTCCCCCCATGTTCACCGAAATTATGAAAAGGACTGAAATGAATTTGTGCGCTTTATCTGAAGCAATGGTACTTACTGTGGCCGTTTGTCTATATATGGACAAAAATTGGTTACCCTTTGTAGCACATAATGATAATTGCGACTATGGTGGGCAACTGCTTTTGCAATCCACTTATCCTGTGAAGGAGCAAAAATTGCCCTAACATTATTTGTGTGTATTAAAGGCTTTCAGTATGTCAGAGTCAAAGAAAAGTAAGTTATCATCCGCCCTTAGTTGCTGGAAATGTGAAATGTCTGCAGGTGTACATGAAAATGTAATCAGATAAGTGAGTAGTGTTTCTAATTTATATTGAGGACTAGTATCATTTTCAAAGAAGTGTTTGTGGAAAGATGTGTATTGACAGTAAGACATTTTCTGAGTCCTGGTTTAACTGCATGTGAAATTTATTTGCTTTTGTCAGTATATAGGTAAATGGGAATACAGCTTTGAGGTAAGTGTGTTGAAAACTGGCAAACCTCGTGATTGATTCTAGAATAGGACCTTGCTTGTTTTACTGCTGTGGTGGTACATATGACCTTGGCTTTCAGTAGATTGTGTTTTATTATGGCTCACTTTAAATTTCCTGTAGTTGAAAATATTACATTGTAGCTTTCTAGAGACAAAGAAGGGGGGAGGAGAGAAAAGAAACATATTCTGAAGATATGTAGCAGAAAGGACCAGAATGTCCTTTCTTAAATATGCTCTGTATTATTTCAGGACTTGATTTGTTTTAAACTATACAATATTAGAGTGTTCTTTTGAAACATGTTAAGGAAAACTTCATTTATGGCTTTTTCCTGCACCTGTGCAAATGAGTTGACAAAACTCCCATTGATTTTGGTGCTGCATCATAAATCTTCTGCTAAGCACTTACAGCAGAGCATCGGGCCATGTCCCCCTGAGAGATTCATTGATCATCTAACTGCACTCCTTTAGCTTCATTCATTCACGATGTTGATACACTTGCAGGGTACACTTGTAAGCATTCTTTAACCGGTCAGAATCTCCAGGAATGCAGCAGAAAACTTGGATCCCTACTACAGAGCAAAGCAATGAGAACGTTGGGTATGAATGTCTGGATCTGACAAATAGGGAAAGTGTTTAAATTATAACCCAAGCTTTCATTTTAAAGCCAAATAAAATAGATTGTCACTACAGAAACACAGTGCTAACACATGCCTTGTTGCTTTGAGGAACCAGCTGTTTTTAAAGTGTTGTTTTTGGGTTTTTGGGGGGGGTTTTAGTCTAATAATCCATGGTAGTCTAATAAGCCTTGGCAGGCATGCAATTATTAATGGCATTGGCTAGTGTGATAACTAGCTTCTCATTGAACAGTGCAAATTATTTAGATGGCTGATAATGCTTCTGCTGCACAGGTTTTTTTTTTTTTAAGGTTATGGTAACCAAGCAGCAGAGGTTTTGGAAGATCTGGCATATAATTCAGAGCCTCATCTAGATTGAAGGCTGTTTACTTTCCACAACATGCTTTTTGTCTGTAAACTGAAAGACTAATAATTTCATGAGGTTCCTTGTTTTCCTCTAAATTAGCAGGATAAATGAAAAGGCAAACAGTGCGGGAGGTTGGTTCTGTGCATGAATTTGAGATGAGCTTAGCTCCTTTGAATTCAGCACAGCTCATTGGAGGCAAGACTACAGTATTTGATTATGTTCCTTTTCGATCTGAAGCCTTCTGCTAAATTGTTCTTACTTTGTTTATAATTATCTGTTGAATCTGCTGGATATATGTGTCTATAATAAATATTTAAATACACAAGATTATTAAATCTTCCCATTGATTTATTCAGATGACATTTCCTTTCCACTAGTGAAAAAGAGAGAAAAGGGAGGACATGAACTTGCATCTCATAATGAAACTGAAGCAAAAAAATTGATGCGCCAGCCGCTTACTCAAAGTGACATTATAAGGACATTCATTCTTGAATTTTCTTATTGTTTTCCATGCAAATACACTCTTAATCACATACGCAAATGTATGCTGCAGTGACTTACTATTATTTATTTATTTATATCTGCCCTTGTTTATTTAAATCTGCCCTTCCTTGCAGATTTATATCTGGGAGGGATACAAAACATACATTAAAAGTTTCAAACTACGGCCATCCAACAGATTAAAAGAAGCAGATGAAATAACAGGGAAGTCAGCAACAATAACAACTTTCTAAATCCAACCAAGTGAATGAACCTCCCATACAGTTTATGCTAAGAATAACTGGCTTTTCAGCTGTCAGTTAGACAGGGAACCACTAATCAATATATGTTTTGTTTTGTTTTGTTTTTAAAAGTAAATGAAGGCTGAACTCAAGAATAGCTGTTAACATATTTGACTGCTATTCTTCATGTTGTTGGGTTTGAGGCATTCTGCTTAGTATTTTCCACTTAGCCAGTTTAGTCTATACATAGTAGGGAAGACACACAGGCTGAATTCATTAAAGTATGATTGTTGATACCTGCACAGCTAGAGGACAAGAGAGAGAGAGAGCTCATTGCAACAGCTGGCTCCATCATTCTTCTCCCACAAACTACTGGGAGGGCATTGCATCTTGATGCAATGTACAGTGTGGACCCAGTGCTTTCTGGGTGGAGAATAATAGCACAATCATCCTTTCCCCTCAAAGCAAAAATAAAATATAATTCCCACTTGCACTTTCATGTAGTATAATCCCGCAAACCGTAGACTCTTCCATACAACTCTTTTGAATGTAATTTTCGTCTAGCATTTTTTTTTTATTAAAAAGAAGAAGGGCAACTCACTTGAAACAGGGTGATCAAGAAAGCTATCATTTGTACAATAAATACTTTACTCAGCAAAGCAGGTATGACCACAGAAGAATGGACCACATGGCTTATAACTAGTACGACTGATAAGCCTCATTCCCGGTTTATTTTACACCTGGAGTCAATTCTGAAGCATTTTATGTTAGGCTTTCCTCCCTGTCACTCTGGGCGAGATTTGAAGCACACTTCTGCTCACACGAGGGGAAGCACTGCAATGTCTGCCATTGCCACCAAGGTCAGATCCCAGGTCATTCCCCAACTCCCAGAAAGAACTTGGGCAAAGGACTGCAGGAAGTGGAAGCAGGAAAGCCCCACTGCATGAGTGGAACTCCTTTTATAGCTCTTTCAATCCTACCCATTGAGTAGGATCCAGTGGAGCCCTCAGGGAATTCTCTCAGCACAAGGATTTCTTTGCACAACAGAATGCCTTCCCCCTGTGGGTCCCTAAATCTGTCCTAGGGCTTCCCCTTGGAACAGATTTGGGAAGGACTTGTGCAATTAGCAATCCTTGTGTTTATGGGACTCATTAGAAGACTAACTCCCATTGTTTCTGGATTAAGATTTAGAAATCTTGAGTTGGTTAAATCTGTCTAGTTTTAAGGAAGTCATGTAATTGGTGGGTACTTTTTTCAAGATTAAATCTTACAACTGTACTTGAGAACATCACTTGATCTGGTTTGTTGAGCTTCCCTTTGCCAAAGGCCCAGCAGTGTTTTTCTTCTCTTTTCCATTTTTTATGTGATTTCTGTCTCTTTGTTTGTTTACCATTTTTCTTGTCATACAGACGCACACATTTCTCCATATCATTACCCAGTCATGTTTGACCATAAGCAGAATAGAGGATGGCACTCGTGGCCCCACAGTGGAGACATGCAATGGCAGCCCCTTTCAAAAGTGGCTACTGAGAAACTACACGCGACTGGAGGTTTTTAGGAACATTTTTTACAGTCCCACTGACTATTTTCTTTAGCAAATGTCTCGAGGTTGGTATCAAAGGTGCAAAAAGAAAAAGCTAAGCTCCTTGCTTGATTGCTTGTGCTCTTTCCCCATTTTCTCCCCTTGTTTAGTTTTTTACATAGTGTTAAGATGTAGAAACAACAGCTTAGAAATAGCGTTAGTTTATGCTGCTTAGCTCTGGGTGTGTTTAAAACAGTCAACATTAAAAGTCACATTTGATTGTCCTTTGTGGTGTATGTCTTTTCTCTTTTTGCAAAAAACTGTGAATTAGAAAGCATGGCTTTTGTGTTCCCCCTAAACATATAGTAGCAGCTGTATTGATGGCTACACCTATTCCTTGCTTTAGCCACTGTGATGCAAAGAAAGTGTTGTTATTGTTTTCACACCTAGAAAGGGCATTCTCTGCACTGCAAAACAGATGGTGGAAATCTGTTTGGCATGATCCTGTTTTTGCCAGGTCATTAATGCACTGGTGCCAGCAAGGCACGTCAGGTCGAAGGCCCTTAACACCCACATAAAAATTGCAGGATATTCAGATGTACAACCCGAACTCCTGTATGGTACACCATCAGCACTGTTACCCAGCATTGGGTCAACTATGATATTTAAGTTTATTGTCAGTTTTATCAATTGCATTTTGGTTGCTAAAGATGCATTGTTTAGCTTGGCACAAATGCCTCCTCTCAGATATAAGAACTTCCATGCAGTCAAACTGGGCCTTTGAGGGCTCATCCAGACTTGGCAGCAAAGTGCACATTCTCCTGGTCTGTTTACCACCTTCCTCAGGTCCGCCTAATTATTTATTCAGTAATCCATTCTTTTTGGTGTCCTAACATGAAACGGGCATATATAATATAGCGGACTGTGCCACTCCCCCCCCCCCAAATTGGCATCCATCCTCTCCTGCAGCCCCAAACTCACTGCCACCGCATCCCGGTTCCATCCATGGTATTATTTCCAGGGCACTTTTTGAATGGTTTCATTTTTAGTGTGTGTGTGTGTGGTTTTGGAGCAATCTCTCTTTACCTGAATTTATTTTGGGGCTAAGCTCATTCTGAACAAAAGTGAAGTGATTCCACGAGCTGCAAGGGGGACAGGACTCTGTGGACACAAAGAAGAAAAGCCATTTCTAGACAGGATTGCAGTCTTTTTGAAAGGTTCAAGTACATAGCTCAAGGGTTCTTAGGGACCCAGCCTTGCTTCTAGGCCATAGTTGTGTCCTAGAATGTACTAGCTCCAGGCTGTTTAAGTTGTCTGTGCCCACTGTTGGAAGACTTGATTACTCACATCCAGGCATAGGCAGCTCGTGCTTCATGTGGTGCTGCCCATGAAAAGTGTTCAGGAAATCTGATCAGTGCAGAATACCACAGCTAAACTCATGGCTGGAGATTGTGAGTTGGCATATGCACAGGACACCTATATGGAAATTGCTACATTGGCCACCAGTGTGTGGCCTAAACCTAAAGGTAAAGGTAAAGGACCCCTGACAGTTAAGTCCAGTCACAGACGACTCTGGGGTTGCGGCGCTCATCTCGCTTTACTGGCTGAGAGAGCCGGAATTTGTCTGCAGACAGTTTTTCTGGGTCATGCGGCCAGCATGACTAAGCCGCTTCTGGCGAAACCAGAGCAGCGCATGGAAATGCCGTTTACCTTCCCACCAGAGTGGTACCTATTTATCTACTTGCACTTTGACGTGCTTTCAAACTGCTAGGTTGGCAGGAGCTGGGACCGAGCAACGGGAACTCACCCCGTCACGGGGATTCGAACCGCCCACCTTCCAATCAGCAAGCCCTAGGCTTGCCAATTGGACCACAGCACCACCTGCATCCCACCTAAACCTTAATGACCTAAGGACCAGGACATCTCAGAGAAACACATTTTCTGATACAATCTTTTCCAGAGGTGGAAACCCTGCTTCAGGTTCAGTCATTTGGGTCTCCTCAAGAGCCATTCTGTTTTAGTTGACTATTATTTTGACTGTATCTTTATCCTTTTTAATGTGTGGTTTCATGGAATTGCTGTTTGTGCCCCTCTGGAAGCAGGAGCTGAAAGGCAGCCTAGAAAATCCTGTAAGTAAATACAATTAAATAAATAATTACGTTCTTGGTAATTGTATAGTAGGTACATATCTGTATCTTGGTAGTAGGTACCCAGAAATGCGTCATAAATAAACCCTGAGTATTTCTCAATGTGGTAACGCCATTTACAAAGCCACCTCAACCCTTTTTGCACTTTTCAAGCAGTATCATACCACTTTAAGTGGACACGCTTCCCTCGCACCCCAAGAATCTGGGAGTTGTAGTTCGTTAAGGGTGTAAAGCATTGTTAGGAGACCCTGATTCCCCCTCACAGAGCTACAATTCCGTATGGTTTAGCTATGGAACTCTTGACTCTTTAAAGTGGTATGATGCTGTTTTTAAATGTATAGTGCAGATGAAGCCTTAACAGTGCTGTACAAAAGTTATATTAAAAAGAACAAACCCTGCCCATAGGCTTACAAATTAACGGGTGTGTTAGCATGGTTATTGTTTCTAGTCTAGACATTTCCAGAGCATTTTAAGATATCGTTTATAAGGCAAATGTCAGTTTTCCTGTCGATATTTTAGGTTAAGAATTTAAAACATTTGCATCAGTAATGTTACCTGTCCAAGTTGCTGTTGAGCACGTGCGCGCACACACGTAAAGATTAACTTAACATTTACTCTTTGTCCTAAAATGAATGGGTGTTTTTTTTCTTTTCTTTTAAGCAAGCTTGCATATGCTTGAGTAAGAAAGAAAACTCTTCTTATTTTTTTTTAAAAAACCTGTTTTTACGAGTGTTTAAACAGCTAGAGATTGCTGCAGTATAATCATCTTTATGGTGAAAAATGAAGTAAATTCTAGACTGTGTGGTTTTGTTGTTAATATTTTCCCAAGGTAATTGATTGCTGACCAACAAAGAAAGCTCTTTCTAATAGCATACATAATTATGGAACCAAAGAAGTAAGTGCTTATAGAAGACTGTTAAAAAAACCCCCAACAATATGTTTGTCTGGCATGAAATTATGTAACAAATACAAAGGAACAGCTGATGGGAGGCAGCACGGTATCAGTTTCCTTGGGTTTGTAGATTTGCAATATCACCAGTTTAATTAATGCTAAAATACGTTATTTGAGCAATCCTGAATCTTTTCTATGAACAGCACACAAGTTGCATAGGTTAACAGTGCAGTTTTTAATGTCTCTTAAAAGGATAGGAAAAGGCTCTGTTCTTACAGAGCTGCAAAATATTAAACAGCCTTAAGGTGATTTAATTTAACAGGTGTAGATGTTTCTTTGGGAATTCCATGACAGATCGTTCAAAGTAAGAGCAAAACCTCAAGGGAGATGATGCTTCCCCAGTTGAAATTGTACAGCGCACAACATTTAGAAATGTGTAACGCATGTCAATCTAGCATGGAATAATGTGTAATCGTTTTGTAAAAGTTTAGATGTTTGTGCAATCTCATCATTGCAAACCATCTCAGGGAAATGGTTTAATTTTGAAATCAGCAATGAATAAACATTTCAGTGGTGTTGCAGCATGCAGTTCTGGTTTTCCTTAATGCCATCTGTGAAGTTGCTAAACAAGAACTTCTAACTCTGAATAAAAAGATACCAGCCCAAAAGTTTACCATTCTGTTTTTCTGTTATCAGTGATTGAGCAGACCGACCTTACAAGGTCTAGATCCATGCAGCTGATGGATATTTATGGATAGAGATAGTAATAATAATAATAATAATAATAATAATAATAATAATAATAATAATATTTCTATCCCTGCTCATTTATTATTTATATCCCGCCACTCTGGATGGCTCCCAACAGAATAATAATAATAATAATAATAATAATAATAAAGCAGCGATGAAACATCAAACATTAAAAACTTCCCTAAACAGGGCTGCCTTCAGATGTCTTCTAAAAGTCAGATAGTTGTTAATTTCCTTGACATCTGATGGGAGGGCATTCCACAGGGGGCGCCACTACCAAGAAGGCCCTCTGCCTGGTTCCCTGTAACCTGACTTCTCACAATGAGGGAACTGCCAGAAGACCCTCAGAGCTGGGCCTCAGTGTCCGGGCTGAACGATGGGGGTGGAGACGCTCCTTCAGGTATGCTTGAAATGAAGTAAATAAATACACAGCCTGCTGAATCAAGCCAACAGCCCACCTAGTCCAGCACCCTGTTCTCCCAGTGGTCAGCCAGATGCATGTAGGAAACCTGCAAACAGGACCTGAGTGCAAAAGCCGACAATGCCTAATATTTTGAGAGCAGTGTTTCCCATCTCAGTTTAAAAAGAATAATTGATCATTTGATACTTGATCTATGGTGCACAGCTGAATGATACAAATATGAATGTTTAGTATAATTGTTACATTTCTAGCTAAAAGCAGCAAAATAAAACATGGGTACTACATTTCAGTGATAGCGTAGCACCAAGATTTTGGTGCTTTTTTTTTTTTTTTTAAAAGAACCCTTTGGGGTTTTTTATTAAAAAAATCTTGTTTCTTGTGGTTCTGCGGGTTAAAAAAATAAATTGATCGTTTGATTTGATGACATCACTGAAAACAGGCGTACTGGCAATCAAAAAGCTCCCTTAAAAATTACCTCAAAGAAAGAGAAGAATAGCTATGAGACATTGTGACAAAAACAAATATTTCATTAGGCAGCTAGTGAATCAATTTAAGTCTCTGAAAACCAGGTGACGAAATGGCAGTTCATTACTAGACAGAAAAGATTATAAGGTGGGCTTTTCAAGGAGTTTTTTCACATCTTTTAAGGGAAAGGTCATGAAACCATCTAATAATCTTCTTAATCCAATATTCTAATACATTCTGTGGTAGCAAAGCTGGATATCATTTACATTTTTAACATGGCAGTACTGCAGTGAGAGCATACACTCTCTCTAATCCCTTGATAATCAGGCACTGTTTCACAATAGATTGGGTGGTATCCAATGCTACTCACTATACATGGAGTAAACACATTGAAATGAATGGACATGATGGGGTAGAAAGGATCTCCCACGGTGAGAGGCTGGGGGAAGAAACAGAAGTTTCCAGGAAGGTCTTCTTTTCTCTATATGAATAAAGGATACGATACAATTGAGGCAGAGGGTTTTTAGATCTATTTCTCTTTCTTATTTTTTCCCCTTTTTCTTTTTTAGATTATCTTGGTTTTTATTGTAGTTTATGTTGAAAACGTTCAATAAAAATATTAGAAAGAAAGAAAGAAAGAAAGAAAGAAAGAAAGAGAGACATGAGTAGCAGGTCTATTGATTTCCATAAGGCTACTGTGAGCAGAACTCAGTTGGACTGAACCCATTGACCTAACTGGTTTGCAACGTATCAATACAGTTTTTGTGAATATATATTTTGTCACAATCTGTAGTATTCAAAACGTTGCTGCAGAACATTCCTACTAGCCCCTCAGTATTTTAGGAAATTGATCCATTATCCAGACTCAGGTGCTGCTCATCCATTGCTCCTCTGTCTTATCAGAATTCAGATTCAGTTTATTGGCTCCTCCCACCGCAAAGTCTGGTACCAGTTGATGAGTTTCATGGCCTTTCCTGATTCAGGATATCTTCATAAATGCAGTGCTTTTCCACTGACCAGAGCATCTTAACCAACATGAAATCAAACACAGATTTCATAATAATTCCAAATGTTCCTACCTTCAGTGTCCAGCTCCAGGCAATTGCTGGTTTTGGCAGTATTGTGTGAATCCCCTGTTCTGTAACATAGGAGGTTGCTTTAGTTTATACCAAGTCAGACCAGTGGTCAATCTACCTCAGTCCTGCTTGAGGGCTCTATATATGTAAGCTGCTCAGAGCTTCCCAAAAGCAGTGTTTATGTTTTAAACATAACATGCTGAAACTTTTAAAGGAGCATATAACATACATATATAACTACACAACTGAAGGCAGCCCTGTATCAGAAGGTTTTTAATGATTGATATGTTTTATGGTTTTATCTGTGTTGGAAGATGCCCAGAATGGCTGGGGCAACCCAGCCAGATGGGCAGGGTATAAACAAACAAACAAACATCATCATCATTACTAAGTACTATGTGTTAATACATAACAGTCATACAGCTTTGTACAACAAAACATTTATAATACACTTATAATACAAGATTTAAGAATTTTTAAAAAGAAGGCCTGAAAAGTAAAAGCTAACTTTGCCAAGTCAGTGAAAAGGCTGCCATAGGCAAAGGGGAATGGAAAAGAAGTATTGCATTGTGGCTGCAGCAGAACAAATCCCAAGCTCACTCTAGTTTCTGGAGAAACTCATGAACTGCTCTAAATGGCAGCACTCTTCACTTGGGTTGTGAAGTGTGGGTGGGTTCAGGCATGACTCAAGACCAGATCTCAGCTCAAAGCAGTTTATTGTAGCAACAAGAACAAGACTGACAATCAGGGGCACTTGGCCCAATATATATACCTTTAACTGGCCCAGGTAAAAGCACACACCTCATCTATGATGAGGGACGCAGGTGGCGCTGTGGGTTAAAGCCTCAGCACCTAGGACTTGCCGATCGAAAGGTCGGCGGTTCGAATCCCTGCAGCGGGGTGCGCTCCCGCTGCTCGGTCCCAGCGCCTGCCAACCTAGCAGTTCGAAAGCACCTCCGGGTGCAAGTAGATAAATAGGGACCGCTTACCAGCGGGAAGGTAAACGGCGTTTCCGTGTGCGGCTCTGGCTCTGGCTCTGGCTCTGGCCAGAGCAGCGATGTCACGCTGGCCACGTGACCCGGAAGTGTCTCCGGACAGCGCTGGCCCCTGGCCTCTTAAGTGAGATGGGCGCACAACCCCAGAGTCTGTCAAGACTGGCCCGTACGGGCAGGGGTACCTTTACCTTTACCTTTACATCTATGATAGGTCGCCTTAATGCTTGCAGTTAGCGAATCACAACACTGGCCCTATCTCAGCCGGGATTGGCTGCCTGCCAGCTACTAACAATGTCATCGGAGGTTTTTAGAACCCTCTCCATCTTTTGTTATACAGGTGAAGCTCCTGAGCTCCAGGAAGCCTTAAGGCCTAGGCCTGCTTTGCATGCATACAAGCCTGGCTTTGGCCTACAATGCCTGCATACATAACAGGATTTTTGTTGTTGTTATTGTTTCTTTTGCAGCGACTTACCTTGAGGCACGTCAACAGCAACCAATGTCTCGACGAACCCTCTGAAGACGACAAAATGGTTCCTACCATGAAAGACTGCAGTGAAAGCCGATCTCAGCAGTGGCTGCTCCGGAATATGACCTTGGGTGCCTAAAAGCCGCGAAAGACTCGCTGTGTTTCCTCGCCAGGCCTCGCAAGGCTCTAGACCTCTTGCACTTCACACAGTTTGATTGAACAGAAGTCTTTTCCTCTTCCCATGTTATCGGTGAAGTGAAAGGTTTTGAATGCTTGGTGAAAAGCCCATCTGCTTTTTAATTGCTTAAAGCATGTTTGCACTTTTCCCTTCAGAATTTTTATCTTTTATTTTCTACTCATTCAGCTAAACACACAAGCGCTCTGCAATACCGTAAAACATATGCTATGATCAAGACACGGTATTCTTGAGGAAAAATCAGACTCGCGGAAAGCATTACAAAGCTGAACTCCAAGGTTTTGTGGGGAGTGGGCTTACTGTTGGTTCTGTCATGTAACGTTGCTTGAAAGTGACCATGTTAAATGCCTTATGAAACCCACTTGTATCGTGAGAGATTATATCTTTTATTTATTAAGTCGATGTGCTTGTACTGGCCCCTTCATGGCAGCAGAGGAAGAATTAGTTTTTAATCTGCTGCCGGCCGTAACCAGCAGATAGCTCAGCTGAAAGAATCTCTGAGCAGTAAATTTACTGTATATAATGGGTGTCTTTCATGTATAATACTGGGGGGGAATGTGGCATTGCTGTTCTTGAAATGCCTTTGGAATATCGGCAAAACTAAATGAAGGCTATATGCCGACAGATGGGAGGTAAAATTGAAATCACAGCGAAAGGTAATACAATGAAACTGAATTCATATCGTCCACAGATAGCATACACTCTTAACAAAGCATAAGCTTTTGTGAAGCATAGTAATGCCTCTGGCCAATTCTCACAAACTCCCATTAATGGTGCAACTATAAGAGGTAGCAAAACTTGATCATCTTGAGTTGGAGTGAAGCTCTTGAAACTTGTTCTTTAAAAATGTCAAGAGCAGGTTTATGCTAGGCACTTTACTGGAGTTCAAGTTAAGCTTCGTTGCATTAACTGTCCACTTTTCCATATTGATTATATTTATTATTTTGAAAGATTGATTTTGTTATTACAGCAAATTAAGCATACGTACAGCCCCACCTAAAAACGTCAAAGCTTCCACCTATTAATAAGTCTAGTTGAATGGTTTTATATATAACCGTAATAGAAACACGACTAATTAAAAAGCATATCTAATAAGCTTATGACCTGTAACATAGCCACATTGGGAGCCGAGTTTGCTCAGGAGGTGGTTAAACTATAAATAATAATATTTTAATTAAAAAGAGGGGTAATTGTATGGCATAACTCTATACCTATATGTAAGTGGGAACACTTTGGGCTAACATTTGACTCTTCAGTGGTTCCAGTATTAGGTCTATAAGGAGCAATATTGAGTCTAGGGATGGGTGTGTGCTATAGTTAGATTTACAGACTCCTTGTATGTCAGGGCCATTTGCCATGTCAAAATATTGTGCTTTATTGAATGGTATGAATTTGTCCACATTGCTTCCACAATACCCTGGAGAGCTCGGCTAGCCCTATCGCTTTCACATTGCCACAACACCTTGGACCTTAGGAGTCAGATAGAGCCTGTTTCTCTGGATGAGACCTGATACACTGTGTTTCCCTTTCATATATATCACCTGCCTGGAGTTTGAATATGCATATTTCTCTTATCCATCCACCCATAGTAGAAGTGTTCTAAGCTGCTATCATATCAGTATACTCGAGCTCCAAACAGGCTGTCAAGAGCCCAGCAGAGTCAGAGGTGAAAAATAGGGTGTAAATAGACCAGTGATCGGGTTCCAAAAGAAGTAGGCAATGATCCCGTCAGCCCAGAAGCAGAAGGTATCCTCTGAGAATAGCTGATGTTCAGATATCACACATAAACCTATATAGGAAGTTGCCTTATAGTAAAGTCATTGGGCCATCTAGCTCTGCACTGTCTATACAGACTGACAGCAGCTCTCCAGGGTTCATGGGGATATTCCCAGACCTACCTGGAGATGGGGATTGAAGCTGGAGCTGCCTTCTTCATGCAAGGCAGATGCTCTACCACTAAGCTACAGCACTTCCCCTAACAAGACTAGTTAGTTAATATAGTTAATGTAAATAGGCTATATCGCCTTGGCTGATGCCAGCCAGATGCCGGATGTGGCAAGGCAGGATTCTGATTAGCACCTTATATGATGGACAAGTTGCCCAGATGTAAAGAGCCTAGGACAGTTCTTAAATAAAGGCTGTGGCATCCTTACTGGCTCCCCTGGTCACCCTCCTACAACTGCCAGTGTAGTGCTGGGGAAGAGTGAGGTTTTGGACACCTAGCCCCTCTCTCTATACAACATGTTATCTGGAACTTGGGAAACTATAAGGTCTCTGTAAGGGCCTTGGCCCATTGGAGGAACGCCCAAGTTTTTATCAGTGAGCAGAACACTGATGGGAATAAACCTTTGCTAAGAGTCCATATGAATCTTATTTTGGTATTTGAAGAAGTGCCTCTCTTTCTGTCAGAGACAAATCTCTCAGCACCACCTGATAAGTCATCTCTATGCATAAGAAAGTAAGAAGAGCCTGCTGGATCAGGCCAGTGACCCATCTAGTCCAGCATCCTGTTCTCCCTGTAGCCAACCACATGCCTGTGGGAAACCCTCATTCTCCCCTCCGGATGTTTCCAGCAACAGATATTCAGAAGGATTCTGCCTTTGACCATGGAGGCAGAGAATAGCCATTGTGGCTAGTCAGCATGGATAGCCTTTACTGCCAGGAATTTGTCAAATTCTCTTTTAGAGACATCCAAGCTGGTGGCCATCACTGCCACCAGTGAAGAGCATTATTTGGGACTTCTCGTTTTAAGCTACTTATCAGTTTGAACCACAGTTTTTAATAGCAAGAGTAACCGTTCAGTTCACTTGCCAGCCCTGGCTGGTGTCTACTGAGGACTAAAAGTTGGTTACCTGGGTTGAGCAGGCAAGGCAAGAGTAACAATTGCTTCTCAGTGCAATGACTGAAAAGCTAGCTTTGAAGGAGCTGGTTTTTTATGCTATGGGTGCCTCCAATGGCTTGTTAGGTCAGCTGGCCACCTTTAGCTTGTGGGATTTGCTAGCAGTATGCTGGCTGGTAAGGTAGCCTAGTTTGGTTGGCTAACTAAGGAACCAAAGTGCCAATGATAACAAAGGAAGTAAGACGCAGAAATCTGTTTGCTGGAGATCCCAGTCTGAGACAAATACACACACACTACACCAACTAGGCAGATGAAAGAGTTGTCTGGAACATTAGTGGCCTGTTCTCCTCAGAAGACAGAAGGGAATTGTGTATCACCAAACCACCTGGGAGATTAAAATCAAGCAGCCCAGAGCACAGTGATAGAAGCATGGTTCTGTTTCACTTTTGCCCAGTGGTGGAATTCTGGAGATAATGAATTGCACAATAATCTGACAGGAACTGTCTGTCAGATTCTTAAGCAGGCAAGCCAAGGCATTGCCAAAATCAGTCTGAAGTACAAGCCTAAGCAGAGGTGCTCTGTGTGGTTATATATTCAGATTTCCAGGTCCAATTGTGGTTATATATTCAGATCTCCAGGTCCAATGTGTCATTTTGCACTGGGCTAGAAGATAAAGGCAATGCATCCCCAGTTTTCATGTGGTCAAAAGTCCTGTTTTGCAATTACTGTATGTCAGTAGTCTCTGAATCTATGAGATCCTCATTGGGTGGCTAAGTATGTGGAGCTAGGTTCTAGATTCCTCAGTTGCAGTCAGGTATGTGTGCTGGGTGGAATCAAGGTTCAGGTGATCCAGTCCTCCTCCTAGTAAACTAGCCTACGGGACTTTGGTGCCAGATTTTCTGGTTCAAGCTCAATGGCATTTTACAGTGGGAGGCCCTGGTCAGGCACAGTGTCCCTTGTCCTTCACTGATCCCACAGCATCCTTTAAGGAGGAGCTCCTCCTGCTTTTCACTACTGTGGTATCTGCAACCAAACAGTTTGATAGGAGAGCAGGAACCACCAGCAGTTCAGTGTCACCAACAGATCAAACTGCTGCAAAACAAAGTAAAATGGGTCTGTTCAAGTTGAAGGTAGTCCAGCCAAGATAAAGAATCTACACCTTCTTTGTGAATATGAAAGCAACAATGAACCTAACCGACCTAGCCGGTCACTGCAATCTTGTGCACACTTGCAAGGGAGTGAATGCCACCAAACAGAGTGAAACTTACATCTGAGTGAATATGCATAGATTGCACTGTACCATGAATGAGCAGAATCTAAAGCTATCTGCTACAGTTTAAAATGGCATTGTCACACAAACAATGCTATTTCAAAGAATTAAGGGCATGCCACCAGACAATAGGAAAGTAAGTTCTCCAGAGGTTCAACTTGAGTGCAGTTGCTGGCCATCTCTCTTGCTATTTCTCCTTCTCTGCTTGAGGGGGAAAAAATCTCACCTCGGGGGAAGAAAAAGAAGTTGCAGTTGGTGGAATGGATGAATGATGATGGAAGAAGCTTATTGGACCTCACCTGCAATGGGAAATGATGTCCAATGGGAAATGATGTCCAGAGAGCATCATTTCCCACCAGCCCCAATGGGCCTTCTTCATTGCATTTATATCTCACTTCCCCAACATGTGACTTCTTTCTCCATTAGGGGGAGGGGAAAGAGTAGTGGGCAATGAAGGGCAGGGTGAGGCATGAGCAGGATCAAGACAAGGTGCCTTCTTGAGGTACCAATCTTTATTCTGCTTGCTGCTAATTCTAGCCAGGATGCCCACCTAGCTGAACTCCTTGCTCTCCCCATTCTTGCTGAAAAGTGAGTATAAAACTGACAACTTAAAAGTTTCCACCACAGTTCTGCTATTATATTCCTGCGTGGCCTTGGCAAACTGTTTAGGCTGAAAGTGGAGTATGGCGTTTGTTATGTTTTATGTGTGGTGCCCTCTCTGTGTTTAGAAGACACATACAGAATTCACTGTTTGGGCATTTAAATGAAACTCAGTGCCCATGTTTTAGGTCAAGGACTTTATGGTATCAACAAGCTGTGGGTTCAATATTAAAGCTGTTTTTGAAAAATGTAGAACTCGATTTATCTTCGTTTCCCCATCTGTAAAATGGGGCCAATTGTTCCTGATTTTCACAGGAGTGTACTGAGGGCTAAATAATATTTGTATATAGCTTTTGAAATGTAAAATAATAATTATTATTATCATTCAGAAATGCTCTAACAAACCTCATAGTTCTTGGTTACAGTCATAGAACGACAGAGGAACACAAAGCTTATAGAGGAATATATGAAATGTGAATATTCTGAAGGCAAGAACAGTATTATAAACAAGGCAAGAGTATTAAAGTCCCTTATTCTGGACAACCTTATGAATTACTTGAAGAAGGTGGAATAGGTGTGTAAATTACGAGCCAGTGGTAATGAACTCACTTTGTCTTCAAAGACAGCTTCTAGACTGTTGAGACCCAAGAATGGTATTTTTTATCTAATTGCAAACTAGTTAGGTAGCCTTTCAAAAAGAGATTAGTACTGTACTCTAACGAACACAGTCCAGTATTTTCTTTTACTTGAAAGTAATGAAGATCATATCTGATCATATAAATTTTAGTTGCATCTCATTTGTAGATGCTAAATACAGTCTCAAATGAGGCAAAAATACTGTTGAAGGTGCTGAAGTGCAAAGCTATGAATTAGGCTATAATGGTTTAGGGAGGAAATTTAAAGTAGGATTTCACAATGTTACTTCTGCATCGTAATAGTCTTTGGACACATCTGCCGTTTCCAGCAGGACATCGGAATTGTAATTAACTGTTGTGACAGCTACGGTTTGAGAATTCCAAATGTATTCTCTTTCTCACACACACATACACACTTGTATTTCAATGTATGGAATAGATTAAACATCTGCTGCTATTACTGTACAGCATATGAACACATCTGGTGAGATTACACCACTTCTAAACTGCTACTAAATATAAGCTACTGTTTGATCTCAAGGTGTTGAATGAACACCAGCAATGTGTTTTCTTTTTAAAATTAGGTTATGTGAATTATTAGTGTTAAAAGTGTTTTCAAACATTCACACATTCTCCTGGAATCTCAGTTTCGTCATTTCAAATACAAGGGAGTCGTCTTTTGCCCCTGAGACAGCAGGTGGCCAGGGCAGCTGATAAGTCTGTATCTTTGCAGCGGGGACGAGACTCAATGTATCTCTCCAGTGATGGCCAAACTTGGCCCTCCAGCTGTTTTGGGACTACAACCCCCATAATCCCTAGCTAACAGGACCAGTGGTCAGGGATGATGGGAATTGTAGTCCCCAAACAGCTGGAGGGCCAAGTTTGGCCATCACAGATCTAGGCCATTCAATACATGACATGCAGGCAAATCCAAGTTTAGCTTAAGTATACCAATATGGGAAGTCCCAGCCTCCTGATGAGTATACTTGTATGGTATGCATGTTTGCAAACATTTGTCACAACCACATAGCTTTACGTGTATATGTAATACATCTCAAGTTGTGTAACTAAAAAGCATAATTTATGAAGTGGCCCTTTAAAATGACAATGGTGGACTTTGCAGTTTTTTGTTTTTTAAAAAAATTATTATTATTTCCCATGTTCGAAGGAACCTGCATCTGAGGAATTGCTCATAAAGCTTCTTGAAATGTTGGAACGCAAATACATATTTCATATGTACGAGTGGGCAGTGGATTAAGAATTACACCATTTTAAATGTTGTAACAGTTATTAAATGTTAACTCTGCTGTAAATTTTAAATATTTATACATTTTGTAGAAATAAAATATGCCAGTTTAGTTTTATTTTAGTTTGACTTTGTCTTTGTTGTAGGCATATCTTCCTGTAATCAGATATTAAGCATTTTACCAGAAGTTTCTTTACCAGTAGTGTAAGCCATTTGTATATTATATAGGACCGTTTTTCAAAAAAGCAATTGGATACTTTATGTATGAAAAAGCAATATGTATGAAATAGGTTCATACCTATATCTTTATTGTGCTTGATGATTGCAATAGTGTGGTGCCTTGGATGTTTGAGTTTGCCATTGTAGATGTCAACACCATAGGCAGAATTTTCTTCTCTCTTCTTGCGTCATTTTCAAATACAATCCCTTTCAGTGGAGCCAGTTCACCATTCATTTGCCCAGGCATCAATGGATACATAATGCCTATCTGGATCAAGCCCATAGGCTGAAATTATGTATCCATAATATGTATCCATAAATCTAACTGACTGTGCAATGAGTTTTGAATGCATAGCTGTGTGCAAGTATACATGTGCCAGGATTTCTGCCAGCAAGTATGTGTCCTGCACAAGCTGTGAAAATGTGTGCACAGAACACATCAGAACCATAAGAGAGACTGGAGAAACACTGTGTCGCTGGTTAATAATCCTTTCCATGTTTTGGAATGAGTTCATTTCAATGCGGGCTAGTCCAAACTTTACAAATCAGAGAAAATATGGGAGGGAAAACTATGGCCTTTTTACCATGAGGCGATACTTTTCTGCCACCTGTTTGCTCTCTTATGTTTCCTTTCTAAGGCTCCTGATACAGAAGAAAACCACTGCACTTTGCTGCGCTTTGAATGAAAATAATAATAATAATAATAATTCATAATGTCAGAGCTGCCTCTAGGTCCCAGCTCACAGAGGACCAACACTAGGCTGTCGTAATGTACAAAAGTCTTTATTGAAGTTCAATTTCCATTTCAAAGCCGCAGCGCGCAGCCCTACATCTTAAACCCTAGATCGGCGAAGTCCCGTCTGAATCTCCTCCCCTCTGACACCAGTTTAAGATCCTAGCCCTGCTCCACCTTTTCCGCTGCTCTCTTCTCCTCTGGGTCCTCCTGCCCGCTGGGGCATTGCCCTTTCTGGACTCTTCCGACGCTGAGTCGCTTAGCTCCTCCCCCTCCCTCCGGCGGGCTTTAGGACCCGGTTCCCAATCCTCATTCTCTGCTGTCCCACGCTCCTGTACATTTGAACTTGCCTCTCGCGCCAACCCAGTGACCTTCCTCCTGACCGTTACACTGCTTCCCTCTTCCAGGATACTGGCCGGATCTGACCTCCCCTCCGTTGTCTGACTCTCCGATGGAGGCGTGGTCAGCCCTGACTCCTCTCCTCTCCCTGCTGGGGGAGACGCTACTCCCGATACCTGTGACTCTTCCCCCCCACTATGCTCTGGTGGGGAAGCTGGTCCTGATTTCCAACTACTGCTCTGGGAGTCCCTGCTGCCCCCTTGCTCCTGGGGCGTTCCCCTTGGGAACCCCCTACCCCTGGCCACTGGGGCCCCCTTCTGTGAATCTTCCGATTCACTGAAGAGGCTCATGGAATCCCTCGGTCCACTGTCCTCTTCTCCTACGCTCCCCTCGGATTCTTCCCCTTCGCTCTCCATCTCCTCTCTTCCCTGTGCCTCTGCTCCTGAGCCCCTGACACATAATAATAATAATAATTTAAACCCTGCCCATCCGGCTGGGTTTCCCCAGCCACTCTGGGCGGCTTCCAACAGAATATTAAAATACAATACTCTAATAACACTAAAAGCTTCCCTAAACAGGGCTGCCTTCAGATGTCTTCTAAAAGTCTGGTAGTTGTTGTTCTCTTTGACATCTGGTGGGAGGGCGTTCCACAGGGCGGGTGCCAGTACCGAGAAGGCCCTCTGCCTGGTTCCCTGTAGCTTGGCTTCTGGCAGCGAGGGAACCGCTAGAAGGCCCTTGGCACTGGACCTCAGTGTCCGGGCAGAACGATGGGGGTGGAGACACTCCTTCAGGTATACTGGATATAGAACCCATATCTGACATTTGGTGACTGGTGCTTAACAGCTCTGCATAGGTGCTCAGGATGTGTGTGGAGAGAAACATGTTCACGGCCAGCCCCACTCTCAACTTACGTCTTCCTTGTCTTGTCTGCACAAACCTAATGTGCTTATTAGCTGCACGTGTGGAACCTGCAAAACACACATGAACAAGCAAATACATACACAGTGGCTTGTCTCACACATATTGCCAAGCCCTTTGTTTGTTTAACCAAGTGTGAGTTGTCCCACAAGTGACCAAACAAACCATGGCTTGATTCTCCAATACTGGGATTGTTATCCAGTTGCTATTGCCCCGTACCTCTGTAGATAGTTTTAACACCCTCCAAGTGTACCTATTTTCCAGGGACAGTCCCAGATTCACAGTAGCTGTCCCAGTTTCTGATTTGGTCCTGGAATGTCCTGCTTTTCCTTAGGACCCTATTTTCACCAGAGTAATATTGTAGGGTAGGGTAAGACATCACTATTTTCATCAGATAAATGTTGAAGGGTATGGAGTTATGCGATCCCCAAACCAAGGAAATAAGTAACTATGCAACCTTTGCTGTATTCAAGGAGAAGCTCTGTGTTTACATGTAACACCAAGCCATAGTCAAAAGAAAACCAACAATAAACTATGACTTCAGGTTGTGCTTGGTGGCAGTAAACTATCCATAGTTAAATTTCTGAGCAAGATTCACACATCATGCTAAACCACAGTTTAATCAACTGTAGCTAAAATGAACATGGCTTGGCATTATGTGTGGACCAGACCAGTATAATGAACACATGTCTGTACAGGGTTCAAAGGCTATATAAATTAAGAACATGGTCTTGCTATGATGTAGAAAACTAAAGTAAGTCCCTTTGCACATCTGTCAGATGTTCATTTCCAAATAAATGGCCACCTTCAGCCATGCAGAAGAGCTTGCATCTGTTCAAGAGGCCTTATCTATCTCACCACAAATACATTTCACTACTCCAGCAGATAACTCTTTACAGTGCCACATTGCAAACTGTTTTTACAGGTTCTCTAACACTGAAAAGCGGCTTGTGATTCAGCATACATAGGCTGTTAGGAGATAAAATCCTTACTGGCACAAATGGTTGTTTGGCTTAAAGCTATGGTACTTAATTAAAATCACACTTTAAACATCTATAATGTGGATGGTGCAATTTTTTCCCCTGAGATATTTTTGAAAAATAAACTTGGGTCAGAAGAAGAATACGTCTATAATCCTTGCAGCTCAAAGAGAGAGAGAGAGAGAGAGAGAGAGAGAGAGAGAGAGAGAGAGAGAGCTATTTTTAGAAACACAGGCAGCATTTTTTTCTTTTGCAAAGAGCCAGAGATACCAATGGGAATAGTTTTATAAAGCAATCGTCATCATAATGGTTGGTTTGTGATGCTTTTCATCCATAGCTTTACAACAATAGTCTCTGATTGCATGAAATTATGAAAACAAATCTAAATCTTGACATGTCTCCATGCTTAAAATTAACCAATACTCAAGTGTCAGTTTATGTTAATAGCTAAAGGTAAAAAAAACAACAACAGATATAGATAGATAGATAGATAGATAGATAGATAGATAGATAGATAGATAATCTGTTTGAAAGGATCAGGTCTATAAAAGGCAAATAAAAGAGATGATTGGAAATAAAAGATGAATGATGAATGTGGTGCAAATTAAATCTAAGGAGCCTGAAGGAATTGGGGCAAGAGAAGAAATGAGTCCACTTTCCTACATTTCTGAAAGGAAGGTAATTAATAAGGTGTGTTTATTATGGCAAGCTCTGATCACACTCCAATATGGATTTAAAATGTGTGGTCAGCCTAAATACAGTCGCTATTAACAGTTCATCATTTTTCAAAACGTCACACTTTTTTGGGGGCGGGGGGGCACCTATTTATTAAGAACTGGCATACAGAAAATATACATGGGTTAAATGCAACAATTTGCAAACAGCACCCTGCTCACACAATGGGGTTTTTCTGCCTCCCCTCTACCTTACTGAAGCCCCATATATGTTTCCTGAAAAGTCAGTACTGAGGATCGGAGAATGGTGTGAGGTGTGGCATAGGGGGACTTTAGAAGGAAGAGGGAGAGAGTGGAAATTGCACACACACACACACACACACACACACACACACACACACCCCCTGTATAAATGGAAGTGCCCACATCTCACATTAGGGTCATTTTAGATCAAGGACTTGGAACCAACGATTGTTTTTCCTTCTGGGAAACTTTGATGTAATTCCCCCCCCCCCCTTTCATCCTATAAGCTGCTTTCTGCATCTAGGCCAGCAAGTGCCATGATCAGAGTTCAAGGGCAAATTCCAGCCAGGCAAAACCACCCCAGAAGGTGTGGAGCAAGGCCAGTAAGGGGTGTGGCCAAGGAAGAAGGAGGCGTGGCCTGGGCGTGGCCAAGGGCTTGACAGAGAAACAACATGGGCCACATTTGGAGCTAAGGTGAGTTTCCACACCACAGATTTAGATCTAACACAGAGTTCTTGAAATTAAAACAAATTTAATAAAATGTATTCCTTGCTCCATGTGCCACTGGGGCAGGACTGGGCGTGTGCTTCTTGAACAGCCAACCCTCCCTATCATGTGCCAAGTCTTTTGAAAAAGGTGGGAATTTCCAAAGTAGCTTTTATAGTTTTTAACAGGGATGCGATTCAGCTGTTCAAAAGGGAGGGGGGTTTAAAATGCATCAAAGCTCTAGGACCCACCTGAAGAATCTCTTTGATTTCTTTCCTGGGAATTTAACTGCATAATTAGCAACTATGCTGATTTCTTATGAAACAGATCTTATCCGTTATCAAGTTATCTCCGTGACGGCCTTGAATATGCAAATATTGGGTTGGGAGTGGGGGCTTTGGTAGCTACAAAGCTTCAATTTGTTCAACGTATAAAATCATATGTTACACGCTCTAAAGAAGTTTGCTTCTATGTTTATTTCTGATGAGCTGAGGTTTTAGCTAGAGTAATCTTCTCATGCATGAGACTGAAGGTGATTTTGAATCACTACGGTGATTATGATGTATATGGGAAAATGCAATTAACTGCAGATATCCGGTTAATTATAGCATGAATATCATCTGATGACTCGGAAAGTAATCTACCTGCGGGAAATGAAGGTAGAAAACGTCACACTAAAAATGTATTAAATGGCGCTTGCCGTATTAAAATGATCAAACTTCCAATCTCTAATTTAATCTTTAGGAAATTAAGTTAAAATGCTGGTGCCTAATGGAACAAGTTAGTCACAACTAATGTAAGGGCTATTGGTTTTAATGGGATTAGTCAAAGCAAAACCCCAGGTCAGAGCTTTGGGATTTGTGTGTTTCTATGTGCCTAGAGTCTGTTTCCATACAATTTGGGACCTTAAATTTGCAGAGTTGTGCTCACATAATCTCTGTGCTCTCAAGACTGGTTAATGCATAGAGGTTGGAGTGGAACATCAGTTATGATTGCACCGTTTCTTCCCAATCTATACACAGACTGTGAATACTGCAATAGCGGTTAACATGTTAGCTAGACTGCAGCCTCAGGGTTTATTTTCCAATTGCGCAAAACATTATATATATATATATAGAGAGAGAGAGAGAGAGAGAGGACTGCAAGTTCATTTGTGCAGAACTACTTAGATTTATGGATGCGGGTGGTGCTGTGGGTTAAACTACAGAGCCTAGGACTTGCTGATCAGAAGGTCAGCGGTTTGAATCCCCGCGACAGAGTGAGCTCCCATTGCTTGGTCCCTGCTCCTGCCATCCTAGCAGTTTGAAAGCACGTTAAAGTGAAAGTAGATAAATAGGTACCACTCTGGTGGGAAGGTAAACGGCTTTTCCGTGCGCTGCTCTGGTTCACCAGAAGCAGCTTAGTCATGCTGGCCACATGACCCGGAAGCTGTATGCAGACAAACGCCGGCTCCCTTGGCCTATAGAGCGAGATAAGTTCGTCACGACTGGACCTAATGGTCAGGGGTCGCTTTACCTTTTACCTTTACTTAGAATTATAGAGTTGGAAGGACAGTCCAACCCCTTGTAATGCAGGAGTCTTTTGCCCAATGTGGAGCTCTGTTGCCAACAATCATTGGGCTTATTCCAATGAACTATGTAAACATGCAGGTGCAACAGAGCTCCAAAATCCACTCACTTTAGTGAATGGCACAGCTGTGGCCATCCAAATAAATGTGTATGTGTGGTGCCCTTTCCATTGAAATGAATGAGACAATTCATGGGAGGATGGGCTGGGGATATGTAAGCAGAGATGCAGAAGTGGAAGGGCTGTAGCTCAGTGGTGGGACATCTGGTTGGGATGCAGAAGGTCCCAGCTTCTTCAGGTAGGGCTAGAAAGGGAAGTCTAACCGAAATCTTGGAGAGCTGCTGCCAGTCATGTTAGGAAACAATAAACTAGATGCCCCAATGGGCTGTGCTTTGCAACATCAAGTGGCACTTACAGAGGAGAGTAGGCACTGGAAATGTGTTTGTCATCAAGAGTATCAGTCAGAAATGGCCAACCATTCTCCCTGCAACCATCACTACTGCTTTGCATCTTCTGCAAATATTCCCATTTTAGTGACAGTTCTTGCATTTGTGCCTTGGACAACCTAGAAACCGATGACATGTGGCAAGCAGCGCCTTCAGCTTTAGAGTCAAGCCTTGGCCCTGGAGCCATTTCCGTTCTCATCCTGTACTTGTCCAAGGGAATGGTTCTGCAGAAGTCATTTTGAATGAGGGTCATTGCCAGTGTTTCTAGCTAACCACATTCCAAATGTGGTCCTTGGGGAAAGCTAGTTCAGCATCCTCAGAAACTGATCTGCTCTGTCCTGCAGGGCTTGATATTATCCGTGATGCTCTTCAGGAACTATGACCCCTCCATGAAGCTACCAGTAAAGATCATCTGGTACTTTGGGGTCTATAACCTACTGATGACATCCAGCTCTGTGTTTTGAAATCTTAGGTACCCAGGAGTTGCATAATTCTCATGCACTTTCTCCATTAATGCCCATCCTATAAATTCCCAGTTAATATTTGCACATTATGACATTTTGCTGGTGATTTAGGGGAGGAGGCTCTCAGATTTTAGATGTTCTTTATCTTTAATCAAACTAAGCCGTCCCCTCTTAGTGAGAGCTTTTCAAAGCTGTGTTCTTTTCAGTTTACAATGAGGTCATTTGTTGGGGAGCCATGCTAGGCTGAACCATTGGACAGAAGGGACATTTGTCTAAGGCATTCAACCCACAAAGAGTGGAGCAGCCCACAGAGTGGGGCTTCTGCTGCTACCACCCGAATAGCAGCTTGCGAGTGCAATGTGTGTTATCTAGCGGAATGGCCAATCATGCGCTGGCTTAAAGCAATGTGCATCAGGCAAGGATTCAACTGCAGCAGGGAAAGGGGAGGAGGAAGCAGATGCAGAGAAATGGGAGGACACATACACTTGTACAGGCACAAGCTTGCTTCTGACATTCATACATCCTGATACAATGCCACTTTCCAGTAGCAGCTGCTTTGGGACCACATGAAGGTGCTGTTGGTGGACGATTCCCATGTCATGGAATTGGGTGTAGAGGCCTGTTCCAGGTGTGGTCACGCTTCCCCCCAAAGGAGCAAGTTTAGAATACCTGGGAGGGGCTCCTGGATCCAAATGTCTTCAGTGGCAAGGAGTCTCACTTTCCAGAGCCAACCACTGCATGCTCTACTAACCTCACATAATGCCTTTTGCCAGTGCTATTTTTCTAGAAAGAGAGGTGCTGGAACTCACCACGAGTGCCTCCCTTGTTCTCTTATAATGGCAGTGGCACGCACCTCAGAGGTGCTGGCCCAGACCTTAAAAGCAACAGAGGGAGCCCTCCTCATCATGGGGGTGGGGATTACTCATCTCACGGTCACGTGCCATAAGGCCTTCTTCATCAAGCAAAAGCACATTTGTTCATTTAAAGCGTTTGGCAGAGTTTGCCAGACCATTTAAGGTCTAGGGTACAGTTCTAGTTTTGGGGTTTTTGTTTCATTATGTTGGCCTGCTGCTGGTTTTAATTCTGGTCACTGTTGCTTTAAAATGTTTTAAACTCGGCCTCATAAGGTTAATCTTGCTTTTAAAGTCTTTTGTAAGCTACCCCGGGATCTTCTGAATGAAGGGGTGGTTTTAAAATGTCATGAATAAATGAATAGTATGAGCAGGAATCCATTTGCCCTGACATACATCACTGTCTCACTTTATTTTTTGCTGTAGCATGTATTCCTTAAAAATAAGAACCTGTGAGCTTTGGAACCCTTTAAAACAGACCAGCCCCATTAAAAGCTTCCTCTTCTGAGTGTCTCTTTCTGAGTGGAAGCAAAATAGTTACAAAGACCTTGGTTTCTCCTCCCCCACCCCCACCCCCACCCCCAAAAGAACCCAGTGAAGTTAATTTGATGGCTGTCACCTGACTGTAGCATGCAATAAATTCACTTTTGTCCACCTAAGCCTCACCATCTGTTCAATGTCACTAGATATTTAATCTGAGCAATTCAGTTCATTTTTTGCCTTGGATGAAACACACATTTGTGAAGGGCCAACTTTGCTACCTGAAATTAATCTTCATCACAGTGTTTAAAGTTCACATGCTTCTGGTTCACCTTCATTGCTTAGACATACCTAGTTACTATAGTTTGTTCTACCAGGTGGTATTTGAAAGTGAGACTCCAAACACAGTTGTTTTGCTCTGGAGGAATAACCATATTGTTAGCGGAGTCAAAATAGGCAAGTCTGTTGAAATGAGGAGGTGCTAATTCCCAATCCCCCCCCCCTTTTTTTCTTTTATTTTTGCCTGGTCAGCCTGTTCTCTGATTCATTGCCTTACTATCTCTCTTGGTTAGGAACTCACAATGACCACCTATAGACCCCTCTGGGCTCTTGCAGGAAGCTCTACATTTACTCGAGAGTTATCCTGCTCATTTGAGAGTTTGAGCCCCAGACCTTTTCTCTCTTTAAATAAAGGAAAGCTATCATGGAGCCTTTTTTCCTTTTTCAAAAAAAGGGTTAGGAAAATGTATCAAAGATGCGCTGCTATAAACCAGTAGGACTGGTTTCATATATTTATTTATTTATTTTTAATCTTACCAGCATGAAAACTTCCTTCACGCATGAACTCAAGTGCATTCCCATCTGTCAGTCATCTTCAACCTCTGTAGCATCTAGAATTCAAAAACGATCCCTCTGGGTTTCGTCTCTTTTCTAAGGCCACATGCAGTTCGCATAGTATCAAGTAGACTCATCACTGGGGTTTGAGGTACAACAATGTGGTTGTCCCTCTGCTATGGTGAGGTGAAATGTGTTGGTTTCAAGACCGTTCTGTTGCCATTGTTTCTTTTTATTATATTCTCAACTAGAATCCAGGAGAAACTATGATACAATCTTGGCAAAGCCAAGCGGAATCCAAATCCTGCCACTTTGTACAACTGCAACGCTGTTGCAGCTTCATTCCATTTCGGTGTAATTACCCAGTGTAGGATCAGGCCCAAACTGATTTTAAAAGAGTAGTGAAGGCAAAAGAACACTTCTGTAGTAATGTGAAGAGGATTGTTATGGATCAGTCTAATTTATAAAAGAATTTCACCCAACATGGGCCAATGGCTCAGCCAACATGGGCCAACGATCAGGAAAGATGGAATCTGACAACGTCTGGAGGGTATCAGGACCTCCACCCCTACTGTACAGCAGGGAACATATACATATGTATGTACACACACACACACAAACTTATATTTCAAAGTATCAAGAAATGTTTTGAAATGTAAACATTTGAATAATTAAACATGGAACTATCCATATTTTGGGGGTCTATGACAGTTTTCCCTAACCTGCCTACATGCTCTGTATAATGTTTTGACCAGCCCTAATGGCATTGAGGGACGCAGGTGGCGCTGTGGGTTAAAGCCTCAGCGCCTAGGGCTTGCCGATCGAAAGGTCGGCGGTTCGAATCCCTGCGGCGGGGTGCGCTCCCGTTGCTCGGTCCCAGCGCCTGCCAACCTAGCAGTTCAAAAGCACCTCCGGGTGCAAGTAGATAAATAGGGACCGCTTACCAGCGGGAAGGTAAACGGCGTTTCCGTGTGCGGCTCTGGCTCGCCAGAGCAGCGATGTCACGCTGGCCACGTGACCCGGAAGTGTCTCCGGACAGCGCTGGCCCCTGGCCTCTTAAGTGAGATGGGCGCACAACCCCAGAGTCTGTCAAGACTGGCCCGTACGGGCAGGGGTACCTTTACCTTTACCTTAATGGCATTGAAGTTTGGGAATATTCTGGGCAGCTTCCAGCACATATAAAAACATTAAAAAGTCAAACATTTAAAACTTCACAATGCAGGGCTGCCTTCAGGTGTCTTCCAAAAGTTCTGTAGTTTTTTTATCTCCTTGACATCTGGTGGGAGGGTGTTCCACAAGGCAGGTGCTACTACAGAGAATGCCCTTTGCCTGGTTCCCCATAACTTCACTTCTTGCAGTGAGGAAGCCACCAGAAGACCCTCGGAGGTGGACCTCAGTGTCTGGACTGAACAATGGGGGTGGAGACGCTCCTTCAGGTATACAAGGCCGTTCAGGCACCAACACTTTGAATTGTGCTCGGAAACGTACTGGGAGTTGGACTAGAATTCCCATCAGTCTCAATCAGCATGGCCAATGGCAGGGGCTGATAGAAGTTGTATTCCAACAACATCTGTGGAGTCACTGGGCTGGGGATGAATAAGCAACTCTGGTCCTCTTAGAACCACTTTACCTGAATGGTTTGTGTTGTCCATTCTGTTCTCATCACAGTGGAGAAATGTCTTCCAGCCAGCTGGAAGAACATAGCTCCCTGTTCTAATAATGTTAGTTAACAAAACTCAAACCCTTTTTTTTTTCCTGGAGGAGCTCTAGAACTAGAAATGTCAGGTATGGTTTTTATTCAAGGCATGAGGAAATATGCAGTTCTCTGCAAGCAGACTGTAACCCCTCCCACCACATTATAATGACTTGAGCCTTGAGTTAGCTGCAGCTTCTGACACCGCAGGACAAGGCCTGTCAGGCTGGGTCAGCATTTGGCAGAGAACTCTGAAGACAAACATTTAATATTGTCAAAAGGGATAAAGGCTTCCCCTCCCCTTTCCTTTTACACATCAACATGTGCGTGTTATTTTGGAACCATTTGGAGCTTCCCCACGCACCCCGCAATCTGCGCACACTCTATGATCTGTGACAAAACCAGTTTTGATAGTTTCTTCCAGCCCACACAGACATCATCTGCTCATGGTATTAAAATAAAATCCTTAATGTGCTCTCTCTGTGTTTCATTTTGTAGGTCAGTCTGCTCGAGTCCTTGGATGTAGCCTAGAAGGCACGAAAGAAGAAGAAGAAGAAGAAGAAGAAGAAGAAGAAGAAGAAGAAGAAGAAGAAGAAAATGCCAAGAGACAAAATGGGAGAAGGCAAGAGGGGAGCAGAGCATGGAATGGGGGAAGCCCGTCGTCCTTGAAATTGGGATGAGCCTTCCTTTGAAAATATAGGAAGTGTCAAGATTTAGCCAGGTTTACACATGTCCTATGTTGAAATCCTAGAATGAGCTGTAGAACAAGGTAACAGATTCCACAGCCGGCTCAGGACACCTTCCTCCACTCAAACAGCCCGCTGTGACCTCTTCAGGGAAGGAAATTCCTGCCCCCCCCCAAATCAAGGGCTGCATTATCATATAGGCAGCCTTCTAAGGGCCACAGGCCAATGGTGGGCAGAGCCAGAGTAAAACAGGGAACCAGGCAGAGGGCCTTCTCGGAAGTGGCACCCTCCCTGTGGAACACCCTCCCATCAAATGGCAAGGAGATAAACAACTCTACAACTTTTAGAAGACATCTGAAGGCAGCCCTGTGTCGTGACCTGGCAGGACAATGGGGAGAAGGAAGAGGATCCCGGCGAGGGGTGTAGCCAGGACTGGGAAGCACTGGGGCAAGCAGGGGATGGAGAGATTGGTGTAGGGGTGACGGAGGAAGGCGGGGGGATGGGAGTCAGTGCACAGAACCCATCACCAGAACCAGAGAGGCCCCTGTCTCCACAAACACGTTGAGCTCTGAAGCATAGGTAGCTGCGGGCAGGAAGCTGAGGCTGGCAAGGGCCCACAGCCCAGCTCCCTAGCTGGCCAGGTGGAGCTCGCCAGCTCTGGGAGGAGGTGTGTGATTCCTCAGCTGGAGTAGGCTTGGAACAGGTGAGGGTCACCTGCCTCATCAAGCCCAGGTGCTGCAATCAGCAGGCAAAGTACAAAAGGGAAGCAGAGCTGAGGTGCTAGGTCTCCTCAGTTGCCCATGTTGATAGACTTCAGCTTGGGTGTTCCAGGATCTCTGCGGGACTTGGGACTTTCAACACATGGATTGACCCTGGACTTGACATGCTCTCTGCCAGGTAGGTCAGGGATTCAGAACCCCCTGTATTGGGAGGTTTTTAATGTTTGATGTTGTATTGTGGTTTTTATATGTGTTGGGAGCTGCCCAGAGTGTATGGGGCAATCCAGCCAGATGGGTGGGTTATAAATAATAATAATAATTAATAATAATAAATATTTATTATAATTACTGGGTAAAGCAAGAAATGCACGTTTTACCATTGCACAGTAGGGTAGGTTCTGCACATGCTCCCACAGTCCTCTTTCCTCCTTCCAGACAAGCAAGAGAAAAGAGTTCAAGGATACATTTGAGCCAGGGAACAATGTGCCAGAAGGGCATGGCATAGAACTGGTGAGGGGTGTGGCTTGGGGAAAGGGGCAGAGAAGAGGGTGGGGGCTGGAAAAAGCCTCAGGTTCTCCATCCCTGCCTTAGGGTATGTCCCCAAATTCCCACCTTTAAGAAAAGAGATGGTTTACAAATTGTAACTGCTGGATCCAACTCCCGTGGAAGAGTTTCCCCAGGAATCTGTGCATAGGAAGCAATGAGAAAATCCAAGACTGATTCCTATTTGTAGAGACAGCCCTAAAAAGGAAAAGGCAACACCCATAAAACCAAGTTTGGGATGTGGGTGTATACATGCATCTGAATTTCCCTTCTCTCATATTTTCACAGGAGGTTGGTGTTATTTAGTTTGAATAAGCTGAAGTGATGAATTTCCTCTGGGGAACACGCCAGCCTTAAGACGATTTTGGCCTCATTTTTCTTTTCCTTTTTTTATCATGTGTATTGTAATAGGAAAACATTTGCTTCTGCCCTGGAGAGCTGCAATTTATCTTCAGACAGGGAAATGACAAGAGATTTTGAGGATGGGGGGAAAGAAGGAGATGGTTAAAAAAAATAATAGATGTGAGTTATCAGGAGCTGCCTTATACTGAGTCAGACCATCTGTCTGGGGTGGCAGGCAAACATCTCTCCCATCCCAGCCTGCTTTCAAATGGAAACTTGGGGGGGGGGGTCTGTACTCTGAGGATCTGCTCTGCAGCTGAACAAACTCTATGGGTCCTTCTCCATCCCCAAGGACGGCCTTTATCAAGTAGCTTTAGAGGGGACCTTCACGGCACAAATGGAGATCAATGGAAATAAGCAGAGCCAACATCTAACCAGTCATAGATCAGAGAGCCCGTGCAAACCAACACGCCATCTTTTGTCCTGTCCTTACCAGAGAAAGGACAGGCGCCCTGAATATTTTCATTTTCTTTCTTATTGCATTTGTATCCCACCTTTCACCCAAGCAGGTCAAGGCTGGTTTAAATGGTTCTCCACATATATATACACTGTATTTTTCGCTCTATAAGACGCACCAGACTACAAAACGCACCTCATTTTTGGAGGAGGAAAACAAGAAAAAAAATATTCTGAATCTCAGAAGCCAGAACAGCAAGAGGGATCGCTGAGCAGTGAAAGCAGCAATCCCTCTTGCTGTTCTGGCTTCTGTGACAGCTGCACAGCCTGCACTCGCTCCATAAGACGCACACACACATTTCCCCTTACTTTTTAGGAGGGAAAAAGTGAGTCTTATAGAGCAAAAAATACAGTACCTTCAAAACAACCCTGTGAGTTAGCTTAGGCCGAGACCAAAGATCGCCCAGTGGGAACTTGAACCCTGGCCTCCAGGGTCCTAGTCCAACACTCTAAAGACTACAACACGCTGGCTGTCCATCTTTCTCCTGTCTCATCTTCTTGAAGGCTTCTTTCTTCTCCCTGCCCTTTAACCGCAACAGTAGCAGACTTCATCACGCTACTTGCATCTCTAATGCCTCTTTCCCCATTCTGTTTCTTTAAAAGTAACCCATGTAGCAAGACCTCCCGAAAAGTGCACCACAAAGCAGTTGGGAGCAGCTCTTGTGAAATAATCTGCCATGTGGCAGGAGAGGAAGAGCCATAATTGATGTATTATCTCCCAAGTCCGTGAAATAAATAACAAATAATAATAATAATTTCTTATTTATACCCCGCCCTTCCCGGTTCAGAAAACCGGGCTCAGGGCAGCTAACAACAAATTTAAAGCACTTAATTGATGCAACAAAAAACAGCATAAAATACAGCATAAGACATGAATAACAATAAATTCAGAATTCAAAAATCAGTTTAGGGGGGAAATCCATCCAATAAACATTAGATGATTACCAGGGCTAGCTGGCTAAATTAGTCCTATTTGGGCCAGCAAGGAGACCAGGGGAGAATTAGCTGTGGGATCCCAGAGTGGGTAATCTTCATAAAAAGGGGAGGGGGAGGGCAGGAAGGGGAATAATAGATCAGGCTAAGTTCAAATTGAAAGCCAGGCAGAATAGCTCTGTCTTACAGGCCCTGTGGAAGGAAGTTAAATTCTGCAGGGCCCTGGTCTCATGGGACAGAGCATTCCACCAGGTCGGAGCCATCACTGAGAAGGCCTTGGCCCTGGTGGAGGATAATCTGATTTCCTTAGTGCCCAGGACCTCTAAACTATGGTTATTCATGGACATTAAGGTCCTCTGAGGGGCATACCGGGAGAGACGGTCCCATAAATATGAGGGCCCTAAGCCACAAAGGGCTTTAAAGGTCAAAACCAGCAGCTTAAACCTGACCCGATACTCCACCAGGAGCCAGTGCAACTGGTAAAGCACTTGGTGAATATGCTCCCATGGCAGGGACCCCATGAATAAATGGGGAAAAGCTCAGATGCCTCAGTGACAGAGCATCTGTTTTGCATGCAGAAGGTCCCAGGTTCAGGCCCTGGCATTTCCTGGATAAAGGCCTGAAGAGCTGCTGCCAGTCAGTGCTGCCAGTTATGGACTAGATAAGCCAATGATCTGGCTCAGTAAACAGTAGCTTGCTTTGTTCCTGTGAATGGGGGGAGGGGCACGTTGATCACCTCTCTAGGATGCATTTTGTGATGTGAACTGCTGAAAGGATTTGACTTGAATGTGGCAAACCATATTTAAGTGTGGGGGAAAAATCTCTTGAAGGAAATGCATTGTGTCAGGTCCTGTCTAAAAAAATACTACGTTCAGCTGGTTGTTGAAATGCATTTCTTGGTGTCATTTTTTGGCAGGTTTGTCACAAGAGGGCAACTGATTTTTATCAAAGGCCAACCAGTGACAATGTTGTTGGCTCAGCTCTGCCTTTTGAGGCGTCGAAGAGGTTCTTTCTGTTCTATTTGTGATCAATAGAGGCAGCGTTCTACATAATATCTTTAAAATATTTCTCTCTCTCCCTTCCGCTTCTTTCAATGCCTCCTCTGTCACTCTTGTAACACTGTCAAATGCATGATTTAACTAACAGAGTTATGGATGTGAGGAGAATTTAAATATCTACTAGGAAGAAAGTTAAAACAGCATTTTAAGGTACAGCTTTAATATCACATGAACTCTTCCGCAGATCAGAATTTTATGTTGCTACATCCCAAACCTGTATATTTATTCAGAGGAATGACACACATTGCCATCTCGGTAAATGGATTGTCGTTTAGAAGACACATGCCTTGGATGTTTTAGGTGTGTAGATTAATAAAATAATCCCTAACCTCACAGGCTCTTTCTTCAGGATATCCAAAGTATTCTCACGTGAACAGGTAGATGCGTTAGTCTTTTGCAGCAAAACCAACAAAAGGCCTCTAGTGCCTTAAAGATTCATGTAAACAATGGCATTGGTTGTTGCGGCCACAACCACTGTTTAATAGAGCTCACATTTAATTGGTGAATGTGATTGTTAACAGAAAGTTTTTTCAAGCCAATCCTCAGATCCTGAGAGTATCCTTGTGATTGAATGTAGAAATGGTTGTCTCTGAATGCGTTATGAATTTTGACGGCAGGGAGTCTTCTAAAGATCCCTCATTGTGAGGTAAAGCATCTTTTCCTAATGAGTTAATGGGTAATATCAGTATGCACTTAGCTTTGTAGAACTGCAAGGGAAAGAAGTGTGTGGATCATGCGATATGTTGCTTTTTATAAATCATGTGAACCACAGACACAGCTTTCCATTGTTCCGAAGGGCACGCGTATCCCTATAAAGTATCCTATTCAATGAGGTCACATCATGCATGGCTTGCTTGTTTTGTTGTTTAAGTAAACACCTAAGTTTTTTTTTTTAATAGGATGTTCGTTTTGTTTGCGTGAGACACATAAGTACATTCCCAGATCTTCTCTAACATGACCACAAATCCTCACAACATCCTGTGCAACAGCTTACAGGATGGTGATGTGGCTTTGAGAGGGATGTCTTCATTTTTTTCCCAAACAAAGGGTCTCTGAAGACTGTTGTTTTATTGTGGGTGCATCCTGCAACGTATTCTTGAAACAATAACGGGGCCAGTGGAGGATTTGGGGCTCTCAAATTTCAGTGGCACCCTGTACAATGCTAACATTTGGCACACCCCTCCCCCTGCCTCTCTCACTCCATTCTAAGCACCCTCTGCAGACCACGCTTCCCTAAAACCACCTCTGACGGTGCTCTAGTGGTGTGCTTATTCTGCTTTCTTAGCTGTCCTGCTATGCTTCCTCAATGCTTTATTGCTGCCCAGACAGTCTTGTAGCACAGTAAAAGAGGGACGGAAAAACCACAGAATATCTTCAGTTACTGAATTCAGCAGGAAGTTTCAGGATATGTACTGATTGGAACTAAAGCAACATGACCACTGCAACAACCTTTGAAGGCACAAATAGTATTGAAAGCAAGATTATGTACCTTGAGAACAATGCAAAGGATAACCCTCCCTCCTAAGAAAGAATCGTTGCAAATTACTGATTACAAGCAGGAGGACTAAGAACTGTGTGGAAATTAATTACTAATCAAAGATATGGCTTGTGGAACATCGAGAAAAGAAAGAAGGTTCTTTGTGACGCAGTCAGAAAAAGAGGCTGTTATGGCAGATCTGTCCGCAGAAGGAGGGGAAGGAGGACTATGGCCGGAATGTTAGTTCGGCCTAGCAGGGCCCCCTGAAAAAAATTTATGAGAGCGGCAGGTCTGTGGAAAACAGAACAGACTGTGGGAATTGTTTTGTACGGAGTGTTGAAATGATGTCTGTTTATTTTGATATAGCTCTTGGACGAACGTAAAAGCCACACAAGATATAACAACGTTTGTTTTCAACCCACTTGTGGAAACTATCAGAGATCACAAAGAAAGGAATATATGATAACAACAAGAAGATGAGGAAAATAGCAAAGAGAAGATTGAATAGAACTGTGACTATTATTTGGACAGAACTATGTCATCAAAGCAGCAGCAAGAGAGATATTTGGATCCCGTTCGAAGCTGAAAATATGGGTACCCCCAACAAAAATTTAAAAATTTGGCTATGTAATTTGGAATTGATGTGATTTGGAATTAATGTGATCTGATTGGCCTGTTAATAAAAAAAATTTTCAAAAAAAAAGAGAACAATGCAAAGGACATCTCAAGGGCTCTCTGATTTCCATTAGCAAACGAGTCTGGAGAAGGGAAAAGAAAACCTTCACCAAAAATTCCCATCTTTCTCTCCCAAACATTCTCTTCAAAATCCAAATTTCAGAAAGTCCCCAATTAGGTCCTGTTCAAACATGAATCTGAATTGTCAGTGTGTGCGTCACCCACATAATCAAACAGTGAAGCTGCACATACATTATTATTCCTTTATAGATTTCTATCCCCCGCCCCCTTTTTTTGTAAAGTTTCAAGGCGGCATAATAATAAAAGCCCATAACAATCGCATTACATCAAAGGTTAAAAGGGCAACATCTGCAAGTTAAATGAGTCATTTGGTACTATTTGTCATACCTATGAATTAGCTTAATGCAGTATTCTCTATAATATTTCATTGAATGGATTTGCAATCCATTATTCCAAGTTGTTCAGAATGACTAGTGCAGCACCTCTGCTTTCAGTGTGACAGAAATCTATTATGTATTTGGTACAGTGGGACTGTATGTGAACTGGGTTTTTTTAACATGAAAATGAAGTTCATGTTAATTTGAGAAAGCTGTTACAATGCACTTCAAGTACACTAAAACGTTTTACTTGGAGGTGTGAATGTTATCAATGTACTTTCCAGGCAACGGAGACAATTGCCTAAAAGAAACTGAAAACAAGGCACATTTTAACACCCGAGTGTTATATCCTGCATCAAAAGGTGTTGTATAAAAATGCTTAATGTTGAGCCCAATCCATTTGCTAAAAGATAAACTGGATTTTGGTTCATGTCCTTCAGACTATTTGCGCAACGATGTCAGCAAGAGTGTCTTTTCCATTCATCTCCAAGGGTGGTTTTAACTGGAGATTCCGGAGACTACCTGGAAAATTCCTGAGCTATGATCCCGCTACATAAAGTAATCTATTGTAGCAATGACCCATGTGGTGCCCTTGGAACCTGTGTGATTCCTAATGTGCTTAGGCTCCACATGACAGACTGCTCTCTCAAGGGGGCAAGATTGCCATAATTGATGCACCAGTCATGTGCAATACTGAATTCTTCACCATAATCCGTTCCAGAGGTCCGTTTGTAAACTAAAACAGGTTGTAACCCAAGGCGCGCTTTCACCATTGGGGCCTCCAAATTTTTTTTGTTCGTAATCCAAAAAAATGGGTTGTAATCCAAAAAAAGGTTGCAAACCGGAACACGCACTTCTGGGTTTGACGTGTTTGTAATCCAAAATGTATGCAAACCAAGACATATGCAAACCAAGGTACTGCTGTAATTGAATTTGACAACTGTCATTATAGATGAGAAATGGTTTCCTAACCGTTACAAAAGGGTATGATGGCTGTTTTCATGATTGCCAAGTACTTAGTGTGGGTTATGGTTGGGGTTTTTTTCTGCTTTACACCAACATTCTAGCACAAATGAACCTGTGGAATTTTCATGGATTACAGGGCCAGCTGATAACAAAGGTCAATAAATTATTATTTTTAAATATATTTATAGGGCTGGGAGAAAGGAAAAACTTGACATTTGATGAGAGGGTATTCCAAAGGGTGGAAACTTTATTAGGCTGTGCGAAGGAGCCATATAAGTCCAAGTTGCCTCATAATACTATTTCTTATTCTTTCGTGTCTTGAAGTACTTATTTTGTTTGAACAAGTTTTTGGTACGGGTTTATAGCATGCTAGGCCATGCAACATGTGCGTGGGTGAATGATTTTGATAAGGAAATTCACTTCAGCATGATAACCGAAAATTAGAAGCTAAACATATGCATGATGCATTTTTTAAAGCACAATTTTAAAGCAATATAAACTAAAGTCACTTCTGGGGCCCCTCCTGAAGCTTAAGGAACACCCTCCTGTCAGATGTCAAAGAAATAAACTATTATCTGCCTTGTTGAAGACCTCTGAAGGCAACCCTGTATAGAGAAGTTTTTAATATTTGAGGCTTTACTGGGTTTAATTATTTAATTTGTTGGAAGCCGCCCAGAGTGCCTGGGGCAACCCAGTCAGGTGGGAGACAAACAAATGCAGGCATGCTTCAATAGTTTAACAGTAGATCTGCCCCTGCTCTGGGCCTTGAATGGTTGGGGTGGTGGAAAAACATGTGTTAAATGTAGTCACTAATTCAGTTCCTGATGTAATTTCTGTTCCTGCATCTAGGCTAAGGTTGAAACCTTTTCCACCCTGAAGGCCACATTCTGGGCAACGTCTAGGGACCTTGAGCCTGTGGTGGACCAGGCCAGAGGCAAAAGTGTTTTAAGCAAGAGATGTGGGTGTTACCTTTGTAGAATAGGCTAGTTTCTTCACACTCACACCTCCCTCCCTGGCCTCCAGCCAAGCAGGAAGCATGGTCAGAGTTGAAGGACTCATTCCTGCCAGGTGAAAACACTCAAGGAGGGTGCAGAGCAGGTCTGGTGAGGGGGTGTGACCTGGGCAGAATCCCAGGGGCCATATAGAAGGACCTTGAGGGCCACATTTGGCACCCAGGCTTGAAGTTTCCCATCTCTGATTTATGCTTCCAATTATCAGAATTTCATAAGTATATCAATATGATACCTATGCAGGGTGGGAGAATCAAAATTAGTGTACAGCTATTCATCGTCTCTTCTTCCCTTCCTGCCTCCAATCAGAAGGAAAAGATAGTTGCAGGAAAGCAATGAAAGAACGATCAGCAGGCGCAATGAGTGATTACTAAGGTGTCCTGTTAATCGGCAGTGTAGAATATAATGAGGTTGTTATTAAAGCGTGCTGCTATCTTCGGGCCAGCATTATCCCAATTGGATTATGCAGTCATGTACTTACAGAGCAGCGACGGTTGCTTTGTGATTTTTAACTGCTTGAAGGATAAGTAAAATGGAAATCATAAATCACTTGCTGGGAACTTTGAGCTGGGCTCTGCTCCCTTTGGAGTCGATGAAAGTTTTTTGTGGTTTTTTTGTTGCCTTCCGTATCAATGAGAAAAGAACAGAGCCGTTAGGATGCCAGCACAAGAGATTTATTCTAGTAATAAGTTCAGGAGACAGTTTTCCAAGCAGCAGGAGTGTAAGAGATTCATCTTCTCTAAATCAGTAATTATATGTGCACACACACACAACCCCCTCAGATTCATAAAAAGGACTAGGAAAAATGTTATTGGGAAGAGAAAGAGAAACAAATTATATTGGGCAGGGGAAGGAACATGGCAATGGCGACTGATAAGATTTAAATTGTCCCATCCTGTGGCTTCAGGGCTATTTGGACAAAATCCCTCCCAGGAACTCATTTGAAAGTGCACATGACTTAGATATTTCTACAAGGGCAGCTGTTTACACCATCCAAAATGCAGCAAGACTAGGTAGGAAGTAGTAGGAAAATGGATCATCTTATCTAGCCATTAACATGTCCAATATTACAACTGAGAAGTAACAACTTCAAAAAAAAAAAGTACGCTTGTGCAGAAAGGAAGAGCAAGAGAAACATAGGATGCTGTCTTAGACCACACCCATCTAGCTCTGTATTGTTCCTATTAACCAGCCAACATTTCAGACGAGAATTCCGGTCCTACCTGAAGATGCTGAAAAGTAGTCTTAATTGAAGCTGTGATGGCTGACAGAGCCGGCGTACAGCTTCTGGGTCATGTGGCCAGTATGACTAAGCCGCTTCTGGTGAACCAGAGCAGCGCACGGAAATGCCATTTACCTTCCCACCTATTTATCTACTTGCACTTTGATGTGCTTTCGAACTGCTAGGTTGGCAGGAGCAGGGACCGAGCAACGGGAGCTCACCCCGTCGCAGGGATTCGAACCGCCGACCTTATGATCAGCAAGTCCTAGGCTCTGTGGTTTAACCCACAGCGCCACCCGCGTCCCATTTAGCAGGGTAGGAAAATATAAATGAAGTGTGTCTCAAATGGGGGGAGGGGAATCTTCCTTACTCAGGAAGCATATTCTCAGTAATAGTGGAACCAAGTGATTTGTCCATTTGAAGAACTCATCACATGCAAAGGCTCAAAGCCTGTATTATTGCCTGCCCCAGAGAGGAGAGAAAATATTATTTTGTTCATTTGCATATGGAAAAAGTTCCTAATGCTGGAACAGGTCTATCAATAATCTAACCAGGTGGTCGCTTAATCAAGCTCAGCACTGGAAAGGAAAACATGCTAACGGTAATTATGCTTCTAACTAGAGGTGCCAAATGCTATTTCACATGTGAACTCACACCTTCTCCTTTTCTGCAATCTGCCAGGCTGCCCGAAGGTGGATTTCAACTTACTGGCATTATGAAGCTGCTGTTTACAAAGCTAATTTCTCTAGCGTTTCATTAGCTTTAGTAAGCTAAAAAAATGAGATCAGCAATTGCCCCTAAGAAGCAGAAGTTTTAGTGCACATGTGGAGTGGCTGTATCCAGAATGAGCTGTTTTTCCAAGTCAATGCATATATGGGTTCCTTTGCAGCCACAGATCAGCTTACTCCTTAGAAATGGCTAGAAATCTCAGTGTTTGTACAAGATACATTTGTGCATCACAGTGGCAAATTGATCTCTGAATTGGAGGCAAATGGGTTTAGGGAGATTTGCTATGGTGTTTTTTTTCCTGCGGGGTCTGGATTTGGGTGTGTGAAGTCCTGTTGCAGTTAATACCGGCTGCCTATGTGCAGTGGCAGATCTTGGGGTCTCTAATTTCAAAGGGCCCTGTGCAATGCAAAAATTCGGCACCTCTCCGCCTCTCGTGCTCCACTGTAGATCAAAGTTATGACTCTCCTAGTAGCAGCACCCCGGGGCTCCATGCCTGGTGCTACTGAACTGGTCACACTCTCCTAAAGCAGCCTCTGCTATGTGCTTGCATCTGCATCTCCACTGACACATTCAGCCTGTGTGGTTACACTCTCAATCAAATAAAAAGGCTTCCTGACAGAGACAATTTGGTACCTTGATTTTTATCAACCTCAAAGAGAGCACTACAGATCTATTATTGGGCTGTTCCCATGGCATTGTGTACAGCTTCAAAAGACATTGTACCCACATTGTGTGTGTGTGTGTGTGTGTGTGTGTGTGTGTGTGTAAACATTGAGCTTTGCATTTGCTTCACCTGGGTGTTCCAGACTAACGATAAAACACTTGTGGCTTGCAAACTTTCTGGGACCAGGAATCCACAGACTTTAGAAGCAGCTCATCATACAGCCAAATTCTGTGGCAAGTGTCCTTTCTGACAAAGCATGAAAAGCAGTAGCCTACTAGAAGCATGTGAGGAACAGAAACCATTGAACATGAGCCTCTTTCACCCAACCTTGCCCCATGTGGAAAACATGTTTACTCTAGGGTACGGTAAGTGTTCTATGTGGTTTAGTCACTGCTATTTTTCTAGAAAAATGGTGCCCACCTGAGAGCTGAGTTCTGGCTGAAAAAGAAGCCCATCATAAATGTATTTTGCTTTGCAACTCTGTCACTCTATGGTGGGGGGGGTGGATCTGAAACCATGTTTCTGTGGTGGAGCTATGGCATTCTGAAATGGTTCTTGAGGTGGACATCTGGTAATAATACAAATGATTAGTGAGCCATTGTTGCTTTCCTAACCCACTTGATCTCCCAGTGCTCTTCCAAAGCCATTAGTCCATGGAAATGCCAGGGCCACTTAATACGAATGCAGACCTAGCCTGAAAACTTAATTGAAATATCCATGGGAGCCCTAATAGCTGCCGTCGGTAGTCTCTGTCCCATGCTGCTTCTGCCTGAGATGCATGTGGGGAGAGGCTCCGTTTACTGCTGCAGTTCTGTGTAGATTGCTAGGCAACACAGTGCTATCAATTCTTTCTAACTGTGAAAGGGCAGCACACACTTGAAGAGAGTCACAGCAGAACAGGAAAAACTAAGTAAATAGTAACCCAGATAAACGTGAGCCGGCTAAAGAGAGAGCTGAAACCAGAGCTCTGTGTGTTCCATGATTCCAGGCAAGGGCAGGAAAAGCATGGCGTATATTGTTGGACATACAATCCAGCTTCCTCCCTATGAATCCCAGCTTGCTCGCTCACTTGCTTCTATTAAAAAAGCAGCAAGTTTCTAGCTTTTAAGACCACAAAGGGAAGTTTCAAAAATATGTTGCCAATGCAAGATTGCTAGTAGCCTTGTTGCGAAACCTCAATACATTGAGCACTGGAAATAAAAAATGTATATAGGTCATAGAATCCAGCTTTTTATGCCATGGAAAATTGGTTATATTAGCGCTGGATATAGCACTGTATTAAATACTGCAGACAATATTTATTTCTTTAAAACAGGTATTGCATCCTCCAGTTTGAAAAACTCTTGAGTGGTACACATTTTATCTATTTAATGGGCTCAGATTCCACTTTCTGTCACAAGAGGCCTCAAAGCGATTTATATCAATCAGTCAATCTGCTCAATCACAGAGCACAATTAAGACAAACAGTAAAGCATCGGCAACATCGATAGCAACAGGAAAGCCTCAAAAATCAGTAATTTAAAACAAGATAGGCAAAAGCTAGATCTGAATATTCAGGAAAGCTTTGTCGATGCCTCAACTGATAGTTTGCAATGTGCCATTGATGCAATAATAGTGGTGGGTTTATACAGGATCATTCACACATCATTCTGATTTATTAGTTGTTCTGCGATACTTCCCCAGTGTTATCACATTATTGCCATCAGAGTGGGAGGCACTCTTGTGCTAGAGCGCAACAAATGGGGGACAAAAAATAAACAAACACTTGTGACATAAAATGTTAACTGATCTCAGCAGGAAACTCTGGGGCATGTAGCTACTGGAAACAAAGCAGTGTCTGAACCCCAAAACTGTTGCCAACCCAAACAGTATTGAAAGCAGGATCAGGTATAAGCTCCCTAATACCATAATGAGCATTGGTGAGAATTGCTGCTAAAAACTTGTCCAAAAGAAAGGATTGGTTCCAAAATACTTTGGGTCCAGAATAAACTTCATTTCAAGAATCTGGATTTCTCCTCTTCCTCCTCCTTTTGACTGCTGCTGCTAATATTATTAATAATATTAATTAATATTTTTTGTACCCCGCCCATCTGACTGGGTTGCCCCAGCCACTCACTCTGGGCAGCTTCCAGCACATATAAAACCAAAATAAAACCTTAAACCTTAAAAAGCTTCTGTATACAGGGCTGCATTCAGACAAGTGTACCCACCAAAAGTCTAAAACCTTCTTTTTCCCCACATATGGACAAGAATTACTATTATTGCATTGGACTCCTTGAGGAGTGTTGCATTTGCAGCAGGGAGGGGGTCTGAGTTAGAGGTTCAGTCATAATCCCACAGATGGTAACTTCACTCAGTGTCTCCTCAGCCAAGTACATATACCAAATGTCTGACAACCTTCATAAAACAGAAATACTGATTTATAAAACAATCCTCACTTCTAAAACACTGAAGGGATATAAAAAAACACATTGAAAAAATGACACTTTGAGATAATGTAAGGAAAATATAACAGAGTTGTATTGAAGTTAGTTGTCCTCAGGATAGGCCCAATGAAATTAATGAACATTACGAGCTTAGGTTCATTATTTTCAATGGGTCTTCTGAGTAAAGATTTTTTGAATACCACCCCGTGTTTCAGATGTTTGAGCTTTGACTTAAACTTCTGGGTTCTTCTTGTTCTTCTTCTTCCACAAGTTCCCTTAAGGCAGAGCTTTCCAAACTTCTCATGTTGGTGACACCCTTTTCAGACATGAATCATTTTGTGACACAGTAATTGTTTTTCTAGCAAACCAGAGGTTAAACTAACCCCTTTCCAGCCCCAAGAGAAGCACAGGGAACATTCACGTGGCACACCTACGCACTGCAGCCGACATACTAATGTGTCGCGACACAGTTTGGCAAGATCTGTCTTAAGGTGTAAGCATGTGAGAGACACCTGCAAACACCAAAAGCAAATTTGTCAACTGTATGCATTTGTAGACTATCTGAGGGCCTAACTCACGGGTGAGGAACCTCAGGCCTTGGGCCAAACAAGTCCCTTGATGCCTCTCTATATGGCCCCCAGGCCTCTCCTCAGGCCACACAACCTCCAGAGCCAGACTCCTCACTTCTTTGCTTTACTGTCTCCTCTAATTTTGCCTAGCTTCTTCTTTGCCAGGATGGAAGCTAGAGGCATATGTGCATGCAGAAACTAGCCTGTTGTGTAAAGGTAACTCCATAGGGATGCCTTCAGCTATGTTGTTGCATGCACAGAACAAAGTCCGCTCATGTATGGTGACTTCCTCCTGTCCTTACCCTGTGTTTCCCTCTGTGCCTTCTAAATCTTCTCTGAAGGGTTGGGAATAGCAGGGCAAAAAGGGTTAAATCGCCCCTTCCCTCCTGCTGCAATCTCATTCATTGTGCCTTTGTAGTCGCTGTTATTTGCATTTTTAAAGAACCTGCACATCACTTGCCTTAACGCAATTAATGCAGCACTACCCAGACTGATGCCTTCTAGAATTACCAGACTTTAAGCACCACCATCTTTGGTTACTGGTGATGCTGGCTAGGTCTGATGGAGTTACAGTACAAAGCTGGAGGGCATCGTGGTGGCTAACCTCCAATTAAACTCAACTAGTTTAGCCTTAGGATGCAGGTGGTGCTGTGGGTTAAACCACAGAGCCTAGGACTTGCTGATCAGAAGGTCGAGGTTCGAATCCCTGTGATGGGGTGAGTGCCCGTTGCTCGGTCCCTGCTCCTGCCAACCTAGCAGTTCAAAAGCACATCAAAGTGCAAGTAGATAAATAGGTACCACTCTGGCAGGAAGGTAAACGTTGTTTCTGTGCGCTGCTCTGGTTCGCCAGAAGCGGCTTAGTCATGCTGGCCACATGACCTGGAAGCTGTACGCCGGCTCCCTCGGCCAATAAAGCGAGATGAGCGCCGCAACCCCAGAGTCGGCCACGACTGGACCTAATGGTCAGGGGTCCCTTTACCTTTACCTTTTAGTTTAGCCTCAGCAGGTTTATCATATATACTCTGAGTACAGAGATAAGAAGGGGAGATGCTGAAGTGAGTCCAAATTCAAGTTTCCCTTCTGAGATTTGGAATTGCCAATGGCCTTCATACGTTTGGTAGGCTTTGAGACACACGTTAAGTTTAAGGAAGCATCTTCTTTTCTTTGCCCTCCCCCCGCCTTCCCCCCACACATACAAAATCTTTCTGATGCAGAAAATGCTCACAAGCTTCTTTTGGCCAAAATTCCTGCCTGCCGTGATCAAGGGGTACGAGTGAATAATAAGCAAGACTGTGTTTGTTCTTTCCTCCCCTTTAAACGCAGGCACCGAAAAGCCTGCAATACGTAACAAACAACAAACATAATCAATGTTCTCATAGCAACGCAAGCAGTAGTCATTGTGTCCATGTGTCACTCATCTCAGCATGTGCTTGTGGGAATAAAGTGCACTTTCTTCTTGGATCAGTGTGTTCCACAGGACTCATTGCTCCATTTCTTTTTCCTGTCCCCTTGATCAAATCTGTGAGTTTAGTTGCCACCATACAAACACCAGAGCTTGCCTTTCTGCAGGTGAGCTTAGGATGCTGGGACACACATAATGGGAGAAGTCTGTTGGTTTCAAGATCTTCTTGTAGCTTCTTGGAGACTGGCCATTGGTTGACCACAGCTGGAAATGTGCTGCTGGACTAGGCAAATCCTCAGTCTCAGCCTGCAAAGCTTTTCTTATAGTTGTGTATCCAGCAAATCTCCCTTCTCTACATCCACTATATGTAATTATGGTACAAGAATTTGAGAGGTCCTTTTGTTTCAACAGGCTCCCTTTATCAAGGGAGAACAGATAGGTTTGCAGGATCTACTTTGTTGTTGTTTTTTACATTGTTGTTGTTTTTGCAATTAATTTATAATTGCCTTCTATGCCACCGCCTCAAGGGGATTCACACATAAAATAATTTTAAAAAGTTAAACAAAAAAGAAAGAAAACTAAAATCCCAACAAGTGTACATCCTAACAAGGCCCATTTACCTAGCTGTGAAGGCCTTCTAGAACCCAGAGATCTATCTGAAATCAGCTGCTAAAGTCATAACTTAGAATGACTTTAGCAGACTTTAAAATTCTGAGCCCTTAAGTAATTTGTTTTGAGTTCAGTACCAGAGCTGGTGTTGGCATTTTTGAACAATCTAGAGTCAAAAATCCTTGCCAATCTACTTCATTTCACCCAGAGTTCTACTAGTAGGTCCCAGCCTACTTCCTGCCCATCCCTGCTCTGTTGATTATGTAATTGTGTGTTTCTTAAACTGGGGTCTCCAGCTATGTTTGGACTACAGTTCCCATGATCTCTAGCTAGCAGGACCAGTGGTCAGGGATGATGGGAGTTGTAGTCCCAAAGCATCTGGCAGGCCAGGTTTGCCTATGCCTGCTCTAGAAAGTCACCCTGCTTCCCCACCCCACCCCACCCCGCCCAGAAACTGAAGTGGCAATTCCAACTCTCCATATTGTAGCCTGTTGCCAGACCATTCATGTTCATGAACTTGTTGTTGTTGTTGTTGTTACTTCTCTCATCTGACTGGGTTGCCCCAGCCCACAAATATAAAACCATAATGAAACATCAAATATTAAAAACTTCCTTATACAAGGCTGCCTTCAGGTATCTTCTAAAAGTTGTATAGATAATTATCTCCTTGACATCTGATGGGAGGCTGTTGGTTTTGACAGAAGAAACATATTGATAAGCAAGATGTCTATTAATTTCTTTTAAATTGTCTCTTGGCAATATATATGCATCACTATCATCAATGATAATGGGAGCACACATTCACTTTGAGGAGTTGTGTGGTATGTAGCATTTCAAAGTAGGCTTTGTAGCAAGAACAGGGAACACATCAGAGAGTCTGTGCACCATGTTTTAATATTCATGGGACATTTGGAACAGAATTCTATTATATGCCTGCGACCGAAGGGGCTGGGAGAAAATGACATATATTTGCCTCTCGCTCACTCTCTCTCAATTTGGACAGCAGTCATCACAGAAAGAATCGTATTTTGCTCTCACCATTTCCTGCATTTAGACTTTATTACCGTTTTTCTGTTTTCTAGGAAGTCGTTCAGGAGCTCTGCCAAGTGCAAACTGGGGAAAGTTCATTTTCGAAGCTAGCTTGTGCTGTTCTGTATACTGCCCTCTACCCATAGATCTAGGGGTGCTGATTTGGTCCCCAACTTGGTCCCCAAGTTATGGGTGCCCAGCACACCCAACGTAACGCCATAACATCACTCACCCCGCAGCCTCAGAACCTGTTTTCTGGTGCCACCGGAAGTCAGGTTCCAAGGTCCTGCTAGGCCTCAGACAGCATCTCTTAGGTCTCACAAGGCCTCAGGCATGACTTCCAGTGCTTTGCGAGGCGCCGGAAGTTGTGTTGGGGGCCCTGTGGTGTGGATGCTGAGTATCCACAACAAATATTTTGTGGGTGCTCGACCCCCAAGGCCCCCTAGAGATGGTGCCCCTGCTCAGGGCAGTTCACAACATAAAATTACAATGTAAAATACAAAATACATAATGAAATTAAGAACAGAAACAAACCAGTAACACCCCTTTCCACAGCACATTTAAAAGGGCATTGGGTGTCAGTCAACCAAAGGCCTGGTTGAAGAGGAATGCTTTCGCCTGGCGCCTAAAGGTGTACAATATAGGTGTCAGCTGAACCTCCCTGGAGAGAGCACTCCACAAAGGGGAAGCATTGCAGAAATGCTCATTCTCATTTTGACACCCTCTGGACCTCTTATAGAGGAGACACACAAAGAAGGGCCTCAGAATATGATCTCAGAGTCCAGGGACAGTTCTTGAGGTATCTAATTTTCTTGAATATCTGCTGTGCCTCTTAATCATGCCTTGCTTATATACCTTTCTGATGTAAGCATTAAAGTCTTGGGCAGAAAGCAAGCTGGAGTTCATTCTTATCTGGCAGTGAGAGCCAGGACAGTAAAGATCTTATACGTATGTCATGACCCAAGAATGGAATGAGCGTGTTGTTAATAACAGAGCTCAGGAGTCACTGAATTTTCACTTCCTGATATTAGTTACACTAATTCTATGCGCCAGTGAATGATATTCTGCTGGTACTGATTTCTTTTCTCCTTCAGCTTGTTACCTTTTATTTCTTTATATATTTTTTACCTCAGTAAAATGAGATGCCATATACCAGGCTTTCAAAAAATTAATAAGGACTTTAATAATATGAGCTGATGACCTAACAGCCAAATGTGTTTCTGTCCAATTGCCCACTCCATTTACCGCTGATCCACAAATGAATAGCATGAAATGGACGCTTTTCAAAAGCTGTGAAAAAGAAAGTCATTCTTTTTGCACAGGAGATATTTTTCTTTTTACAAAGCATTTCGCACTGGCTGCTATTGCTTCTGCTACTCACACACACAAAATGCAATTGTTTTGTGTGTAAAGCTGCCAGTTTGGGGCTTTATCAAATTGCTAGGCTGGGAATGAATTTTTCATGAAAGTCCTAGAGCTGTGTGGACATTTCAGGCTACAGAGCTGGGCAGACATTCAATATTTAAAATGAAAGCAGAGTTCAGGGATAACAGCCACAGTTTCTTCTTGTATGCTGCCTTATTAAAAAATGAGGGAAAGAGGGGACAGTAAGGGGGGAAATATGAAAGATGAGTCAAGGAACAAAAATGTTTGGCTTTCAATATTTGGTTCCAAAGTATTATACCAGAGGAGAACTCAGTTACTAATTTAACTAATAAGGATAACCACAACACCTTGGGGAAGTCAAAATAAGTGTGCCTCTTCCAATTATTTCTTGACTGGATGACATTCATACAGCCTACAGGAGACAAACATTGTTCACGGCTAGCGAAGAAACTAAAGGAGAGCAAAGATTGTAGAGAAATTGGTTTCCGCACAAATAATTGAATATTGATAGTCACTGAAGATCACTGTGTGCAACATATATAGATGGGGGATATATTTGTGTTAGCATCTTAACTGTGTGCTAAATTAGTCTTAATTTTTCCTATTCCAGAAAGCCTTCTGCAATTTGCCATTTTGTTTACCTTGTCTTATAACTCAGATGCCATTAATCTGTTGTGCTGAGTAATCGGCTTCATTACAATGTAAGCAAGAGCCTTAAAATTGTGTGGAAGTTACACTGATTAATCAAAACATAGGAATTTGCTTCCCCATGCTGAGCATAAGCATCAGACAAAATTGTTTAATGACGCTAATGCAGAATTCATAATTCAAATACTGATTAAATAGCTGCTTTCATTCATTCTTCAAGTGCAATTTACTATATTAATAATATGTTCTTCCAAATGTATCCCCAGAAATGAGATGAAGATTGATATCATTTCATATATATGGTTTCCCAAAGCATCTCACAAACAATAACATCAGGTTTAATCTGCAAACTCACTGAAAGCCAGCAGCCCTGGGATTCTATGGAATGAAGGATGGTTGAACAGATCAGCAAATAAAGACTGAGAGGGAAGGGTTAACTGGGTCCACTGAGGGAGAAAGTTCCAGAACTTAGGTGTCAAGACTGAGAAGGCCCTATTCTACCCACCACTTCAGATCAATCCTTCAATAAACAAATAACTGATAATTAGCTGGTAAAGAAATGCATTGGTAAGAAATAAATTAACAGATCAAACAATCAATCAAACAAACAAACCTAACAGGGAAAGAGCTGAGTCTGAAGTTCCCTGGCCCACACATGGTGTCAGGACATTGAGTAGTCTTTAAGGCTACAGTCTTGTATTTACCTGAAACTAAAGTCCATTGAACTCAGCCCAGCTGGTTTCTAAGCACATCTGTGTAGGATTATGCTGTTAAAAGCTGTGATTCTGAGCCTCTTTGAAAACCTGTTTAGAACTGCAGCAGTTCCATTTCTCTCTAAGTATGAAATAATTGCTGAAGCACAAGGACTGACACATTGTACCATGCAATTTTGAGTTACATCACCTCACGTTGTGCCTCCAGATGCACTGGGTGTTACTTTCAGAATACTATTCTAGTCACTTTCCCTGCTCCCACCAGCCACCTTCTTCATAGGCTCTGGCACAATATTTCTGAATGCCCCCATCCACCTGTTATTTCTTTCCCCTTTTCTCTATTTCTTTTTATTTATTTAAACCATGGAAAAATATTTATTTAAAACATTTCTATACCCCATTTATACCTGCTCTCTATACCTTCAGTAACAACGTATTATCACATATACCACATCAATAACAGCAAAATTATCCATTGGTAATGCTGAAGAATGGCATCAGCCTGGAATCACAAACTGGGCTTTGGCAAAACTTAATAGACTGATCTGTCCTGGGGAGGGAGGAGTTAAGTTGGGAAGGAGGGGGGAAGTCTTTGTAATTGTGTTTATACACTGAAAATCAATCTACTGTAGCAGCAGTGTTCATATTTAGTGCATAACAATCAAATCATATATAGATATAGACATATATTAGGGCTGGAATTTCCAAGATGTAGCCGAGAGTCTTCCTTTGTATAAATGGTGTCCAAGTGGCATTTTTAAAAAATGACTTAAATGTCTGGGAAAACCCAGCCGAATTTCCCCCAAAAAAACAACATATTAAAAAATACCTCCATTTCTTTTCTTTTTCTGAGATTTAGGGGGGGGGGGCTCAACTCACACACCCCTGGCAAAAAAATCAACAGCTTTTGTGTCTGGATTTTCACCTTTTGAAATATGACAGCCCTAACATATGTGCTAAATTAAAGTATTTAGAACTGCAAGCCCATTTTCCGACGTAGAAAAATCAGTGACCACTTCAGCCACAGTCTAAAAAGCTGCCCTGAAGAGTGAGTGTCATCTAGATGCATTTTTTTCTGGTGAGAAAATCCCAAAGAGGTGATATAGAATGAAGGCTCAATATAAGAACACAAGATCAGGCCAGGGGCCCATCTAATTCAGCATGCTGTTAGCTTCATTGAAGTTTGATTGTTGCGAGACAGGGAGAAAAACTTTTCTCTATCCACTTTTCCTATATCATGCATAATGATACACCGTTTCTCTAAACTACACTCCGTTGTAGTGTAAGCAGTACACGGTCCACTAAAATAAATTTCACTGGACAACAGTGATCCCAGTAACCAAGTATTTGGTTGACAGTGCATCTGATAAGGAGCGTATGGGTGTGTTAAGGGTGGATACTTTGCATGGGAGAGATCTTGTCTCAGTGATATCTTTTTATGCCACTGGGCACCAGGTGGTTTTCTTACAGAAGCATTGTGACAGGCTCTTATTGAGGACAGCAGTCTTTGCTGGAACCTAGCCCTCAAGATGCCTGCAACGTGTCACTCAGGGTGCTCACCTGAGAAACAGAGTGCTCCCGAGGCTGATAAATTGCTAGAGGGGAGGAGGTTTTTCCAGCAGGAGAGAGAGAGAGGAGCAGAACTTGACAGCATGGGTTTGGAAAGGAATCGGCACAAGATGGCAGGGTAAAAGATGAAGGTCTTGTCTCTGTTCTATCTATTGCAGAAGGAGACACAGCAAAACTCCCAGGAATAGCCGCTGTATAGTTTAACCACATACCAAATAAAGGTAGACTGATTAAAAATATGAATGCCTTTGACGTGCATCACTCATTTTGAGTAACTGCATATGTTACTGTATGTAACATTGTTGTTGTTTTAGTAGTTTAGTTGTGTCCGACTCTACGTGACCCCATGGACCAGAGCATGCCAGGCAAACCTGTTTTCCACCGTCTCCTGCAGTTTGGTCAAACTCATGCTGGTAGCTTCGAGAACACTGTCCAACCATCTCGTCCTCTGTTGTCACCTTCTCCTTGTGCCCTCCATCTTCCCCAGCATCAGGGTCTTTTCCAGGGAGTCTTCTCTTCTCATGAGGTGGCCAAAGTATTGGAGCCTCAGCTTCAGGATCTGTCCTTCCAGTGAGCACTCAGGGCTGATTTCCTTCAGAATGGATAGGTTTGATCTTCTTGCAGTCCATGGGACTCTCAAGAGTGTCCTCCAGCACCATAATTCAACATTAACATTAGTAACATTAACATACAGTAAATGTCCAGATTGTAAAATGCAAATTCTCCTGTCACATAGAAGAAAGTGGCTTTTTAAAGGCAGAGAGTGGGGAAGCAGCTCCCCCATTAATCTGGGACAATCCCACTATGTAAATGGGATGATCATTGGCATATCTGCCCCTCTCCCCCTACCCAAAAAAGTGCCTTGAGAAAGAGAGAACAGCTTTTACATTTATTTTAGACGTGTCCAGATGAGCTGGAATAGTGTTTCAGTTTCTGGAACTGGCTATCAAGAAACAGACTTTGGAGAACTAAGAGCTGTTTTCTCTGCTGGCTGATGCAGTCTTAAAAGCATTGCTGTGGTTTTGCTTTGCTCTCCTCCATCTATTGTTAGCGATAGAACAACAATGGGCATAGCTGCCTAGCACCAAGTCAGAGCATGGGTCTATCTAGCCATGTGATGGGTGGGTGGGGCAAAATCAAAAAGTGGGTGGAGCAATGGATAGTGACTCCTACCCTTGTAAGAGCTGGCTACATTCCAGCCATGCGAAAGTCATATCCCCACCCATTGTCACAGTCCAACTATGCAAAAAGCACTGTAGGAGGCTACAGAGCAGGGGAGAGGCATGTCCTGGAGAGAGTCCTGGGGGTCAGATAACGAGGGCTGGTGCATTCATCTCCTAGGTTTGAGTTTCCCCAGTCCTGGTCTACACTGGCTGGGCTTTCCCCAGCCCTACCAGGAGACCTTTCTCAAGGATGTGGGACACCTCCAAGCTTTCCTCACAAGGAAATTTGACCCGGTGAAGTTTCCCTCAGTGTTTCTACCACTTAGAGAAATGGGAAGCATGAAGCAAAACGTTGCTCTTTCTGCCAGGTAATCCTAGCATAAGATGATGATGATGATGATGATTAAATCTCTCTCTTTTAGGGCCCTTGAATAAATAAAACAACTTCCATTAAATGAGAGAGCTAAAGGTAACCTCTACAAGGTGGCATGTGAAAGGAATGGTCTCCAGACCTTGCCTCGGCAGAGGCTTACTACACGACAAAATAATTGACTGTATTTTTAGCAGCCTATATTTTACAAAATAAGAACTGAACAGCGGGCCTTTGTCACAGCTTCAAGTTCACCGTAGAAGGAGGTAATGATTTAAAGCTTTGGGGGGAGAAAAATGTATAGAGGCTTAGAGACAACCGAGGGCAAATCTCCTGGAACCTGAACGCAATATAATAAAAGGATTAATTGAAAAGGACAAATAAATATTTGTCTTTAGATTTAGGGGAGATACGGGCAGAAGCCTTGAACACCCTTATTTCAGATTAATTCAGGAGAGTTTCCAGGGCTACAATGGACCTTTGCTTTGTGTGCTGTTCATCTCATTCTTTCCCTCTGCCGATTTCTGCCTACATGCATCTGTTATATTTAGCATTTTCCACCTCGTTACTACCAAACAAATATGTTTGTTCTTTACTTCTGTCTAATTTTAAGAAAACAACATACTAAAGCATTTGTACAGTGCAGTCTCCTAGGAGGGGGTGTATGCAGAGACAGGGGGTTATGAAGGCAGTTCTACCGCATTACTGAACGCCTTGCTAGTCTTGAGACCTAAGTGCAGGCGAGGGAAACACTCTGCATTCCTATATCCTTTTTTCAGCTTTAAATATTTTGAACCATTTCCCCTCTTATTGTTTCCAATGGGAGAGGAAGGGGAAGGCGAAATTTAGTGATGCTCAAGAGTGTAGCACCCTGGGATTTATTTATTTTTCAGGGTTTAGCAGGATCCAAACCACTTCTGAGCATTGGGGTGCTCCTTTTTTTGGCTTGACAGATGTTGAAACTCTGAAGTCAATTGGGCTACAGAGTTGGAGGAGCCAAGAGTGAGGGAGGTTGTGAAATCATATCTCTGTCTCTTTTGGCCCCTGGGCTGTCCTCCAGGGACCATTAGATTATTGTTGTTGTTGTTGTTTAGTCGTTTAGTCGTGTCCGACTCTTCGTGACCCCATGGACCAGAGAACGCCAGGCACTCCTGTCCTCCACTGCCCCCCGCAGCTTGGTCAGACTCATGCTGGTAACCTCGAAAACACTATCCAACCATCTCGTCCTCTGTCGCCCCCTTCTCCTTGTGCCCTCCATCTTTCCCAACATCAGGGTCTTCTCCAGGGAGTCTTCTCTTCTCATGAGGTGGCCGAAGTACTGGAGCCTCAGCTTCACGATCTGTCCTTCCAGCGAGCACTCAGGGCTGATTTCCTTCAGAATGGAGAGGTTTGATCTTCTTGCAGTCCATGGGACTCTCAAGAGTCTCCTCCAGCACCATAATTCAAAAGCATCAATTCTTCGGCGATCAGCCTTCTTTATGGTCCAGCTCTTCATGGATCACTGCCTTGCCGTGGCGAAGGGGCTTGAAGAACTCAGAGAAGCTATGAACTATGCTGAGCAGGGCACCCAAGATGAACAGGTCATAGTGGAGAGTTTTGACCAAACGTGATCCACCTGGAGGAGGAACCGGCAAGCCACTCCAGTATCCCTGCCAAGAAAACTCCATGGACAAAGACAACAGGCATTAGATTATAGGAATGGGCAAAAAAATGTTCATTTTGGTTTCTCGGTTTCTCATGTTTCCAATCTTAAATTCTATTCTCCATGTCACCACATTAGTTTGCATTTTTTAAAAAAAGTCCTCATGAAAATTTATCAGCATTTTGCGGCAACTTTCTCCTAATACCCTCATTTTTGTATACAATTTTGCTTACTATACACATTTTAGCAAAGCAAGTCTTCCTAATACATTGTATACTCTTTTCACTAACATATGCGTTCTAATACACAATTTACCACAGGGTGCTCATGTTTCAAAGAATGGTTGTGTTTTGATTCACGCCATGTTTTGGAAACTGTGAACCTTTTAATGTGAACTGGATTGCATTTCTCCCCCATGCCTAAATTGTACCTCTTGAAGACACACCTGAAAATCTTCAACAAGGGCACACAGGAGAGGGGTATTTTTAATTACCTTTTTGTTATTACACCACATTGTGGTGTAAAAATTATCTGTATCAATTCTCCTCTTGAAATCATTTCCCCAATAGTCACTAATTTTCCAAATGTTTTCTGAATCTTCACCAAATATTTGGGTTGGGGTTGTTGTTTTTTTTTGTTTGTTTTGCATTTGGCCTTTGATTAGGGCTGCATTCACACTGGAGTTTATTATATTTTCCTGACATTTGTGTAACTATTAGTTTGCACATTTTAGCTTTCACATGATGTAAAAGCCACTTCTGGGAAACCAAACGAATGAAATATAGCTCTAAATTTATCGCTCGTTTTATTATACCAGAAGCAATCAGTTTGCACCTCACTTAAACTCAGAAAATCACAGGAGTTTTGCTTTTCAATTCCATATGAAGTGTGAAAGGAACGTTAGAAAACAGGACAGAAGCACCAGCCTCATAATCTGTAAAACTAACAGAATAAAACTTACGTGTGAATGCATCTTGCGATTGGCTAGCTGAAGTGCAACTGTGATTTCGTGTCGGATCTCATCTGACTGCTGGTATGAGACTGTATTTGATAGGCTGGAGTTTCATATTTGATGCCTGCCGAAATCAAAACCATTAAGTGATGCAACAAGTCCAAAGCATTCAAATTTTGAAGGGAGATTTCACGTTCCAAATGATGGAATTGGCAGTTTGGGGTAATGCCAAGCATTCTTTTAATCCAGAGTACTTTTATTCAAAGCTGGTTGGAACTGCTTAAAAACCCCCACAACCAATCAGGGACCAAAAACTATATTCCCTGCACTTCATGCTGTGAGGAAATCGCTGCGTGTGTTTTGGGAGGTGGGAGTGATTTAATGTGCACCCCATGGTTTCATCCTACCACCAAGAAACTGTGACTGTTGGGCTGAAAGCATAAGTTGAAGAATGCATGCATGCAGCTATTGAGCTGGGGTTTGAATTGCAGATCAAAATCTCCTGCCCAGTCAAGCTGGTCGGACTGACAGACAAGTAAACTCTCCAGGATTTTTAAAGTGCCTGCTGGTTTGTGTGCTGCATGAGAGCATGAGGACGAAAGGTGGGCTTTCTCCATCCCACAATCCCCACTGAATCGTGCTGCAATTGTGGCAGTGGAACTTAGGCTGTCAAATAGCTGAGCAGGTGCAATGGGTTGGAATGTTCTGTTACTTAAGCAACTGAGTGGAGTTGTTATTGTTGTTGTTTTTCCTGTGAAGAAAGAGAAAGTTCATTGTCAGTCTTCTGGGATTAAACACAGAATTGTTGCAGGATGCAAGGAGGTCCCGGCGGGAAAGGAAGCTAAGGAACTGGGAGCCGGGGGCAAGGAGTCCGAAGGAAGCGTACAGAAAGGGCAATTGACTGAGAGGCAACTGAAGGAAAACAAAATGTAGAATGAGATAAGATGAAAGATCAGAGGAGACAGGAAACTTAGGCAAAAGGCTAATAGGAGCCTCTTCAGTGTTTAAGATGAGAAGGAGCTACTGGCTCCTTTGATTTTAGAGAATACTAGGTGGGCTTTTGAAAATTGCTGGTGTTCCTTGTACTGTTGGTTCATTTTTTAGGCTTCATCTGCCTGGTGTAAGCAGCTTTGCATGGGGATTGCCTGGAAAAACAGCCTATTAATACATGCCTATTTTTATAGAGTGATATGCACTGCTATACAAATCTGGAGCATACATGTGTTTAATGTTGTTGTTGTTGTTTAGTCGTTTAGTTGTGTCTGACTCTTCGTGACCCCATGGACCAGAGCACGCCAGGCACTTCTGTCTTCCACTGCCTCCTGCAGTTTGGTCAAATTCATGCTGGTAGCTTCGAGAACACTGTCCAACCATCTCGTCCTCTGTCGCCCCCTTCTCCTTGTGCCCTCCATCTTTCCCAACATCAGGGTCTTTTCCAGGGAGTCTTCTCTTCTCATGAGATGGCCAAAGTATTGGAGCCTCAGCTTCAGGATCTGTCCTTCCAGTGAGCACTCAGGGCTGATTTCCTTCAGAATGGATAGGTTTGATCTTCTTGCAGTCCATGGAACTCTCAAGAGTCTCCTCCAGCACCATAATTCAAAAGCATCAATTCTTCGGCGATCTTTATGGTCCAGCTCTACGGTCCAGCTTTATAGTCCAGTATTATATGTGTATAATACTATGCATATAATATGCGAGAATTCTTTGCATTTTTTAGTGGAACTGGGGATGTGGGGGCTCACTTCTAATCAAGATGGAAATTAGGAAGAAGCCCACATGGATAAGTTTGACATTGAGGTTTTCAGAAAATCCCATCCCTAATCGTGGAGGCAGAACTCAGTGAATAACACTCCACTGAGTTACAGAGATGCAAATGCAGGTGAGGCCACTAGGCTCATGTTACTGATGAGAAATCACTCAAACATCCAAAATTAGGACTAAAAGAATTCCTGTAAATCCCACACACTGTTGACATAATCAGGTCTCTCAGAGAAGACTGAGACTTATAAGAAATTACCAACCCAGATCTCTTAACTCCTTGACTTTTGGGTAGCTTTCTTTAAAGGGAAATCATTAATTGCTGCTTTCATGCAACAGTTTGAAACCTGATTCTCCGGGGGGGGGGGCATTTTCTTTAGGCAGTAGGGATGGGAGCCAGGGGTGCCAACCTGAATAAAATATTGAGGGGGGCAGGTAAGCCCTGCCCCACATAATCAATTGCAAGATGCGACACACATACAACATTTAAATGGCAATTCAGCTGTGGGGTGTGTGGAGAAACAGTCCCCCTTAAGCCTAATTTGTTATGTTGGAAGCTGCTAGATATTCCAGAGTAATGAAACTCAGTGCATATGTTCCTTGTCAGACTCTCAAGGCCAATGTTAAGGAAAATTGGTTAAGCAAGAACTCGCAGTGTGAGCAGGTGCTTGCTCCTTTAGCACAGGAGGGGTAAATGCCCATTTTCTCGAAGGCTCTACCAATTGGACATCCTGATTGGCTGCCTTGGGTTGTGAGACTTGGGGAAGCATTTGCTTATATTTGGGCTATTGTGTGGCAGCTCTCATTGCAAAGGGACTGCTCAACTTCTAGTATTCTGTGTAATTGTTGCTTAATCTTTAGTCAGATAAGATACTTTTGGTGTTTTCTTTGCTTCTAAGTTGATTTAACTTGTCTTGTTATTTGAAACCCCTTTTCTCCAACAAACCTTGTTTTTTAAATAGGTTAGTATATATATATATAATGAAGAACAGCTTCTTGTTTCCTGGATCCATTAAACATTGACTGCACCCTAAAAACAACAGGTCAGTCATCACAGGGCCTCCTGGCCCCCCTCTAATATTTTATTGGGGGGGGCGAAGGGACCTCAGACCCTCAGGAGTTGCTCCTATGGGAGAGACTGTCTCTTCTTTTCTGCACAGTGCAACACGGAATGCATAGGGATCCTTTCTTCGGAAATTAGGGTCCGTTTGCATAAACTTAAGCATAAAGTATCATATACAAGTACATCCCTGTGCTTGTTTATGCAAATGTAAGTCCCACTGTGTCCAATGGGACTAACTCCTGAGGACGTAGGATTCATATTGCTGTCTGAGGCGGTATTAAGGTATCCGAGGACCATAGGAGAGATTGGATCTAGCTTCTGATTTTTCATGTCTGGCAGGGAAGCAAAAAGGATTTACAATGGTTCTCACTTTTAGCAGGCTTCTCAGTGCTGATAACAGGAGAGGAAAAGCTTCGGCGCCTTTGTTTGCTGATGTCAGTGATTGAGCTTTTATGTTGCCAGCTCACATCAACCCTGGCCAGTATGACCAAGTATCAAGGGTGTGAATTCTATGTTAGAATTCCTGCTCCATGATTGCAGTCATGGGGTTTTTGTGTTTCACATGATGGTATATGTTTTGACTCCACAGAGTAGGAAGTGACGGAGGCAGGATGTTTGTGTTACTGTGTTCCGTGAAGTGGGACTATTGTCCTTTGTTCTTTTTCCTCTTTGCTGTCTGATGCTAGAGAGAGACGGAGCCATGTTGCAGTGCTCCGTGTGTCTTTATATGTAAATAAAGTAGATTAGCCAAAATGCTGAGTTGATGAGGTCTGTCACGCAAGTTGCAAAGATTCTGCAGATCCCTATGTGTGCCGGTGTTGGTTGGCATTGGTTGCTGTGATGTTTCGGCTGAAGGAAGCTTTTGAAGCTCCCGAACGATCGACCAGGAGGGAGAGAACATGCCAGTCAGGCATGTGTCTCTGCCAGGGTCCTACTCGAGTGTAGGCTGAACTCCTGACAACCTAGTCCAGCCACTTCTGGAGGACACCAGTTGGACTACCACTGCATTGAAGGGTTTACCACCTTTCAGAGGTGAGAGCATGGCTGCTACCAAGACAGCAATGTAACATACCCTCCAACATTTCTCCAATGAAAATAGGGACGTCCTGTGTTAATTTACAACTTTGAAACAATACACTTGGAATTAAAGCACATGAGCATGTTGCATGGGAAATCTTCTGCCAAGGTTCTTGTTCAGTGACTTGGAGCTGTATAAGTAAGAGGGGCGTATTACTCCTATCACTCTTTCATGATCCAGAACCGTGGTTGCTTGAAATCTGAAAATGTTTTAACTGGGAAAGTCACAACACAATGCCTAGGCTATATAAAGGCACATTGACATGCACAGATTGTTAAGTAATTTTAAAACATGATTGACCCGGTAGACATCTGGTTAGCAAGTAACGTGGATTACAACATGAATAGATTGCACAGTGGGAGGTTGAGCGGAATATAGCACAGATAGCTCTGACACAGGCAAATATGGTTGCTATTAGTAACAAGTTAAATCTTTGCAACTCAAAGCCACCCAATATGAAGTCTCGCATTACACTAGGGAGAAAGGTGTTTTCAATTGTTGACGTTTGAAAGTGGTAGTAACAATATTAAGGTTACCTCAGTCTTTGAATGGAAAAATGACAGATGATTAAATTAATTCCTGCTGCACATCAGTGCTATTGGAGGGGGGTGGGTGGAATGGGGAGACTTGTATGAAGACTGCAGGAAGAGCAAGAGACTAACCTGTATGGTGTAGCTATTTCATCGTTCAGGCAAGAGAGTATTGGTTGGAATAATCAAATAAGTACTTTGCAGTTAAGATGGATGAACTAAGAGGAGGAAGACACTCTTCCAAGTCAGTGGCAGAGCACATGCCCATGCTGCCCAGGGAGGGTGAGCTCCCGAGGGGGGCGGGGAGCAGAGGGTGCCCTCCCAGGATAGCCGCTCGGGTGCACGGAGCGGCACGCGTGCCCTGCAGCCAGGGGTGGAGCGAACCACCCATGGCGGACATTCAGCACGCCACCTGCCCACGACTCCCAAGCCTCCCCCGAGCTGTCAAAACGAAGGAGGAAGGGGTGAATGCCATCAGCAAAGCAGCGCAGCTCCCCCCTTGCCCTGACAGCTATAGTAGGCTTGGGAGTTGTGGGCAGGTGGCACGCCAAATGTCACCCCCCTCAGCAAAGACACCTGGGGCAGTCCGGCCCTACTGCACCCCCTTCCTTCGCCCCTGTTCCCAGTGCACATGCCACAAACTCACTCACTATTTTCATATGGGTCTGTGATGCTGCCCAAACGCGGCCAATCAGGGATAGTAAAGATATGAATGTTTTGCTCTCCCTCCAGGGTGGCCAGTCTATAACTAGTCTAGATATTACACTCACCTGTTTCCCACTTCCTGACCCAGTTGGCAGAAGCTAACTGTGTTTCCCTGCCCTCAGCCACAACCTCATGGATTTTGGGCTGTGACAGCTAACCACATTTTTTTATTATTTGCCATATTTTCTTATATGACGGACCCAACTCATGCAGGGAAGTTATGCCTCACACACTGGGATGGAAAATGTGCCTTGGGAATACTCATCACTCTGGCAAAGGTAACATCCAAACTGGAAAACTCACAAGATAGCTCCAACTTACCCTGGTTATATACACCAGCTATGCTAACAACAGGGATGCGGGTGGCGCTGTGGGTTAAACCACAGAGCCTAGGACTTGCCGTCTGGACCTAACGGTCAGGGGTCCCTTTACCTTTACCTATGCTAACAACAGCATGGTTCCAACAAGGTGAAACTATGGCCCAGAACAGGGCTACCAAGTGATTTTTAAAGACCCCACTCCCCTGAATTTACTAGTGGAAGATTGGAAGGCTTCACTGGCAGCTTCAGCAGTAGCACAGAGCAACAGTCTGCTATTCAGAGCTGGCTGGAGCAATTTGGAGCTGTGCTCCGATCTGCTCCAATGTTTCCTGAGTGTTGACAAAGCATCTGAGCAGATTGGAGTGCTCGTTCTTGTTTCTGGAGCAGAGCACTCTCACCTCCTCTTAATGTCAGTGGGTTGTTCGCCCCCACAGAAGTCGTCACCACCACCTCTCTTAACTTGAATGCCTCTCGTTGTTGTTCACAATAGTTTCTCTCATCCCACCACCGCTGCTGATCTCAAGCGTATGACTGGGAATCGTGGCAACTCAGAATTGTAGATTTTGAAGAGACCATGATGACGTTCATATAGTCCAACCCTCTGGGGAGTGTGGAGGGTGAATGCATGTGTGGTGAGGAGGGATGGGGGAGAAAGTGCAGACCTAATCTGCACTTTCCCAAAGATGCAAACCAAAACACAGCCATCAAGCCGAATAGGTAAAGGTAAAGGGACCCCTGACCATTAGGTCCAGTCATGACCAACTCTGGGGTTGCGCGCTCATCTCGCTCTATAGGCCGAGGGAGCCGGCGTTTGTCTGCAGACAGCTTATGGGGCATGTGGGCAGCATGACTAAGCTGCTTCTGACGAACCAGAGCAGCGCACAGAAACGCCGTTTACCTTCCCACCGGAGCAGTACCTATTTATCTATTTGCACTTTGATGGGCTTTTGAACAGCTAGGTTGGCAGGAGCAGGGACCAAACAACGGGAGCTCACCCCGTCGCGGGGATTCGAACCGCCAACCTTCTGATCGGCAAGTCCTAGGCTCTGTGGTTTAACCTACAGCGCCACCCGTGTCCCATCAAGCCGAATTCTGTGTGCCAAAAAGTATATACTAGGGTAAAATGTGCATATAAATGCATATATTAGTGAAAACACGCATTTTATCAGGGGTAGTGGCTTTGTATATTAGGCAAAGTTGCATAGAATAATGTGTATGTTAGGAGAAATTAGCAGTAAAATGCTGGTGGGTTTCCCCGAGGACTTTAAAAAGTAATAATTGCAAGCTAATGTGGAAATCTGAGCATAAGACCGGGGGACGGGGATGAACTGAACTGTGACTATAACACTGGTGCTAAAAGAGGTTAAGTGCCCCTGATTTAAACCATCTCTGCATGGTTTTGATTGCATCCCAATACCCATTTACCGGGGAGTAAGCCCCATTAAACTTAGTGGGATTTGCATCTGAGAACATACGTAGAGGGGACTGAGCTACATCAGAGAAGAAAATCTTAGATTTCTAACCATTGGCATTGTGCAGTTCCTCACCATTTGTGAAAATGGCAAAGTGCACCTGGGATTAATTGGTCTGCTATTTTACATTAAAAAATTGAGGCAACTTTCAGGTTTCAGTCCCTCTTTTAAATGTCAGCATCTTTTTTAAAAAAAGTGTTGTACTCCACAGAAATTCAAATGGAGAAATGGAGCTGGAGATAAGAGGTTCACTAAAAGAAACAGGATATATAGGTTCTGAATAACTGACATTTGATCAAAGCTGCCAATCAACTTTCTTTTGGTGATGTATTTAAATCATGCAAATGGCATCAATTTCTATTACCTAACCATCTTCCATATAACAGAACTATGATCAATAGCAGGAGGGGGTAACCTTTTTCAGCCAGAGGGCTGCATTCCCAAATGTAGAGCCTTCTAGGTACCAGCTTCTTTACCTGAAGTAAAAGTCATCAGTGCAATAAGTGTGATTCATCCCTTTGTACAGGAGGCTGAAATGCTATAAGTCAGTTTCCTATGTGCTCCAGTGACCAGGCAACATAGAAATGCAAGGATCAGAAAATTCTGATCTGGCAATGATGATGATTGTCTAGATCTGCAGGGGGTAAGGCTGCCCACAATAATGGCCCATCTGCATGCTGCTCTCTACACCTTGCCCCGTTAAGCATAATAGATTTAATTGACACAAAAATGGAAAATGTCTGTGTATTAATGAAGGTTCAACATGAGGAAAATCTATTTCTAACATTGGGTTGTTTCCACGGTAGGTTTCTAAAGGACTTTGAGTTGTAACTAGTTAATGATTACCAGTTGATTCTTTCTCTACTCTGTGCTGAGAGTGAACCTTGGATCATGTTATGAAGGTACTGAGTTGCAAATCTACACTTTGAAAGGGAGTTGCCTTTGAGTCTTTGTCTCCTAAACTCCATGGAGTGAAAATGTAAATGAAGCTCTCCTGAAGAGAGAGTAAGCAGCCTAAGGCAATCATTGGAAGCTGGAATGCAGGTTGTGGGGAGAGACAGACCTCTGCTTCTAGGTCTGAATGGGTTATTTCATATTTTCTAAGATGCTGAGCCTGTGCTGGACAGCACAAGACATTGCATGGATATTTTGGTTGCATCTTTGATGCTTATGTTCCGTTTTTGAACAGTTCAGCCAGCAAAACTTTGAATAATATTTTTATGGGCCTGGACAATGATTCCTTCCAAAAGGAGTCAGTTCTTATACTTCCAGTTGCTTCAAACAGTGCAATATTAATATCTGCAACAGACCCTAAATGCAGGCATGAAAGGATGACCCATACATGTTTTATTGGTGTAGAAAGCAGTCTTTCATTTGTCGATATGGCGCGGTGCACCAAGCAGACACACGGAAGTCTCAAAGTGGAGTTGCGCTTGAATCATAGAATCATAGAGTTGGAAGATACCACAAGGGCCATCGAGTCCAACCCCCTGCCAAGCAGGAAACACCATCAGAGCACTCCTGACATATGGTTGTCAAGCCTCTGCTTAAAGACCTCCAAAGAAGGAGACTCCACCACACTCCTTGGCAGCAAATTCCACTGTCGAACAGCTCTTACTGTCAGGAAGTTCTTCCTAATGTTTAGGTGGAATCTTCTTTCTTGTAGTTTGAATCCATTGCTCCGTGTCCGCTTCTCTGGAGCAGCAGAAAACAACCTTTCTCCCTCCTCTATGTAACATCCTTTTATATATTTGAACATGGCTATCATATCGCCCCTTAACCTCCTCTTCTCCAGGCTAAACATGCCCAGCTCCCTTAGCCGTTCCTCATAAGGCATTGTTTCCAGGCCTTTGACCATTTTGGTTGCCCTCCTCTGGACACGTTCCAGTTTGTCAGTGTCCTTCTTGAACTGTGGTGCCCAGAACTGGACACAGTACTCCATGTGAGGTCTGACCAGAGCAGAATACAGTGGCACTATTACGTCCCTTGATCTAGATGCTATACTCCTATTGATGCAGCCCAGAATTGCATTGGCTTTTTTAGCTGCCGCGTCACACTGTTGGCTCATGTCAAGTTTGTGGTCAACCAAGACTCCTAGATCCTTTTCACATGTACTGCTCTCAAGCCAGGTGTCACCCATCTTGTATTTGTGCCTCTCATTTTTTTTTGCCCAAGTGCAATACTTTACATTTCTCCCTGTTAAAATTCATCTTGTTTGTTTTGGCCCAGTTCTCTAATCTGTCAAGGTCGTTTTGAAGTGTGATCCTGTCCTCTGGGGTGTTAGATCACACTGGGGGAGACATGACCATTTGAAAATGGTTGAAACTGCCTGAAAAATGAAAGAGAACATTGTTACGAATTAATTTTGTTTAGAGATGGGTAATATGTCCCTAAGGCACCATGCAGAATACTATGGATCCACAGAGCAATACAGGCCTCTCGTGTGACCTAGGTGAGGTTATTTGTCCTTCTGCTAGACCAAGCAACAGTGGAAACACCTTTTTATTATCTATAGAAGTAGCATCTTATACCTGGACACTGAATGTGTAGCTTTCCTCCACAGTGGTTGGCTCTTGTGATGGTGGGGGAAGTTTCTAGGGAGCTAAGTAAGTGCTGTGTTGTCATGCCCATCATGGTTACAGTTCCTCTTTTGTGCACTCCTCACTTAGCTGTATTCCCACCATGCTGCTGCGAGATGTTGGTTATTGCTTGTGAGGTCACGCCAACCCATTTCTATCTGCTGCTGAGACATTCTGCGTCTTCATGTGCAAACATGATTTCACAGATCATGACCATCTGTTGTTGCCACAATGAGCTAAATATCAGGCATTTAGCAACTGCAGTCCTTGAAAAGGATGCCATGCTTCACACACACACACACACACACACACCCTTCCATGCAAGCAGTCATTTTAGCTTTTATGGAACAAAATGATTGATTGATTATTTTTTCTGCTCTTCAGCAGTAACAAAAAAAAAGAGAGAGCTCCCAGCTTTCAGTGAAAATTAGTAAGATGGCACTGCTCAGACTTACAGTCAAAGAGCTGTGGCATGAAAGGAAAGTCAGTTGGGAGGGAGGAGGAAAAAACAAATCCAGGCAGTAATTATTTCTGATCTGACTATTACAGTGAATCGTCAAATATTGCTTCAATTAAAATGCTGTTATTTGTGCTTTGACCCTTCCCTTGAATTTGAACACAGGCTTAAACCACAGGAATACACCAGTACGTGTATTCATAGGGACTCACTATTTAAAATTTCCTTCTGGATCTGTTTTGAAACCATACCAATATGGTATGTGAGGCATATTAGTATCTCACTTCCCAGGAGGCTCTATGCGTTGGAGAATGCCAGATCTCTCTCTTTTTAGGTCAACCAACACGGACACTTTCCAAGCAAAAAATATAATTCAAAGTGACAGCTTTCCTAATAAACTTTCATGTTGGTCCAAAAACGTTTTACTTTGAGGGGGGGGGGAGTTTTTTTGTTTTGCACATTTGCAGCCAAGCCCGTATGTTATAGTCCTTGAGCACCCCTCTAATACTCTGCTTTACCTATTCTATTTACCTACGATATCTCTCTGGAGGTGTTGTTTGGATTAATGAGTGTTTGAAGATTAAATCTATTACATTTATTAATTTTCATTTGTATACAGGTTATAGATTTTCCTTATGGGTATGCATTCTCTCTCTCTCTCTCCCTCTCTCTCTCTGAATAGGTAAATTAATTTTTCAAATAACATACTGATTTTAAAAAAGAGTTTTTAGCACATGTTCGTGATCATGGTGTAGTTCCCACAAAGTTGGCCACTGGAGAATCATTATGTGTTCTCATTTAGGTGATACAGTCTGCTAGAATATTTCTGTTCACATAAGCATCTGTTCTACCAAAAATAGAAGTTTTATTTTTGCAATTTTCTTCTGCATTGCTCAACCCTTAAGAATAATTCAAGGAGAACGCTGAGTGATATATAAACTTAGCCATACTTGGAAATCAATGGACTTATGTCTATTGATTTTGATGGGGTCTATTCTGGTAATCACCCATTCACTTCATTGTAGGATAGCTGCACTCTTCTCTTAAAGGAGAGTCAGTTTTTACTGTCCAATTATGATTGGAAGCTTGATGCGATTAGCAGTACAATAAATGCAATTACTGGTTTAGCAGAACAAACTAGTGTATTATTTACCACTTGAGCTAAACTCTTCTTGGCAAGCAAGATCTTTCAAGTATACTGGGTACTTTGTGCTGTTGATATGGTAGTAAAAAACAACTACAGGTGACCAAAATGCTTGCCTATTTCATGTGCATTGTGATTGTGACACCATAACAAATGTTTTTTTAAAAAAATGCTATAATGGATCAGGCCAAAGAAGGCAGGAGAGAAACCGCAGAGCAGATGCCAAACACCAATCCCAAGTTGTTTTGCTCAGCATTGGAAAGCCCACGCACCAAAGTGAGAAACAAGAGGCAGACATAGCACTGCAGCTTGGATTTCCCACAGTTCTTTGCTGTTCTGCAATAAATAGCAGAATTCACAGGTGTAGCAATAGCCATGCAGTAAGTAGGGGAACTGCAGTTGCTTTCTCCTGTGAGCCATGTGCGAATGTTCAGGGTTGCAGGAGAGGATATATTGTTTATTTACTTAGCAGAGTTTACACTCCCCTTTTACATGCAGAGCAGATAGCTGGTTGCAAGCTCGTGTGAGCTTCACACTATTATGCAATTCACTCTGTCTCAGACTGAATTGTGTGTTCCTGGTAAGTTCCCTTTAATCCCCCTTAAAAGAATAAAGGTGCAACAATCTTATTCAAAGTCAATAAAAGAAGTTTACTTACATCAGTTCACAGTGTGATCCCTGAAGGCAGACTTAGTTACAAATATGTACATGTGGATCTACCCCATATGGGGAATAATCCCAGTGTTCTGCTAGCAGAGCAGTCCTAGCTAAAAACTGGTCAAACAAAGAGAGAGGTGTGCTGCGTGACTCGTCCTTTTGATACCTGGACAGGTTAGGTCACGGTCACTTTCTATCACAGGCAAAAGGAAGGATGCTGCAGCCAGGAGGTAAAGGAAGTTTCAGCTGGCTGGACCAAACATTCCCTCACATGTCTTCTCTAGCATTACAAGGAATGTTGTACTTGACTGCTCTCAGTGGATTACATCTGACAAGCTGGAGTGGTGGCCGGTAGCAACTGCTTCAATATGGAAGCAGCACAAAAAATGTTTCAAATAATTACCGTAATAAATACATTCCATGGTGGAAAGGTCATGGCACAGAATGGTGCTTAGTGAAGACAAAATAATAATATAAAGTACCCAAAGCTACAAGTGGATGAGTCAGGTCAACGGCAATTGAAGGAGTGTGTTAGGGAGAACAGAGGTGAAAGATCTGAGTCATCAACATGCGTTTCATAATTGCTATGTAGCATGGTGGGGATGTTGTTGGAAAGGACCATAGCTCAGTGGTAGAGTATCTGCCTTGCATGCAGGAGGTCCCAGGTTCAATCTTCAGGTAGGGGTGGGAGAGAACAATGCCTGAAACCCTGGAGAGACGCTACCAGTCAATGAAGACAGTACTGAGTGATATTGATCAATGTTCTCAGTCCATAAAAGGTAGCTTCCTATCCTCCGAAAATGGTAAGCCCACTATCAAAGCCTGGGGTGATGTAGAACAGGGATGGGGGAACCTGGTGTCCTCCAGATGTTGTAGGACCTTAGCCCCAGCCAATATGGCTGGAGATGCTCAGAAATGATGGATGCTGTAGTCCAACACCATCTGGACCACAGGCTCCTCGTTCCTGATGCAGAGTTGAAATAGGATGGCAACCGGGGTTAGGGGGTTGGACTAGAAGATCCTCAGGGTTCCTTCTAACTCTACAATTCTATGATTCTAAGATCTGTGAAGGAACATTGTGCAGCAAATATCAATGAGATCAAGTGGGTACCTACAGGGGGAGGGGGAGGCGATCTTTCAAGCAAACTGATCCAAAGCTGTTGAGGACTTTAGATACTAACACTAACACCTTGAATTTGGCCTGGTAGCATATCTACAGCTGGTGCAGGTTCCTGAGCAGGGGTAGAACATGCTGAGAAGGTCTCCCTCCTGTCAGCATGTGTGCAGCAGAATTCTACATTGTTCTGTTTCCAGACAGAGGCATTACCGCTGTAGTCGTGCTGGGTGCCATGCTGCAGGTGGTGCCAAAACAATGCTGGGAGGCAGGGGGTGCCGACTTTTAGCATCACACTGGGTGCCGCTGAAATTGGAGAGCCCAAATTCCACCACTGTTCCAGACCGGCTGCAGTTTCTTGACCTTGTGATAAGTTGTAGCACTAGCAATCTGCTGAAACATGTAGGTCTCATCAGTGGCTATTTCACGTTCAGTGTTGCAAACAGCAGGTCAATGAGGCTGCGACCAGCTGACTAGGCGGAACAATAGGAACAACAGCTGGGAAAGTCACCTTGCAGAATTGTGACTATGGACCTGGGAGGACGAGCAGCAGGCTGTAGATTTTTATTATTGTGTGTTATGAATAAAAACATCAACCAGTAATTAAGTTAAATGATATTAACTCCTAAAATTTACAGTCTATATTTTGGAAGTCTGTAGTTATTACTGTTGAGTGCGGACACTCCTTCCACAACATTATGCAGCTTTTTAGTATTCTGCTTTTCAGCTTCCCCTTCTGGAAACAAGCCTAGTAAGTGATAATGATGAAAACTATAAATAGTAAAGGCTGCATGTTGTTGGTTTTCATTTTCCACTTCAGTTCTGCAGTATTAGTTTGGAAAACGTTGCTCCTTAAAAATCTGGTGCCTGTGTAAAGTAAAAATCCTATTTTTATTACTTATTAATTTTCTATACTGCCCTTCATCTGAGGATCTCAGGGAAGTTTGTAAAAAAGACTTAACATAGTAACAAACAAAAACAATTATGCACGCGTGCACCCAGTTTAAAGAGTCATAGTTTTTTTAATAAGCCAAAGGTGTGGGAGAAGATGGAAGTTTTTGCCTTGTGCATAAAGATACGCAACGAAGGCACTAGGAGAGCCTCCCTGGGGAGAGCATTTCCAAAGCAGGGAGCCACTGCAGAAAAGGCCCGTTTTTGTGTTGCCACCCTTCAGACCTCTCGTTCCAAATTCTTTTGGATTCCCCCCCCCCCATTACAAATATTTTATATCAACAATGTTTCTCTTTATTCTGGCCTTGCACTTTAGCATTAACTTACTGTTATTCAGGCTATAAAATCAAAGCCTTCCCTCAGCGTTCCTACTCCTAGATTGTCTGACAGTAGAATGACTCATCCGTAGTCATAGAATCATAGAATTGTAGAGTTAGAAGGGACCATGAGGGTCATCTCATCTGACTGCCTGCAATGCAGGGATCTTTTGTCCAATATGGGGCTTGAACCCATGACTGAGATTAAGGGTCTCATGCTCCTGGACTGCTCCTCTGCCCTAAAGATTTTTGATATTTCTGCAAACCAGGGGTTGCCCTGAGGTTGCTAAGACCGCTCCCTTTTCATGTGGATGGTGATTAACTCATGATGAGGAATAACTTGTGCTCTTTCAAGGTTCAAGTCTTGACACTAATTCTATGCCTTCTGCTAAGTCCTTCCAAAATTCTGTCTTACCTAGATCTTTCTTATTGGCTGTTTCGGGGTCTTAATTGAAAGAGGCAACCTAGTTTCCAAGTATACTGAATTCTCTTCAGGATGGTGGAACCTAAGCCTGGTAGAACATCTAGAAGGTCACGTGGGTGGCATCTAGGAGGTCACATGGGAGACGCCTTGGTCTCCATCCTCCTCCTCTTGATTTCTGTTCGATGTTATTATGCTCATATCTTTCATAAGCTGAAGTGGGTTCACTGGTCTTGTGTTTCCAAACACATTTTAGCATCTTAAACCATAACGGTTTACCACCCATTTGCCCATTAGGGCAAATTAAAAACTCATTTTCACAAAGAGGGAGGCAGGTCAGCTAAGTATGACAAATGCTATATATCTTTTTTCTGTTTTGGCACAGTATTCCAGAATACCTTTTAAAATGACCAACACCAGAGTCTACTACTGCTCAAAATACTTCTGGTAGCAAGAAATGCTGGAAAATCAGAGGGCCTATCTTTAGATGCTTGGTGACATACTAGAGGCTACAAAGCATGCTTCCTGCTGAGAATCAAGGCAATTACTGCTGCCTGGATGTTTTGTACCAAATTATGGATCACATTGACCCCAATGGCCATAGCAGAAGCCCTTGGACAGGCTCAGAGGCTTCCATTATGTCACCAAGAATGTGGAAATTTAAGATGGGCCTTCTTCTGCCATTGATCTTTCCTCCCACCTGTTCTTCTCACAACTGCAAGGTAAATTTGGAAAAGGAAGGAAACTTTAAGCAAGAAAGACCAGGCAGGGGTGGTTGTAACCAAGGTAAGCTGATAACAAGTTACCCTGATATTGAGACTTGAACTTGGCATTTGCTTGTTGTTGATGTAGTTCTTCTAAACTGTGAACCCATCAGTTTCAA